>NC_035433.2:18025422-18690056 GCF_002127325.2 Helianthus annuus
CACAGCCGATCCACAAAACATTATCATTAAACATCATCACAACAGATCCGATTAACATACACATCCGATTAACATCCATATCCGATTAACATACATATCCGATTAACATCCATATCCGATTAACATACATATCCGATTAACATCCATATCCGATTAACATACATATCCGGTTAACATACAAACAACATATTGCAAGACAATTGATAAATCATGAAGTCATATACACTCAAAGCATCATCTATTAACATAAACAACATCACACACTAACCGGAAAATCTGGATTACGGAACGAGATCTTCGAACAGAGAATGGGTCTGCTATGCCGTCACACACACACAATGGAACTAGGGTTTTTGAAATAACTGTCGACTTACATGCATTCACGTATATAAAACGTATCACAGGAATGGGCCAAGCCCATTAGAAAGACTGGGCCGAAAGATGTCGAAGGATCCTATCTTTGTTCGAAGGATAGAGTCCTTGGTCGAAGGATATGTTTCGTGATCCTTCGAACCGAAAGTTGATCCTTCGAATCGAAGGTTATCTTTCGTGATCCTTCGATCTGTAAGTCATGTTTCGTGATCCTTCGAAGGTTGGACCCATCCTTCGAAGGATCTTTGTGTTTCACACTAACAAGTTCACACATTTGACAAGTTTCACAAATACAACCAAACAATCAAACCATAAATAACTTCATGGTAATCAATACATGATCGTGCAATAAATACGAAATAGAAATTTTGGAAATTTGAGTTGTCACATTTATTAACCAGCCTCATTAAGAGTGGGTCGTCTAACTTACTCTTTACTAAACTAAGAAGATTCCTAAATTCATGAGATGTGGGGCTATGGTCGGCACTGTTATCGAATAACGTGGATGCAAAATTTTGGGTTGATAAAGAACGTACCAGCGACCATAACTGGATCCTGGCATGCTTCACTAGCTTCGGTGTTGGATGCTCCTTCATGGTCTTGGTTAATCTCCCTTGGGCAATCCTTCCCAAGGTGCCCCACACCACCGCAGTTATAACCTTCCTTTTCTTCCTTTCCTCTTTTCGTCTCCTGCCAACACGTTTCCCTGATGTATCCCCTTTTTCCACAGTTGTCACACTTCCTATTACCGCATCGCCCGTTATGATGGCGCTGGCATTTCTCGCACTTAGGTAGATTACCCAGGTACATCTTTCCCTTTTTGGCCTTATTCTCGTTATTTGCCTGGTCACCTACTTGGAATTTACTGAGCTTCCTTTTGTTCTTCTCAGATGTCTCCACTGGCGTTTCCTTCTTCTCGTCCGGGATTGAAAGTTTCACCAATCTAAGTGCTTCCTTAGTGAGCTCCAGTCCTATCACATGGGCAATCATGGGTGATGGTGGCGTTGATACCATCATCAAGCTCAAGGCTTGGGGTGTCAGTTCCCAAATGGATTGCTCCATTCTCTTCAACTCGGGTTCCACCAGGTACGGAACGAATCGCGACAAATCGTAAAGCCTTCGTACGTGCTTCACCACATCTGGACCTTCCTTCTGTAGCTCCTAGAGTTCTAATTCCAGCCTTTGGATATCAATCTGTGAACAATACTCCTTCCGCATTATTTCTTTCAGCTCGCTCCATAACATCGCATATGCTACAGCCTTGCCCAATTCTCGAACCTTACGGTCCCACCATAACAGAGCTCCATCTTGTAGCAATCCGGAAACGTACGGGACTTGCTGCTCTGGCGTGCAACCACTCATTCGCACAACGGCATCCACATTATCAGCCCATTTTACAAAATCTATGGCACCTTCCGTGCCACCGAAATTCAGGGGTTTGCATTCTAGAAAATGCTGGTAGGTACAACCTGTATTCAAGAATTCATCATCACAATAGGTATTAGCAAGGCACTTTGGGGACTTTCCAAACGTGTCGTAATGTGTCTTAGGTGACTTAAACATTACCGTTAGGTAGGTTTCTCCCTGAGGCACCTTCGCCATGTTTGTAGCGAAGAACCTCATGTCGAGCTCTGACTTGAGAGGCGTGCGCTAACCATTCTGCCTCAGTCAGTCGGGTGATCTCTTGATGCGACATCTTCTAGGAAGAAGTTCATGTTAGTTAGGTCTCTTCTATTCAGGGAATGTAAATAGTCGTTTGGAACACATGTATCGCACATATTTAAGTCATCATATTACACATCACGCAATTCATCAAGCAAATAATTGGAATCATGTTTACCAAAAGTATAACAAACAAACACGTGTTTCTCAGTCATAGCACATTCCTGTTATATTGGTATCATGTCTTATAATTTGGTTTTCATTAAACGGGTAAGCATATTGCATCAAAATCATAACATTCTTACGTAATTTGAGGGTTTCGTTTAATGAGAGTATAGCAAGTGAACATGTAGTATTAAAATTTTAGTACGCACATAAGCGTTACTAATCGCATTTAGCAATGACATGGCGACTGAGCTTTCGTTGGTTATTGGCCATAATGTTTTGGTGCATGCTTAATGGCAATTGGTTCCCATCGTTTTCCGGCTACAATTTCATCGTCTTACAAAAGGTATCACATTACCAGGGTCACCGGGTCTCCTACCCTTGCCCAACAAGTATATCAGCATATCTAAATTACGTAGTCAGACGTGGTCCTCACAAATCTCCACAATCTTGGGGTCTCTACCCAATCGTAACGCAATCTGCGTTATCCAGACACCAACATTTCTGGTGACTAAGGTGGGGGAGGAAAGAAAAGTAAACTGTCGACATGCTTGAATTCCTCCGCGAGCTTGTATATTCCTTGAAGTAGTCAACTGATTTGCCGCTCAATGGTAAAAGGAACGAGTATCGAAATCCCGAGGACGGTGAAATAGCAAAGGTCAAGAGCACACAAGAGATCTTGATGTACGTGGTGAATCAAAGCATGCTGGTGGAGAACGTGGTGTTTTACTTAAAATTTTCAGACAATATGCTGTCTTGTGATGTAGACACTTAACTCATGTTTTTGGTTATGTAATGTTTTGTATTTGAAGTTGCCCTTTGTGGTGTCAGCTCAAGCTTCAACGTTCCGCGACTCATATCCTCAACTGCAGTTGATGTTACAGGAGCAACTTATCCTGTGTGGCTTTCATATTGCGAGGAATGGTAAGGGTCTATAGTTAGCATCGTGCGTTTATAGGGACCATCAAATCGGCTTATCGAGCGTTGTAGAGGTGAATGTAGCAAGCGGTGCGGCCTGGAGCATCTCTACGAGGCGCGGGTATGTCCTGACAGAAAGTGTTAGGCACGATGGCGCAACGGGCGTCGATCTTCACAAGGGAAAATGAACCTCTCCACAAATGAGGGGGGGTTGCCTGATGCAGGTAGATATAAGGGGTGCAATGTCTGGTCAGACTAAAAGAAACAGGATCGTGACCACGTAAAGGCGTAGGTTCAGCAGGCGCAACATCAAGCTGACCCAAATGTTGTAGTAGCTAGGTCAAGTGCAGGCTCCGGGTCATGTAACGGTGTAGTGAGTATCAGTGGTGAGTGTGGGAACAAAGGTGCATCCATAGGAACTGAAACAGGGGCGGAAACAGGAGCCACAAGAGAGTGTCACAGGAAAGTCAAAAGGTGGGTAACCATTGTCATCGTCTATCCACCTATTTCGGGTGCACACGTATCGAGGAGCAACATGGGTCGCAAAAGGTGCATGATCGAACTGTACAGGCACAGGGTCAGGAAAAGGGGCAATAACAGGATTAGCCGGAATATCAGCAATGTGAGGGGCATCAACATGAGAATCAACAGCATGCTCATCCTCCAACAGTGAAGCAACAATAGGATGATCATCGATAGGTGCATCATCAATCAAAGGATCAACAGCGGGTACACCAGCATGAATAGGGTCATGCTCGAATACAGGGTCTGGAGCAACTACTGGCTCGGGGGCCAATGCAGGCTCTGGATCGTCTGACTTCTTCTCAAAAATCTGCGGGGTCAGCAAACATTGGGTCAACAGGGGCTAAGGGGTCCACCACGGGCTGATCTAGTTGGATAAACTCAATGTCTTGAGCGGGATCAAAGCCCGGTTGGAAAACAGGATCCGAATCGCCATCAACGTCATGACCAAACTCAAAGCTAGGAGCAGACGCAGGTGCAGCAGATGATGCCATTTCAGGGTTCGTGTCGTGCGAATGATGTTGCATTCCCAGCGCATGTGAAGTGCAGATGCTACAACTCAAAGGAATCTGGGACAGGTGAATGGATGGGTGCCTCCTCTGCGGGAGCATCAGCGAGAAATAGGAGATCACCGACAGCAATAAGGGCCTCGCCCTCCATGTCATCCTCGAGTGGGTCCTCATCAAACAAGTCGACGTCGTCGTCAGCGCCTACGTCAAGGGGCATATCAACAATAGGGTAAGCGGCAAGGGGTACAGGGGCAGGGATCACCGCGAGCGGCGAATCCCCAGTGATAGGGCCTTCAGCGGGCTCATCCACGACATCGGGCAACGCAAATGGCTGGAAATCATCATTATCCAGTAGTATCTGAGGTATACACCTCGTGCTTTGATGGGGCTATGTCATCTGATATTATGGGCATGGGGTCTGTGGTGTCCGATTCTCCAAGGCCGGATGAAGGCAGGTCGTCTGTAATACAAACACGCATATGCACAATTACTCAATCACATAGTCAAATAAACACATTAGTCACCAATAAGCAATCAAATAGTTCTCCTAGTCCCACTAGCCTCCCAGCCTCCCAGACTGATCTTCCTAGTCCCACTAGCCTCCCAGCCTCCCAGACTGCTCTTCCTAGTCCCACTAGCCTCCCAGCCTCCCAAACTGCTCTTCCTAGTCCCACTAGCCTCCCAGCCTCCCAGACTGCTCTTCCTAGTCCCACTAGACAACTACCTCGGTCTCCCATACCGAGCCTCGGCCTCCCAGACCGAGCCTCAGCCTCCCAGACTGAGCCTATAATATTACATAACATGTGCTCAACATTTGTTTGTAAAAACGTTTTGGATCTGGAATTGAGTGGTATGCAGTGTAAAATGTTTTCGTGAGAGCCCTAGTGATCATAGTCTAGACTCGAGAAAGAATCCTAGTTCGCTATAATCAGAGCTCTGATACCAAGCTGTCACACCCTGGCTCTCCGGAAGTGTGGTTAATTTGGTGTGACTTCTTAATACCATAGCTTAATCATAACAAAGCTATATGAAAATAAAACCATGCAAGATCATCCATTGATTTAAGTTTTAAAACAAAAGTAACACAACATTGTTTTAAAGTGCTGACACATGCAACGGAGATTACAACCTAATAACATAAAAACATTGCTCAGAATTTATAACCACAAACATAAAGCAGACGTAGTTTAAGAACTGTGGCTCGTCCAGGCAAGAGCCACGACCCCTAAACTTGGATGACCTTATTTCTCTTATGCAGCGTGAAAAACGTAGCATACCATGCCAGATCCTTAATTACCTGAAATACATGTAAGTTGGAAAAATCAACAAAAATTGTTGAGCAAGTTCATGTGTAGTGAGTAAGTAAAACCTTTATAAGTATAAAATCCTGGTATGTAGCAAATAAGGAAAAAGGGATCACCAATGGTTTGCAAGGCCATTGATATGTGTGAAGTGCAAGTAGGAAGACTCAAACCTAGCATATTTTGCGTTGGGTATAAAGTCACCCCGAGGTCCGTTACGCTGGGCCTGGGGCTGGGCTCGCTACACCCAGATAGATCTACCGCTACTGTCCCTCGGTCCTACAATGAGAATTAATGGCCTCAAGTTGCGCCTACCCACTCACATGATCTAAAAAAATAACCCTCCTTACGCTAACCATACCATGTAAAAGTACTTGTAATCATAGTAACATGTATTTCACCCCCGCAGTTTAGAAAACTAAAAACCGTTAAGAGAAAAGGGGGACATGAACTTACAGTGGTGCGTCTCTATCAAGAAAACCTCCTGATCAATCCGTTGTGCAACGACCTACACGTGCTAAGTTCTATTAGACGGACGGCCGTGCCTTAGCTTAAGGTTTAAGTTTTTGGGGAAATAGTTAGACAACTATCTCGTGTTTACACATAGTAAGTATTTGGTAGATATTTTCCTTCCCAAGGATGGGGGTTTTAATACATGTGCGTTCGTATAACTTCGAAATATATTATTAAGTCTCACTTAAAATATATTTTATAAATATTTTTCCCAAAAATATTATATTTTATTACATATAATTATCCAAAATAATATCCTTGACAAAATACACATTTATGAGTATTTTCTGAAAATACGTAAGTTACGGATAAAGATCGGGTGGTAATAATTATACCGTTGTAACTTATTATTTATTATGAAGGCGCTCGAATTATTTTGAAAACGTTAATATTTGGTAATATTATTTTACCCTAAAAATAATATTTGTATAGTTCACAAAATAATCATAAAAACCTCACAAGTGTTGTTATGAAAATATATATATATCAAATATATATTTATCAAGTTTTATTTTGTGAAAATCCCACCTCCGACACTTAGAAATGTGGAAATTAAAATCGTGGCGAAATTTATATTTTTGAAAACAAGTTAGAAATATATTTATAACACTTGTGATGAAAATATTTCCAAGTGTTAGGTTTTTGGAAAAATTTCGCCAGAGTTTCCCCTGTAACTGGAGGTGGCCACGCTTTCAAGCGTATTATTTTCTTTTAAAATCCAAATCAACAATTTTCTCTTTCAACAATAACAATATCCAAACCATCAAACTAGTTAAAATATATATATAAATCGCAAAAATACATGAACTTGTGGTTTGTCCAAAATATGTAGTAACTTTCATTACTTTTGGTGGATCTTCGTATAGGTCAATTTGGTTTCTTGAAAATCTTGTTTTTTTTTTAAAGAAAATAAATTTCCACAACTTCTTGTCAACATTTACAAAAATAGTTCTTTTATCGTAACTTTGTGTTACACAAGTGTTTACACACTTGTGTGTTTACAAAAATCACTCTTGTTCATGAAAGATCCGGTTTTAAAAGTATGTTTACTTTTTACACTTGGTCCTTTGAAAATACCATTTGTAGATCCGTAGATCTACTAGTTTTGAACACTATTTCATAAGTAAAATTGTTTTTACACAAGTTCATGTCTAATGTGTAGTAGTGTTTCATCATTTCACCCTTTTCATACTTTACATACTCTAGCCATGATTTATGAACATGACTAATCCGGGTTAGATGATGATCCAAGCTACCACTAACATAGATCGGCACTAAATAATTACAACAAAACAAGTCTTACAATCTTTACACAACTACATAGCTTTTATCCAACATATTTAACATTTTTGTAAACTTTTCATTTGTCATCTTGTAAGTTCACGAATTTTAACCGACAAAGTTCGTTTTAACCACTTTAGAATAGATCAAGAAGGCGTTTAGAGTCAGTTACTACTAGCTCGAGGCTAGGGAAGAAACTAGTCGAAAAACGGGTGGATAAAAGCAATGTGGTGAGGTCCTTTACAATCCGAGTGCACCGAGCTTCCTTGTATGGGATCCTTAGCACTTGTAGACACTTGGAATAACTTGATCAAGATCGAAAAATGGATGTGGGTGTGCTTGTGGTTTAGGCCGAGAATGAGCAAGGAGGGAGAGAGAGAGAGCTTTTGTTCAAGTGTTGTGGTGAAATGAATGGTTGACTAATGCTTGCTACTTATAGACATTTCTCATGTTCATTATCCAAGGGTCACTATGTTGTCAAAATATTAGACAATGTTGATTATTATAATCAAGTAAAGGACATGGGGGTCACACATGGTGACCGAATTCGGTTGGGGGGGGTATTCGGTTCCATTTCAACTAGATAGTTAGGGTCTAGTTTGATAATTAGGATATTAGACCATTTACTAGTATGTTATGCATTTTAGTAGGTGTTAGGGTATTCGGGGACCCTAACTGGCTCAGAAAAAGAAAAACAGTGTTGATGGCAATATTTTTATGTTCCGGGTGTAGTCCAGTTGTTCGGTTGGATAGTGATCCGTTAAAGTGCTTAACAAAGCTTTAAAGTGTCGTTAATATTATTTTTAGCGACACAACTTATTCCCGACACTTTGGAAAGTGTCTAGTAATATTTTTCTCATGTTTTGGCACTTTATTAGTTTGCTAAATGCTGAATTTTTATTTAAAGTGTAGAATTTTGTACTTAAAGTACGTTTTAGGCATATCCGGTCACTGTAATTATCACCTAGTGACGCAGTTCTACAATCCTCACTTCCCTACACTCTCTACGGGTGTAGTAAACTATCTCTGGCTCATACAGGCCTTAGAGGCAGTGTCCGCCTGGTGCTGGCTATATCAGCATGTTAAATGGGTTATCCGTTCATTGTGCTACTGTGCTTTTGTGCATCAAGGTTGTCACTAAAGTTCTGTATGTAAATAATAGAGTAACAGCAAATAGAGTATGAGACATGGTTATATATATTTCAGAAATCATGTAGAAGTTTATTTACCATTGTAAGAAAGCACAGTAATTGAGCAGTAATTAAATACTAATTAATTCGTACGGATACCTGGTTTGGTGAGGGTTGTCATAGTAACCTTTGATTATTTCCGCACTTTTGCACATTTTAAGATTGTCGTAGGCCCTTCTTTTGAAGGTGACGTTACCCTCAACCCAGTAGTTTGAGTCAGCAAGGATACAATCCTAAAGGGTCGGATTATTGAAAGATAATTAATTAAGTTATTAATGCATAATGTGGTAGGCCTCTCTTTTGAAGGTGACGTTACCCTCGGCTAAGTAGCCTGAGTCAGCAGGGATACAGTCCTAAGTAGCCGGGTTAAAGTTTTAATAGTAGTTTATATATGAGGGGATCAAAGAGTTTGGACCCCCGCCATCCAATACCATTGGGTATTGAAGGAGGTCCTACTAAATTTGACCCAGGTCCATTGCAGGACCTATACACTGAACAATGGCAAGACTCTTACCAAACCATTCCCTTAACCCACGACCAAGTAGCCAACATATCTCCGTATAGACCGTGGAGATATGAATGGTGAAAATATTTTATTTTATATAGACAGTAAAATAATGCCAAGACACCACGGACAAATGATAAGGAAGAATCACCTTCAACATATAAAACTAGTTATTAAAGTCATTAATACATAACCAAATAAAAAGTGCGAAAAGATTAAAAATAAAAACTATTACACTAAATGCTTGTCTTCAGCAAGTGAATTAAGAGACTTAGGCAAACATGGCCTTTGATTGTCAAGAACTCTTACGATCAATCTTGGATCCCGAGACGACTCACACACTCTATGATGGACAATGGATGATGGTGGTGGATGGTGGTGTTGTGATGGTGGTGGGTGGTGGGTGAAGTGTGAGAGAGGTGGTGTGCCAAGGGATGATTTGCAAGTGAGCCAAGCACTCCTATTTATAGGCTGAACAGAAGCTCGGGCACGGCCCCGTGTCCATTGGGCACGGCCCCATGTCCATCCCTCTTCTCTTTCTTCATTAATTGCAGTTTAGCTGCATTAGTTGACCACGCCCCCGTGTCCACTGGGCACGACCCCGTGTGCAGAAGCGTATCTGTACTATCAAGATTTCCTCAGATTCTACGAATCTAAGAGTTGACCACGGCCCCGTGTCCGCTGGGCACCCCATGGTGGGTGATAGAAGCTTCTACAACTTTGTCTTTTCTGCAGACACTTGGGCACGCCCCCGTGCTCATTGAGCATGGGGCGTGTTCAGCCTTCTGTTTTCTTGTTATGCTTGGGAAGATGCTGTTGGGGGGATCGGGCATGCCACGTTTGTTCCTTTTCTTGTGTTTATGTTAGATTTAGCTGCCTTTTTGCTTCTCTTGTTCATTTGAGCTCATTTATTCCTGAAAATACAAAAGGAAGACAAAAACACACTTTTTCCAACATTAGTACTAAAAAAGGGTTAGTTTGACGCCTCATTTGATGAAATTTATCTGTTGCATTTTGTGCACATCAAATACCCCCACACTTGAATCTTTGCTTGTCCTCAAGCAAAACTCTTTATAATGTGGTTTTTACACTCCCAAATGGAATGGGTAGAAGAGAAGGTTTTTGCGCTTGTCATAGAGTGTCGGGATTTCCAAGATTCTTTATTAAGTTTTATTCTTGGTTATTTACAATCCTATTCGTCATGATTTATTGAAAACATTACATAAGATAAATTACTTATTAGGGCATAACATGCCTTTTTTTAAAATTCCATTTATATACAAGTTCACATATCTCACGGGGGATCACTCAACACTCGGCCGAAGATGTATTTTAGTGAACTACTCGGGAGCGGCATGGAACTTACTCCTACCATAAGCTTGCCAAGCAATCAATCCTCCTCATTTTTAACTATATACCTTTGCAAATATCAAGAGGTCTTTTGGGGTGAAGGGTTAGGCTTGTGTTAAAGGTAGGTAGTTGGGTTAGTGGTTAGTAAAAAACGAAAGGCGTAACAAGCGTCAGTTTTCGTAGGACTTTTTATTTTTCATAACTTTTTATTTTGATGAAGCATTTCTTTCAAACAAAGTTCTTTTTGATAGACTTGTTGTTTATTTCTTTTGGCTTCATCCTCATTTTTTTAAGGAAGTCAGAAAAACCGAGCTTTGTTACTAAAATGAAGGGTTTAAAATAAAAAAAAGGGTTTTGGTGGGTAAAAGGGTGTTTGTTTTGTGTTAAGAAATGAAAAGGTTTAGGCACAAAGGGGTTAACTAAGGGGATTTTGGGTAGGTGGTTAAAAAAAAGAAAAATAATGGTGTAGAAATAAAAAGGGTTAGTCCTAATGCCTCCATCATTTACTTACTCGGGTTTAAGTTGGTAAGGACCGGGAATGTATCGTCGTGGCAACTTCTAGAGTCGTAAGAACCAAGCGGCCATTCACACAAGAAACGAAAGATGAGCATTTAGTTTAAAGATATGTATTTATATGCTCAATAAAGGCTCCACTTTTTGTGGGAATGGGTTTTTATGTGATCAAGTATATATAATCAAATTTTAATTAAACTTGTCATGCCGTTTCATAATTTTCTTATGTTGGTTCTTTTTATCACGACACTATCGGTTGTAAATTTGTAAAAACATAACCTTTTTAAGACTTGTAATTCCCAACTTAAACTAAGACAAGTAAAAAAAATTGAAATTTTTTGAAAAAATTTGGGGTGATTAGCGGTTCCAATAGAGTTTTGTGTAAGGCTTGTGATTAGTACTTGCAAAAATTCAAGTTTTTAGCATCCCCCCCCCCAAACTTAAATTACACATTGTCCTCAATGTGTCCCAAAAATAAGTTTTTAGGTTGATTAAATGTGTAAAAGGTGTGAAAAAGCAAAATTTTATGTTACTGGGCATCTGGACACGGCCCCGTGTCAGATGAACATGTCCCCGTGTTCAGAGTACCAGTAACGAAAACTTACAGAAGGTGGACACGGGGGCATGTTGGCTGGGCACGACCCCGTGTCTGGCAAAAATCTGCAGATTTGAGCAAACAGCAGGTCTGGGGAAGTGGGCACGGGGGCGTGCCGACCGGACACGACCCCATGTAGACATTCTACAAAGGTGAAAAACAGGTTTTTGGCTTCGGTTTTGCTGTCCCGGCTTTAGTGGTACTAATATTTAGTACTCTAAGCCTCAAATGTACCTGTTTTATCAATAAACACTACACCAAACCATAGCAAACATCCTAAATTACCATAGTTCCACATCCACATCAAAAAGTTAAAAAGAAAAAACAAATGCAGAAAATAAAAGGAGTTAAAGGAAAGTAAATTGTTCAACACACGGCACGCAGGCCGGAAATTGTTCAAAAGAAAAGAGGGTTAACCTGTGGGACCTCCTACCAGCTGCTCCTACTTTTACTCCTCCCGCCTAGTCCATGTCCTCGTCTTCATCATCACCTCCTCCTCCGTGCCTCGCCATGTACTCCCGGATGTTCCCGATGTCATCCTAAATGTCGGAGATGTTTCTCTCAATTTCTCCGACCCGGGTGTACGTGTTGCTCGCCATGTTATAGGTGTTCCTGGTGCACATGAGGTTTTCCTGCAACAAATCATGTAAACTTTGGAAGTTAGGAAAACCACCTCCTTGTGAGGAGGATTGCCCTGGATCACCATGGGGCTGGTGTTGGAAATGAGGTGGTGGTGGGAACTGTGGAGCGTGAAGGACAAGTGCTTCTTGCGGGTTCCATGCATGCCCTTGGACTCTTTGGAAGCTAACCGACCCGTCTTCAGCTTCATAAATCAAGTTCATGGAGCGGCAGATGTGTGTGTCCACACTTCCCGACCATGGACTCTTCTGAAAAGATCTGGGCATGTTCACGAAGTTACTGAAGAGACGGTATATCCACCCCCCGAAGAAGATAGGGTTGGAGGAGTGGGAAGCCGGTTCCAATGCATGTTTCGAAGCAAGAGGTATGGAACATCTAGGTGTCTGCGGTTGTGGATGCAATGATGGACCACCAGATCTCGTAACCCAACAACGCCACTGTTATCATGCCTTTGACTGAGAGAGTAAGCGAGGACCCTATGGATGTAGCGGTAAAGAGGGTCCCTCAACTTAGTGCTCTTAGTGCTACTTGGGTTGTAGAATCCATCTCCTATTTGAGCCCAAGCGGCTTGGCGTTCGTTTTCTCCTAGTTCACGTAGCCCTCTGGTGTTTTCTTCATTACACGCATCTTCCTCCGCATACAAACCCACTATCGACCCAAATTGCGCCATTGAAATCGAGTACTTGGTCCTGTGACAACTGGCAAAAATAATGGTAATTCCGTACAACTTAAACACTTGATTTGACGTTAATTTCTCTCTTTACGATTTAATTATTGCATGATTAGGTCGTATAAGTTTTAGCAATCATAGGACATGGTTAAAAATGCTAAACAATATTAACACAATCGCTATGTCGCGAGAAAACTGCAAACTATGTCCTAATATGTTGGCAAAATGTTGAAAACACTATTCACCGGATCACACTACTCATGCCAGCAAGTTCTGAAAACTGTCGGAACGAGCAACGAAGGGCACGGACGCACTTGGTAGATTGAATGCATATAAAAATCCCGAATTATGGGCACTAAATCACTAAAACACTTTAACTTTCCGGAAAACGTGTGTCGTTAAAATTAATTCGAACCGCGCCAAATTATAACCAAAAATAAAATGTCCGCGACACTAAAATTCAGCATTTTTAAGGTCCGTAGAACTTGTAAATAATATTTTGCATCATAAATAAGCTTGGGGATATCAATGGGATACCCGAAACATTTACTCCCGGTATCACGCCACGACTTTCACACATTGTCCAAGTTCAAGTCGATAGGCAAATAAATTATATTCGTACCATCCAATCTCCTAAACGAGAATGCTAGCGAGCTAGTTAGCGATATTTTGGCGTCATAAACGCCTTGAATAGATGTCGTAGCATCGATGGTAAATTAGAACCCTAGCTCCCGGTACTACACTACAACTTTTGTATATCACCCGATATCGAACCGGTGAGCGAACTAGCGGTATTTTTACCATCCAAAACCTATACCCACTAAACTAGTAAACTAATTAAAGTTCATTTTAAACTCTAAACTATTATTAACACCCTAATTACCCTACCTAAATTGATTACCTAAATAAACATATTAGTATATCTATATATATATATATATATATATATATATATATATATATATATATATATATATATATATATATATATATATATATATATATATATATATATATATATATATATATATATATATGTAACTTAAAAAAAATAAAATAAAATAAAGTAAACAATCCTAACACCCCATTTCGGTCAACATAGTGGACCCCCCAAATCCACCTACAACTTGTAAATCTTGGTAATATGGTATGGCCTTAAAGATTTTTTCGGAAGAATTTTGAAAGACCATGATGTTTATAATCATACCACCACCAATCCCCTTCATTTACATCACTCATAAAACTCACTAAACACCCCCTTTACTCCTCTCATGCTCTTGGCTACAAGAACCACCCAAAGCACCACCATAATTTAGCCATAAACACGACATTTCAACCTTGGTTAAACCTTTTTATAACCATCTAAGCATCACCTATACATGGAGCATCACTAGGGCTTTGGTTGGAGCTTAATCTTCTTCTTAATCATCGTATAATCTTGTGTAAAGTTGTAAGCTCTCACTAACCACCTTTTTAAGTTTGTTATTATATGAAGATTAATAAAGTACTTGTTGATCATCTTGAAATCAAAGAAAAATCACACTTAAAACCCTAAACAAAACTTAAACAACTTACTAATCATGAAGTATTATGTTGATTATTATGTGTTTTAGAGTAAAATAAGTTGTATGATCATGTTGATTTATGTTAAAGTAGGATGGTTAGTCATGAGATTATGATGATCATGTTGTTTATTATGTGTAGTACACTAGATTAGTGATGATCTTGTGAGATTAGTCTCAAAAATATGATTTAAACATTTAGGGGTTTAAATCAAGAAAGATCATCACCCTTAAACTCATGAGCTTTATATATATATGAATTTAAACTTGAAAGATTAAGGGTTTAATGAACCACACATGATGGTTATGAAGAACCACACTTAAAAAGTCTTGAACTTCAAGACCTAAAAGTCTTGGGACTTTTAAGGAAATATATATATATAAAGTGCTCATGATTTAAGGAATTAAGTGGTGGAACTTGTTTGCCTAGTGTTGAAAATTGTTAAGATTAGTGGGATAATGTTATTGGAAAATTTGAAATGGTTTCTAAACATATTTTAAATACATGGGAAAAACGCCATAGTTTAGGGAAACTATGGCGATTTTTTTTTTATAAAAATCTAATCGCGATTAAAAAGAGATTAATGGGGTGATTAGCATGGTTAATCGTGATTAGTAACTTTAATTGCGATTAACGACCTTAATCGTGATTAGACGAACCCTAATGACAAGGGTTAAGTTTTAACTATCTAAGAGTTTATGCTAACACTAAAAGGTATATTTATTAAATAAAATCAGTAAAACTAAAAGTATATAAATCAATATAATTTTTAGAGAAAAATTATATATATTTTCAATACCTTATTTGGTGTATAATACATGTATAAGTATGTATATGTACTAGTACTAGGAAAATGTACTAAAATATACACTTACAAATAACCGAAACTTCCCAAACATTCGCAAGCATGACAATAGTCGCGAACCTTCACAAACACTCAAAACACACTTGTGTAATATCATAACTTCAGACGCGAACATCGGATGACAAAGCTCGAATGATGGACATCGGGCGACTCTTTATACCACGTCGGCGAAACGAACAACTTCGACACAACTATATATACATTACCCGAACGTCACTACAAGCCTAAAAATAAACCGTTTTAGACACTTCATATATGTCAATGACAATGACAAAACGGAAAGTTCAATAACGAGAATAACACCAAGTGTAATTATGAAAAGTTTACTAGTATGTTATATCATACTTAGTAAAAATTTATCACGAATCCAAAAACAAATATTGGGCTTAAGATAACATAAATTTTGGGCTAGGCCCAAATCCTTAAATATATGGGCAATGGCTCATTTCCATAAACCTTATAAAAGCCCATTTGTAATAAATAATATGAGCTAGGCCCAAAGACAAAATACATGGGTTAAGCCCAATGACACTAAAATGTGGGTTAGGCCCAATGAAAAATATATGTATAATTTTTATAAATATATATTATAAAAATACATTATAAATACGGTATACCTACAGGTATTATACGATATCCCTACGCGTATAAATACGGTATACCTACCCGTTTAAATACGTTATACCTCCCTGTATAAATACGGTATACGTACACGTTTAAAGCACATAAATACAAGTATACATATGGTATATGTATATGTACAAAAGACTCTAGTATATGATGATATACACACATACACTTGTTGAAGTGTACTCTCTCACTAAGGTTGTATACATATGACAACGTATTTTGACGTTAAAAATAATTATTTTTAACACTTTTTACACTTATATTTGTGTAACAAATATAAAGTCTCGAATCAAAGTATACCAGAAACAAATGCCAACATATTATCATTAAATTACACAAGCGTTCCAAAAACGAAATGAAAATAATAAACGTTCAAGATGAACAACGAGTACAAGGTCTAGGAAAGACCGACGTGTCTAATGAGTTAGAACCCTTGTAGGTTGACTCGCGTTACGGAAAACTTTGGTTGAATATCTCTCTCTCTCTCTCTCTCAGGAACGCAAAGCTGTGAGTTCATGTCCCCCTTTTCTCTTAAATGTTTTTGGATTTATAACTCTCGGGGGTGGAATACATGTCTCAATGGTATGGTTTAGCTAGGGAATGAACTGTTAGATCATATGAGCGAATAGTTCTCTCTTAAGTGCCATTAATCTTGTATAAGACCGAGGGCAAAAGTGGTAGATCTATCGGGTGTAGCGAGCCCCACTCTTGGGTCCTTGTGTGGCCCATGTAGTGCTTTTGTTATTCTAACCAGGTGGACCGGTGGAAATTTGCTTGGGTTGAGTGCTTCCTATTTCGCCACACATATTAATGTCCTTGCAAAACATTAATAATCTGTTCATAGACGCTATACATACCTGTTTGTTATAAAAGAGTCTCTCACATGTTTAAAGGTTTATTTGGAGCTCACTCAAAACACATGAACTCGCTCAACTTTTGTTGATGTTTTCAAACTCACATGTATTTCAGGAAACTAATGAAACTTGGGTGCTGGTGTTTATTATGAAGCTTTTGGAGTACAAGTCATCGCTGTCATCCCTTTTGGAGGGTTTGGTCCATATATCTCATCTTCAATGAGATATAGGATGCAAAGCCTTATGTTTTAAACTTATGTTGAACTTGTCTTTTGTAAAACTTATAACTTATGTCGTTTTGTATTTTAAACAACTTATGGTGTGTAATATTTTATTATGTCAATGGATGAACACTGATGTTTTCAATCATGTAGATGTTCACTTATATCGTATGCAATGAAAACTAATCAAGTTCACACCGCGCGCTTCCGCTAATGAATGGGTGTGACAGATTGGTATCAGAGCTTCGGTTGTAGTGAACTAGGAATTCCTTCTCGAGTCTAGTCTACAATCACTAGGATCCTCGCACGAAAACATTTTGTTTTTGTAAAATGTTTTTCATTGCATAAACAAAGACACCAAGATCCACTAACAAAACTCTTTTCAAGAAAATAATGCGAGGACATTATTTGGGGCTTAGTCTATTTGGGATAGACTTGCCGAACTAGATTGATTCGCGCAGACCAATGTGATTATATTTGATATACTATGTTTAATTATATATATATAATAAGTAATGATATTATTTATTGATATATATATATATACATGTTGTACGGAATATTTTGCCGCAAATGAAATACCTTCGACTTCAAATTCTATTGTTGTTCTTGACTCGCGCGGTGAAAATATCGACCTCGCATCTATTGCGGAGCTTATGGCGGATGTAGTTACTAAGTGAGACCTTAAGCTTGATGCCATAGAAGATGGTTGTTCTTCCCTTGAATGTGGATGTAACATTTGTGCTTGAAATCATTATGAACAGTTCAGTTATCAATAAAACAATGTTATTTGATCCCAATGTTTGTTTGGTTGTGTTTTACATTTTTCATGTTTTGACTTTTGTTCAATTTTAGACTCTACATCACTTTTTGGAGAATTATACGCAAACTGGTGTGTAGACGTACTCAGTTTAATGCGACAAATACTCCGGAACATCAACATATACTCAACATACCTTAAATAACCTTTACATAACTTAGAAATAAGTTTTGAAGGCTTTGGTATGGCAAAAACAAGTTAATTCGCTTACAGGGACTAAACTTGACAAACTGCGAAAGTATGCCAATTTGAACTGTAACAAACATTCCGGAACATGACCATAAGTTAAACACACCTTAAATATCCGTTACATAGCTTAGAAATAGGCTTTGAGAGGTTCGTTGTGCTAAAATAAACTTTTGGGTCATTCAGGGACTAAAAGTGTCAAAAAGTGCACAAGTTTGCACTTTCGCGCATAACTTACGTTCTGAATACATCCAGACATCCAAAAATTTATGTAAGCATCCTAATATTATGCCTTAGTATTTGGCATGAGAAAAATCCATTCGTCGCGTCATTTGGAGCGTTTTTTCGCGCTTATGCGCATTCCGTCGTAATTAACCGAACATCGCGATCGTACGGCCAAACGAACCAACATCATACATATTTTTGAGCATGTTTCATGTCCTCAATGTTTAGGCATCATTTTAGGGCCTTAAAGATGGCTTAACGGGCCTTGAACGTGTCGGAAATGGCCTTAAACCACAACAGGGACCTAAATTGTCATTTCTGAAACTTGTTTTCTGATCTGGACTCCCAGGCGGGGCGCGTAAGACCATGTCTAAATCTTACAAGAGCCGCGTCAGACTTACAGACCAGATTCAATGTTTAATCCACTTGCAGCACCCTTTCGATCACCCAAAGGGCAACGACACGTGTCAAAACCCTATGGTGGGGGCAAAATAAGCCACCACAACTTTGCGACAAGTGTACGGATTGGATCGTGGCACGATATTCAAGAAACGATCCTAACGGTCTTGCTTTTCCTATAAATACCCCCCCCCCCTTTTGGTTAAAAACCCACAAAATCTGATCTAAAGCTCTAAGTTGAGGCCTTTGCTTCATACCTGAGCTCCTGGATCGAGATTAGCTTTCGGGGACCCTTCGTAAGTGTTCTTTCGTTCTTTTATTCGCTTTTCGAGTCTGAAGGTCAAAGTTTTGTTTGACTTTCTGCGTTGACCAGCCTATGGTCAACACGAAGTTCGTTGGAACTTTATAACGTGAGCGTGATCACGATGGTTATAGTCCATAGTGACTATACCTACTGATTACCACGTTATCTAGGCTTAGTGACGAGTCGTAGTTTCGGCCAAAATGCGCATTCTTGCGTATTTTGTAACCAAACTACTCGTGGGTATCAAAATCATTTGTTTTGATACCAAACCTGTTTTCTAAACTTAGTTAAGCATGTGTTAACATGCTTAGCTCGTCACTTTTAGTATAGTGCTTATATAGGGTCGTAAGGTAAGCGATCTAAACAATCGTTTATACTTTCGAACCCGACCCATTTGGTCGATCATTAGGATCTGACCAAACACATTAGGTGACCATAGTTGTATAGGGAATAACCTTCCGAGGTTATACCTTATGATCACGACATTAGGCGTTCCAAACGCGTTCCACGCGAACGACGCGTTAAAGTAGCATAAGCTACCTAAACGGGTCGTAATGGGTCGTAAGCACTTAGTTTAAGTTTCATTTTAGTATGTAGGCTTTGTTAAACCATATTACACGAGTCTCCATACTCGTTTGGTTTACAAACCCTCATTCTATCCAAATCCTCCGATTTAGGTCCGGTATATTAACATAGTTTCCTATATTAGGTGCCGTTTGATATCCGTGATCTCTAGCATTATTTCGTTGTTGTACAAGAACTTCAAAGCAATCTCAGGTGAGTACATAGACCCCTCTTTTACTGTTTTCCAAACTGTTTGAGGGTGGAACACATGTGCCTACTTGTTACTTTATGCTTTCAATGTTTTCATACCATATGCTTATTATGTTCGTTAGTACATATATAGTACATGATTTCATTGTGTTTATGCTATGTATGTCCATTGTGTGCATACTTAGTACAATCGATTTACAATACATTTTCATGCTATGTATGCCCATTGTGTGCGTACTTAGTACATTATTTTACATTACATTTTATGCTATGTATGCCCATTGTGTGCATACTTAGTACATTTATTCATCACATGCTCACATTTTGGTATGACATTTGGTTTGTTCAAATGATACAATGTACATTCATTAACATTAGCTACGCCACTCATTAGTAGGTAATGGTACCATAGGACTTAACAACTCCCATTCCTGAAATCTCGGGTTTGTTTGGAATGGAAGGAATGACCGAATTCGATAAACAATAACACATATATACCTTTAATTTGTTTAAAGGTCTATCATCACAGTCACAAAGGCTTGAATGTATGAATTTTCACAATACCGCATAAATGTTTTGTTAGTGCATTATCTGTCTATCGCCTCTGTCAATCTAGTCCGTAGCAGAAACTGAAGAAAACGAGATTTGTATTGTTATATTAGTGATAGTTAGTCAAAAAGGCAAGGTGGCATAATTGTAATTAATGAGAAATCTCATTAAAAGCCAAGGACTATAAGTAGGGAGGTTATGTTTAGATTAGGAACTTTTGGCCATTTTACATTTTGGAGAGCTAGAGGCTAGAGAGAGAAAGCTCGTGTTTGTGATTCAGGTGCTGTACGTTTTCAGATCTAATCAATAGAATCACAGTTTAGATTACGTCTCGTGTGTTCGGTCACGTTCGTGTACGGATTCCGCACGTCACACGTTCGGTTACGCAATCGTTTCAGAGTCAAAGCCGGTCCTACAAGTTTGTCTCGTTGCAGGGAAGATTGGAAATACCAATTTGACGAAAGAAGATTACGATCAATTAGACCCCGAGGAGATGGAACTAATGGATATAAGATGGTGCATGGCCAGTGCGGTTCGTCGAGCACAGCGGTTCATGGAGATCACAGAAGAGGAAAAACTCAAATTTGGACAACAATCTAATGAGGAGTTTGATGCTATTAAAAAGAAACAACAACAGGCCAAGGATGTTTCAAAGAAAGTGTGTTTTAAGTGTGATCAAATTGGACATGTTGCACGAAAGTGTCCATATCCAAAGTCTGTTGATGTTGAAAAACAGAAATCTGAGAGTGTGAAACCAAGGTCAACCAGATTTGATTCGAGACAAACTTGGAGGTATAATACAAAAAAGTTTGCTTCAAATCAAAATTGGAAATCAAACCCAAACAAATTTAAATCAAGACAGACCTGGAATTCTCACACACCCAGATTGAGAACGACACAGAGTTGGAGAACATCTGTTGACATGACAAAACCTCAAGAGTTTTGGAAACCTAAAAATGTTGTTCAAAATCAAAAGGTTCAGAAAAGAACAAATTTTTACAAAAGAGGTACTCCGGGAGGTCAAGTGTGGAGTGTTAAGAAACATATCAATTCGATAAAAGAAGAAAAAGTTGAGGTTAAAATTGATGATGTTTTTGAGAAAAATGACAGGAATTATCCGGTTTTACATGGAAGAATTCATGTTCAATTACCTGAGTCTAAACATGCTTGGGTTGCTTTGTTCAAATGATCAAATTGTTGATTGTGCAGGTGCTCAATGGTGCTGAAGATTGTGAGATTGTTAGTTGGAGCAACCTTGCACAGGAAGAGGTTGAAGAACCCTGGTTTTGGTCAAACAGGGAGTTTGTTTGTTGTTTTGTGTAACTGTGTGATGTTTGATGTTATTTCTGTTTGAATAAGTATTGACTGAATACGCCGAAACCCTCACGGCTGAACAAACATGATTACTGTCACAGATTGAAAAACGGTTTTCTAACTGTCAAAATCAATGGGTTGTAAATCATGGGGGTACTTGATAATAGATTTTCTGCAAATCAGAGCACTTTAAGGAGAAAATGGATGGCGAGACAAAGTTATCAGTGTTGGTTTGTCAAATTTCTTTAATGATTTTGTATTTTAAGGGGAGAAAAGTTGTTAGAAAATACAAAAACATTAGAAAATTTGAAAAATACAAAAACATGATAAAATTGAAAAAGAGCTTGTGTATATAGGGAAAATGATAGTACATCGGCTAGACAATTACAGTATGCTAAAGATTTGGAAAGACAAAATGAGTTAAACAGTCTCACTATTGATGTGTCGATAGGTTTTCATACATTTAGTAGATTTATTCGGGATATAAACCTAAAATTTCGAACTTGTGAAATTCGTGGGGAACTCTACTTGGATATATAGGTAACCCCTGAAATCTCGTTTGAAAGGTCCCATATTCTGAAATACTAGGTCTTTATACTCAGTGATATCTGGGGTATTATTCCGGGACTTCTGCTGTATGGAAGTACTGACCTAGTCCCCGAATAATACTTTCTACAAAATGCTTGAAACATAGCATCGCCCTCAGCAAGCTGATAGCTGATGAAACAATAAAATTGATAGTCGTTGCTGTTGTAATTAAAAGATCCTCTAAAGAGGACACACCAAAAGTCGAGCCGTCATCTCTCTGCTGAACGGAAGTTCTGACCTGAGCTCTCACGGTTTCGCACCTAACCCCTTACAGATATCATCTGTGGTATACTCACATGTAAGACTGAATATCTGGGATTCTGGAAACGGGAGTATATTCAAGAGGTGGGATACATGAATTGAACTAAGTTCTTAAGACACTTAAACTGTATCCTGAATAGATTGAAGTTTGTGTGAGAATTTAAGATGGATCAGTATATCGACAATCAAGGTGAATTGTTTAAGTCTGATTATGTAATGTAGCTTAACGGTACTAGTAATTTGTCTGAAAAGCTGATATGATTCCCAGACACGCTCGCCAAAAATAAATTGGTAAATAGTTTACTTTCTGCAATTTAGGTTTTTCTGTTATTTCATTTCTTAGTTTAGAACACATTAAAAATCCAAAAAGATTTTGATTTCTGCTTTATTTTCGACAACTGATATCTGAAATGCTGAGTTTCAAAATCTAAGTAAGTTGATTGTGTTTCTGAAAATAAAACAAGTTCATTAATTTGAAACTTGAAATTTCTATAAAAGTTCAAAAACAGTTTGTGATATCTCCAAGGTCATTGACTTGAACTTGGATGATAAACTGTGAGGGAGTTGGATTCTTTAATGCTGCCATATCTATAATGTATGTTGATAGGGGAAGTGGATTAGAGAATTAGTTTGATGATTTTAAAACGTTGTTACTTATAAATGTTTGAGTGTTGCAGATGTTATTCTAGACTACGATCCCGAAAGCCGAGTCTAAGGGGGAGTCTGAAGACGAGCTCAACGCAAACGGAAGCGTGCAAAGAGCCAGGTATCGTTCCTAGAAGAGCTTGTAACCGGAAAGCCGGGTGTCGATCCCAAAAGCACGGAAGCTTGACGAAAGGGGGAGCCTGAAGAGTTTACCGAAAGGGGGAGCTGAAGCTAAAAACAGATCCACGAGGATTCTGTTCAAACAAAAGAGAGTCTACGTTGATGAAGACTCAAGAGAGAGAGAAAGAAAAGGCGCTACGAGCTTGACTACGGATTGACTGCGGCAATATCCAAGGGGGAGTCTGTTCGTGCATTATCTGTCTATCGCCTCCGTCAATCTAGTCCGTAGCAGAAACTGAAGAAAACGAGATTTATATTGTTATATTAGTGATAGTTAGTCAAAAAGGCAAGGTGGCATAATTGTAATTAATGAGAAATCTCATTAAAATCCAAGGACTATTAATAGGGAGGTTATGTTTAGATTAGGAACTTTTGGCCATTTTACATTTTGGAGAGCTAGAGGCTAGAGAGAGAAGCTAGAGAGAGAAAGTTCGTGTTTGTGATTCAGGTGCTGTACGTTTTCAGATCTAATCAATAGAATCACAGTTTAGATTACGTCTCGTGTGTTCGGTCACGTTCGTGTACGGATTCCGCACGTCACACGTTCGGTTACGCAATCGTTTCGGAGTCAAAACCAGTCCTACATGTTTGTATCAGTATAGCATGCAATTGTTCCACAAAACATAACTTTGAATTAAACTATGTTTAATTCAATACCCTGTTTTTGTGCATTTTACCTATGGCCCAATTGATATATTTTCACATGCCATACATGATATTTTGGATACACATTATATGATTTACAGTAAACATAAACAATTTGACAATTATATACACACTTGGTGGTTTACATTAGACATGAACAAATTTTGATATGGTTTACACAATAACACTTGACAATTGATTTATACACGAACAATTTACATGGTGGTTGGTTTGGGTAAATGGTTTGAGTAACGTGGCGTATGTAATATGATACAAACATGGTGGATACGCCGCTGGTACTTCCTATATATAAATGTTTGTATAATATTACCTATCGTAGCATTATTTAAATCATTTCAGTTTAGACATATTACGTTTTACACAAATAACATATTCTTCACAAGACATTATTTTTACAAACAACTTATCTTATGCAAACTCATTTTACTAGGTTATTCATTTAACCTTACACTTTATTTATACATATCATCTGATCTTATCGTTTTTCATATGATTTACAAAACAAAACAATTTACGAGGTTCATGACTGACTGTTATTAAACGTTTTCTTTAAACTTAAGTCATGAATCCCATTTTCGCAAAACCTATGTATCTCACAGGCATTTTTATGCTGACGTACCTACTTTCACATGTGTTTTCAGGAGCTATCGCTTAGGATGATGATTGTGACACTAGGGCGGACCTGTGCCTTAGAGACATAAAACGAAGATAGACTTAGTTTGAATATGTTCTAAACACTTTATTTCCTGTTTTGAAACAATGTAACACTCGTGGTTGATAAATAAAATATAACTTTGTATGCCATAGTTGTGAAACAAATAATTCTGTCTCAACACTCCCCGACATTTCCGCCGCGGTTGCATGTTATACGCGGTCGGAGTGTGACAGAAGAGTTGGTATTAGAGCCAATGGTTATAGGGAATTAGGTTATTAGTAATGCTTTGACCTAGACTATAACTTTCTTGGACCCTAACACAAGTTATCTTGTGTTTAGATTTTAAAACATGCACTTCACCTATCCTTAGGTGATAACCATAACGAGAATAGCGATTCCGAATCCGCTTTGAAAATTAATCATCTGTTCTAGGATGATTGATTTCTAGGTTTTGAACCCTCTGTTATATGGTTTTGAACCCCTTTGAATTTTCAAAATCTCGTCAAAGTTTTGGGTTTTAATAGTGTGAACACGTGCAAACTGGAAGAGTGAATGCCTGTTCCCCGGGTTTTCTGTCTAAGGCTAGAGTGTTCGTACAAATCCACATAATCGGACCAGTCACTCTTACCTGGGAACTCTTGGGGTGAGTGTTCGCTTATAGGCGAGCATGTCTTCGCAATACATTATTTTTGACCCATTTACTTTGATTAGACATTGTGTATCGCTTGTTTGCTTAGCGATACATAACCATCATCTTTGCTTTTGTTGATTTTGTTTCATCTCATTCTCTTCATCCAATCATCTCACTTGTTTCCTTTCATGTTTTCCTCTTCTAGAATGCCTCCTCGACGCGACAATCAAGTAGGAAATGCCGAGCTGGCAGAAATTATTGCACCGCAAATGGCTGCTGCACTTCCAAACCTCTTTGCTCAATGGAATCAAGCCAACAACAACAACAATGCTCCATGCAATTTCAAGAATTTTAACTCGGCTAAACCACTCAAGTTTAGTGGTTCTGAGGGAGCAACTGGGCTTCTTCAATGGTTCGAGAGCATTGAGAATACATTCCGTCACGTGCAGTGTCCTGACAATCGCAAGGTCGAGTTTTCTTCGAGTGTGTTTCAGAAGAGGGCTCTTACGTGGTGGAACGGGGTAATGAGGGACCGTGGTGCAGAAGTTGCTCTAGCTCAGACATGGGCTGAACTTAGGGCACTAATGATGAGGGAGTTCTGTCCTCGTCATGAGCAGCGAGCTTTGGAGAAAGAGTTTGATGACTTGAAGCAATACAGTGGCGAGCACCGGGTATATACTGATAGGTTTGAGGAGTTGAGTCTGCTTTGCCCGACAATGGTTGCCCTACTCGACAAGGCCATCGAAAGGTACACCGATGGCCTACCTGACTCGGTACAAGACATCATTACTGGTAGTAACCCTACCACACTCCGTCAGGCGATTGAATTATCAGCGACACTGACTGAGTCGCAAATTCGAAAGGGAAAGCTACACAAAAAGGGTGACAAGGGTAAGAACCAGGCAGCTCCCAACCAACCCGCACAGCCTCCAGCAAAGAAACCTTATGCAGGGAATGCACCTTTGTGCAATAGATGCAACGGTCACCATCAACCGCAATTTCCGTGCCGTATCTGTACTAACTGTGGGAAGCCAGGTCATCTTGCTGGTGTTTATCGCTTTGCTCAGAATCAGGCAGTTCAGAACCCGGTTCAACAAGTTGCTCAGCCTCTTGCTCAGCAACAAGGTCAAGCTGCACGACCTCATTTTCCTCCTGGTTCGTGCTACAATTGTGGGGATCTGACCCACTACAGAAACCGGTGCCCAAGGCTAGCCAACCAGAATCAGAATCAGACTCAGGCTCGAGGTCGAGTCTTCAACATGAACGCACAAGAGGCACAAGCAGATGATAATGTGGTGAACGGTACGTTCTTTATTTATCAGCCAGCATCTGTTCTTTTCGATTCGGGTGCCGATAAGAGTTTTGTGTCTTTATCTTTTGAGCTATTTCTTCACGTGTCTAGAACAAAACTAAGTAAACCATTGACAGTAGAAGTGGCTAATGGTGAACCCATTGTTCTTGATTCTGTTCTCCGCAACTGCCAGTTGAACCTTAACAACCATCTTTTTTCTATTGACCTCACGCCTATGCAACTTGGAAGCTTCGACGTTATTGTGGGTATGGATTGGTTAGCCAAGCATCGCGCAGAGGTAATTTGTTTCAAGAAGATTGTTCGTGTGCCGCTTTCGTCAGGTGAGATCCTACAGGTTCGTGGTGAGAAACCTGCTGGTGGTCTCAAACTCATGTCTTGTTTTAAAGCTTGGAAGTATCTACGGAAGAACTATGTGGGCTTTTTGGCACATGTTGTAGCAGATAAGGGCAAAGGTAAATCTATTCAAGATATTCCTGTTGTCCGAGATTATTCTGAGGTATTCCCTGAAGATCTACCTGGTCTACCCCTAGCACGCCAAGTCGAGTTTCGTATTGATCTCGTACCTGGTGCAAATCCCATTGCCAGAGCTCCATATCGTCTTGCACCGTCTGAGATGCAAGAGTTGTCTAAGCAGCTTCAGGAACTCTCTGACAAAGGCTTTATCCGTCCTATCTTTTCATCTTGGGGTGCTCCCGTTCTTTTTGTCAAGAAGAAGGATGGATCTTTCAGGATGTGTATCGATTATCGTGAGCTTAACAAGCTTACCATCAAGAATCGATATCCCCTACCTTACATCGATGATCTCTTTGATCAATTGCAAGGCACTTCTTATTTTTCAAAGATTGATCTGCGATCTGGATATCATCAACTTCGTGTGCATGAAGAAGATATTCCCAAGACAGCGTTCCGCACTCGTTACGGGCATTATGAGTTCACAGTCATGCCATTCGGTTTAACTAATGCTCCTACTGTTTTCATGGACTTCATGAATAGGGTCTGCAAGCCTTATTTGGATAAGTTCATCATCGTTTTCATTGATGACATCTTAATTTATTCTAAGACGCGAGCTGATCATGAGCAACATCTTCGTCTTACGTTGGAACTCCTAAAGAAAGAGCAACTTTTTGCCAAATTCTCCAAGTGTGAATTTTGGCTTAAAGAGGTTCAATTCTTAGGACATATTGTCAACGAACAAGGTATTCATGTAGATCCCTCCAAGATCAGTGCGATTAAGGATTGGGATACGCCTACTACCCCTACTGAAGTTCGTTCTTTTCTTGGTCTAGCGGGTTATTACCGCCGCTTCATAGGGAATTTCTCGAAGATTGCAGTTCCTCTAACTGCTCTAATTCAGAAGAACAAGCCATTTGATTGGGGATTCAAACAAGAGGAAGCGTTTCCGACTTTGAAACAAAAGCTTTGCGATGCGCCTATCCTAACATTGCCTGAGGGAAATGATGATTTCGTCGTTTATTACGATGCATCTAAATTAGGTCTTGGCTGCGTCCTGATGCAAAGAAACAAAGTCATAGTATACGCATCAAGGCAGTTGAAGATACATGAGAAGAACTACACCACTCATGATCTTGAATTGGGTGCAGTTGTCTTCGCTCTTAAGATCTGGAGACACTATTTGTAGGGTACAAAATGTGTGGTTTCCACGGACCACAAAAGTCTTCAGCATATCTTCAATCAGAAAGAACTCAACATGAGGCAGCAACGTTGGGTGGAGCTTCTAAACGACTATGACTGCGAAATTCGCTACCATCCTGGTAAGGCGAATGTCATAGCCGATGCTTTGAGTCGCAAGGAACGTACTAAGCTTCATTGTGCTCATGTCCAATCTGTTATTCAAGCTCAATCCGATATCCAAGCCCGTATTTCTCAGGCTCAACAATCTTGTGTTTCGCAAGGTTTGATGGATAAGGAATTTCTTTATCACATAACACCTGCTCTTGAGCTGAAGGACAATGGATCGTATTACTTCATGGACCGTTTGTGGGTCCAGAGCCAAGATAACCTTCGTACCTTGCTTATGGATGAAGCCCATAAGTCTCGTTATTCTATTCATCCTGGCTCGGATAAGATGTATAAGGATCTTCGTATTCAGTATTGGTGGCCTGGTATGAAGAAAGACATTGCCTTATATGTATCGAAATGCCTTACTTGTCTTAAGGTTAAGGCTGAACATCAGCGTCCTTCTGGATTATTGGAGCAACCAGAGATCCCAATTTGGAAATGGGAAAACATTACTATGGATCTCATTACTAAACTCCCGCGTACAAAGAAAGGTCACGATGCCATCTGGGTAGTTGTTGATCGTCTTACTAAATCAGCGCATTTCTTGCCAATCCGTGAGGATTTTTCGGCTGACAAACTTGCTAAAATCTATGTGGATGAAATTGTAGATCGACATGGTGTTCCTTTGAACATCATTTCTGACAGAGATGCTCGTTTCACTTCTCATTTTTGGAGAACCATGCAATCTGCTATGGGGTCCCAACTTAATCTGAGCACAGCTTATCATCCGCAAACGGATGGTCAATCTGAAAGAACAATCCAGACACTGGAGGATATGCTTAGAGCTTGTGTGATCGATTTTGGTGGTAGTTGGGATTCACATCTTCCATTGATTGAATTCTCCTACAACAACAGTTATCACTCCAGCATCAACATGGCTCCTTTCGAGGCTCTCTATGGTCGAAAATGTCGTTCACCAGTCTGCTGGAATGAGATCGGCGAGGCTCAGCTTACTGGAGGTCTCACCTTGGAAAGGTGTGATCAGATTTGGAAAGAAAGGAAAACTTGCACCTAGATACGTTGGACCATTCAAGATCGTCGAAAGAATCGGTAAGGTAGCCTACAGATTTAAGTTACCTCCTGAACTTGGAAATGTTTATTCAACCTTTCACGTGTCCAATCTCAAGAGGTGTTTAGCTGATGAGAACCTCCACATACCACTTGACGAAATTCGTGTTGACAAAACACTGAAATTTGTTGAGAAACCGGTGGAAATAATGGAACGTGATGTCAAGTGGCTTAAACGCAAGCACATTCCTTTGGTCAAGGTTCGCTGGGAATCTAAACGTGGACCCAAGTTTACTTGGGAACGCGAAGATCAAATGAAGGCGAAGTATCCGCATCTTTTTCCACGAGTTTCCTCTAAATAAATTTTGGGAAGAAATTTCCACAAGTAGGGGAGACTGTAACATTTGTGCTTGAAATCAGTATGAACAGTTCAATTATCAATAAACAATGTTATTTGATCCCAATGTTTGTTTGGTTGTGTTTTACATTTTTCATGTTTTGACTTTTGTTCAATTTTAAACTCTACATCACTTTCTGGAGAATTATACGCAAACTGGTGCGTAGACGTACTCAGTTTAATGCGACAAATACTCCGGAACATCAACATATACTCAACATACCTTAAATAACCTTTACATAACTTAGAAATAAGTTTTGAAGGCTTTGGTATGGCAAAAACAAGTTACTTCGCTTACAAGGACTAAACTTGACAAACTGCGAAAGTATGCCAATTTGAACTGTAACAAACATTCCGGAACATGACCATAAGTTAAACACACCTTAAATATCCGTTACATAGCTTAGAAATAGGCTTTGAGAGGTTCAGTGTGCTAAAATAAACTTTTGGGTCATTCAGGGACTAAAAGTGTCGAAAAGTGCACAAGTTTGCACTTTCGCGCATAACTTACGTTCTGAATACATCCGGACATCCAAAAATTTATGTAAGCATCCTAATATTATGCCTTAGTGTTTGGCATGAGAAAAATCCATTCGTCGCGTCATTTGGAGCGTTTTTTCGCGCTTATGCGCATTCCGTCGTAATTAACCGAACATCGCGATCGTACGGCCAAACGAACCAACATCCGACATATTTTTGAGCATGTTTCATGTCCTAAATGTTTAGGCATCATTTTAGGGCCTTAAAGATGGCTTAACGGGCCTTGAACGTGTCGGAAATGGCCTTAAACCACAACAGGGACCTAAACTGTCATTTCTGAAACTTGTTTTCTGATCTGGACTCCCAGGCGGGGCGCGTAAGACCATGTCTAAATCTTACGCGGGCCGCGTCAGACTTACAGACCAGATTCAATGTTTAATCCACTTGCAGCACCCTTTCGATCACTGCGTGTCACGATAGTTATAATCCTTCGTGATTATAGCCGCTGATTACCATGTTAGCTAGTTCTAGTGTCGAGTCAAAGTTTCGGTCAAAATGCGTTTTAGCACGCATTTTGCAACGGAACTACTTTAGGGTATCAAAACACTTTGTTTTGATACCAAATCAGTAGGTTAGACATGTTTTGACATGTCTAACTCGACACTATTAGTTTGTGCTTGTTTAGGGTCGTAAGATAAGCGGACTAAACAACCGCTTATACTTCCGAACCCGACCCGTTTGGTCGATCTTTGGATCCGACCAAGCCTAGTTAGTGATCATAATTGCATAGGGAATAACCACTGAGGTTATACCTTATGATCACGTAGGATCGGTTAGTCATTTGCTAGTTAGCTTGTATGCCCATAGGAAATGACCAAAATGCCCTTTTGAAGCTAAAATCCGTAATTTGACTATGTGAACATATTTTTGACTTGTAATCTGATTTAGTAACATGTTTAGGGATAATTTGGCATGTAAGACTTGGCATAGCACATAGCACATAGATTACCGTCCGACCATAGTTATACGCTAACGACGCCTTATAGTAGCTTATGTTACCATAATGTGTCGAAACGGGTCAAAAGCACTTAGGTAGACTTCCAAATCAGAATGATGGGACTATTAAATCATACCACATGAGTTTAATTACTCATTTGATTTATAGAACCTCATTCTATCCTATCTCCCGATTTAGGTGTCGATTTATTTATCTAGCAATCCGATACTAGGTACCACTTGATTCCTTGATTGCCCGTGCATCGATAGTTCACAAAATCAAGGATACCCTACAATCTCAAGTGAGTACATAGTTCCCCTATTTTACTGTTTTCAATTGTTTTGGGGTGAATCATATGTACAAAACGATTTTCAAGGTTTAAACGATGATTTCAAAAACGATTAAGATGGTTTATACAAAACTAATAACGATTTCAATAAGGTGAACAAGACTTGTTGGTTGTAATTACATAACGAATGACATTCATTAGCTCTGATCAAGCCGACCAGTATTAGGTTATGGTACCATAGGATCTGACAAATCCCGTTATCAGACTACACCCATGGTTATGTGTGGGGGTTATGTAGGTAACGACCGAACCTGATGATTGTTAACTTACCCTTTGGTGGTTTGTTAATACGAAACGAGAAACGAGTTAAACGAGTCACGAAGGTTTGAATGTTGTTAACGAGACGACCAAAAGTATTTTTCAGTATTAAAACGAATACGATTTTGGGTCGAGTTAAACGATTTGAAACGAGATACACGATTTGAAACGAGATAAACGAATTAAACGATTGGCTTTGGGTAGTGATTAGATAATGGAACGAGTGTAGTATGCTAGAATCATGGTAGATACGCCGCTGGTACTTCTTATATATAAGTGATTCTATCATATTACATTGCGTGTCATTATTTAGTTCACTTGGGAAAACGATTTGAAACGATATCACACAACGAGGTTTTCGAAACGATATAAACCATACGAATTTTATTAACGAGCTTTTACGAGATGTTTCCAAATTGTTTTACTAAAACAAATGTTTTTGGGTTAAGACTCATGGCTACAAGATTTTATAAACTATAACCAATTTGATTTGAGTTGGTTAATTATATTGCAATACACTTTTCAAAACGAGGTTTGTATTTTTGACTCTTGTAGTCTAACGAGGTACTGCAACATATAAACGAGCCATGAATCCAATACTCCCACAAAACCTATGTACTCGCCAGCAATTTCTTTGCTGACTTTACTTTTTACATATGTTTCAGGTGATATTGCTTGATGTTGCTTGCTAGGAAGTTTGCGTCACATAGGACCTGGACGAGGCCTTAGTGATCTAAAACAGCAATAAACAATATGTAGTTTGTTTGTTTTAAAGACAATGTACATTACATAATAATTCAATAAAACAAAACATTTGGTTACCATGGTTGTGAAACAATAATTCTGTTGCAACACTCCCCGACGTTTCCGCCACGGTTTGTTGTTTTAACGTGGTCGGGGTGTGACAGAAGAGTTGGTATCAGAGCCAATGGTTATAGGGAATTAGGTTATTAGTAATGCTTTGACCTAGACTATAACTTTAGGACCCTAACACAAGTTTACTTGTGTTTAGATTTTAAAACAATACCGTCACCTATCCTTAGGTGATAACCACAACGAGAACACAATAACGAATCCGCTTCGAAAATTAATCATCTATCCGTAGATGATTGATTACTAGGTTTTGAACCTTCTATTATAAGGTTTTGAATCCTTCCAGTCTGATTCATCTTTGGCTTTGTGCCTTTCGAGTTTTCAAAATCTCGTCAAAGTTTGAGTCTAAATAATGTGAACACGTGCAAACTGGAAGAGTGAATGCCTGTACCCTGAGTTTTCTGTCTAAGGCTAGAGTGTTCGTACAAATCCGCATTATCGGACCAGTCACTCTTACCTGGGAACTCTTGGGGTGAGTGTTCACTTATAGGCGAGCATGTCTTCGCGATACATTATTTTGACCTATTTACTTTGATTTGTCACTGCGTGTCGTTTGTTTGTTCAAGGTAACGAACAAATGATCGCCTTCCTTGTGTGGTGTCGATATTTTCAATACCTCTTTTGTTCCTCCAATTGTCAACCTCACGCGTTTCCCATGTTTCCTTTTTAGACAATGCCTCCACGACGCAATACTCAAACCGATGCTCGAACTTATACTGCTGAGGAACTCGCAACCCTTGTCTCTCAACAAATGGCTGCTGTGCTTCCAGGCATTGTGACCCAAATCCACGAGCTATACAATAACAATAATAACAACAACAATGCACCATGTAATTTTAAAAATTTCAATTCTGCGAAGCCGCTTAAGTTTTCTGGGTCACAAGGAGCAACCGCACTCCTGCAATGGTTTGAGAGTATCGAGAGCACATTCAGACATGTGCAGTGTCCGAATGCGCGCAAAGTTGAGTTTGCTTCAAGCGTATTTGAGAAGCGAGCTCTTACATGGTGGAACGGAGTGATGCGTGATAGGGGTGCCGAAGTGGCACTAGCACAGACTTGGGATGAGCTCCGAGCTCTCATGATGAGAGAGTTCTGTCCCCGACACGAGATTCGAGTGTTGGAACGAGAATTTGATGATTTGAAACAAGTCGGGGGAGAACACCGTGCTTATACGGATCGATTTGAGGAGCTTAGTTTGTTGTGTCCCACGATGGTTACCCCGTTGGATAAGGCAAATGAGAGGTATATCGATGGTTTACCCGACTCCATTCAGGACATCCTGACTGGCGTTAATCCTACTACCGTTCGTCAAGCGATCGAGTTGTCTGCTACCGTGACTGAATCTCAAGTCAGGAAGGGTAAACTCACCCGCAAGGGTGATAAAAAGAAGTCAACCGATTCTGAAAAGGGTAAGGGTGAAAAGCAGGATGAGGCATCAAAGAAATCAAGGAAGCGCAAGGCTTCCCAAAACTTTGCTATCACCAATCAAACTGCTCAGAACCCTCAGAACCCACCGACTCAACCTCCTGCAAAGAAAGAATATGCTGGTACCGCACCTCACTGCACTCGATGTAATGGTCACCATGTTGCCCAACAGGCCTGTAAACAGTGTGCTACGTGTGGTAGGCTTGGGCATTTGGCCAATACTTGTCTTTTTGGTCAAAATCAGGCTGCCCAGGTCCCAGCACAAGCTCAAGGGAACGCTGCGAGATTCCCACCTGGTTCATGTTTCAATTGCAGAGAAATGGGTCATTTTCGCAACAATTGCCCGAGATTGGTAAATGCGAATGCGAATGTTAATCCAAATCCGAACGCGAACGTGAATGTAAATCCCGCTCGTGGACGAGTGTTTAACATCAACGAGGCGATCGATGATGCAGCTTTAAACAATTAGTATTTTGTATTTCTTCTGGTTGTTATCTTTTAAACATTTAACAGACAATGCGGTTGTTATATAAATAAAATTTGTGGTTTTATTTTAAACTACTGCAATTGCGTGAATGTTTGAAGCAACCTTGTAATGTCAACGCAAAGACAAACTGCTCGTGTGGTTCTGTCAATCCCATGATCACTTGTGATCTCCCCTAGAACCTTAAACGCTCACTTCCTTTAAAAAAAAAACCATTGTTATTTGAGAAAAGGATTCATCTGTCCGAGCTTTTTCACCTTGGGGAGCTCTTGCCCTCTTTGTGAAAAGGAAAGATGGATCTTTTTGTATGTGTATCTATTATCGTAAGCTTGATAAGCTTACCATCAAGAACCGAATTCCTATTAAGATCTTCCTATCTTCATAGTTAGACTCTTGGAAATATTTAAAGTGCCAAATAAAATCCACGGATTGGATTCCTGACGTACTTTAAATACCCTGGTCCAAAGATAACAAATTAAAGGTCGAATTAATCAATTATGCGATTTTGTGATTATGTGTTTATATGTTCTCCTTTGTGTTTTGTGCGATCCGATTTGTTTTCGAAATCCTCATAGAATCTCCCATATCTTCATATGAGGGATTCATAGTAGGATATTCAAAGGTACTACCTTAAATCCTTAATGGGCTTCTACGTGGTAGTTAAGACCCTTGGATTATATAAGTGCCATTTTTAATTCGAAAAGACCCCTTGAGTGGTCTAGTTAAAGATTGATTCAACATCTGGTCAAGAATGATATGTGATATAGCTGGAAAGACTTCTAGGTAGTCTGTTTTAAAAGATCATTTATTGATCTAAAGGACTCAATGATGGTCTAGTCACGCTCATCACAGGTTCGTTCATTTGGTTCCTCCCTACACATTATCAAATACACTGTGTGGACTATGCAAGGAATTACGTAATTATGGACGCGTACATAATTATGAAATTCAGTGCACAGAAACCACAGTAAGATTTATCATGTGTAAGAACTGATAGTGGCAACAATGACGGAATGTGAACGATGTAATGAGGTACGGTGGACGCACCAATGACACTTCATATACTTGTATATAAGTGTCCCTCTTACACTGCAAGCATAATGTTATTAAAGTTACTAGAAGTTCAGAACCCAACCAGTATTGTCTTATCTTTCCGACTTCATGTTTCGAGCTCTCACAAGTTTCCTCTGATTAAATTTCGGGACGAAATTTCCTGAAGTAGGGGAGACTGTGACATCTGTGCCTCCAAGACCATCGAACAAATACCAAATCAATGAAATATTGTATTTCATACTTGGAAAATTTTATAAATATGTGTATCGTTTGCACATATCAATTCTCGTTCGATTTCAAGCTCTAAATCGCTTTCTGGAAAGTTATACGCAAACTGGTGTGTAAACGCAGTCAGTTTAATGCGACAAACACTCCAGAATAGTGAAATAGGCTTAACATACCTTAAATTGTGACAACCGGTGATTTACGGCTCTTAATTACGTGATTAACAGGTGATTAACGCGATAATAAATAGTGTTTAAGACATGGATTAACTTAATTAGGCCTTCGGAGTGCCTAGAAACGTCTATCCGACCTTACAGTGCGCGAACGGTGGTTTACGGAGAAACATGTTAAACGTAAAACGACAACGAAATGAAACCAAACAAAACACTGACAATGCCGACTAATATTAAATTTTTATGATATATTTTTGATTCGTAATTAAATTTTTATATCCGTAGTCGAAACCGAATCGAAAAACATATTAAAACGAACAAACGACGTGTTTTACGCACTTGTTATGCAAACGGCATTCAGACGCGATGACAACGACTACCGACACTATTTTAATTATTTTGAATCTAAAACTTTATTTTACGACACGTATGGAGCTCGGGTTTTGGTAACGGGTCACGTAGAAAAATTACGGGCCACCTAAACACCGGGTTTGGGCTTGTGGGCCTTGGGCCCAAGCCCAAAGCCCACTACAAAACCCTAGTATATAAGAGTGGAAACCCCTAATTCCACTTCATTTCACCAGCCGCATATGTTCATTTCCCTCACCTAATCTCTGCAATCTTATCTTCAAGATGCAAACCATTCACTCATAATCTCTACTTTCTCTCTCGATCTATACAACAAGCATACACAACATCAGTTTCATCCAAGACTCTACCCACATAAGAATCCCTGCTCACTCTCTTTCAAACCCTAAACAAATCCCAACCCAGCTACACCCCCCTTACATCTTCACATATCAGGAGAGTCGGAGAGAGACAGAGAGTGTCGATAGGGAGGAGGGTGCCGAAAACCACCGTTTGGTGGTGGCACATGACGTCGAGAAGCAGAAACAGAGAAGAGCCGTCGTGTGCGGCGGCGACGAAAGGGAACGGGAGAGAGAGACGTGGAGGAGGGAGGTGGTGACTCCCGGTGACCGTCGGCGATGATATATGAAGATGGCGATGAAAACAGACGGTACTAACAGAAGATTTACGGCGGGGTGATGCTGAAATCGATGTCGGCAGCCGGACAACGACCGGAGCTGCACCGGCGACGGCGACGTCAGCCGTCTGCAGCGAGGGTCGGCGGTGGTGTTCTTCTTTGTTTCCGATGAGAATTCCGGTAAGTATTCATAACCCGCCTTCACCTATTTTCCTCTCGAATCATAAAGTTTCTCGTGTCTCTTGGCTCTTGGTTGTTTCAGGAGTGAAAGTTGCTGTCGGTGGCAGCCGACGATGACATGGCAGTAGCGGTGGTGGTTATACAGTTCAGTCTCATTTTGGGGTGTAGTGATTCGACTTGGTTATCGGTTCATGCTACGGTTCGCATGGTTCAGTTTTGCTCGGGTTTTAGTTCGGTTCAACTCGAGTAAAAAAAAAAAAAACTGTCAACATCAGCTCCAGTTCTACCATGGTTAGCTTCGGATTATGATTGGATTCAATTCAGTTTCGAGTTTGGCTTCGGGTCAAAAATCAGTCAACATCGGGTTTCGGTTCGAGTTTGATCAAGCTCGGTCAACCTGAGTTAACTCGGTCAAACCGAGTCAACTCAGTCAACGGCAGTCAACGCCCGGTCAACAACAGTCAACGGTATCGTTCGGGTTCAGATTTTGGTTTGGGTTCGGGTATGGTGCAACTCGGTCAGATTCAAGTGCGGGTTTCGGGTCAACTTTGGATGTTACGGGTTTAGGTTGGTTCATTTTTGGGTTCAGGTTTCGGTTTCGGGTCACGGTCAAAGTCAACAGTCAACTGCCGGTCAACAGCAGTCAACGTCGGTCAAAGCCAGACCCGGTAAAGTTGTTAGCGTAGCGAGTTAGTCTACGTTTGATTTTATTTAGTATACGCGAACCGAGCTCGACCCGACTAACTAACGGTTTTACATTTAGTGATTTTGCTTCGTATTCAACGTTTTGATATATTTAGTGAAAAATTTATATAAAGTTATATATATTGATTGTTGAATATTGTTGAATTTTGACAAAATAAATCGACACTCGATTGTCGGGATCGTCCAAAAACAGAGGAAACTCTGTCCGTTTCTCGTTAAAAGTCCGATCTACAAAACATATTTAAAGTTTAAAAACGGCGCCAATCGGAATCCTAGTCTTCTTATGAAACTAAATATTAAAATATTTGTATTTTGGTGTGGTTTTTATAAATTATAATATACGACAACAAGTGAGTTACAACTTAACGAAACCCGACACTTATTTTGATGAATATAATTATCTATATTTAATCAAACATTGATATTTCTGAAACTTTTATAAGATGAATATAGTGTCTATATTTATTTCGAACATCAGAATTTGGGATTCACTTTCCAAACATTTAATATTTGGAAATTATATAATATGAATATGATTATTTATATTTCTCTCCATCGCCTAGAATCCGAATTCTTACAAAGTGAATATATTTGTTTATATTCGTTTCAAACATCAAGTATCGAATCTATTTATATATGTATATTTATTTATTTATTTCCATCCTACGAAAACTATAACAGTATGTTACCGTATTATATACGATATTTTGAATACATACCATTTCATCTATGCCTTCTATTCGCGACGACTAACACGACTTTGTACAGACGCACGTAAACACACACACACACATGTATATATATATATATATATATGATAATATACATAAATTTATATATATTTTCTAAAACACTCGAGAACTAAGTTGTTCTCGAAACTTAGTTTTATCCTGATTATAGACATGATCAAATAACCATAGATTGGTTATTCTAAGTCAAGTTAACACTACCTTAAAGTCGTTTAGCTAACGACTCGGTAGAGCTCGGACACGTAGTTTAACTACGCTATTTTAGAAACTGATAATTATTCCTTGATTAGGAATGCTATAGTTGCACGCTAGCTAATGCACGTTCTTGGAACCACACTATGGAATCACGCTATGCTAGCTTTGCACAGGAATATCCAGGTGAGTTCATAACCCCCACTTTTTACTGTTTTACATTTTTATAAATGTTTTCGGGGGTGGAAAGACATGCAAGTTTTTGCAAAAGAAAACACTATTTCGATGAACGAAAACACATATTTATAAACCATGTTGCAAATGATTTTCAACGAACTTGAATGGTTTACGAACGATTATACTAAACATACCGGTTTTACAAAACATGCATGATTTTCAAGACTAGTGACGAGAATGTCCTAGTTACAACAACGGGACTGGGTTGGCCTGCGTACGAAAAACGAGACAACTCAGTGAGACCATGTTCCCCTTTTCTTTCAACGTTTTGGTTTACAACTTTCGGGGGAAATACATGTCAAACATAGGTATGATTAAGTTATGGAATGAACTCTTAGATCATGTGAGCATAGGCTGTAACTGAGGTGCCATTAATCCTTTTGAGGACCAAGGAACAAAGGTTAGATCTAATGGGTACGGGCGAGCCCCACTCACGGTCCATGGGTGACCACTTAGAGTGCTGTTGTGTCCCAGTCGAGGTGATTCGACACTAAAAATTTGCCTACGCGGGTTGAGTACCTCCTATGTCGTCGCATATATTAATGTCCTCGCGAAACATTAATGATCAACATGTTCATAGACGCTTTACATACCAACTTACAACACTAAAACTTTCAAATGTTTTTAATATACATTTGACGCAAACTCATAATACATGTATTTACAAACTTTGACAACACTTTCAACTTATGTGCAAATAAGAGGACGTGTTAGTCCTACTTACAAAGACTCTCGTGGGCTAGACTCACAACTTTCATATATCATGCCGAGAAAATGTTTTTTTTTATATATTTTCTCAACAGCTTTTAAACCGGTAAACAAAAAGATTTATTTAAAATCTTTTTCAAAACAAACTATGAACTCGCTCAACTTTATGTTGACTTTTTCGCATGTTCTTTCTCAGGTTAAATTTTTCAAACTACGGAACGGTTGGAATAGGAGCACCCATGGGAATTCGAGTAACTAGCGGCGTTCATTTTCTAGAAGTCTTAGCTTATTTGCTTCCGCTGTGCAATGAAGATACCGGTCCAGTCACGCCAAGCTCTGATATTTCGGGGTGTGACATAAATAACCTTCACATAACTTAGAAATAAGTTTTGGATGGTTTGGTGTGTCGAAAACAAGTTTGTTCAATCACAGGGACTATTTGTGTCAAACTGCGAAAGTATACCGATTCGTATGGTGTCGAACAGTCCAGAACTTGATCATAAGTTAAACATACCATATATAACCTAATCATAGCTTAGAAACAAGCTTTGAGTGGTTCGGTGTGCGAAAAACATGCTTATATGATCTTTCAGGGACTAAAAGTGTCAAAAACGACGTAAGTTTGCATTTTCGCGCATATCTTACGTTCTGGACACATCTGGACATCCAAAATTTTTGTACACACTAAAATATTTTTATTTTAGTGATCGCCATGCAAAAAATTCCATTCGTCACTTAATTTGGATCGATTTTGCGTTCGTTACGACTTCCGTCGTAATTAACCGAACAACGCAATTTTACGATCAAACGAACCGACATCCGAGATGTTTTTGAGCATGTTTTGAGTCCCCTATACTTTAACTTCATTTTAGGGCCTTGAAATGAGGTTAACGGGGTTTAAACGCATCGAAAAAGGCTTTAAACACGTGCAGGGACCATTTCTGCCATTTTTGAAACTTTGCTGAACCTGATACATGGTAGCGTAGCGCGAGCACCTCCTGCCTATGCCGTCGCGCTACGCGAGCATCACATCTGGGCAGAAAGTCTGTTTTCAGCAACAGTTTGTAAATTCAGGGGCCAATCTTGCAATTTCTTTGTGTGGTAACCAAGTTACCACCTCTCCAAGGCTTTGCACCTGCATCAAACAAGTGTATGGATGAGATTATTGCTTGGAGGCTACACAATACATGTGTAGTGATCTTGTTAAGTTGCATCAACTATAAATAGCAAGGCCCTCCATTGTTTCATTTGTTCATTCCTCTCATTTCTCATCTCTTATCTGATTTGGGAGCTTTCTAATCTGCTTGGAACTTTATTCTTTGTAGAAAAGATAGCTAGGACCCTTTGTAAGTCTTCTTTCATGCTTGTTCTTTATGTTTAAGCAGAAAGTCAAACAGTTTGACCAATAGTTTGACTTTCGGTTTTGACCATCAATTGGTCAAGTCAAAGTTCAATTGAACTTTGAAACGTGATTGTAATCACGATAGTTATAATCCTTCGTGATTATAGCCGCTGATTACCATGTTAGCTAGTTCTAGTGTCGAGTCAAAGTTTCGGTCAAAATGCGTTTTAGCACGCATTTTGCAACGGAACTACTTTAGGGTATCAAAACACTTTGTTTTGATACCAAATCAGTAGGTTAGACATGTTTTGACATGTCTAACTCGACACTATTAATTTGTGCTTGTTTAGGGTCGGAAGATAAGCGGACTAAACAACCGCTTATACTTCCGAACCCGACCCGTTTGGTCGATCTTTGGATCCGACCAAGCTTAGTTAGTGATCATAATTGCATAGGGAATAACCACTGAGGTTATACCTTATGATCACGTAGGATCGGTTAGTCATTTGCTAGTTAGCTTGTATGCCCATAGGAAATGACCAAAATGCCCTTTTGAAGCTAAAATCCGTAATTTGACTATGTGAACATATTTTTGACTTGTAATCTGATTTAGTAACATGTTTAGGGATAATTGGGCATGTAAGACTTGGCATAGCACATAGATTACCGTCCGAACATAGTTATACGCTAACGACGCCTTATAGTAGCTTATGTTACCATAATGTGTCGAAACGGGTCAAAAGCACTTAGGTAGACTTCCAAATCAGAATGATGGGACTATTAAATCATACCACATGAGTTTAATTACTCATTTGATTTATAGAACCTCATTCTATCCTATCTCCCGGTTTAGGTGTCGATTTATTTATCTAGCAATCCGATACTAGGTACCACTTGATTCCTTGATTGCCCGTGCATCGATAGTTCACAAAATCAAGGATACCCTACAATCTCAAGTGAGTACATAGTTCCCCTATTTTACTGTTTTCAATTGTTTTGGGGTGAATCATATGTACAAAACGATTTTCAAGGTTTAAACGATGATTTCAAAAACGATTAAGATGGTTTATACAAAACTAATAACGATTTCAATAAGGTGAACAAGACTTGTTGGTTGTAATTACATAACGAATGACATTCATTAGCTCTGATCAAGCCGACCAGTATTAGGTTATGGTACCATAGGATCTGACAAATCCCGTTATCAGACTACACCCATGGTTATGTGTGGGGGTTATGTAGGTAACGACCGAACCTGATGATTGTTTACTTACCCTTTGGTGGTTTGTTAATACGAAACGAGAAACGAGTTAAACGAGTCACGAAGGTTTGAATGTTGTTAACGAGACGACCAAAAGTATTTTTCACTATTAAAACGAATACGATTTTGGGGCGAGTTAAACGATTTGAAACGAGATACACGATTTGAAACGAGATAAACGAATTAAATGATTGGCTTTAGGTAGTGATTAGATAATGGAACGAGTGTAGTATGCTAGAATCATGGTAGATACGCCGCTGGTACTTCTTATATATAAGTGATTCTATCATATTACATTGCGTGTCATTATTTAGTTCACTTGGGAAAACGATTTGAAACGATATCACACAACGAGGTTTTCGAAACGATATAAACCATACGAGTTTTATTAACGAGCTTTTACGAGATGTTTCCAAATTATTTTACTAAAACAAATGTTTTTGGGTTAAGACTCATGGCTACGAGATTTTATAAACTATAACCAGTTTGATTTGAGTTGGTTAATTATGTTGCAATACACTTTTCAAAACGAGGTTTGTATTTTTGACTCTTGTAGTCTAACGAGGTACTGCAACATATAAACGAGCCATGAATCCAATACTCCCACAAAACCTATGTACTCGCCAGCAATTTCTTTGCTGACTTTACTTTTTACATATGTTTCAGGTGATATTGCTTGATGTTGCTTGCTAGGAAGTTTGCGTCACATAGGACCTGGACGAGGCCTTAGTGATCTAAAATAGCAATAAACAATATGTAGTTTGTTTGTTTTAAAGACAATGTACATTACATAATAATTCAATAAAACAAAACATTTGGTTACCATGGTTGTGAAACAATAATTCTGTTGCAACACTCCCCGACGTTTCCGCCACGGTTTGTTGTTTTAACGTGGTCGGGGTGTGACACTTACATTGTTCTCAGATCTCAGTTTGGGATGGATTTTTAGTTTAAATGAGTCATTTTGTTTAACTGGTTATGATTTGTGGGTATTTGAATTAAAAGGACATATTTGTGATGAAAAGGGTGGTATAAATTATCAGTTGAGACAAAATGGGTGGTATAAGTGTTTGGATGGAAATTGAAGTTTTTTCAGCTAAGGTTAGAGAAACGGGTAAATAACTAAATACAGTTTACTCTTAAGGTGTTCAGCTTAATTGTAGCTCATATGAATCACATAAGTGTTTATCAAAGCATTAAAAACTTATTGTTGCAATTTCAGAATTTTAAGAAGCACTCCTTTAGATTTGCAATATGATTCACTTTGGAACTGCTATTGAAGATCTTTATGTTATGGAATTTATTTTGTTACATATTACAGATACTACACCCACAAACGGAGGTACCAGATCTGGTGGTGATGGCGGCTGGGTTTCGCCGCAGGCAGTATAGACATTTGTTCACACCCGAATTGTACTGGTTGACTAACAAAGAATGATTTGTTTTTTGTTTTTTTTTAATAATATTTTTTGAAATGAAATTGGTGAGTTGGGTAAAGGGTCAAAACAGGTGCGGGTTTAAATGGGTCATTTTAAACTACTTGTTGAAACTGGCTGGGTCAATCACATTGGGTTTGGTTGACCCGTGGTAAACGCATACCATCCACCTTAAAAAAATAGTAAATGACCAAAATTGAAACAATGTTAAGTTGTTAACAATCGGTTCTTTAGTTAGGTTGCATAATGTGCTATTTTTACAGTCTGATCAAAACACGAAGAGCCTAAAGGCAGAGCTCAGAGCCATTCTTCTGGAACTAGAAGAAATGAGGAAGAGGAAATCCGAAAGAAAGAATCTGTTCATCGAAGTTTTAGAACAGATACAAAGATACAAATGGAAATTTACACAACTTCTGCTAAGACACTCTTGGATGAAACTGATTTATCATTAAGAAAAATTGAAGAACTTCATGTGCAGTTACAAGCACTTGAGAAACAGAAGGTACCTGTACCCTTTAAAACACTAAATTTATTACAACTTTAGTACATCAGTTTGTTTTAAAATTGATTACAATGGCAACAACCTCCACTTTTACCAATATATATAGACTTTTGTTTTAATAATATAGAGATAAGTGGGCTCGCCCCAATTAAGGAAAATAACGGCAATTTTAATTCAGTCTGGCATCCTACTCTGCCCCACTGGCTGGTTATTTCCATATTACTCACTTTCGCTTCATTTGCACCAGTACCTGCCAAAACACAACATAACATAATATAATACTAAAACTACCTAAAACCAAATAAAACTTATACAAAAAATATACAATTTACACTAAGACAAATATGTGTATTTTACCACTTATCAAATATCATAACTTCAGATGCGAACATCGGACGACAAAGCTCGAATGACGGACATCGGGCGACCCTTTATGCCACGTCGGCGAAACGAACAACTTCGACACAAAAACTATATATATATTACCCGAACGTCACTACAAGCCTAAAAATAAACTGTTTTAGACACTTCATATATGTTAATGACAATGAAAAACCGGAAAGTTCAATAACGAGAATAACACCAAGTGTAATTACGAAAAATTTACTAGTATGTTATATCATACTTAGTAAAAATTAATCACGAATCCAAAAACAAATATTGGGCTTAAGATAACATAAATTTTGGGCTAGGCCCAAATCCTTAAGTATATGGGCAATGGCCCATTTCCATAAACCTTATAAAAGCCCATTTGTAATAAATAATATGGGCTAGGCCCAAAGACAAAATACATGGGTTAAGCCCAATGACACTAAAATATGGGCTAGGCCCAATGAAAAATATATGTATAATTTTTATAAATATATATTATAAAAATTCATTATAAATACGGTATACCTACCCGTATAAATACAGTATACGTACACGTTTAAAGCACATAAATACAAGTATACATACGGTATATGTATATGTACAAAAGACTCTAGTATATGATGATATACACACATACACTTGTTGAAGTGTATTCTCTCACTAAGGTTGTATACATACGACAACGTATTTTGACGTTAAAAATAAATATTTTTAACACTTTTTACACTTATATTTGTGTAACAAATATAAAGTCTCGAATCAAAGTATACCAGAAACAAATGCCAACATATTATCATTAAATTACACAAGCGTTCCAAAAACAAAATGAAAATAATAAACGTTCAAGATGAACAACGAGTACAAGGTTTAGGAAAGACCGACGTGTCTAATGAGTTAGAACCCTTGTAGGTTGACTCGCGTTACGGAAAACTTTGGTTGAATATCTCTCTCTCTCTATCAGGAACGCAAAGCTGTGAGTTCATGTCCCCCCTTTCTCTTAAATGTTTTCGGATTTATAACTCTCGGGAGTGGAATACATGTCTCAATGGTATGGTTTAGCTAGGGAATGAACTGTTAGATCATGTAAGCGAATACTAATCTCTCTTAAGTGCCATTAATCTTGTATAAGACCGAGGGAAAAAGTGGTAGATCTATCGGGTGTAGCAAGCCCCACTCTTGGGTCCTTGTGTGGCCAATGTAGTGCTTTTGTTGTTCTAACCGGGTGGACCGGGGGAAATTCGCTAGGGTTGAGTGCTTCATATGTTGCCACACATATTAATGTCATTGCAAACATTAATGATCTGTTCATAGACGCTATACATACATGTTTGTTATAAAAGAATCTCTCACATGTTTAAAGGTTTATTTGGAGCTCAGTCAAAACACATGAACTCGCTCAACTTTTGTTGATGTTTTCAAACTCACATGTATTTCAGGAAACTAATGAAACTTGGGTGCTGGTGTTTATTATGAAGCTTTTGGAGTACAAGTCATTGATGTCATCCCTTTTGGAGGGGGGTCCATATATCTTATCTTCAATGAGATATAGGATGCAAATGTCACACCCCGACCACGTAGGACAACTAACCGTGGCGGAAACGTCGGAAAGTGTTGCAACAGAAGCTATTGTTTCATAACCATGGATACAAAATAGTTTTGTTTTATTGATAATATTAAACATTGCATTGTCTTAACATAGAATAAACAAGTTTTACATCGTCTATCACTATTATTATGTCACTAAGGCCTCGTCCAGATCCTATGTGACGCATGCATCCTAGTTGTCATTCAAGCATCAACACCTGAAACATATGTAAAAACTTAGTCAGCAAAGAAATGCTGGCGAGTACATAGGTTTTATAGGAGTGTCGAATTCATGGCTAGTTTAAGTGTTGCAATACTTTATTAAAAACTTTGTTTTGAAAAGAGTATAATATTGCAACTTAATTAACCAACTCAAATCAAGTTGATTGTAGTTTATAAAACCTCGTAGCCATGCTTCTTAACCCCAAAAACATTTGTTTTAGAAAACCAACTTGTAAAATATCTTGTAAAAACTCGTATAGTTTATATCTCTTAGAAAAACATTGTTGCGTGACATCGTTTCAAAATCGTTTACCCAAGTGAACTAAATAACGCCACGATATGTAATATGATGAAAACACTTATATATAAGAAGTACCAGCGGCGTATCTACCATGTTTTCACCATATTACCCCTGTCTTGTTATCTATACACTTAACTAAAAACCAATCGTTTATCGAAATCGTTTAACATCGTTTCCAAATCGTTCCCAAATCGTTTACTCGTTCCCAAATCGTTTCCAATCGTTCCCAATCGTTTACTCGTTTCCAAATCGTTTAAATCGTCATTGTTTTAATTGTGAAAACTTATATATGGTCGTCTCGTTAACAACATTCAAACCTTTGTGACTCGTCCATCGTTCAACTCGTTCTCGTATTAACAAACCACCAAAGGGTAAGTTAACAAACATCAGATTCAGTCGCTACTCACAACCCCCACACATAACCATGGGTGTAGTAAAGTAACGGGATTTGTCAGATCCTATGGTACCATAACCTAATACTGGTTGGCTTGATCAATGCTAATGAATGTCATTCGTTATGTAACTACAACCAATAAGTTCGTTCACTTTATCGAAATCGTTCTTAGTTTAATAAAAATCGTTTTAATCGTTTTTGAAATCATCGTTTAAACCTTGAAAACATTTCGTACATATGAATCACCCCAAAACATTTAAAAACAGTAAAATAGGGGAACTATGTACTCACATGTAGTGCAAAGTATCATCGATCAAATAGAACTTCAACAAACTCGAGCAAACCAGAGAAATCAAGTAGCTCCTAGTAATCGAACCACTAGTCAAACAATAGACGCTAAATCGGAAGATCGGACAGAATGAGGTCTTGTAAACCAAATGATTGTTGGAACTCATGTGATATGGTTTAACAAAGCCTACATCCTAAATCGGAACCTAACCTAAGTGCTTTCGACCCATCGTGGCCCATTAAGGTAGCTTACGCTACTTTAACGCGTCGTGCACGCAAAAGCGCGTTCGAGACGTCTAACTAGTCCTATGACAAGTATTATATGCCCATACATGTTTAATTATGTTACATAATTAGTTACGTGTCAAAAGTTTAGGTTACATATGCTTAATTACCAATTATGTATGAAAAGGGTATTTTGGTAATTTACCAAAGGCATATAACTACCTATCATGCGACTAATTAAACCTAAGTGACCATAAGGTATAACCTCGAAAGGTTATTCCCTAAGCTACTATGGTCACTAAACATGTTTGGTCGGATCCTAATGATCGACCAAACGGGTCGTGTTAGAAAGTCTAAGCGGGTGTTTAGTCCGCTTGACTTACGACTCTACATAAGCACTAAACTAATAAGTGACGAGCTAAACATGTCGAAACATGTTTAGTTAAGTTAGAAAACAGGTTTTGATATCAAAACAAACGGTTTTGACATCCTAGAGTAGTTTGGTTACAAAATACGCGAGAAAACGCATTTTGGCCGAAACTACGACTCGCCACTGAGCCTAGATAACGTGGTAATCAGCAGGTATAGTTACTAGGGACTATAACCATCGTGATTACGCTCACGTTATGAAGTTCAAACGAACTTCGCGTTGACCATAAACTGGTCAAAGTAGAAAGTCAAACACAATTTGACTTTAACGATAAAAATGAATGAAAGGAACGAAAGAATACTTACAGAAGGTCCCCGCAAGCTCTTGATCCGATTTACTCTCAGGTATGAAGCATAAACTTCAACTTAGAGAGCAAAAATCAGATTCAAGTGTGCTTTGGAGTGAAATGGGTTTCGGTATTTATAGGAATTCAAGTACCGTTAAGATCGTTCGTCGAAAAATGTGCTTTGATCTAGACCTTACATGTGGGCACATGGTTTTGAAAACCATGGGAATACTTAAAACCATCAAATGGTATTGCAAAACAAGGATCAAAACCATCCATGTGTGGCACATTGTTTTGAAATACCATGGATGCATAAAAAAAATGGACCAAGTTCAATGTATCTGCCAGAATTTTCAAAAATGGTCCATGCACTTGTAAAACTTGATTTTTTGGCACTTTTAAAACCCTTTAACCTCATTTCAAGGCTCTAAAATGATATTAAAGTATAGGGAACTTAAAATATGCTCAAAGACATCACGGATGTCGGTTCGTTTGGCCGTACGGTTGCGTTATTCGGTTAATTACGAGGGAAGTCGTAATGAACGCAAAAACGATCCAAATTAAGCGACGAATGGAATTTTATCATGCCAATCACTAAAATAAAATATTTTAATGATTACATAAATTTTTGGACGTCTGGTTCTATTCAGAACGTAAGATATGCGCAAAAATGCAAACTTATGCACTTTTGACGCTTTTAGTCTCTATTGATCAATAAAGTTTATTTTAGCATACCGAACCCTTCAAAGCCTATTTCTAAGCTATGTAAAGGATATTTATGGTATATTTAACTTATGATCAAGTTTCGGAGTGTTCGTTACTATACAAATCGGTATAGTTTCGCAGTTGGACACAAATAGTCCCTGCGATCGAACAAACTTGTTTTCGACACACTAAACCATCCAAAACTTATTTCTAAGTTATGTGGAGGTTATTTAAGAGATGTTAAGCCTATTTCACTATTCCGGAGTTTTTGTTGCATTAAACTGGTTATATTTACGCATCAGTGCGCGTATAACCTTCCAGAAAGCGATTTAAAGCTTGAAATTGGAATCGAATCGAATTGTAAAATCACCAAACACAAATACACACAAAATAATACCAAAACACATATAATATCACCAAAGCACATTGTTTTATTAATAACTAACATTGTTTTACATCGTACAGAGATTACAGAGCACAGTTGTCACAGCAAAGCCTTATGTTTTAAACTTATGTTGAACTCGTCTTTTGTAAAACTTATAACTTATGTCGTTTTGTATTTTCAACAACTTATGGTGTGTAATATTTTATTATGTCAATGGATGAACATCGGATGTTTTTAATCATGTAGATGTTTACTTATATCGTATGCAATGAAAACTAATCAAGTGCACACCACGCGCTTCCGCTAATGAACGGGTGTGACAAGTCCCCCCACATCGGAATTCCACCCCATCATTATCAAATGGGCCGCACCTTGAATTGAACACGAATGTGCTATAGAATTCCAGAGTATACTCGTGGACCGAGCGAAGGCGAGTAGTTAGGGCGACTCTTAGTGGTCCGATGACGAGGTTGTTGAAACGGTCCCATTGGTTCACTGCTCCTAAGAGTTCCATGCATGCTTGTCGTGGGTATTCCTCAGGCCTGGTTTGAAGCACATCGTATCTTGCCCTAGCGTCCAGCTCATTTGCATTGAACCTTGTGAATTTCTTGGACATCTGAAAGAATACACCAAACAATTAGCACGAATTAGTGAAATTTTTGGAAAAAACTGAAAACAATTAGCTGGACACGGCCCCGTGTTCAGCGGACAGACCCCGTGTCCAGACGTCTGTTACTCAAAAATTTCATTTTTCGACCCGGTCCCGAAAACTTGAAAATTTTTGGTCCAGTAGGTGCGGTTTTCCCCAAAAATGAAACCCCAAATGCTGTTTTTCTCAAAACAAACCGTTTACCCCCTCGATTTTATCTTTTTCGGTTCAAAAACAAGGGTTGGGGTTTTTGTGAGAAATCGGGCAAATCGATGAACAATACTAGTGCATTTACTTCCTATATCACTAATCTAAACTAATGCTAACAGATTTAAGCAAAAATTTGAGGTTCGATCCGGATGAAGTTCAAGAACCCTAGATTTTTCCCCAAAATTTTGATGTTTTAACTACATGAAAGTGCTTAATCTAACTACTAATGATGATAGAATCATACCTTGATGTTGTTAAAAGTGGAGGAGACGTCGAAATTCTACGGAAAAATCGCCTGAACCAGAGAGTTTTTGGGAAAACGGGGCGTGTGGAATGAAGAAACTGTTTTGAAAAAGGGGTTTTATCCCGACAGTCGCGCAGACACGGCCCCGTGTCCAGCGGACACGGCCTCATGCCGAGCAATTTTTTTATTTATTTATTTTTTTAAAGTGCTCGTGTGAGTGCCCTGTTTTCCCAAAACTTGGTTAGAAGACTTACCGATTTAGATGTCAACCTGTTTATTCGTAACTTACCAGGTATGATGTTGATGCTTTTACTCTTCGACCGTTTGAAGCGAGATTTCTTCCTCTTCATCCTCAATGAATACTTGATAGAGTTTCAGTCGTTGGCCATTGACTTTGAATGGAATTCCATTCCGAGATTTAATTTCTACTGCACCGTGTGGGAAATATGGGTGATGGAAAAAGGTCCTGACCACCTAGACTTTAATTTACCAGGAAACAATCGCAGTCGTGAATTAAACAATAGAACCTGATCTCCTACTTGAAATTCATTTGGTTTAATGTGTTTATCATGCAAATTTTTCATTCTTTCCTTATAAATTTCGGAGTTAGAATATGCATAATTCCTTAATTCGTCTAATTCATTTAGTTGACAAAATCGATTTTACCAGCGAATTCTAAATCTAAGTTTACATTTTTAATTTCCTGGTAGGCCTTGTGAGCTATTTCTACTGGCAAATGACAACTTTTTCCATAGACGAGCTTATATGGGGTTGTACCTATTATTGTTTTATAAGCAGTTCGAAAAGCCCATAAAGCATCATCTAATTTATCGGCCCATTCCTTTTTATTTAACCCTGCGGTTTTTTCGAGTATTCGTTTTAAACCTCTGTTAGTCACTTCGGCTTGTCCGTTTGTTTGAGGGTGATATGCTGTTGAGACCCGGTGATAGACCCCATATCTTGTTAGAATTTTTTCAAGTTGATGGTTACAAAAATGGGTACCTCTATCACTTATTAATGCTTTTGGTGTGCCAAAACAGAGAATAATTTTTTCAGAAATCTTACCACGACTCTTCCATCGTTTGTTGGAAGTGCCTCGGCCTCGGCCTATTTAGACAAGTAATCTACCGCCACAAGTATATATTTGTTTCCTTTTGACGGTGGGAAAGGTCCCATAAAGTCGAGTCCCCACACATCAAAAATCTCACAAACAAGAATGCCATTTTGTGGCATTTCGTTTTTGGAAGAAATATTACCTGATCTTTGGCAAGCGTCACATGCCTTTACAAGACTTTGGGCGTCTTTGTAAATGGTGGGCCAATAAAATCCTGAATCAAATACCTTTCGTGCGGTACTAGCGGCACCATGATGTCCTCCGTATGGACCTTCATGACATTGCCGAAGAATTCTTCTTGCTTTGCTACCATGTACGCACCGTCGGATGAGTTGGTCGGCACACATTTTGAAAAGATAAGGATCTTCCCAAAAGTAGTGCTTTACATCAGCAAAGAATTTCTTTCTTTGGTGATGTGGCCATCCTTTGGCGACTATACCACTAGCTAGGTAGTTAGCATAGTCGGCGTACCATGGTTCTTCTCGGTATTCCACCATTTCTAGGGACTCCGTTGGAAATTTTTCGTTGATTTGCTCGTCCCTGGTTGCCTCCAAAGCTGGGTCTTCTAAGCGCGAAAGATGATCTGCTGCGGTGTTTTCTGCTCCTCTTTTGTCTTTGATTTCAATATCAAATTCTTGGAGGAGTAGAATCCACCGAATCAAACGTGGTTTAGCATCCTGTTTGTTTCTTGAAGAGATATCAGATGGCTGCATGATCTGTATAGACTATTGTTTTAGAAAGAACAAGATAAGAACGAAATTTATCAAAAGCAAATACCACATCTAGTAACTCTTTTTCAATTGTTGTGTAATTTTCTTGTGCATTATTAAGTGTTTTACTAGCATAATAAATTGGGTGAAAATGCTTTTCTTTTCTTTGTCCCAAGACTGCTCCAACTGCAAAGTCACTTGCATCACACATGATTTCAAAAGGTAATTTCCAATCAGGCGCTATCATGATAGGTGCATTGACTAGCATTTCCTTTAGGGTTAGAAATGATTGATTGCAATCCTTGTCAAAGATGAAAGGGGCATCTTTTTCAAGTAATTTTGTTAGAGGCCTTGAAATTTTAGAAAAGTCTTTGATAAGTCGCCTATAGAATCCAGCATGCCCTAAGAAACTTCTGATGGCCCTAACGGAGGATGGGGGTGGTAATCGAGAAATAATGTCTATTTTTGCTCGATCAACCTCCATTCATTCGCTTGAGATTTTGTGACCGAGTACTATTCCCACCGTTACCATGAAATGACATTTTTCCCAGTTAAGGGCGAGGTTAGTTTCCTCACATCGGGATATCATTCGTTCAAGGTTATCGAGGCATTGGTCGTATGAATCTCCAAAGATAGAAAAGTCGTCCATGAAGACTTCCATTGTCTTTTCTATCATGTCAGGGAAGATGGCCACCATGCAACGTTAGAAAGTTGCGGGGGCATTACATAGACCGAATGGCATGCGTCGATAAGCAAAAGTTCCATAGGGACATGTGAATGTTGTCTTTTCTTGGTCTTCGGGTGCTATCCGGATTTGAAAGTAACCTGAAAAACCATCCAAGAAACAATAAAATTTATGACCGGATAATCTTTCTAACATTTGGTCAATAAAGGGCAAAGGAAAGTGATCTTTCCTTGTTGCTTCATTTAACCGTCTATAATCTATACATACTCTCCATCCTGTGACAGTTCTCGTTGGTATTAGTTCATTCTTTTCGTTAGTTATTACCGTCATACCTACTTTCTTTGGTACTACTTGGACGAGACTTACCCAAGGACTATCAGAGATTGGGTAAATAAGTCCGGCGTCAAGTAATTTGATGACCTCGTTTTAACCACTTCTTGAACATTTGGATTTACTCGACGTTGTGGTTGTATTACCGATTTGTAGTCATCATTCATTAAAATTTTGCCTGTGCACATGGAAGGACTTATTCCTTTAATATCTACAAGTTTCCAAGCGATCGCATTTTTGAGTTTTTTCAAGAGTTTAATTAATTTTTCTTTTTCTACACTACTTAACTTAGAGAAACAATTACAGGTGATTTACCATCTTTGTCTAGAAAAGCATATTCCAAACCTTTTGGAAGTTCTTTGAGCTCAAGAGGTGGGTCTTTAGGAGACTCCTTATTTGGTTGCTCATTTTGATCAAGAACTTTAAAAGTTTATTCTATGGCGACCTCTTCAACAAAGTGGTCAATTTCTTGACTTGTATCGGGTGGTTCATCTTCATCTTCAATTAGGGGGTCATTATTGCCGAAAGGATATTTCATTGAAGGCTCAAGATTGATGCTCCTTTTAAATGCCACTAATTGAAGAGATAGATTGTTGTACTTCCGGTTTTTCAAGGCTTCGTGTGTTTTTACAAAAGGTCGTCCCAACACTAGAGGAGCGTCATCGAGGATGACAAAGTCTGTTGGGATTACCATTTGATTTGTTTGAACCAAGACATCTTCAACTACACCGATAGATTTTATTACTTTCCGATCGGATAGAAAAATGGGTATTTGAAGTGGAGAAAAATCACTAATACTTAATTTTTCGAAAATGTAATTAGGCATTATGTTAACACAAAGATCTTTATCAATTGTGACGTTACTAATAAAGGAATTTTGAAAAAAACATGGAACCGGTGTAATGTTAATTTCAAATGGGTCTTCTTTTATTAGTGAAGTTTGATCGTTAGTTAACTTAATACTTACCGTTTCATCAATTTTAGTGTTAGTGTTTAACTCTTTTAAAAACTTAGCATGAGTGGGTACTAAACAATGATTCTCAAAAGAAGGTGACAAGAGATTAATTTCTTTAAAATTAGATTCTTCTTGAATTTTAACGTTAGCGGACTCACATTTTTCGTTGTTTAACTCATGTGTTAGTTTTTCACTTATTTGTTCTTCTATTTTTACACTTTCAACTATCTCTTCTTTATTTAATTCTTCTCTTGCGCGGGACTCCTCTTCCCTTGCGCGAGATTCTTTTATATAGCGTTCGATATTTTTAAGATGTTCTAATATCCTATCGATTACTTCGGTGATAGAATAAGGATTGGGATTTTCAAAGCTTGAATCCGGTTGTTCCATCCTTGGTTCCTCATAGTACTCATATGAAGTAGATGATTCATACCATTGTTCTTCATTGTAAGTATATGATGAATAAGGGTCGTAATTTTGTTCTTCATAATTTTCATATGAGGTGGGTTGTTCACACCATGGTTCTTCATAATAAGTGTATGAAGGTGCTGGCTCATATCTTGATTCCTCGAAGTATGAGTATGAAGGCTCATACCTTGGTTCATCAAAATATGAGTATGAGGGAGAAGGTTCATACCTTTGGTCATCATAGGATGTGTATGAAGTCGATGGCTCGTACCTGGGCTCCTCATAGTAGGTGTATGAAGTGGATGGTTGAAATGAGTCGTAATATTGAACCGAGTGCGGGTTACCACAACTAGTGCAATAGTCTCCCCTATAATCATCCTCCTCATAGGTGTAGTTGTAGCCTCCTGAGTATTGATCCATAAGAATCACTCAGCAGACCACAACAGAGTCTCGGGACTAGAAAACAAAAATAAAAATGGAAATAGAGGCTGGACACGGCCCCGTGTTCAGTGAACACGGCCCATGTTCAGGGTCTGTATCTGGGTGTTTGAATAAAAGTTACTGGTTTTGTTGAGCATAGGGGCGTGTTAAGTGAGCACGGCCCCGTGTTCAGATTATGTAGCTGGGTGTTTTGTGAAAAATATGCAGCACGGCCTCGTGTTCAGTGAACACGTCCCCGTGTTCAGGCTACTATAAATTCAAACTAAACTAAAATGCAGAAAAATGTTCACGCGTTTTTATAAGGTTTTGAAAAACTGATTAGGCCGTCGATTTTAAGCTTTCTTAAAATCCTTGTGTCCCCGGCAACGGCGCCAAAAACTTGATGCGTGTCAGTGTGTATATAATTTTTAGTTATATTTTAAGCCCTTTTACAATTTTTAGCCAAGTTTTAAATTTATAAAACACAATATTTACTAACACTAAACACACATATGGGCAAGTGCACCCATCGTGAGCGTAGTATATTGTTGGTAAGATACCGAGGTCGTCCAAGGACACAAGAGCTTTTAGTACCTGTTTATCCTCAACATCTAATCAAATCAAAAAGTTAGAAAAATGTTTTTAAACTAGAAAAATAAAACTGACTAAAATGCTGAAAAATAAAATAAAAATAAAAACAGATAGCCAAGATGAATCACTTGGATCGGACCCGCCTTTAGTGTAACCTTTGATTATTTCCGCACTTTTGCACTTTTTAAGAGATTATCTTAGTTATTGTAGTAGGCCCCTCTTTTGAAGGTGACGTTACCCTCAACCCAGTAGGTTGAGTCAGCAAGGATACAATCCTAAAGGGTCGGATTATTGAAAGATAATTAATTAAGTTATTAATGCATAATGTGGTAGGCCCCTCTTTTGAAGGTGACGTTACCCTCGGCTAAGTAGTCTGAGTCAGCAGGGATGCAGTCCTAAGTAGCTGGGTTAAAGTTTTAATAGTAGTTTATATATGAGGGGATCAAAGAGTTTGGACCCCCGCCATCCAATACCATTGGGTATTGAAGGAGGTCCTACTAAATTTGACCCAGGTCCTTTGCAGGATCTATACACTGAACAATGGCAAGACTCTTACCAAACCATTCCCTTAACCCCCGACCAGGTAGCCAACATCTCTCCATATAGACCGTGGAGATATGAATGGTGAAAATCTTTTATTTTATATAGACAGTAAAATAATGCCAAGACACCACGGACAAATGATAAGGAAGAATCACCTTCAACATATAAAACTAGTTATTAAAGTCATTAAAACATAACCAAATAAAAAGTGCGAAAAGATTAAAAATAAAAAGTATTACACTAAATGCTTGTCTTCACCAAGTGATGTAAGAGACTTAGGCAAACATGGCCTTTGATTGTCAAGAACTCTTATGATCAATCTTGGATCCCGAGACGACTCACACACTCTATGATGGACAATGGATGATGGTGGTGGATGATGGTGTTGTGATGGTGTTGGGTGGTGGGTGAAGTGTGAGAGAGGTGGTGTGCCAATGGATGATTTGCAAGTAAGCCAAGCACTCCTATTTATAGGCTGAACAGAAGCTCGGGCACGGCCCCGTGTCCATCCCTCTTCTCTTTCTTCATTAATTGCAGTTTGGCTGCATTAGTTGACCACGCCCCCGTGTCCACTGGGCACGACCCCGTGTGCAGAAGCGTATCTGTACTATCAAGATTTCCTCAGATTCTGCGAATCTAAGAGTTGACCACGGCCCCGTGTCCGCTGGGTACGCCCCCGTGGTGGGTGATAGAAGCTTCTAAAACTTTGTCTTTTCTGCAGACACTTGGGCACGCCCCCGTGCTCATTGAGCACGGGGCGTGTTCAGCTTTCTATTTTCTTGTTTTGCTTGGGAAGATGCTGTTGGGGGGTCAGGCATGCCACGTTTGTTCCTTTTCTTGTATTTATGTTAGATTTAGCTGCATTTTTGCTTCTTTTGTTCATTTGAGCTCATTTATTCCTGAAAATACAAAAGGAAGACAAAAACACACTTTTTCCAACATTAGTACTAAAAAGGGTTAGTTTTACGCCTCATTTGATGAAATTTATGTGTTGCATTTTGTGCACATCATCGACCTACTAGGACACTTCCAGACAATTGTCAAGAATCCAGATCATCAGTCGAATGAGAGAACGAGCCTCGCCACTCGTGTTGGGAAAAGTATTGCGTGAATAAAAAGGATGTGAATGACGTCGTCGGTCCTTCTAATCCCTGTTAATTGCTTCACGTCCTACTCTTGGTTTTGGGTGTGTCGTAAACCACTTCGCATTTCGAGCGCTAATGTCTATAGTTGCTTCGTATATGGGACCAAGTGGTCGTGTTGTCGTGCCTTAACAATTGTTCCTTTAATAGCACGTGATATAGGAATGGATCTCCTTCGTCGTTTCGCTCTCGTGACTCCCTTCTAGGATCCGTAGCAGGTTCCTAAATGTCCATCGCGTCGGTTCTTCCTTGTCATGTGATGAGATCAGAAAAGGTGTGGACGAGGGTTATGAACAACTGGTTTCTCATACTTTGCGTGCTGTGATGTCGAAGCAAGGTTAGGAGAATTCGTGCTTTCCTATGATATATCATGTTTGTAATCTTTGTTTACGTATGAGTTACGGTGTTAAATACTAAATATACACATGTATACACATCTATACATATACCATACACAAGTAAAGGTCAAATAGCACAATTACCATGTAAGTAGCTGAGTCTGGCGAACCTTGCAAATCTGGAGTGTGATGTTGCGGTTTCTTCTTGAGAACAGTTATAGTCTGGTTTCCATATAAAAATATTTTATTTCTCCACCAAATATTTTATATTTTAAACCTAGTTCCCTATAACCAATGGCTCTGATACTAATCTGTCACATCCCCAAAATTTCCACATGCGGAGTATTACCGCGAGGCGTGCGACTACCCAGGATCCAGCCACTAATTATTTTGAACCGTTTACGAAATGTGTAAATTATTCCAAATGATATGATTGGTGATTTAGTTTAAAAGTTTTAAAAATGTACTTTATGTTTGCAGCGAAAATGTAAAATAAGCTTATCACGTTTAGAAACCACAATTTAAACAAATGTACAAAACGCACCACTTTCCAAACCACACACACTCCATCCGTTTGCAACGTCTGTCCGCAGTTGTACCTATAGATCTGCAAAGCATGCAATATGGTATCGAAATAAAGTTGGCGAGTTCACAGTTGTTTAGTGTTGTTCTAAAAACATAAGTTCGTTAAATTACTATGTTCTTATAAAACATGTCATGGGGAGCTACCCCACCTTTTTAAGCTACTAAACCCGTTACCATACAAGTCAGGTTCGCATTCAGGTAATACACGTATTGTTCTACACGTATTCTATCAAGTTGCATACAAGCATGGTTGTCACATAACACGTATAGCATAACAGTCACAACATACGTTCACATCAAATGCCCAACGTATACGGTTTAAGTGTATGGTTCCTGTGTTTGTGTGGGTGGCCCATTATCCTTAACAGTGAGTGTGCGGCCCACTATGATGTGCGACCGACACAATGGTGTGTGGCCTCACCATAGTGTGCGGTCATGCATTCAAGAGTTGTCACAACTACGTTACTGAGTAGTTTTAGTCACATGTCTGTAATATAGACTACAACACCTGATACACCATTTATACAATCATCAAGCATGTACCAGTACCAAATATAGCAGATTTGACACTTAATAAACTTACAAACATGCACCACTCAATTTACTGAAAATGGGCTGTGTTGGGGTGTCTGTTTACCATACTTATGAGATTTCAAAAATAACGATCTTTTTATGTTACGTGCCCCACGGAGGGGTTGGTTTTATGTTAAATTTTTAGAGTTTAACTCTTTACCAAAAAATTAAAAAAATTCAATTACTAAGCTACAATCAGATTTATCACTTTCTGACTGCAGCTCACGGAAAAATTCACTTAAAAATCCTCGATTATCCGATTGATGAAATTCCAGTTGGAGATTTGCACTGACACTTAAGACCATCTACAGCATAAATTTCATTATCTAAAACCAAGTATTCATCAAGTTTTGAATTAAAACATAACACGTAAAATCTGTAGAAAAACGCAGCTTCAGTTGTTGAAAAGAAATAATTTATTTTAAAATAGCAAACGATGTCCAAAAATCACGATTCCAGCGCCATTAGAAGCGTATTTCGAAATGACACGTTATAGACTCAAGAAAATCCAGATTTCGTTAAATTATTACCCCGTTATAGCCAACTAAAGTTGGCTGAAATTGTTGGACAGATTTTGTTTGCAGCTTTTAACGACACATAACGAGTTTCTAACGGCATAAAACAACAACTTAGCAAATAAAAACGATATCTAAACATCACTTAGAGCAGGTTATCCTTCTATATTAACTCATGTATCAATTAATTCATCAAAACCCCTAAGATCCAACTCATACACAAAACCCTAACGACCAACCGAAACTATAATCAATTATAACATCAACAACAATGAGTTCTAGAAATCCTACATTACAAGTAATCACAATAATCAACATAATTGTCAAAGATATAACAAAACGTAGCCAATATCCCTAACTAACAACCGAACAACATACATATAATGTGACAACCCTCAAAATTCCATGTATTCCGTACAATTTATTATTTATAATTAAAGTGTTTGACAACTGTGTGGAATTACTTAACTGCTTTCTGATATCTGTGTTATGCTTACGTGTGCTTGTTAACATACTAGTAGTATGCAGAAAAGTCACTAAATAGTCCGTTATAATTTCCTAAGTGTTAGAAATTAAAAGTGTTACAAAAATATACATAAAAGACACTTTACGGATTAATTAAGCACTTTAACGGAACAGTATCAAACCGAACAACCGGACTTTACCCGGAATATAAAAATATTGCCAATAACATTGTTTATACTTTTCTGAGCTAATTAGGGTCCCCGAATACCCTAACACCCGTTATATTACATAACACACATAATACTCTAATTAATACCATTGGAACTTAACTAGTTACTAACTATTCGATTGAAATCCAACTATAACCCCCCCACCAACCGATCGGTTCCTGTCACACCCCGATCACGCAGAACATATAAAACATGGCGGAAACGTCGGGGAGTGTTGTAACAGAATCAGTTGTTTCAAATCCATGGCAATTGAAGTTTTGTTTTATTAATCAAACATGAATGTTTACATTGTTTAAACAAGAACCAAAGAGTACATAACATAAATTAACTAGTTCTTGTCTCGTTTTAAGGCACTAAGGCACAGGTCCGCCTAAGTATGTCTTTATAAGTCCTATGCATCATCTCCTGAAAACACATTTGAAAATAGGTACGTCAGCATAAAAATGCCTGTGAGATACATTGGTTTTGTGAAAACGGAATTCATGACTTATGTTTGAGAAAATGTTTAGTCATGAACCTTGTATTTTGCTTTGTCTTGTAAATCATTTGAAAAACGATAAGATCAGATGATATGTATAAATAAGAGAACACTGTATGGTTAAACGGATAACCATGTAAAATGAGTTTGTATAAGATAAGTCGTTTGTAAAACAATGTCTCGTGAAAAGTGTGTTATTTGTATAAAATGTCATATGTCTCAAATTGAAATGATTCAAATAACGCTACGATATGTAATACCATACAAACACTTATATATAGGAAGTACCAGCGGCGTATCCACCATGCTTGTATCATATTACACACGCCTCGTTACTTAATCACTTACTCAAACCAAACCATCAAGATGAAATGTTTAACAATTGTGGAAATGTTCATGTATAGTCAAATGTCTATTGTCAAATGTAAATCATGTCAACAGATACAACTGGTTCACACGGTTCAATGGTTACAGACCGTTCATGAAATCAAAGGGGTAAAACGGTTCACATAGTCAAATGGTTACACCGGTTCAAAATGTAGCATAATGTGTTCATATGCTGGATGAGCATATGCAACAGAAATGCAATGTAAAACCATGTACTAAGTATGCACACCATGGGCATATATAGCATGAAATGTAATGTATAACAGTGTACTAAGTACGCACACAATGGGCATACATAGCATGAAATGTATGTAAAACAATGTACTAAGTACGCACACAATGGGCATACATAGCATGAAATGTATTGTAAAGTGATGTGCTAAGTATGCACACAATGGACATACATAGCATAAACACAATGAAATCATGTACTATATATGTACTATCGAACATAGCAAGTATATGATGTGAAAACCGGAAAGCATGAAAGTAACAAGTAGTCACATGTGTTTCACCCTAAAACAGTTTGGAAAACAGTAAAAGAGGGGTTCAATGTACTCACTTGAGATTGCTTCGGAGTTCTTGTATAATAACCAGATAATGCTAGAGATCACGGAATATCAAACGACACCTAATAGGTAGCTACATTAATATACCGGACCAAAATCGGAAGGATCGAATAGTATGGTCTAACAAAGCCTACATACTAAAATGAAACCTAACCTAAGTGCTTGCGACCCATTACGACCCGTTTAGGTAGCTTATGCTACCTCACGCGTCGTTCGCGTAGAACGCGTCTGGAATGCCTAACACCGTGACCACAAGGCATAACCTCGGAAGGTTATAGCTATGGTCACCTAATGTGTTTGGTCGGATCCTAACGATCGAACAAATGGGTTGGGTTTGAAAGTATAAGCGATGGTTTAGATCGCTTACCTTACGACCGTATATAAGTACTATACTAAAAGTGACGAGCTAAGCATGAAACAGGTTTGGCATCAAAACAAACGGCTTTGATGCTCACGAGTAGTTTGGTTACAAAACATGCAAGAATGCACATTTTGGCCGAAACTACGACTCGTCACTGAGCCTAGATAACATGGTAATCAGTAGGTATAGTCACTACGGACTATAACCATCGTGATCACGCTCACGTTATGAAGTTCCATGAACTTCGTGTTGACCATAGGCTGGTCCATGCAGAAAGTCAACAAAACGTTGACTTTCGGACTCAACAAGCGAATAAAAGAACGAAAGAATACTTACGGAGGGTCCCCGAATGCTAATCTAGATCAAAGAGCTCAGGTATGAAGCAATGGCATCAACTTAGAGCATTTTGATCAGATTTGTGTGGGTTTTACATCAAAGGGGGGGGGGGTATTTATAAGAAAAGTAGAGCCCTTAGGATCGTTTCTTGAATATCGTGCCACGATCCAAGCCGTACACTTGTCACAAAGTTGTGGTGGCTTAATGTGACCCTTGGCTCCTGATTTGGTGAAAGGGCATTGCCCTTTGGGTTGTTTGAAAGGCCAAGTTGTGCAAGAAAGACAAAATTCTGTTACTGAAGGGGCCATGCGGCCCGCATCAGGATTGGACAAAACTCAGGCAGGCCGCCTAGGCCTGTCTGATCTGCACATACTTTCAGAAATGGCAGTTTTGGTCCCTGTTGCGTGTTTAAGCCATTTCCGACACTTCTAAGGCCCGTAAAGCCAACTTTAAGGCCCTAAAATGATGCCTACACATTGTGGACATGAAACATGCTCAACAATATGCCGGATGTTGGTTCGTTTGGCCGTACGATCGCGATGTTCGCTTAATTACGACGAAATGCGCATAAGCGCGAAAGACGATCCAAATGATGCGACGGACGGATTTTTCTCATGCCAAACACTAAGGCATAATATAGGGATGCTTACATAAATTTTTTGGATGTTTGGATGTATTCAGAACGTATGTTATGCGCGAAAGTGCAAACTTATGCACTTTTTGACACTTTTAGGTCCTGAATGATCCAAAAGTTTATTTTAGCATACCGAACCCTCCAAAGCCTATTTCTAAGCTATGTAAAGGATATTTATGGTATGTTTAACTTATGGACATGTTCCGGAATGTTCGTTACAGTTCAAATTGGCATACTTTCGCAGTTTGTCAAGTTTAGTCCCTGTAAGCGAATTAACTTGTTTTTGCCATACCAAAGCCTTCAAAACTTATTCCTAAGTTATGTAAATGTTATTTAAGGTATGTTTAGTATATGTTGATGTCCCGGAGTATTTGTCGCATTAAGCTGAGTACGTTTACGCACCAGGTTGCGTATAATTCTCCAGAAAGCGATGTAAAGTTTGAAATTGAACAAGAATTGATATGTGCAATGGATACACATATTTATACAAGATCCCAAGTATGAAATACGATATTTCATCGGCTTAGTATTTGTTTGATGGTTGCGGTGACACAGGTGTCACAGTCTCCCCTACTTTAGGAAATTTCATCCCGAAATTTATTCGTAGGAGTCTATTTGTGACTCTGCCAAATAACCATCAGCGATATGCAAAGTAATGTCCTGTCATTTCCTTAACGGTCATTCTTCAGAAACGAAATGAACAGACGGAGTCATTTTCAATGGTTGCTTCATTAGAAATGGAAATGAAGGATTACACAACGGATATTCATTTCCCCAACGGATAAATCGTCACAAACGAAAATGAACTAACGGAGTCATTTTCAATGGTTGCTTCATCAGAGTTGGAAATGAAGGATTACACAACGGATATTCATTTCCCCAATGGATAAATCGTCAGAAACGAAAATGAACTAACGGAGTCATTTTCAACGGTTGCTTCATCAGAGTTGGAAATGAAGGATTACACAACGGATATTCATTTCCCCAACGGATAAATCGTCAAAAACGAAAATGAACTAACGGAGTCATTTTCAACGGTTGCCTCATCAGAGTTGGAAATGAAGGATTACACAACGGATATTCATTTCCCCAACGGATAAATCGTCAGAAACGAGAATGAACTAACGGAGTCATTTTCAACGGTTGCTTCATCAGAGTTGGAAATGAAGGATTACACAACGGATATTCATTTCCCCAACGGATAAATCGTCAGAAACGAAAATGAACTAACGGAGTCATTTTCAACAGTTGCTTCCTCAGAGTTGGAAATGAATAGGGTTAACTCTAGACACATGACAGAACTTGCTGTGATTTCTGTGCACTAAATTCCATAATTATGTATGCATCCATAATTACGTAATCCCTTGCACAGTCCGCACAGTTTGTTTTGTAATGTTTTGGGGAAGGATATCAAATTTGTGATGAGGGTGACTAGACTTCCATCTGGTCCTTCTTAGTTAGGCCACCAAGGAGTCCTTTCAGCTATATCATCACATGATATCCCTAACCAGGTTTTTGGATCAATCTGTTTAACTAGACCACTCAAGGGGTCTAATTATGAAGTAGTACTTTATAATCCGAGGGACTTAACTATAACATAGAAGTCCATTGAGGATTTTAAGTAATACCTTTGGGTATCCTACTATAAATCTCTTGTACAAGGATATGTAAGATTCTACGAGGATTTGGATAACATAATTTGGATCACACAACAACACATACGGGAACACATAAGCACAAAGTCACATAATTGTTTAACTTGATTATAATTTGTTATAACTTGTTATTGATTGAACACGGATATGGAAACTAGTAGACGGGTCTCAATGTTCACTGGAATCTATCTGAGAAGATAGGAAGATCTCCCAAAATTCGATTTTTGATTACAAGGAATCACCACATTCGAATTAAGGTATGCAACAATTTAGGACTTACGGGAAATCCTTAGGTACCCTATTAAGGATTTATAGTGGTACTTTGGGTATTCGTCATGTGTTGTAACTTGCGCCTTGTATTTCGTTTTCCTTAGAAGAAACGGGTACTTAGGAATTTCGTGGAAGACGCAAGAGATCATAGAATGGGAGAATTTTGGGGGGTCGTTTGTTCTTCAAGGAATACGGTTTCTTTGATTGTCGGTATTGCAAGGGATATGTCGTTTATACATGCAATCACAGAAATATATTGTAATGTAAATAAAAGACTTATTTATAAACAACGATAATAACTGTTTCTTGGACCTTGACAACAAAAGGAAATAATACATAAGACGTTATTATTTCTAAACGATGTTGTCTTCTAATCAGTCAGATGCTCATCCCTGTGCTGGATTTGCATTAGCAAGCTTTGGGCAATTTCTTCGGAAATGACCCATCTCGCCACAGTTGAAACAAGAGCCTGGTAGAAAACGACCTTGAGCAGGATTGTTGCCAGCTTGGTTTGGCGCAGCTGCAGCTGGGCAGACTCTTGCTGTATGGCCTATAAGCCCACAAGTTTGGCATTTGCGGCACTGTACGTTGGCGTGATGATGGAGGCTACATTGGTTGCACAAGGGTGCTGTTCCATTGTATGGTTTTCTAGCAGGGGGTTGAGCTGGTTGGTTGGGGACGGCTTGACTATTGTGAGCGACCACGGTGAAGTTCTGAGAAGCCTTCCGCTTCTTTGACTTCTTAGGGGATTCAGTCTGTTCATCCATGGTCTTTGATTCCTCGATTGGGTTCGATTCCCCGACCAGTTTCTTGTCACCTTTTCGGAAAAGTTTACCTTTCCTGATCTTTGATTCAGTCAAGGTTGCAGATAGCTCAATGGCCTGTCTAACTGTAGTAGGGTTGCTACCAGTCACAATGTCTTGTATTGAGTCAGGGAGGCCATCAATGTACTTTTCGATTGCCTTATCCAAAGGTGTAACCCTATCCGGGCATAACAAACTTAACTCCTCATAACGATCCGTGTAGGCTCGATGCTCACCGCTAACTTGCTTAAGATCGTCAAACTCCGTTTCCAAGGCCCTGATCTCGTGACGAGGACAGAATTCCTTCATCATCAGAGCTCGAAGCTCTTGCCATGTTTGGGCCAGTGCCACATCGGCACCCCTATCTCTCATCACACCATTCCACCATGTCAAAGCTCGTCTCTCAAAGACGCTAGATGCGAATTCTACCTTTCGCTCGTTTGGACATTGAACATGTCTGAAGGTGTTCTCTAAACTCTCGAACCATTGTAGAAGTGCAGTCGCTCCTTGAGATCCAGAAAACTTTGATGGCTTAGCTGAGTTGAACGTCTTGAAGTTGCAGGGGGCATTATGGTTGTTGTTGGCTTGGTTCCATTGAGCAAAGAGGTTTGGGAATTGAGCAGCCATTTGTTGCGCAATGATCTCTGCCAGTTCGGCAGTCGCTATCTGGTTTTCGCGTCGAGGAGGCATTCTAAAAGAGGAACAAGAAAGAAAACAAATGTAATGGCATTGGGTAAGAATAGGATGTTACAATTACCGGCCATAATCATGGTTGAGGGTTATTTGTTTGAATCCATGAAGCAAACAAACAACACCAAGGCTGAGTCAAAGCAAATAGATCCTCATAGTGCATCGCGAAGACATGCTCGCCTATAAGTGGACACTCACCCCAAGAGTTCCCAGGTAAGAGTGACTGGTCCGATTATGTGGATTTGTACGAACACTCTAACCTTAGACAGAAATCCCAGGGTACAGGCATTCACTCTTCCAGTTCGCACGTGTTCACACTATTTAGGATCCAAAACCATGACGAGATTTTTGAAAATTCAAAGGGGTCCAAAACCTTATAACGGAGGGTTCAAAACCTTATATTCAATCATCCTAGAACAGATGATTAGTTTTCAAAGCGATTTTGAAATTTATGTTCTTGTTGTGGTTGTCGCCTAAGGATAGGTGACGGTATTGTTTTGTGACTAAACGCAAGTAAACTCGCGTTAGGTTCCTAGGAAGGTTATAGACTAGGTCAAAGTATTACTAATAACCTAATTCCCTCTAACCATTGGCTCTGATACCAACTTTTCTGTCACACCCCGACCACGCAGAACATATAAAACGTGGCGGAAACGTCGGGGAGTGTTGTAACAGAATCAATTGTTTCAAATCCATGGCAATTGAAGTTTTGTTTTATTAATCAAACATGAATGTTTACATTGTTTAAACAAGAACCAAAGAGTACATAACATAAATTAACTAGTTCTTGTCTCGTTTTAAGGCACTAAGGCACAGGTCCGCCTAAGTATGTCTTTATAAGTCCTATGCATCATCTCCTGAAAACACATTTGAAAATAGGTACGTCAGCATAAAAATGCCTGTGAGATACATTGGTTTTGTGAAAACGGAATTCATGACTTATGTTTGAGAAAATGTTTAGTCATGAACCTTGTATTTTGCTTTGTCTTGTAAATCATTTGAAAAACGATAAGATCAGATGATATGTATAAATAAGAGAACACTGTATGGTTAAGCGGATAACCATGTAAAATGAGTTTGTATAAGATAAGTTGTTTGTAAAACAATGTCTCGTGAAAAGTGTGTTATTTGTATAAAATGTCATATGTCTCAAATTGAAATGATTCAAATAACGCTACGATATGTAATACCATACAAACACTTATATATAGGAAGTACCAGCGGCGTATCCACCATGCTTGTATCATATTACACACGCCTCGTTACTTAATCACTTACTCAAACCAAACCATCAAGATGAAATGTTTAACAAATGTGGAAATGTTCATGTATAGTCAAATGTCTATTATCAAATGCAAATCATGTCAACAGATACAACTGGTTCACACGGTTCAATGGTTACAGACGGTTCATGAAATCAAAGGGGTAAGACGGTTTACATAGTCAAATGGTTACAACGGTTCAAAATGTAGTATAATGTGTTCATATGCTGGATGAGCATATGCAATAGAAATGCAATGTAAAACCATGACTAAGTATGCACACCATGGGCATATATAGCATGAAATGTAATGTATAACAATCTACTAAGTACGCACGCAATGGGCATACATAGCATGAAATGTATGTAAAACAATGTACTAGGTACGCACACAATGGGCATACATAGCATGAAATGTTTTGTAAAGTGATGTGCTAAGTATGCACACAATGGACATACATAGCATAAACACAATGAAATCATGTACTATATATGTACTATCGAACATAGCAAGTATATGATGTGAAAACCGGAAAGCATGAAAGTAATAAGTAGGCACATGTGTTTCACCCCAAAACAGTTTGGAAAACAGTAAAAGAGGGGTTCAATGTACTCACTTGAGATTGCTTCGGAGTTCTTGTATAATAACCAGATAATGCTAGAGATCACGGAATATCAAACGGCACCTAATAGGTAGCTACATTAATATACCGGACCAAAATCGGAAGGATCGGATAGTATGCGGGTTCGTAAACCAAACGAGCATGGAGACTCATGTAATATGGTCTAACAAAGCCTACATACTAAAATGAAACCTAACCTAAGTGCTTGCGACCCATTACGACCCGTTTAGGTAGCTTATGCTACCTCACGCGTCGTTCGCGTAGAAAGCGTCTGGAATGCCTAACACCGTGACCACAAGGCATAACCTCGGAAGGTTATAGCTATGGTCACCTAATGTGTTTGGTCGGATCCTAACGATCGACCAAATGGGTCGGGTTCGAAAGTATAAGAGATGGTTTAGATCGCTTACCTTACGACCCTATATAAGTACTATACTAAAAGTGACGAGCTAAGCATGTTAGAACATGCTTAACTAAGTTTAGAAAACAGGTTTGGCATCAAAACAAACGGCTTTGATGCTCACGAGTAGTTTGGTTACAAAACATGCAAGAATGCACATTTTGGCCGAAACTACGACTCGTCACTGAGCCTAGATAACGTGGTAATCAGTAGGTATAGTCACTACGGACTATAACCATCGTGATCACGCTCACGTTATGAAGTTCCATGAACTTCGTGTTGACCATAGGCTGGTCCATGCAGAAAGTCAACAAAACGTTGACTTTCGGACTCGAAAAGCGAATAAAAGAACGAAAGAATACTTACGGAGGGTCCCCGAATGCTAATCTAGATCAAAGAGCTCAGGTATGAAGCAATGGCATCAACTTAGAGCATTTTGATCAGATTTGTGTGGGTTTTACATCAAAGGGGGGGGTATTTATAGGAAAAGTAGAGCCGTTAGGATCGTTTCTTGAATATCGTGCCACGATCCAAGCCGTACACTTGTCACAAAGTTGTGGTGGCTTAATGTGACCCTTGGCTCCTGATTTGGTGAAAGGGCATTGCCCTTTGGGTTGTTTGAAAGGCCAGGTTGTGCAAGAAAGACAAAATTCTGTTTCTGAAGGGGCCATGCGGCCAGCATCAGGATTGGACAAAACTCAGGCGGGCCGCCTGGGCCTGTCTGTTCTGCACATACTTTCAGAAATGGCAGTTTTGGTCCATGTTGCGTGTTTAAGCCATTTCCGACACTTCTAAGGCCCGTAAAGCCAACATTAAGGCCCTAAAATGATGCCTAAACATTGTGGACATGAAACATGCTCAAAAATATGCCGGATGTTGGTTCGTTTGGCCGTACGATCGCGATGTTCGCCTAATTATGACGAAATGGGCATAAGCGCGAAAGACGATCCAAATGACGCGACGGATGGATTTTTCTCATGCCAAACACTAAGGCATAATATAAGGATGCTTACCTAAATTTTTTGGATGTCCGGATGTATTCAGAATGTAAGTTATGCGCGAAAGTGCAAACTTATGCACTTTTTGACACTTTTAGTCCCTGAATGATCCAAAAGTTTGTTTTAGCATACCGAACCCTCCAAAGCCTATTTCTAAGCTATGTAAAGGATATTTATGGTATGTTTAACTTATGGACATGTTCCGGAATGTTCGTTACAGTTCAAATTGGCATACTTTCGCAGTTTGTCAAGTTTAGTCCCTGTAAGCGAATTAACTTGTTTTTGCCATACCAAAGCCTTCAAAACTTATTCCTAAGTTATGTAAAGGTTATTTAAGGTATGTTAAGTATATGTTGATGTCCCGGAGTATTTGTCGCATTAAACTGAGTACGTTTACGCACCAGGTTGCGTATAATTCTCTAGAAAGCGATGTAAAGTTTGAAATTGAACAAGAATTGATATGTGCAATGGATACACATATTTATACAAGATCCCAAATATGAAATACGATATTTCATCGGCTTGGTATTTGTTTGATGGTCTCGGTGACACAGGTGTCACAGTCTCCCCTACTTTAGGAAATTTCGTCCCGAAATTTATTCGTAGGAGTCTATTTGTGACTCTGCCAAATAACCATCAGCGATATGCAAAGTAATGTCTTGTCATTTCCTTAACGGTCATTCTTCAGAAACGAAATGAACAGATGGAGTCATTTTCAATGGTTGCTTCGTCAGAAATGGAAATGAAGGATTACACAACGGATATTCATTTCCCCAACGGATAAATCGTTAGAAACGAAAATGAACTAACAGAGTCATTTTCAACGGTTGCTTCATTAGAGTTGGAAATGAAGGATTACACAACGGATATTCATTTCCCCAACGGATAAATCGTCAGAAACGAAAATGAACTAACGGAGTCATTTTCAACGGTTGCTTCATCAGAGTTGGAAATGAAGGATTACACAACGGATATTCATTTCCCCAACGGATAAATCGTCAGAAACGAAAATGAACTAACGGAGTCATTTTCAACGGTTGCCTCATCAGAGTTGGAAATGAAGAATTACACAACGGATATTCATTTCCCCAACGGATAAATCGTCAGAAACGAAGATGAACTAACGGAGTCATTTTCAACGGTTGCTTCATCAGAGTTGGAAATGAAGGATTACACAATGGATATTCATTTCCCCAACGGATATGTGACACCTGTGTCACCACCACCATCAAACAAATACCAAGCCAATGAAATATTGTATTTCATACTTGGGATATGTATAAATATGTGTATCTTTTGCACGTATCAATTCGTGTTCGATTTCGGGCTTTAAATCGCTTTCTGGAAGGTTATACGCGATCTGATGCGTAAATATAACCAGTTTAATGCAACAAACACTCCAGAACAGTGAAATAGGCTTAACATACCTTAAATAACCATTACGTAACTTAGAAATAAGTTTTGGATGGTTTGGTATGCCGAAATCAAGTTTATTCGCTTACAGGGACTAAATTCGACAAACTGCGAAAGTATGTCAATTTGTACTGTAACAGACCTTCCGGAACTTGATCATAAGTTAAATATGCCCTAAATATCCTTTACATAGCTTAGAAATAGGCTTTGAGGTGTTTGGTGCGCAAAAATAAACTTTATGCTCATTCAGGGACTAAAAGCGTCAAAAAGTGCATAAGTTTGCATTTTCGCGCATATTTTACGTTCTGAATACTTCCGGACTTCCAAAAATTTATGTAAGCATTAAAATATTTTATTTTAGTGTTTGGTATGATAAATTCCATTCGTCGCTTAATTTGGATCGTTTTTGCGTTCGTTACGACTTCCGTCGTAATTAAGCGAATAACGCAACCGTACGACCAAACGAACCGACATCCGTGATGTCTTTGAGCATATTTTAAGTTCCCTATACTTTAAATGAGGCTAAAGGGGTTTAAAAGTGCCAAAAAAATCAAGTTTTACAAGTGTAGGGACCATTTTTGAAATTTCTGGCAGATTCAATGAACCTAGTCCATTTTGAAGTGTTAATGGTTTTCACCCATGGTTTTGCAAAACCATGGGATGGTATTCAATGAACATAGTCCACATTAGGGGCTCCCATGGTTTTTGAAAACCATGTGCCCACATGTAAGGTCTAGATCAAATCACGTTTTTCGACGAACGATCTTAACGGTTCAAGGAAATCTATAAATACCCCTCACCCATTTCATTCTTCCTTACATTTGAATCTGATTCTACACTCTCTAAGTGGATGTATATGCTTCCTACCTAAGAGTGAATCGGGTTCGAATCTTGCGGGGACCTTCTGTAAGTATTCTTTCGCGTTTTTCATTCGTTTTAGCGTTAAAGTCAAACTGCGTTTGACTTTCTACATTAACCAGTTTATGGTCAATGCGAAGTTCGTTTGAACTTCATAACGTGAGCGTAATCACGATGGTTATAGTCCCTAATAACTATACCTACTGATTACCACGTTATCTAGGCTCAGTGACGAGTCGTAGTTTCGGCCAAAATGCGTTTTCTCGCGTATTTTGTAACCAAACTACTCTAGGGTATTAAAACCGTTTGTTTTAATACCATACCTGTTTTCTAATTTTACTAAACATGTTCTAGCATGTTTAGCTCGTCGCTTTTAGATTTGTGCTTGTTTAGGGTCGTAAAGGTAAGCGATCTAATCAATCGCTTAAGCTTACGAACCCGACCCATTGGTCGATCTTTAGGATCCGACCAAACACATTAGGTGACCATAGTTGTATAGGAAATAACCTTCTGAGGTTATACCTTATGGTCACGACGTTTAGTTAGTTATATGATAGGTAGTTTATATGCCTTAGGTAAATTACCAAAATGCCCTTTTTACGCATAAATTCATTTTAAGTCTATGTAACGAAATTTTTGACATCTAATCTGATTTAACAACAATATTAAACATGTTAAGGCATATCTTGCTTGTCATAGGACTAGTTAGGCATTCCAAACGCGGTTTACGCAAACGACGCGTTAAAGTGGCGTAAGCTACCTAAACGGGTCGTAATGGGTCAAAAGCACTTAGGATAGGTTTCATTTTAGTACGTAGGCTTTGTTAAACCATATTACATAAGTTCCCATACTTATTTGGTTTACGAACCCTTGTACTACCCGATCCTCCGATAGGTCCGTTTATTAATGTAGATACCTATATAGGTGTCGTTTGATTCCGTGATCTTCTAGCTTTGCTTGGTGGTTATCCTAAGACTTCTAAGCACCCTCAAGTGAGTACATAGTCCCCTCTTTTACTGTTTTCCAAACATTTTGGGGTGAAACACATGTGCCTACTTGTTACTTTCATGCTTTTCATGTTTTCGCATTATATACTTGCTATGTTCATTAGTACATTATTAGTACATGATTTCATTATGTTTTTGCTATGTATGCCCATTGTGTGCATACTTAGTACATCGTTTTACATAACATTTCATGCTATGTATGTTCATCATACTTAGTACATTTTACATCACATGCTATGTCTGCCCATTGTGTGCATACTTAGTACATCATTTTACATAACATTTCATGCTATGTATGTTCATCATACTTAGTACATCGTTTTACAAGACATCTTATACTTGGTATCATGCTATGTATGTCCATCCGTTGCATACTTAGTACATTGTTTGTGCATTCTTACCTATGGTTTGGTTGTTACATATTTCACTTGCCATACATGACATTTTGTTTACACAATACTTGATTGACATTTGACAACGGTTTAGACATGGGCAATTTACATTGGTGGTTTATGTGGGTAAGTGATTTGTGTAACGAGACGTGTGTAATGTGATACAAGCATGGTGGATACGCCGCTGGTACTTCCTATATATAAGTGCTTGTATTATATTACATGGCGTAGCGTTAGTTAAATCATTCATTTGGATTTATATATTTTTAGACAAATAACATATTTTTCACAAGACATTGTTTTACAAAACAGTTTGTTTTATACAAACTCATTTTTACTTGGTTATTCATTTAACCTTACATCATTCTTTTAATTATACATATCTATCATCGATTTTCAAACGTTTTATAAAAACAAACACTTAAACTGGATTCATGACAAGTTTTTGGTTAAACATTTTCTTAAACCTAAGTCATGGATCCTATTTTTCATAAAACCTATGTACTCGCCGGCATTTTTATGCTGACGTATTTTCACATGTGTTTCAGGTACAATAGTTGATGATATTTGATGACGATATTGATGCATGCTCACATAGGATTGGATGAGACCTTAGTGACATTAAAAGATGAAAGACTAGTTAATTTTTGTTATGTTTCTTTATTGTTAAGACATTGTAACTCATTTAATTCAATAAAACGAAATTTGTTTAATCCATGGTTGTGAAACAATGATTCTGTTACAACACTCCCCGACGTTTCCGCCACGTTTTGTTGTTTTACGTGGTCGGGGTGTGACAGGATAAATCGTCAGAAACGAAAATGAACTAACGGAGTCATTTTCAATGGTTGCTTCCTCAGAGTTGGAAATGAATAGGGTTAACTGTAGACACATGACAGAACTTGCTATGATTTCTGTGCACTAAATTCCATAATTATGTATGCATCCATAATTACGTAATCCCTTGCACAGTCCGCACAGTTTGTTTTGTAATGTTTTGGGGGAGGATATCAAATTTGTGTGTGGGTGACTAGACTTCCATCTGGTCCTTCTTAATTAGATCGACAGGGGATCTTCTTAGTTAGGCCACCAAGGAGTCCTTTCAGTTATATCATCACATGATATCCCTAACCAGGTTTTTGGATCAATCTGTTTAACTAGACCACTCAAGGGGTCTAATTATGAAGTAGTACTTTATAATCCGAGGGACTTAACTATAACATAGAAGTCCATTGAGGATTTTAAGTAATACCTTTGGGTATCCTACTATAAATCTCTTGTACAAGGATATGTAAGATTCTACGAGGATTTGGATAACATAATTTGGATCACACAACAACACATACGGGAACACATAAGCACAAAGTCACATAATTGTTTAACTTGATTATAATTTGTTATTAACTTGTTATTGATTGAACACGGAGATGGAAACCAGTAGACGGGTCTCAATGTTCACTGGAATCTATCTGAGAAGATAGGAAGATCTCCCAAAATTCGATTTTTGATTACAAGGAATCACCACATTCGAATTAAGGTATGCAACAATTTAGGACTTACGGGAAATCCTTAGGTACCCTATTAAGGATTTATAGTGGTACTTTGGGTATTCGTCATGTGTTGTAACTTGCGCCTTGTATTTCTGATGCGTGTGTAGTGTATATATAATTTAGATATATAATTAAGCCATTTTTACACCTTTAGCCAAGTTTTAAATTTATAAAACACGATATTTACTAACACTAAACACACATATGGGCAAGTGCACCCATCGTGGACGTAGTATAGTGTTGGTAAGATCCCGAGGTCGTCCAAGGACACAAGAGCTTTTAGTACCGGTTTATCCTCAACGTCTAATCAAATCAAAAAGTTAGAAAATGTTTTTAAACTAAGAAAATAAAAACTAACTAAATGCTGAAAAATAAAAATAAAATAAAAACAGATAGACAAGATGAATCACTTGGATCTGACTCGTGTATTAGTATAACCTTTGATTATTTTCGCACTTTTGCACTTGTTTAAGAGATTATATTAGTTATTGTAGTAGGCCCCTCTTTTGAAGGCGACGTTACCCTCAACCCAGTAGTTTGAGTCAGCAAGGATACAATCCAAAAGGGTTGGATTATGGGAAGATAATGAATTAAGTTATTAATGCAAATTATGGTAGGCCCTGCTTTTGGCGGTGACGTTACCCTCGGCTAAGTAGTCTGAGTCAGCAGGGATACAGTCCTAAATAGCCGGCTTATAGTATTAATAGTAGTTAACTTATGAGGGGGTCAAAGAGTTTGGATCCCCGCCATCGAATACCTATGGGCATTGAAGGAGATCCTACTAAATTTGACCCAGGTCCCTTGCAGGACCTCTAAACGCTGAACAAGGGCAAGACCCTTACCAAACCGTTCCCTTAACCCCCGACCAGGTAGCCAACATACCTCCATATAGACCGTGGAGATATGAATGGTGAAAATCTTTTATTTTATATAGACAGTAAAATAATGCCAAGACACCACGGACAAACGATAAGGAAAGATCACCTTCAACATAAGCAACTCCTTATTAAAGTCATTAATACAAAACCAAATAAAAAGTGCAAAAGATTAAAAATAAAAGTATTATATTAAACACTTGTCTTCACCAAGTGATGTAAGAGACTTAGGCAAACATGGCCTTGATTGTCAAGAACTCTTACTATCAATATTGGATCCCGAGACGACCCACACACTCTACGATGGACAATGGATGATGGTGGTGGATGATGGTGTTATGGTGGTGGTGGGTGGTGGATGAAGTGTGAGAGAGGTGGTGTGCCAAGGGATGAGTTGGAATGAAACCAAGCACTCCTATTTATAGGCTGAACAGAAGGCTGGGCACGGCCACGTGTCCGCTGGACACGCCCCCGTGCCCGTCTGACACTCTCTCTCTTCATTAATTGTAATTCGCAATTACAATTAATGCGCCTGCTGTACTTTTGCCACGCCCCCGTGCTCACTGGACACGGCCCCGTGGTGGGCAATAGAAGCTTCTACAGGTTTGTCTTTTCTGCTGCTTCTTGGGCACGGCCCCGTGCTGGCTGAGCACGGGGCGTGTTCAGGCTCCTGTTTTCTTTTCTTTGCTTGGGATGATGCCGTTGAGGGTTCGGGCAATCTACTTTTGTTCCTTTTCTTGTATTTATGTTAGAATTAGCTGTCTTTTTGCTTCTTTTGTGAATTTGAGCTCATTTCATCCTGAAAATACAAAAGGAAGACAAAAACACTCTTTTTCCAACATTAGTACTTAAAAAGGGTTAGTTTTATGCCTTATTTGATGTAATTTATATGTTGCATTTTACACACATCAAATACCCCCACACTTGAACTTTTGCTTGTCCTCAAGCAAAACTCTTTAAATGTGGCTTACGCTCCCAAATGGAATGTGTAGAAGAGAAGGTTTTTTTTTTGGCCTGTCATAGAGTGTCGGGAATCCAAGAATTTTTTTGGGTTTTATTTTTATTTATTTACAATCCTATTCGTTATGATTTATTTAGAACGTTTCATAAGATAAATTACTTATTTGGGCATAACATGCCTTTTTAAAATTTCATTTATATACAAGTTCACATACCTCACGGGAGAAATCACTCAACACTCGGCCGAAGGTGTATTTTCAGTGAATCACTCGAGAGCGGCATAGAACTTACGCCTACCATAGGCTTGCCAAGCAATCAATCCTCCTCCTTTTTAACTTTATACCTTTGTAAATATCAAGAGGACTTTTTCGGGTGAAGGGTTAGGCTTGGGCTAAAGGTGGGTGGTTGGGTTAGTGGTTAGTAAAAGGGCGAAAAGCGTAAAAAGCGTCGGTTTTTCGTAAAACACTTTGTTTTTAGTGACTTTTTATTTTGAAGTATTTCTCCAAACAAGCTTTTGTTTGCATAGCTTTGTTTGTTTTTAACTTCATCATCATTTTTTTTTTGATAGTCACTTTAAAAGAACGAGCTTGTGAAATACCGAGCTTGTTACTAAAATAAAGGGTGAAAAATAAAAAGGGTTTTTGGTGGGTAAAAAGGGTTTAGGGTAAAGAAACGAAAGGTTTAGGCTCAAAGGGGTTAACTAGGGGGATTTTGGGTAGGTGGTAAAAAAAATTGAAAAATAATGGTGTAGAAAGAAAAATGGTTAGTCCTAATGCCTCCATCATTTACTTACTTGGGTTTTAGTTGGTAAGGACCGGGAATGAATCGTTGTGGCAAGTTCTAGAGTTGTAAGAACCAAGCGGCTATTCACACAAGAAACGAAAAATGAGCATTTAGTCTAAGGATGTAAATTTGTATGCTCAATAAAGGCTCAAAACTCACTTTTGTGGGAATGGGTTTTTAATGTGATCAAGTATATATAATCACATTTTAACTAGATTTGTTATGCCGTTTCATAATTGTCACACCCCCAAAATACCACCTAGGGAATGTACCTATTAGGCGTGTGACGTTCCAGGATCCAAGCCACCAATCACATTGAACTCATAAATATATTTAAATAAAACCTTCATTCATTAACATAAAAGGTTGTACAGCGGAAGCAAAACTCATTTGTTAAGTGTTTAATAAACCATGTGTACATAAATCATTTAGCTTGTGTTGAGATTCCATGTATCACGACCCATGACCACTCCAGCATCCCAGACAGCAAGTCCCAATGATATAAACCTACAACCTGCAAGCATGCAGACAAGTGTGTCAGACGACGCTGGTGAGTTCAAAGTTTTGTTAACGCGTTTAGTTACCAGAAGTGTGTTTAAAATAGTTCAACGTTTTGTTTTGATGTTGTTATTAACTCGATTACCGTATGTGGCGACTAGATGTGAATGCCCAACCCCAATGCCTCCATTCAGGCATTGGTCATGATGTCAAGGTATCAAACAACCTTGAATAGATGTAAGGGGTCTTATATGTACACGATGTGAATGCCCAACCCCAATGCCTCTAACTAGGCATTGGTCATGAAGTCCAGGTAATTAGTTCACGCCCGTCCTTTCGGCCCGGTGTGAGGGTGCCAAACCTAATAGCGCTATCAACTAAATACCTCGTTGCTTCTTCAGCAACACGGTAGATAAATGGGGTCTTACATGATTTATACTGTGTTCAATAACCAACATCCCGAATAAACAGTTTACCCAGTATTCCCTTCAGAAACAGAAACGTTTACCAAATGTCCCAAACCACCGGGACGCATGCTTAGAAAAGTGCAGTGAACTCACCTTAGGTTTGCTCGGTTGGTTATGTTACCCATTCCAAGTTAATCAACCAATCCCTAGCACCCTTGATCCACTAGGATGATATCACGATGGAGGGGGGGGGTCTCCTGTTGCCGTCACACAATGATTGCAAGGGTAGGGTTTATTTACGTAGCATGACCTTATATGGATAAAAGAGTTGGGCCGATTACACCTCTAGTCACACTTGGGCCGGTTGTTTAAGGTTATCAAGACAACATGTTGGGCTGATGATAGTTCGCTAATCAGACAATGAATTGGGTCGGGTTTTATCGCTAGCAACCACAATAATTTGGGCCGATACTATACACGGGAATTGGGTTGGGTTTGATGGCTTAATCTCGCGACACAAAGTTCGAGCCCAATTCACATACGTACACATATTTACTTAAGTACGTAATGCATTTAACAATCCAATTACCTTCACAAGTGTTTACCGATTTCTATCGTCGTAAGGAATACGTAAGAAGGATAACAAGAAACAAGAGTACACGACAAAGAGGTACTGACCTTGAAAGTTCAGGTTGTCACATCATCCCCAACCTGAAAGAAATTTCGTCCCGAAATTTGACAGGTAAGCACAGAAGAGTGAAGTGGGGAATCAAGATTGTTGCGGATTTTGCTCAGGTGTCACATCATCCCCAACTTGAAGAGGAATTTCGTCCCGAAATTTACCACTTTGAACGACTGAGGATACTAGAGCTTACTCCAATCATCGCGTTCCCGCATGAACTTTGGTCGACGTCCTGAGTTCCAACGAATTCTTACGATTGGAAATTGGACTATGCTAACGAACCTTACTTCCTCGTCTATGTCTTTGATTGGCTCCTTGCCAACTGCAACTTGTCTAATAAGGGTATCACAAATCTTTCATCAGACACTGCCTTAGATTCGAGACATAAATGACATTGTGCTCGTTACCCAATTCGTCGGGTACTCGAGTTTATAGGCCATGCTGCCAATTTTCTTCAGAATCCGAATGTCCCAACGTATCGTATCGTAAACTAAGCTTGCCACGTTTTCCATAGCGTACCGCACCCTCCCAGGGTGAAACTTTCGTTTATGACACGTTCGCCTACAGCGAACTCCCAGTGTTTCCTAATCTTATCTGCCTTCCTAACGGTCACGCGTTGCCGCCAAACGATTTTTTATTATTTTTTTTTAATTATTTTTTTTTCGATCTGGACAATCTTCCCAAGAGGTTCGAGTACAAGTCCTGGATCTGTGATTAGGTTGTCACCCACCTTAAACAGAGTTGTCTTAATACTAGAATGGTAACTGCCACTGTAGAACTCAGCCAAAGGTAAATGTCCTTCTAACCCTTGCTAAAGTCAATCACACACCTACTCGCAGCATGTCTTCGAGTGTTAGGATAGTTTGTTTACTCTGACCGTTTGTCCTACGGTCCTAAGTGACGGGTGGTCCGTAGGACAACCCTTAAAAGGCTTAACATAACGCACATTCTACATTTTATCCGGTTATTTGCTTGAATTAGGTAATCACAAGTTGATGATGATGCAGGTGTTAAAGTGTGCAAAATGCGGGTTTTAGGAAGTTTGAATGGATGCTAGAAGCTGGTTTGATCAAGATGTGTGGGAACCAAGGGAAATGAAGGAGATTAGAGCAAAAGATCACTCAGCACCGTAAGCTACGCCAGTTGCCGTAGCTTACGGCACCCATAACATGTCAAAAATATCCCGCCGTAGGACAGGAAGCTGATGGCGTAAAGAAAACTGATCGCCGTAAGCTATGGCATGGTGCCGTAGCGTACGACGCTATGCTGAAACCCGGGAAGCCACTGGTCACCGTAAGCTACGGTAACTGGCGTAGCTTACGGCGACGATTGATCTAGAAAACGTAACCCCTGCATTTAAAAGCTTTTTTTATTGAATATTATGGGTTCTCATCATGGGTTTCGGTTACAAGTTGGTAGGGGACGATTTGGGAGCTTTAAATGAGAGACTTGAAGGCTTGGGAAGGGGATCTCTTGAAGAATCTTTCACTAGAATCATCTTGGAACTATCTTTTTACTAAATTCTTGTCTTGTCTTTGTTGGTGGAACTTGTGAACATTGTTTTCTTTCTATTTTGTCATGATGTTAGCTAAAGCCATGAGTGGCTAGGTACTTTGATGACTATCTTGTGGTAAAGGTTTGTGTTAGACTTTTGTGTTCTTATTTACATTTCTAGAATAACAATCCCTTTTCATTTGAATTGATTGTTATGGTGTGTAACTGATTGTTAGTAACAGGTTGATTCTTATTTTGAACTAATTAGAAACCATACGTTCTTGGTGCCGTTGGCAATCGAGATATCATGGGTATAGTTAGGTTTGGGTAAGGGTTGATTGATCATCGGGTGATAACCTCACGTTCTCGGAATCTGAGTACTTAGTCCCCTTTCATCACTGCAATTGTTTATACATGAACTATGTCTATGTAGTTCTTTCTAGTTGAATGATTAACACAAAAGTTGGAAACAAACCGGATACACAAGATAGTCATTTATCTCTCAATTGTTTACACCTCAAATTTTCATTTTGCAAATTAGTTAAATAATCTTAGTTATTAAAACCAAACAAATCAAACCAACTCTTGAATTTTACTTTTCTTGCAATTAGTTTAATTTTAGTTAATTTAGATACACTTCTAAATAGCACATTTTCCACACACTCCCTGTGTTCGATACCCACTTGCCACTATCTATATAGTTGTTATTGGGATTAAATTTGCGTGTACTACGACAAACACGTCAAATTTTGGCGCCGTTGCCGGGGAGTAGTGCGCAACGTGTGTTATTTTTGTTCTTGCTTTAAGTTTGTTATTTTTCTGGTTTACGCGAGGTGTGGTAGTGTGCAGGTATTTACAGGTGCATGCGTACTAGGAGCTCTCACAAGCTATCACCATTGGCGTTTGATCCGGAAATCGAGCGAACTTTGCGAGCAAACAGAATTTTGCTAAGGGAAAATACAATCAATAGTTCACCAACAACACCAGTTACACCAATTCGATACATGGATCCACCACCACCACCACCCACTACGGGTGAATTCACCTCATCATTCATACCAACATCCACTCAACCCTCACCTAATACTACTATTCCACCAAATACTACCGAACCCACCATACTTCAAAATGTTACATCAACCAACACCACACAGCCCATTACTACCCAAGAAGAACCAACCGTCACATTTAACCCTTCTACTACTATACCACCATTATCCCATTTTTTTCCGGGTGCGGGTCCGTCATATTCGAGCCATACTATGGAACCAATTTCGTCTATTGTCCATGCTACACCGTATCGACCACCAAATCAATCAGGTTTTAAATACTCGACCATTCCATTTGGGCAATCATCGGGAATTCAAGGAGATGGGTATGATGAAGGTTATGAGGAATTTGAAGGTTTTGATGAAGAAGGGTATGGTTATGGGGGTGATGGAGAGCAAAGGGAGTACGGTTATACGCAAGGCCAAGTGCAAGTGATTCCAAATGTTGGTGGGGTGCAACAACAACAACTCATTCCTCAACATATTCGGCCAAGGCCACAAGGGCCGCAATTGCAACGTCCGGTTCCTTTACAACAAGTTCGACCACAAAATGTGCAACCACAATTCCAAAGGCCAATTCAACACCCACCGGTGCCACAACAACAAGTTCAACAACCAATTGCACCACAAGGGCCTATGCAAAGACCAATGGGTCAAGTTCGTCCAAGGGGTCGATTTGGTGTGCCAAGGAGGCATCTTAGGGAAAATGCAAGGGGAATTGAGGCGCATTTTAGACCGGTGATTACTCACAATCCTTCACCGGTGGTTATTCCTCATAACAATCAAGGAAGAACCTTTGAAGTGAGGACCAATTCCTTACAAAGTTTGCCGAAATACAAGGGTCAAGCAACGGAAGAACCTTATTTCCATTTAGAGGCCTATGACTCAATTTGCAACACTCTTGGGAGTCAAGGGTTTTCGGCCGATGATGTGAAGTTGGTATTATTTCAATTCTCTTTGGAAGATAAGGCAAAGAAGTGGTTTTACACTTTGCCTTCGGCATCTATCTATACATGGGCGGAAATGCAACAAACATTTTTAGATGAATTCTATACCGCCCAAAAGACCAATGAAGCGAGAAAAGGGTTGAGAAGTTTTCAACAACAACAAGGAGAGATGTTTCATGAAGCGTTCGACCGGTTGAACATGATGATAAAAAATTGTCCACATCATGGAATCGAGCTTTGGGAATTGATGAATGCTTTCCATGAAGGTTTGTGTGCCGAAGATGCACGAGATTTGATGTCTATCACAAATGGAACTTTTGGCACAAATTATGAGCACGAGGATTGGGAATTTTTGGAGCAAATGGCAATCACCTCGAAAAGGAAGGCGCAAGCATCAAGGAGAGCACGACCGGCCGTTACTCGAACACAAGTGCATGCGGTTGATGACGGTAATATACAAACTTCTAATCAAATTTATGACGTTTGTGCATTGTGTAATGAAATAGGTCATGCGGCGGAAAATTGCCAAGGAATGGTGGAAGGGCAATTTGAAGAAGTTCATGCCGTTCAAGGTCAAGGAGGGGGTGGTAGAAACTTTAATATGAATTCTAACACTTATCACCCCGGGTTAAGAAATCACCCGAATTTTCGTTATGGGAACCCTTCGAATCAATCAAACCCGAACTTTCAAGGTAGCCAAGGGAACTATGGTTCGCGCCAACCTTATACTAATCAAAGTGGATATCAAGGTGGGAACAACCAAGGATACCAAAGGCAATACCGAACGGGTCAAGAGCAAGGGGGGTCTTCGGGTGGTAACGAAATGATGGAAATGTTGAAGAGTATGCAAGCGGAGATGCAAAAGAGGAACCAAATGGATGACGCTCGCATACAAAAGGATGAGGCGCGAGACAAAGCAATCCAAACTTTGACCACTCAAATGGGTCAACTTGCAACCGAAGTGTCCGAATTGAAGAAGGGTAAAGGTCAATTACCAAGCGACACTAAGGTAAATCCATCCCATGGTACGTCAAGAGGTAACAATGTTAATATTCATCATGTGAGTGTTTTGAGAAGTGGGAAAGAGTATAAAACCAATCCTTCACCGGATTTGGTTGATGGGGTGGTTGAGGATATAACGGGTCAAGAAAGTGAGGAAGAAAATGAACCACCCATTGTTTCTTCTAAAAAACCCAATTTTGAAAAACCCAAAATTATTAAAGAAAAAGTAAATGAGGGTGAGGGGTCTAGTGAAGTACCGTTTCCTTCGGCTTTATTAGACCCGGGTAGAAAAAATTTTATTTCAAAACGGGGTCCTCAAAAAGAGGAAATGTGGGAGGTTTTCAAACAGGTTAAAATTAATCTTCCTTTACTTGAAGCTATTAAACAGGTGCCCGCTTATGCCAAGTTTCTTAAAGAATTGTGTACTCAAAAGAGGCAACAAAAAGTGCCTAAATTGGTAGACTTGACGGAGCGGGTAAGTGCGGTATTAAAAGGGGACCTTCCTCCTAAGTTACAAGATCCGGGAACGCCCCTAATAAACATTCAAGTTGGAAATTTTCAAACCACAAGGGCGTTATCGGATCTTAGAGCCGGAGTAAGTATCCTACCGGGGGGTTATATGACCAATACGATTTTGGTCCATTGAAGCGGGTTGAGACAACGGTTGTATTAGCCGACTTGTCTCATAAACTTCCCCGGGGTATCGTACGGGATGTTATAGTTAAAGTTGATGAATTTTATTATCCCGTTGATTTCCTTGTGCTAGATTACTCATCCGCGGACCCAATTCAACAACAAAATGTTATTTTGGGTCGGCCATTTTTGAACACCGCACATGCTATTATTGATTGTCGTTATGGCACAGTTGACATGACATTCGGTAATAGAAAAATGAGGTTAAATGTTTTTACTAATGGTACTAATGTGTATGGTGATGAGTGTTTCTTGGCAGATTTTATAGATGGCTACGACCCGAAGGTGTTCGAAGAAGAAATTTTGGGTTCTTGTGTTTGTGATATGTCTTTGCAGGTTCACACATGCGAGTTAGAAGATGAAGAGAAGGAACAAGAAGCTCTTGCGGTGAAGGAAGGAAGTCCACCATGGACTTACCAAACGGATACATTACCGGTGGAAATCAATTCGGGCACCAAGCCTTCTTTGGAAAGTCCACCAAGTGTGGAGTTGAAGGAGCTACCAAAGCACTTAAAATATGCATTTTTGGGGGAGAATGACACCTTACCGGTAATTATTGCTTCCAACTTGGAGGTAGCTCAAGAAGAAGAATTGATGCGGGTATTAAAGGCTCATAAGGCGGCGATTGGGTGGACGATAGCCGATTTAAAAGGCATTAGTCCATCCATTGTGATGCACAAGATTATTACAAGCGAGGATGCAAAGCCGACCCGTGAAACACAAAGAAGATTAAATCCGAACTTGAGAGAGGTGGTGAAGAAAGAGGTTATCAAGTGGTTGGATGCGGGGATCATTTATCCCATTTCGGATAGTGCATGGGTAAGTCCAACGCAGGTAGTGCCTAAAAAATCCGGCATCCAAATAGTGAAAGATGAACAAGGTGAGCAAATCGCCACCCGCCCGGTAACCGGGTGGCGAGTGTGTATTGATTATCGAAAATTAAACGCGGCTACCTCAAAAGACCATTTCCCGTTACCCTTCATTGACCAAATAATTGAAAAACTTTCCGGTCAAAAATATTATTGCTTTTTGGATGGGTATTCGGGATATAACCAAATTGCTATTCACCCGGACGACCAACACAAAACCACGTTTACATGTCCATATGGTACATTTGCTTTTCGGCGAATGCCATTTGGACTATGTAATGCCCCCGCCACGTTCCAAAGATGTATGATGAGTATATTTTCGGACATGGTTGGGGAATCTCTTGAAGTGTTTATGGACGATTTTTCCATTTTTGGTCCAAGTTTTGACTCTTGTCTTAATGAATTAGAAAAAGTTTTAAAAAGGTGTGTTGAGACAAACTTGGTACTAAGTTGGGAAAAGAGCCATTTTATGGTTCAATAGGGTATTGTTTTGGGGCATGTCATTTCGGACCGGGGAATGGAGGTAGATAAAGCAAAAATTCGGGTAATTTCATCTTTACCCCCACCAAAGAATGTTAAGGGGGTGAGATCTTTTTTGGGACATGCGGGATTTTATCGAAGGTTTATTAAAGGTTTTAGTGTAATTACAAAACCTTTATGTAACTTGTTATTAAAAGATGTTCCTTTTGATTTTACTGACGAATGTTTGCAAGCGTTTCATGTTTTGAAGGAACAGTTGGTGAAGGCTCCTATTTTGCAACCACCGGATTGGTCAAAGCCGTTCGAGATTATGTGTGATGCAAGTGACACGACCATTGGAGCGGTTTTGGGTCAAAGGGTCGATAAGAAGCCGGTGGTGATATACTATGCAAGCAAAACTTTGTCCGAGGCGCAACTCAACTACACCACAACCGAAAAAGAATTATTAGCGGTGGTGTATGCCTTGGACAAGTTTAGATCTTACATTTGGGGGAGCAAGGTGATAGTGTATTCGGATCATAGCGCGGTCCGATATTTGATGGAAAAGAAGGATGCGAAGCCCCGGTTGATTCGTTGGGTGCTTTTGCTACAAGAATTCGATCTTGAGATTCGGGACAAAAAGGGATGTGAAAATGTTGTTGCGGATCATTTGTCCCGAATCCCGTTAGAAGGTGTCGATGACCCAAGTGAAATCAATGAACGGTTCCCCGATGAAGACTTGTTGGCCGTCTCCACTTACGTTGCACCTTGGTATGCCCATTACGTTAATTATTTGGCTAAGGGTGCAATTCCAAGTCATTGGACTAGAAAGAGACGACAACAATTTCTTAGCCAAGTGAAGCAATATATATGGGATGAACCCGACTTGTTTAAAATCGGGGCCGATCAAATGATACGAAGATGTGTTCCCGAAACGGAAGTTTTAGAGATCTTGATTCATGCTCATTCATCGGCGTGTGGTGGGCATTTTAGTGGGAACAAGACGGGGTATCGGGTGTTATCTAGTGGGTTTTATTGGCCTACGATTTTCAAGGATTCTTGTGAATATGCCCGGAATTGCATTAATTGTCAAAGAATGGGAAGTATTTCGAAACGTGATGAAATGCCGTTAAATCCGATTTTGGTAGTAGAAGTATTTGATGTTTGGGGAATTGACTTCATGGGTCCTTTCCCAAACTCAAATGGGTTTTTATACATTTTGGTGGCGGTCGATTACGTGTCGAAATGGATTGAAGCTATTGCCACGAGGACCAATGATCACTCAGTTGTATGTAAGTTTGTGCAATCTAACATTTTTGCTCGTTTTGGTGTGCCTAGGGTGATAATAAGTGATGGCGGGTTGCATTTCAAGAATTTCAATTTCGGAAAGTTGCTCAAGAGATACAATGTGAACCACCGCATTGCCACACCCTACCATCCGCAAACGAGTGGTCAAGTGGAGGTATCTAACCGGCAAATTAAAGAGATTTTAATGAAGACGGTGAGAACGGATCGGAAGGATTGGTCAAGCAAGCTTGACGATGCGTTGTGGGCCTATCGAACGGCTTACAAAACTCCACTTGATACCACTCCTTATCGGATGGTTTATGGGAAAGGATGTCATTTGCCTATGGAGTTGGCACACCGGGCGTATTGGGCAATTAAAACGGTAAACGCAAACTACGATGAAGCGGGTCGGGTGAGAAAGCTTCAATTGAATGAAATAGAGGAAATAAGGGATCAAGCCTATGAGTGTGCATCCGCGTACAAAGACAAACTTAAAAAAGTTCATGATGCGAAGATAAAGAAAAAGAACTTTGAAGTGGGTCAGAAGGTGTGGCTGTATAATTCAAGGTTGAAATTGTTTGCGGGGAAACTAAAAAGCAAGTGGATGGGTCCTTACGTTGTCCGAAGAGTGGGAAGGTTTGGAGATGTTGATATTCAAGACGAACGAACAAACAAGCAACAAACGGTTAACGGGCATCGTCTCAAACCGTATTTGGAAGGGAATGATATCAACAATCTTGAGCTAGATAAAGTGGGCTACATTTTACGCCCGGTGGATGACGAGGAAATGTGAAAGAGGCCCAGGTTTGGTACTTGTAAATATTTAATTTAATGTGTTTTGAATAAGTCCTGTTTAAACCGGTGCTCGAAACAAGTGTGGGGAAATTTTTACGAATTTCCCGAACATAGTGTTGAGGACAACACGGGTTTTTAACGGGGGGTAGGGTAATATTTTATGTTTTTCCTTAAAATTATAAAAACTCATAAAAATTTGAAAATTAAAAAAAAAAAAAAAAAAAAACACACACAAAGTATTCAAGAAAAAGTCGGCCCCTCTAAGCCCAGTACTCGCCGTAAGCTACGGTGGGGGGCCGTAGCTTACGGCGGCCATTCAACAATTAAAGCCATACGGCATCGAGCCCCTGTCTTACGGCGAACAATTTTTTCCCAGTGATCACCGTAAGCTACGGCATGAGCCGTAGCGTACGGCACCGAGCGGATGTTGGGGTCTGGTTTCGGGTCGTCATTTCGTGTATATAAAAAAAAAATCCGAAAATTTAATAATAATAATAATAAAACAACCAAATAAACTCACAACCACACATATCTTACATTAATCCCCAACCACAACCTCTTCTTTTTCCCCAACCACACCTTTCTTCTTCTTCTTCTCTATCAAGAACCCTAACCTCCATTTTTTCCCAATCTTCACATCTTCATATCTTACTCAAATCTAGTCCGATTTTAGTGATTCTTGGGTCCATTTTGGGTGAAATTTCACAAGGAATTCAGATTTAGTCTTGAATCTTGAAGTTTCCTTTGTTTTGGGGTCGGATTTGGACCTAGGGGGTGCCGAAATTTTGGGTTTTTTGTGGGTTTTTGTGTGAACTTCAAGCTTTAGTGATTCTCATCTTCTACAACACCAAGGTATGCAATTTCTGTTCATTCTTTGAATTACATTGAGGTTTGTAAGTTTCCATCATGTTTTTACTTACACACTTGCTTGTATGAGATAGATGATAGAATTTTGTGAACCATTGATTGTTATTGGTATAAATGTGTTGATGTTTTATGAAAATTTGTTGAAAAAATTCTGATTTTAGGGCACATCATGCCAAAATTTTGTTTGAAAAAATAAAAATTTTGGGTTTTTGCACATTTATACCTATAACATGAAGCAAGTGTGGGGAAGATGGGATAAAAATAACTAACTTGAGTTGTTTGCTTGGTTTTGAATGTGTGTAGGTATGGCGTCTAGGAAAGGAAAGGGAATTGCAAGTTCTTCCCAAGTGGATGCGGCACAAAAAAAGGAGGAGATTGGCTCGGGTTGGTGACCCGGACTCGGAGGAGGATGCACCGCCAAGGGGGCCAAAGCCGGATTGGACAACCGGCTCATTGTTAGACCAACCCGCGGAATGGAGAGCGGATCCATTTCACGAACAAATGAACAAGCTTAAACAAAGGGGAGAAGCATTTATTTGTGAAAAAGAAATCCGGGAGGCTGATTTTGCCCCATTCGGGATCATAGCAAAGTTTAACGCGTTGGGTTGGGGGGCGGTCACAAAGTGTTATGATGGCGAGAAGAAGAAAATGTATGACACGCAGATTCAAGAGTGGGTGGCATCACTTGAATGTCCCCCATTCAAAGCTCCAAATAAGATGCGGTTGGTTGGAAAGTGTAATGGTGTGAAGGTAGAGATGTCATATGACTCTTTGCGCCGGGTAGCAAAGTTTGATGATGGGCCGGCCAATGAGTACATCTACCCAAGTCTTAAGGATCTTTACCACGAGCCCGCTAAACATCCACAATGGCAAAACATGCTTGATTACCTCTTCCTTCCGGGCACAACACATGGGAAATTATATAGAAGAAATTTAAGAATGGAAGCGAAGTTGTTATTGACGTTGTGCATGTACAATGTCATGCCAAGGCGAGGTGACAAGATGGAGGTACGGTTTCAAGAAGTGCCAATCTTGTATATGATGATGCGTGGGTCACCCAAGGTTCCTTTCCGATTTTTGGTACTAAACAACATTTGGTTGAGCAAGAATAGTAGGGAAAAGAAGATTATACCTCATTGCCGGTTGATTACGGCATTGCTCAAGTAGTACGGGGCAATCAAAGGAGATGAAAAAGGGTCCTACAAGAGGTTTAGACCATTCGACCTTAAGAATCTTGGGTCGGATTGAACCTACACAGAATCGGAAAGGTTTCATAAATTGAAGACGGATGGTAGAAGGTGGAGAGCCTTAAAAGTGGATGCGAGACCGTTGAGACCGGGAGAGGAAGAGGAACCCGAATCAATGGATGATGAAGTAAGTGGGGATGATGATTATCGTGAAGACACTTTCACGGTAGATGTTCAAGTAGGAGGTGTCGGTCAAGCGGGGGTTCAAGGAGCCGGCGTACAATCTGGTTATGTGGGTAGTGCATTTGATTATGCACAACAAGCTTATGACACATATTGGGCCCATTCGGGGGATATGGGTCAAATCATTCAACAAAGGCGACCACCCACATTCGGTAATTGGAGTGAACAAAACCAAGTGCTATTTGATCAACAAACATTTATGGGTGCTAGTGTGGAAAGGGCTATTAAAAGAAGTTACGATAGAAATGAGCAATGGAACCGTGTTCATAGATATGCCCGTGAAGAAGACACGAACAACCGTTACTTGGATGATCGTCAAAGACGCATGCATGACCAATGGCATGCGGGGCAGCCAGTTGTAGGAGATCCACCCATTGTGGACTACACCACATTGCCACCATATGATGGTAGTGTGTCATACCCCACCCCGCCGTTACACCATTCTCAATGGGTGGACCCGCATGCCATGAGTTATCAACAAGCAAATCCAAGCAGTGATCAAGGAAGCAGTAGTAGCGGTGGAGCATTTGGTTTTGGTGAGTGGACGGATATGATGACATCCATCTTTGGGCCTCCACAGCCGAAGTATTACTAGCCAGGTCGTATTTCGCTCCTTTGTACATTTTTGTATATATGTCTATGTGTTTATGTTTATGTTGCGGTTGGGAGGTTGGGTGGTGTTTGTGTTAATATGTTGTTGGGTTGTGAGAGTTGGTGGTGTCTTTTAAAAAAAAAAAATGGGTTTGAGAATATAATCAATTGGGGATGTTCTTGTTGAAAGCGATCTTTCCCTCAAAACCATACATTGGGACAATGTATCCCAAGTGTGGGGATGGGGGAAATTTTTGAGAAATTCAAAAAATTTTTGCAAATCCAAGCGAAAGTGTAAAAATTTGAAAACTTGATATTATTCCATTTGACACACCGACACCCATTTCTAATCTTTTCTTGGTGAGAATTGAGCCACGCATGATTGTTATTGATATTTCATTGTTTGAGTGGCGGTGTGTGTTGTGTGTTAATAGAACTTGTGTGTGAATACTTGTTAAATCTTAGAGTCAACATGGTTTTGAAGATGATAGGGGACTTCTAGGATGCCTCGTCTAGGTGAGTGCGAGTGTGGGATTTGGGGGGTTGGACCTCATTAATTATATATATGAGCATGGTTGCGAGAGGGGCGGGGGTTTGGACATTTAGTTGCCCAATTTTGTGCCTAAAGCCTATCATTTGTTACCCCCTAGTTAGTTACCTAAAAATTTACCCGATTTGACCCGGTCTTATAGTATTAGTGGTTGTTTAGTAGTTTGTGATTTAGTTGTTTTATAAAAAAAAAAAAAGAAGTAATGTTGAGTTGTCTTGTATATAAGTTTAAGTTTGTTTGTTTATTTCATTGTGTAATAAAAGACCGGGTTAAGTCCTTCGCTACTACATATATATTCCTTTTCCTACCTTTGCACCTAGCCCCGTTACGACCCGTAAGTTCCTTTGATTCAAAAGCATGTTAGATATTGGTTAGGAGGCAACTTGATTTTCATACAAGCTTATTGTTGCACACACACACATATACGCATTGAGTGGTTTAGCATAATTTGCTAATTTTTCTTGTCACCGAGAGTTTCTGTGAGGGGTGTGTTTTGTGGTATGATAAAAAGCTAGTAAGAGGACGGCACTTTGGTTTGGTTTGCACGATTGATCGCTTATGGTTAAAAATAGTCTTGAAGTGGTTGCTTGGGACAAGCAACGGGTAAGTGTGGGGATGTGATGGGTGGTCCGTAGGACAACCCTTAAAAGGCTTAACATAACGCACATTCTACATTTTATCCGGTTATTTGCTTGAATTAGGTAATCACAAGTTGATGATGATGCAGGTGATAAAGTGTGCAAAATGCGGGTTTTAGGAAGTTTGAATGGATGCTAGAAGCTGGTTTGATCAAGATGTGTGGGAACCAAGGGAAATGAAGGAGATTAGAGCAAAAGACCACTCAGCACCGTAAGCTACGCCAGTTGCCGTAGCTTACGGCACCCATAACATGTCAAAAATATCCCGCCGTAGGACAGGAAGCTCATGGCGTAAAGAAAACTGATCGCCGTAAGCTACGGCATGGTGCCGTAGCATACGGCGCTATGCTGAAACCCGGGAAGCCACTGGTCACCGTAAGCTACGGTAACTGGCGTAGCTTACGGCGACGATTGATCTAGAAAACGTAACCCCTGCATTTAAAAGTTTTTTTATTGAATATTATGGGTTCTCATCATGGGTTTCGGTTACAAGTTGGTAGGGGACGATTTGGGAGCTTTAAATGAGAGACTTGAAGGCTTGGGAAGGGGATCTCTTGAAGAATCTTTCACTAGAATCATCTTGGAACTATCTTTTTACTAAATTCTTGTCTTGTCTTTGTTGGTGGAACTTGTGAACATTGTTTTCTTTCTATTTTGTCATGATGTTAGCTAAAGCCATGAGTGGCTAGGTACTTTGATGACTATCTTGTGGTAAAGGTTTGTGTTAGACTTTTGTGTTCTTATTTACATTTCTAGAATAACAATCCCTTTTCATTTGAATTGATTGTTATGGTGTGTAATTGATTGTTAGTAACAGGTTGATTCTTATTTTGAACTAATTAGAAACCATACGTTCTTGGTGCCGTTGGCAATCGAGATATCATGGGTATAGTTAGGTTTGGGTAAGGGTTGATTGATCATCGGGTGATAACCTCACGTTCTCGGAATCTGAGTACTTAGTCCCCTTTCATCACTGCAATTGTTTATACATGAACTATGTCTATGTAGTTCTTTCTAGTTGAATGATTAACACAAAAGTTGGAAACAAACCGGATACACAAGATAGTCATTTATCTCTCAATTGTTTACACCTCAAATTTTCATTTTGCAAATTAGTTAAATAATCTTAGTTATTAAAACCAAACAAATCAAACCAACTCTTGAATTTTACTTTTCTTGCAATTAGTTTAATTTTAGTTAATTTAGATACACTTCTAAATAGCACATTTTCCACAAACTCCCTGTGTTCGATACCCACTTGCCACTATCTATATAGTTGTTATTGGGATTAAATTTGCGTGTACTACGACAAACACGTCACTAAGCAATGCCCATGTCTAGGCGTGAGCCCAGGGTACCGTGTATTGCCTGTCATAAATCAGGTATAGCTCAAAATCAGAAGTAATGGGAGTTGGCACCTCGTGCCTAAAAGCCGCCTCTCTCGGAGGAACATTCACAGCTGTGAAGACTCGTTGGTTTCCTCGGTTGCAAGAAAGTGTGCTGGTAACGTGAGACAATCAACGATCACCCAGGTGTTATTGTTTCTGTTTCGATGCTTCCGGTTGCTGATACTCCACCTTGACTTTCCAACAAGCCAAACATTATTCACATACCTTGCCAGGAGGGCCTTCATGCCCGATCACCAGTACAAGATTCATAGACCCTAATATTTCTCATCAAAACTCAGACGACTGGAATATCGAGGCCGGTGTGCTGCGCTCAACACAAATTCCCTAAGGTTGCCGTATAATGAGATCCACATTCGTTCCAGGAGGTAGCGAATATCATCCGACCTGCCAAAGGTTGCTTCTCCATGCCCCGCACGGACCCAGCTTGAAAATCTGATCGTGCAGGCTAGAGTCGATGGTGAGCTGCTAGCTCATACGCGTTTAGGTTCCGTAGTCGAAGTCATTCAAAGGTTCCGTCCAGCGATGCCATCACCTGTTTAGCTCCCTCCAAAACCAGGGTACACGAGAGGCTCTTGTGATCGGTCTAAGTAACGCATTCGGTACCGTCCAAGTATGCCTCCAAGTAAATCCAAAGACCACGGTTTCCACCACCGGTTGTGTGTCGTGCAGTTCCTCTTTGTAACTCCATTACGTAAGTCATCACTCTCTCGTATTGCGCCGACGTGTAACTGGGACTCTGCTTCGAACCACAATGATATACCACTGAATCACCCGCACCCTCGGGTAAAGACGATGCTCAGTACATTGCGGAATTGGGATTCGAAAGCTAAAAAGACGCCCTCCTGTTCTGTTTTTCACGAACACAGCATCCGGCTGAGCTAAAGAGATTTAAGCAACGCGACCTTCGAAAATCCTGTGATTAATCTGCGATAATATCAAGCGGGACCAAGAAATTGCTGCATCCTTGAAGGACTCTTTGGTGTCGGTCAGTTCCAACCAAAATGGGCCTTAGCGAGATCCACCACGTGCATTCCCACTTTGTTGACGATATGACCAAGCGGAGTGGCTCCTCCCTCAGGGGCTCTAAAATAATGCACAATTGCCGTCCATGATGCTCCTTTCTCCTGGAAATGATCCAAAACGTCATCGACAAACACTGTCGATTCATGTGGTTCATAAAGCTGCTGGTGTGTTAATTAACTCAATGGTTATGGTGTACAAAGTCGCACTAGTCGTATTGCGTTCGATATGCCGTTCCAGGAACATTCTCCCCTTGGACTTCCATCTGATCATAGCTTGTTCATTAATCAATCCTCGAATGAAGCTTTGTCCCTTGCAACTGGTGAATAGGTTGTCAATACACGGTCGAGGCAAACGGTTCTTTACTGTCACCTTGTTAAGTTCTCGATAATACATACGGAAAGGCTTATCTTCATGGATATAACTGAGGCTCCCCCAAAGCGAAAGGCTAGGTCCGATAAAACTCTTGTCCAACCGTTCCTGTAGTTGATTTGACGATTCTCGCAATCCTCCTGGTGTAAGACGGTAAGGAGTACGAAGATTCAGGGCTGCCTCTGGCATGAGATCAACTGGGATTCCGACTAACGGTTGTGGCAGTAAACCTGAAAGTTCCTCGAATAGCACACTGAGATGGGTCAGAACAATTGGTGGATCCTCGATCCTATTTTCCTTAGCCTTAACATCAGAAACGGCTGCTAACATAGCAGGGTCGTTCCTCCGTAGGCACTTCTGGGCCCTCATAACCGGAATGGCGCTAACCCTTGCGCCCCTCTGACGCTTTAGAACAGACAACGGTTCTCCACACAAACTTTCTCCTCAATGGTATCTGCGCGATCCTTGGATAACCAATCCACACCAGTTGCTGTATAGTAGCCTTCAAGGGTAGTAGAAGGAAGGTCGAAGTCGAATGCTTGTCCCACAAGGTCGAGTTTGCATCCCAACAAACATATGAGGTTTCGTTTGTCTTGTCGTCAGCCGATTCCACAACAGGTTCGGTTCCAAGAGACATCAGGGTTAAATAGAGCAGAGACGGAGTGATTCGTTACCAGGAACGTGTAGCCCGCCATGTTGTTATAATCCTGGCGTCGCCCACGCCAATCCTAAATGCCCCTCCATGAGCATCATTTCCCGTGTTGCTGTACTCGTTGCGAGGATTTCTAGTACGGCTGTCGTTCCCTTGATTGTTGTTGTTTTGATTTAACAACGGCCACTCCATGTTGTAGGCACCTTCATTTCCATACTGTTGGCTACCATTACAAGTACCTTGATGTCGCCGTGACTGTTTCCCCTAAGGCCGTTGTTTGAAACGGAGTTCTATGATCTTTCGCCAACAGGGTCCATCTTGTCACATTCCATGGTATGTGCTAAGGCACTACTCACTGTGCGGGAAGTTTCACATTCCACACTAAAGTCAATTGTCATCGCTTATGCCCTAATTGGTTCGTAAAGGTTGGCTCCCATCAGTCGCTGACTAGGGTTAGAGATTTGATTGCAGTCACTTTGCTGGTGTTCGTTGCCGGTAATCAGGGTCGTCCTAATACTGAGGTCGGCAAGGTACTACGCTCATCTTCTTGTCCTTCGATCTTGCATGTCGATTGAGTAATACACGGTATGCTGCTAGAGTGTTGCAGAAGTGTTCGCACTTTGGGATCTAAGACGTCAATACACTAAGTCCCAACAAACAGAGAGAAGTGAGGGAGATATAGACCAATCATTCGACATTGTGACATCCGACTCAGGGACGTTCGTACAAGCACCTAACATTCTATACAGTTCGCTAGACGTTCAGATGGGTGTTTGGGTGATACCCGATAACATCGAGATTCGAAAGGATTCAGAGAGGAGTGAGAAGATCACGTTCGAGTAGGAGACAATCACTGCTATGACTCCTATAGACTGTTATGTTCCACATCAACCAAATAATGGAACGGAACCCCTTTTTCACTTGTTAAGTCTCACTGGGACTCACATGCACCCCACATTATTCTTATGTGTGCACCCACAATAATATTGCGATTTGCATGCTCATCTCAGTTCCTCCTAACTCATGTCAAATGGTTCCTTAAACTCGAATAGAAAACAAAGAACATCACAAAACATGAGTCACGAATGTCTAAGGTTGTGCTGAACGTGCAATCACATGCAAGTAACACATGAATCCATATTGTTGTGCTGAACGTGCAATCACATGCAATATCATATGTAAGTGTTCACTAGTTATGCTATGCAATGAGTAAACGAGAGACGAACCTTGCTCTCTGGAACCGAGTGTCATGGTCGTATTCTTATTTTCAGAACTGTTCGGTTATAGTCCGGTTTTATAAAAACGTTTTAAAACCAAGTTCACTATAACCAGTGGCTCTGATACCAAACTGTCACACCCCCAAAATACCACCTAGGGAATGTACCTATTAGGCTTGTGACGTTCCAGGATCCAAGCCACCAATCACATTGAACTCATAAATATATTTAAATAAAACCTTCATTCATTAACATAAAAGGTTGTACAGCGGAAGCAAAACTCATTTGTTAAGTGTTTAATAAACCATGTGTACATAAATCATTTAGCTTGTGTTGAGATTCCATGTATCACGACCCATGACCACTCCAGCATCCCAGACAGCAAGTCCCAATGATATAAACCTACAACCTGCAAGCATGCAGACAAGTGTGTCAGACGACGCTGGTGAGTTCAAAGTTTTGTTAACGCGTTTAGTTACCAGAAGTGTGTTTAAAATAGTTCAAAGTTTTGTTTTGATGTTGTTATTAACTCGATTACCGTATGTGGCGACTAGATGTGAATGCCCAACCCCAATGCCTCCATTCAGGCATTGGTCATGATGTCAAGGTATCAAACAACCTTGAATAGATGTAAGGGGTCTTATATGTACACGATGTGAATGCCCAACCCCAATGCCTCTAACTAGGCATTGGTCATGAAGTCCAGGTAATTAGTTCACGCCCGTCCTTTCGGCCCGGTGTGAGGGTGCCAAACCTAATAGCGCTATCAACTAAATACCTCGTTGCTTCTTCAGCAACACGGTAGATGTATGGGGTCTTACATGATTTATACTGTGTTCAATAACCAACATCCCGAATAAACAGTTTACCCAGTATTCCCTTCAGAAACAGAAACGTTTACCAAATGTCCCAAACCACCGGGACGCATGCTTAGAAAAGTGCAGTGAACTCACCTTAGGTTTGCTCGGTTGGTTATGTTACCCATTCCAAGTTAATCAACCAATCCCTAGCACCCTTGATCCACTAGGATGATATCACGATGGAGGGGGGGGGTCTCCTGTTGCCGTCACACAATGATTGCAAGGTTAGGGTTTATTTACGTAGCATGACCTTATATGGATAAAAGAGTTGGGCCGATTACACCTCTAGTCACACTTGGGCCGGTTGTTTAAGGTTATCAAGACAACATGTTGGGCTGATGATAGTTCGCTAATCAGACAATGAATTGGGTCGGGTTTTATTGCTAGCAACCACAATAATTTGGGCCGATACTATACACGGGAATTGGGCTGGGTTTGATGGCTTAATCTCGCGACACAAAGTTCGAGCCCAATTCACATACGTACACATATTTACTTAAGTACGTAATGCATTTAACAATCCAATTACCTTCACAAGTGTTTACCGATTTCTATCGTCGTAAGGAATACGTAAGAAGGATAACAAGAAACAAGATTACACGACAAAGAGGTACTGACCTTGAAAGTTCAGGTTGTCACAATAATTTTCTTATGTTGGTTCTTTTTATCACGACGCTCTCGGTTGTAAAATTTATAAAAATATAACCTTATTAATCTTGGGATTCCTAACTTAAACTTTAGACAAGTAAAAAAAATGAAAATTTTTGAAAAAAATTTGGGGTGTTTAGCGGTTCCAATAGAGTTTTGTGTAAGGCTTGTTGTTAGGACTTGCAAAATTTCAAGGTGTTAGCTTCCCCCCCACACTTAAATTACACATTGTCCTTAATGTGTCCCAAAAATAATTTTTTAGGTTGATTGGATGTGTAATGTGGTGTTAAAAAGCAATGATTTATGTTACTGGCAGTCTGGACACGGCCCCCTGGGGACCGGACACAGCCCCGTGTTCAGGTGCCAGTAACAGAATTTAAAGAAATGAGACAGAAGCTTGGACACGGGGGCGTGTCTAGTGAACACGGCCCGTGTCCAGTTACCTGAACTGGGCGTTTTTTCTGCAGGTGGCTCAACACGGGGCCGTGTTGGTTAAGCACGGCCCGTGTTGAGCTTTCTGTAATGGAGATTTGTGTCGGGTTGCCTCGTTCTTGTGCATGGGGCCATTTTTCTCGTTCCCTTTTTCATCCATTACCACCACGAGTGTATTTTATTTCTGCAAATTAAAACTAAAAGATTAAACTAAACTAAGGATAGTTTCGCGGAATGCCTCCGTGGCGCGCCACGTTTATAAGGGTCCTTGGCTAGACCCAATGTGAGGTTATATATTTTCTGAGTGGGATGCTTGGCGTCCCATGTTACACCGTCGGAGAGCAGCATCCAAACTTGAATCAATAACCTTCATGTAGTTGACCGGGTCGTCGTCCTCTATTCTCTTCCCAACTCCGAATTTTACTTCATCATCCCCATACCTCAAAGTGAGTGTTCCGTCATTCATATCTACCACCGCTTGTGCGGTGGCAAGAAATGGTCTCCCTAGTATGAGGGGGACCTCGGTGTCTTCTTCCATATCGAGTATGACAAAGTCGGCTGGGTAGACGAATTTGCTTACCTTTACCAAGACATTTTCAATGACACCTTGCGGGAATTTGACGGATCGATCAGCAAGCTGTATGCTCATTTTTGTAGGACTCGTTGTTCCTAGGTCGAGTCTTTTAAACATTGATGAGGGCATGAGGTTAATGCTAGCCCCAAGGTCGGCTAGTGCATTACGAACGGGGGACTCCCCGATTGAGCAGGGAATCGTGAAGCTTCCGGGATCGATTTTCTTTTGGGGAAGTTTATTGAGTACGATGGCTGAGCATTCTTCGCCTAAATTGACTAATTGCAAATTTTCAATTTTCTTTTTATTGAGTGAGGAAGTCCCTCATGAACTTAGAGTATTTGGGCATTTGGGTTAGGACCTCAATAAAAGGAATATTGACATGCAATTGCTTTAATAGACTTTCGAACTTCGCGAATTGCTCATTGGTCTTTTGACGAATTAACCTACCGGGGTACGGAACTCGAGGAGCCTTAGTAGGCTCTGGTGACGGAGGGGAGTTCTTTTCCTGCAGAGGTGTGGGTACCGTTTCTTCTGTTGGCGGCGGTGCTTCTGCAGGCCCTACGGTGCGGTTTCGTAGCGTGATGAGATGAACTTGCGCTTTTGGGTTTGTTTTGGTATTGCTAGGTAATGCGCCTTGCGGTCTCTCGGCAAAATTTTGAGCTATTTGATTTAATTGTTTTTCTATGTTTTGAATACTAGCTTGTTGATTTCTAAAATTTGATTCTAATTGTAGAAATCTTTCCGAGTTTTTCTTTTCAGTGTCGGAGATAAGGCGAGATACAGTATCTTCAAGCCTTTCTCGTCCACTTTGTTGTTGAGTGAAATTTTGTGACTCATTTCTTGGTTGTTGAAAGTTTGTTCGTTGGGTTTGTTGGTTACTACTATTGCCGGGTTCTCTCCAACCAAGGTTTGGCTGGTTTCACCATCCTTGGTTGTAAGTTCCCGTTGGAGGACCCGACGGCCTAGGTCCATTATCAATGTAGCTTACCGATTCTTGTTGATCGTCCGATTCTTTCATACAACTCCAATTTTCATGTGGCCCACCACACCCTTCACAAGCCATAACCGAGACTGTTTTTGTCATTTCTAATTTTTTTATTTTTGAAGAAAGGGCCTCGATTTGGGCTTGTAAAGAAGTGCTTTCATCGACCTTATGGGCGCCCGGGGCAATAGATTTATTGCCTCGGGGGGTGTGCCATTGAAAATTGGTTTGAGCAATTTCCTCAATTTGGTTATATATTTCATGCGGCGTTGATTACCTAAAAGTCCCCCGGAGCTAGAATCAAGTGTCTGCCTTGTGTGTGGCAACAGTCCATTATAGAAAGTGGATACTGGTTGCCATATCGCAAGGCCATGATGTGGACACTTGCGTAATAACTCCTTGAACCTTTCCCAAGTTTCATATAAGGATTCCCCGTCCTCTTGTGAATATGTATTAATTTCAGTCATTAATTTAGCCGTTTTAGCGGGAGGGAAATACTTATATAGAAATTTTTGGGCTAGTTCATCCCAGGTGTTTACCGATCCAGCTGGGAGGGCGTTGAGCCAAGCTTTCGCTCGGTCTTTTAGTGAGAATGGAAACATTCGGAGGCGGATGGCGTCATTTGATGCTCCATTGATCCGAAAGGTATCACATATTTCTAAGAAATTAGTAATATGTAGATGGGGATCCTCGTCCGCAAGCCCATGGAAGGTTGCGGAGTTTTGGAGCATTTGTATCAAGTGCGGTCGAAGTTCGAAGTTATTAGCTTCAACATTCGGTGCATTGATAGCAGCGCCTAGGTTACCTACGGTGGGTCGTAGGTAATCCATGAGGGTACGTTGGTCCGCCATTGGAGGTGGATCACCCGAAACTTTCTCTTGGTTTTTAGCTTTTAGTCTTTTTCTGAGAAAGCGTTCGGGTTCTTCTAGAGGTTCTTTTATGTCCCTATTAGAACTGGAGCTCATACACTATGTAAGATTGGCGTCTGGTTCCAAGTCCTGCAATAAAAACAGAAAAGAAGGCTGGTCAGAAGGTTCACCACGGCCTCGTGTTCAGCGAACACGGCCCGTGGTCGGAGTTACAGTGTTGGTTTTCCAGATCCCAGTTACTGGAAGTTGGACACGGCCCCGTGTTGCACCGACACGGCCCCGTGGTCAGCCTTCTGTAACTTGGAAAACTAAAAACTGCCAGTAACGATGCTGGCAACGGCCCGTGTCCGACCAGGCACGGCCCGTGCTGAGCTCTGCAGAAGCTGAAAAACTAAGAAAATCCTAAAAAATTAAAGAGAAAAATAAAAATATGATTAGGCCGTTGATTCCTAAATTTCTTAAAATCCTTGTGTCCCCGGCAGCGGCGCCAAAAACTTGATGCGTGTGTAGTGTATATATAATTTAGATATATAATTAAGCCCTTTTTACACCTTTAGCCAAGTTTTAAATTTATAAAACACGATATTTACTAACACTAAACACACATATGGGCAAGTGCACCCATCGTGGACGTAGTATAGTGTTGGTAAGATACCGAGGTCGTCCAAGGACACAAGAGCTTTTAGTACCGGTTTATCCTCAACATCTAATCAAATCAAAAAGTTAGAAAATGTTTTTAAACTAAGTAAATAAAAACTAACTAAATTTGACCCAGGTCCCTTGCAGGACCTCTAAACGCTGAACAAGGGCAAGACCCTTACCAAACCGTTCCCTTAACCCCCGACCAGGTAGCCAACATACCTCCATATAGACCGTGGAGATATGAATGGTGAAAATCTTTTATTTTATATAGACAGTAAAATAATGCCAAGACACCACAGACAAACGATAAGGAAAGATCACCTTCAACATAAGCAACTAGTTATTAAAGTCATTAATATAAAACCAAATAAAAAGTGCAAAAGATTAAAAATAAAAAGTATTATACTAAACACTTGTCTTCACCAAGTGATGTAAGAGACTTAGGCAAACATGGCCTTGATTGTCAAGAACTCTTACTATCAATCTTGGATCCCGAGACGACTCACACACTCTACGATGGACAATGGATGATGGTGGTGGATGATGGTGTTATGGTGGTGGTGGGTGGTGGATGAAGTGTGAGAGAGGTGGTGTGCCAAGGGATGAGTTGGAATGAAACCAAGCACTCCTATTTATAGGCTGAACAGAAGGCTGGGCACGGCCCCGTGTCCGCTGGACACGCCCCCGTGCCCGTCTGACACTCTCTCTCTTCATTAATTGTAATTCGCAATTACAATTAATGCGCCTGCTATACTTTCGTCACGCCCCCGTGCTCACTGGACACGGCCCCGTGGTGGGCAATAGAAGCTTGTACAGGTTTGTCTTTTCTGCTGCTTCTTGGGCACGGCCCCGTGCTGGCTGAGCACGGGGCGTGTTCAGGCTCCTGTTTTCTTTTCTTTGCTTGGGATGATGCCGTTGAGGGTTCGGGCAATCTACTTTTGTTCCTTTTCTTGTATTTATGTTAGAATTAGCTGTCTTTTTGCTTCTTTTGTGAATTTGAGCTCATTTCATCCTGAAAATACAAAAGGAAGACAAAAACACTCTATTTCCAACATTAGTACTTAAAAAGGGTTAGTTTTATGCCTTATTTGATGTAATTTATATGTTGCATTTTACACACATCAATTTTGTTTTCCTTAGAAGAATCGGGTACTTAGGAATTTCGTGGAAGACGCAAGAGATCATAGAATGGGAGAATTTTGGGGGGTAGTTTGTTCTTCAAGGAATACGGTTTCTTTGATTGTCGGTATTGCAAGGGATATGTCGTTTATACATGCAATCACAGAAATATATTGCAATGTAAATAAAAGACTTATTTATAAACAACGATAATAACTGTTACTTGGACCTTGACAACAAAAGGAAATAATACATAAGATGTGATTATTTCTAAACGATGTTATCTTCTAGTCAGTCAGATGCTCATCCCTGTGCTGGATTTGCATTAGCAAGCTTTGGGCAATTTCTTCGGAAATGACCCATCTCGCCACAGTTGAAACAAGAGCCTGGTAGAAAACGACCTTGAGCAGGATTGTTGCCAGCTTGGTTTGGCGCAGCTGCAGCTGGGCAGACTCTTTCTGTATGGCCTATAAGCCCACAAGTTTGGCATTTGCGGCACTGTACGTTGGCGTGATGATGGAGGCTACATTGGTTGCACAAGGGTGCTGTTCCATTGTATGGTTTTCTAGCAGGGGGTTGAGCTGGTTGGTTGGGGACGGCTTGACCATTGTGAGCGACCACGGCGAAGTTCTGAGAAGCCTTCCGTTTCTTTGACTTCTTAGGGGATTCAGTCTGTTCATCCATGGTCTTTGATTCCTTGATTGGGTTCGATTCCCCGACCAGTTTCTTGTCACCTTTTCGGAAAAGTTTACCTTTCCTGATCTTTGACTCAGTCAAGGTTGCAGATAGCTCAATGGCCTGTCTAACTGTAGTAGGGTTGCTACCAGTCACAATGTCTTGTATTGAGTCAGGGAGGCCATCAATGTACTTTTCGATTGCCTTATCCAAAGGTGTAACCCTATCCGGGCATAACAAACTTAACTCCTCATAACGATCCGTGTAGGCTCGATGCTCACCGCTAACTTGCTTAAGATTTTCGAACTCCGTTTCCAAGGCCCTGATCTCGTGACGAGGACAGAATTCCTTCATCATCAGAGCTCGAAGCTCTTGCCATGTTTGGGCCAGTGCCACATCGGCACCCCTATCTCTCATCACACCATTCCACCATGTCAAAGCTCGTCTCTCAAAGACGCTAGATGCGAATTCTACCTTTCGCTCGTTTGGACATTGAACATGTCTGAAGGTGTTCTCTAAACTCTCGAACCATTGTAGAAGCGCAGTCGCTCCTTGAGATCTAGAAAACTTTGATGGCTTAGCTGAGTTGAACATCTTGAAGTTACAGGGGGCATTATGGTTGTTGTTGGCTTGGTTCCATTGAGCAAAGAGGTTTGGGAATTGAGCAGCCATTTGTTGCGCAATGATCTCTGCCAGTTCGGCAGTCGCTATCTGGTTTTCGCGTCGAGGAGGCATTCTAAAAGAGGAACATGAAAGAAAACAAATGTAATGGCATTGGGTAAGAATAGGATGTTACAATTACCGGCCATAATCATGGTTGAGGGTTATTTGTTTGAATCCATGAAGCAAACAAACAACACCAAGGCTGAGTCAAAGCAAATAGATCCTCATAGTGCATCGCGAAGACATGCTCGCCTATAAGTGGACACTCACCCCAAGAGTTCCCAGGTAAGAGTGACTGGTCCGATTATGTGGATTTGTATGAACACTCTAACCTTAGACAGAAATCCCAGGGTACAGGCATTCACTCTTCCAGTTCGCACGTGTTCACACTATTTAGGATCCAAAACCATGACGAGATTTTTGAAAATTCAAAGGGGTCCAAAACCTTATAACGGAGGGTTCAAAACCTTATAATCAATCATCCTAGAACAGATGATTAGTTTTCAAAGCGATTTTGAAATTTATGTTCTTGTTGTGGTTGTCGCCTAAGGATAGGTGACGGTATTGTTTTGTGACTAAACGCAAGTAAACTCGCGTTAGGTTCCTAGGAAGGTTATAGACTAGGTCAAAGTATTACTAATAACCTAATTCCCTATAACCATTGGCTCTGATACCAACTTTTCTGTCACACCCCGACCACGCAGAACATATAAAACGTGGCGGAAACGTCGGGGAGTGTTGTAACAGAATCAATTGTTTCAAATCCATGGCAATTGAAGTTTTGTTTTATTAATCAAACATGAATGTTTACATTGTTTAAACAAGAACCAAAGAGTACATAACATAAATTAACTAGTTCTTGTCTCGTTTTAAGGCACTAAGGCACAGGTCCGCCTAAGTATGTCTTTATAAGTCCTATGCATCATCTCCTGAAAACACATGTGAAAATAGGTACGTCAGCATAAAAATGCCCTGTGAGATACATTGGTTTTGTGAAAACGGAATTCATGACTTATGTTTGAGAAAATGTTTAGTCATGAACCTTGTATTTTGCTTTGTCTTTGTAAATCATTTGTAAAACAATAAGATCAGATGATATGTATAAATAAGAGAACACTGTATGGTTAAACGGATAACCATGTAAAATGAGTTTGTGTTGATACACGGAATGTCTGTTGACTGCGTCTACAAAAAGTCTGAAGTCAAGATTGGTCAATAGGGGGTCAAAGTGTAAATATTATGATAGATTGATGTAGGATCGCTTTTGTGTCATTTGTCTTAAGTGGACCGCTTTTAGGGTATTACTCTGGATCGCTTATGTGACAAGTGATCTGGATCGCTTATTTGGACTGTCATATAAGCGACCCAAGATATCTATAAATAGGCAGGAGCGGTTCATTTGTTGTAACAGTGTATGTGTGTGCTACGGTGCTGAAACTCTGCCAAATTTTCTTCAGAAAGCAATAGAAAGATAAGGATTTGAAAGGATAAGCTGTTGTAACTTCATATGTGTTGATTCCGCCTTCATACATGAAGATGAACTACTTCGACTGACTTTTAGGGTCATAGAACGGTCCCAACAAGTGGTATCAGAGCTCAGGACGAGGAGTTCATACTACGACAACATAGATCTACAGAAATCTCTCTTTTCTACTCACTTTCTCTCATACTTTTTCAGTTTCTAGTGGTTTCAACGGTCAAAATTGTCTGAAATTCGAGTATAACGTGTAAAACACACTATTAACAAACCCTAGAAAGAATCAGGTGAAAATACGGACTAAAAATGGTAAAAACTGGCTAAAAATAGTCGATCGCTTTTTCGGACATTAGGATCGCTTATCTGGACAATCGGTTTGGATCGCTCGAAATTCACCCTTCGGATCGCTTTTTGGACAATTTTACCATTAGGATCGCTCGAACGGACGTATCGATCATATTCTGAACCGCTCGAACAATCACTCTTTGGATCACTCATTTGACATTGCTGAACCGCTCGAACGGACACATTCTGGTCCGCTCGAACAGACATAGTTGGCTCGCTTTTCTGACATTTGTGAACCGCTCGAGAGGTTATAGTTGGGTTCGCTTATTTGAACCTAACCTGATTCGCTTTTCTGTCAGTTGCACAGATAGGCTCGCTTTTGTGGTTCTATTGTTTTTCAAAATCAAAAATTTTTCTAAGTGTTGTCTGATTTTTCAGGTACGTTCACGATGGACGATATGTTCTTGAATCCATTTGGTGACATGTACGCATTTACGGGAAGTTCAGGAAACAACGATTCGACATCGAACAATACGAACGAGAATCAACCAAAAGAGAAAAAGAAAGAAGCTTGGGAGTCTGAAAGTGCATTTGGAACGTTTAACAAACCTCCTAAGTTGATGGCGATAGAAGACTACAGCAGGTGGGCAACAAAGTTCGAAGATTGGCTAATGGCATTCGCTTTCCCCAGTTGGAAGAGTATGAAAAACGGTTATGCTGATGGAAAGAAAAATGGTGAAGCTTTAAGAAATTCTGAAGAAATTGATCTTTTTGTAGCTGAACAAAAGTGTGTAGCTCTGTTGTTTCAATCAGTTCGGGAGGATATTATCTCATTGATAGATTATACCAATGCTAAAGACTTGTGGGAAAAACTCGAAAAGAAGTGTATTGGAAGCACAGAGATTATAAAGAACAAAACAAAGTTGCTTAAGAAAGAATTTGACATGTTTGGTTGTCTAAAAAATGAATCGGTTTGTAAAATGATTGAACGATTTGGTCATCTGAAATTGGAGCTTGCACGACACAAGATCTCGTATTCTCCGGAAGAACTTGTTGACAAATTGTTCGATTCCTTACCAGATGAAGTGGATTGGAGATATTACGCCTTGATGTTGAAGAACACTATTTCTCCGGAAAATCTGACTCTAGATTTGGTGATTGAGAAACTTGAAAGTCATGAACTTGAATTGAAGAAAACTTACAAAGTCAATCACTCATCCTATCAGCAAAACTTGGATCTTTATTATCCGAAAAGCTTGATGCCGAAAGCTACTTCTCCGAAAACTGCATTTTCTGCTGAGAATGTTTCTTCAGCCAACAAAGAGAGTCAAAGCAGTTCAAGCAGTGGAAACCACAGTGGATATCACAGTGGATCTACGTCTTCTGACAAACGTTCTGATGCGAAATTTTCGTGCAACATTGCTATAGATCTGAAGAACGCACAAAATTTTGATGAAGAGTCGGCCAAGCAACAAATTGTTTTTCTGGCATCTGTGTTGGAGTCCTATGAAGGTTTGGTAGCCGGAAAGATAGGGAACACAAATCTGACGAAAGAAGATTACGATCAGATAGACCCTGAAGAAATGGAACTGATCGACATCCGTTGGGCAATGGCAAGTGCAGTTCGACGTGCACAACGCTTTATGGAGATTACTGGGAGAAAAACGATCGGTGGTCCATCTACAAAGTTGGGGTTCGATAAATCCAAAGTGACATGCTTCAAATGTAAGCAGAAGGGTCACTTCAAGCGTGAATGTAGAAACGCGTACGCTGATGAGTCAGAGAATCCGTTTCGTGAGGACTATTACAAAAAGGCAATCTACCATCAAAATAAATCCGAGCCGCCCAGATTGAAGCAGCAGGAAGAGAATAGAGACAAATCGAGGGCATTAGCTGTGATTTATGACGATGAGGGGTACGATTGGAGTAAAGAAGTTCTACCAGAAGATGATGCGGTGGGTTACGCATTCATGGCAAGTCATGATGAACCCATTCCGTGGAAGGATGATCGTACGGAGGAACAGAAGTATAAATATCGGAAGATGGTTGCTGAAGCCAAAATCATCAGACTGTCTAGTGTCTATCTGGAAGCTAAAAGAGCAAACAGATGGGATCCAGACAGAGAATGTTATCTTGATAGATATGGCAACATCGCGGTTGATGACAGAAAGATAGATATCAAAGCCATCATTCAGGAGTACAAAGAAGATGATGAATATTGGCAGCACAAGTGGTGGGGAACACCAACATCAAAGATGATTGAAGAAGAGAAAGAGAGAAAGGAGAAAGAAGAGAAAGAGAGAAAAGAGAAAGAGATGAAAGAAAAAGAAGAACTTGAGAAAGTAAAGCAAGTTGATACCGGTCTGATCGATACTACACAGGAGTTGACAGCTGAGAACCTAGGAAATATGGCTGACAAAGTGCTCGCTGCAAAAGCACTTGAGGTAGATACTGTTTCTGTTACTGAGTCAAAGGATCAGGTCAGTCAAAAAAAGTCAATGAATGTGTCAGGTAACAAAGTTGGGGGTAATGCTGATTGCAAAAGTTGCACTAAACAATGCAATTTTTGTGGCACTGTCACGTACCTAAATGGTGAGAAAATCAAGAATCTAACAACTAAAGTTGGAAAGCTTGAGGATCAGATTCTTGAACGTGACACAAAATTAAAAGCTTCAACTGAACAAGTAAATGAATTAACGACTGAATGTAAGAAAATTAAAGCTGAAAATGACAAGGTATTTCTTGAGCACCGACAAATTTCTGAAAAATTTGAAAAATTGAAAAGCGTTGTCAAAGATAGTGATGATCGAAATGGAAAAACAACTAAAGAAAATGAGCATCTAAGAGCTGTTTTGAGGTTTAAAGAAGAATCAATTAACAAACAACTGGATGAAATTGCTAAACTAAAACTTAAAGTTCAAGAAATTGAAATTGAAATTGAAAATGAAAGAATTCAGTTGAAATTAAACAGCTATAGCTCAGCTAGCTTTGTTTTGCAGCATATTGTTCCCAAACCTATAGGGAAAAACAAAGCTGGTGAGGATGTGTTTTCTGATGGAACGGGTGTAGAGTTTCACAAAGTTCCACCGCCAATTTTAGACAACTACACGAAAAAGCAGTCTAGTTTGGTGGAAATTGAGGAAGAAAGTGATGTTACACTTCCTGAGAACATTGATGTCACGTTCACGTCTTCCAATGAAGAGGGTGTCCAAAATGATGTGGTGAAAAGTGTGGTAGACAAAGTGCTTAAACCGGATTGTGACACTTCTGAGGAGGATGGGTGTTTTCTAGATAAATACATTCCGAAGCAAAAGTCCAAAAACAACTTACATGATGAATCTGATCTTGTCATGTACAAGATGTCGGGATCGGATAAGTTGTTTTCGGATTCTGAGTTTCCATTAGAGAATGTTAATTTGAACAAATTGACAAATGTTTTCAAACTGGTTGAAGTCGAGTTGTCAGCGGTGAACAATCTGAGTCGAAAGAAAGAGAGGGTTTACAACAAGAAAACTGTTTATCCACCACGTTTTTACAATAACAACAGAAACAACTGGCCGGGTGGTTATCAGGGGGGCAAATCATATCAGAAAAGAAATGTTTCAAACAAGAGGTTTGTCGAAAAGAAAAAGTTTGTGAACAGTTCGAGTTCACTTGTTGATGAAGAAAAAGAAATTTTTACAAAATCAAACAAAGATTTTTTTGAGAAGAGAGTTTCACAGGCTCAGTCTGAAGGCACGAGTCGGGTAACTGATACTCGTACTTGTTTTAGATGTGAACAGGTTGGTCATATTGCACGAAAGTGTACATATGTGAAGCCTAAGACTGAAGCTGTGAAGATTCAACAAAAGAAAGTTGATGTGAAGGGTAAAACACCGATGTATGTTGAGAAGAAAGTTGTTGGGAAGAAAAATGTTCAAATTGACAACTTGACAGTTAAAACTGAACCCGTAAAGAAGTTGGTAAATCAAAATGATAAATTTTATAAGAGGGTTGCAGTAGCTTAACAGGTGTGGAAACCTAAAATTGAACCTAAAGTTGAGAAGAAAGTTTCAACTTCTGAGGTGAAAAAGGCTGAAAAATCAATTACGGTTGATTATGATGCACAATTTCCACCTCTTAAGTCTAAAAATTTCAAAATTCAAATTGCTAAAGTCACGGTTACACCTAAGGCTGATGAGGCCTGGGTGGACACCATGTTTGACTGAACAGTTTGAATTGCCGGAGCTTCCTGGATTGCGAAGCATGTATCGGCATCTTTCTTGAAGTTGTTTTAAATGATGATTTGTTATGTGCAGGAACTTCCAAAACTTGTATCCAGGTGGATAATGGATAGTGGAGCGTCAAAGCATATGACAGGGAAGACCGCATTGCTGTATGATGTGAATAACATTAATGGTGGTTATGTGGGTTTTGCGGGTAATCAAGGAGGCAGGATCATAGGTGAAGGAACATTATCAAATGGCATTATCACGTTTGAGAGAGTTAACTACATTGCTGAGTTGGAGAACAACCTACTGAGTATCTCCCAGATCTGTGACAGGATGTATACTACTCATTTCACCGACAAAGAATGTTTGATCTTGAAACCGGGATTTGTGATACCTGAAGAGTGGATCATCATGAGGGCACCAAGAGTTAATGATATGTATGTGTTGGACATGAGCGTTGCTACTACAACCACGGGTCAGGCTCATTGTTTTGTGTCCAGAGCAACAGAGAAAGAGTCAAGGTTATGGCACCGAAAGATGGGGCATATTCACGTAAGGAAAATGAATCACTTAGTGCATAACGACTTGGTCACTGGAGTGAATATTAAAGGTTTTCATCTGGAAGGGGAGTGCATAAGTTGTGTCAAAGGCAAACAAAAGAAAAAGTCACATCCTACAAAACAAGTCAATTCAGTGTCAAGACCTTTGGAAAGACTTCATATGGATTTGTTTGGTCCAGTGAACGTCAAGAGTATAACAGGAGATTCCTACTCTTTGGTCATGACTGATGACTACTCCAGATTTTCGTGGGTCATGTTTTTGAAAACAAAAGACGAAACCTTTGATAGTTTGATGATATTGTTTAAGAAAATTGAGAATCTGTACCAGAGACCGATTTGTAGAATTCGAAGTGATAATGGTACTGAATTCAAAAACAGTAAGATGGAGGAATATTGTGATGAAAGAGGTATACTGCATGAGTTTAGTGCTCCGTACACTCCTCAGCAAAATGGAGTTGCAGAACGCAAGAACCGGACGCTAATCGAGACAGCCAGAACGATGCTTGCAGATTCCAAGTTACCAATTAATTTCTGGGCTGAAGCTGTTTCTGCTGCATGCTATACTCTCAACAGAGTTCTTACTGTGAAGAAGTTCAACAAGACGTGTTTTGAGCTAATCAATAAATGCAAGCCAAATTTGAAGTATCTAGAACCGTTTGGGTCACCCTGTACGGTGATAGAGCCTAATGGCAAGTTTGGTTCAAAGAACTTTGAAGGAATATTTGTTGGATATTCAGGTCCTACACGGCGTGTCTTTGTTCCAAGAGAAAAGCGTATTATTGAAGCAGCGAATGTTGAATGTCAGGGTTATACTATGCCGCCTCAGAATCGTGGTGATTCATGGCGTTATCATTATGACAAACTTTGGGAATCGTTTGACATGAGAGAAGAATCAGAGGAAGAGGAAGATTTCTTTGATGAGCTGGATATTTTACGAGAGTATGAATCGTCGCTCAGGTTTCCAGCAGAGTATTCTAGAAGACCTCAGGAGACTTCAAATGATGATGAAGCAGGTCCTAGTAACGCTGGTGAACATGATGATGAAGTTGCTCCTGATAATCAGTCGGAGGTGAATGATGATCAAGAAGCTGAAGACATGCCAGTTTTTTACCATGGTGATTCAGATCTTGAGGGGGAGCAGATCCAGTTGTCAAGTCAAACAAACCAAGTTGGTGAACAAGATGCAGAGCAGAATGTTACTAATCTGGAAGGAAATATAGATGTTCCAAGCGAAGTGATGCCGCGAACTCTTTCTTATCATCCAGAGGAGTTGATAATAGGAGAATTGCAATCGGGCGTTCGAACGAGACGTCAAATTGACCAGGGCTTAACATGTTTTTATTCTACAGTAGCACCTTTACAAACTGAATTTTCATTAAGTTGCTTTATTTCGCAGGTCGAACCGAGGACTTACAAAGAGGCGCTTACTGAAGACTCTTGGGTCATCGCGATGCAAGAAGAGTTAGGACAGTTTGAGAAGTTAGGTGTGTGGAAGTTAGTTGATTTACCGGATGGTCAAAGGAAAATCAATACAAAATGGGTTTTTAAATGTAAGAGGGACGACAGAGGAGTGGTTGTAAGGAACAAAGCTCGACTCGTTGTTCAGGGCTTTAGTCAACAGGAGGGGATTGATTTTACCGAAGTCTATGCTCCTGTCGCACGACTAGAGGCTATCAGAATTTTCCTAGCATTTGCGTCTTGGAAGAATTTCAAAGTATTTCAGTTAGATGTTAAATCAGCGTTTCTTTATGGGAAGGTCAAAGAGGAGGTTTATGTTGGTCAGCCGCCGGGCTTTACTGACCCAATCCACAAGAACAAAGTTTATCTGCTGGACAAAGCGTTGTATGGTCTACATCAGGCGCCGAGAGCCTGGTATGAGACTTTGTCTCAACACCTACTCGCTAACCAGTTCATACGCGGAAAAGTGGATGCCACTCTCTTCACTAAAGTCGTTGATGCTCATCTTCTGATAGTACAGATTTATGTAGACGATATAATTTTTGGGTCGACAAATGAGAAATTATGCAAAGATTTCGAACAGGTGATGAAGCAGAAATTTGAAATGTCTTCAATGGGGGAGATGAAATTCTTTCTGGGATTTCAAGTTGAACAACTTCCTGAAGGAATTTTCATTCATCAAACGAAGTATATGCATGATATTCTAGAGAAATTTGGAATGTCAAGTTCTTCTCCAGCTGCTACCCCACTTGCGACTAATCATGGGATTCACCCAGATCTCACCGGAGACAGGGTTGATGAGACACTTTATCGATCCATGATAGGTTCTTTGATGTACCTAACTGCTTCACGTCCTGACATTATGTACCCAACATGCCTCGCAGCAAGATTTCAGTCTAACCCGAGAGAATCACACATGATTATTGTGAAGAGGATTTTACGTTACTTGAAAGGCACACCCACATTGGGGTTGTGGTATCCTCGCAAAGGCGATTTTACACTCGAAGGGTTTTCCGATTCGGATTTCGGATGCTGCAAAATCAACGCGAAATCAACAACTGCAGGATGCCAGTTCTTTGGTCCAAGATTGGTTACTTGGCAGTGTAAGAAACAAACATCTGTGGCGCTATCTACATGTGAAGCAGAGTATGTTTCTGCTAGCAGTTGCTGCTCTCAGATCCTGTGGATACAGCAAACGATGCGCGACTACGGTTTGCAGTTTCTTAACACACCTCTGTTTGTTGATAATGAGGCCGCAATTAATATAACTAAAAATCCAGTACATCACGCTAAAACTAAACATATCGAGATTCGTCATCACTTTATTCGCGATTGCTTCGAGAAAAAGTTGATACGAATTGAGAAAATCCACACTGACGAACAAAAAGCTGATTTGCATACCAAAGCTTTTGATAAAAATCGGTTTCAATATTTGTTAAAACTTAATGGTATGAAATTGCTTTCGGTGTCGGATGGGGTTGTGAGCGTTGATGAGAGTACTGTTGCGGATGAAGATGAGAAACAATCTGCGATGGTTTGTCGATTTTTTACTTGTTTTGGTATTTAGGGGGAGATAGATAGTTGTACATAGTTTATTTTGGGAAAATTACAAAAACAGTAAAAAATGCAAAAATCCAAAAACATGATAAAATTGAAAAAGAGCTTGTGTATATAGGGAAAATGATAGTACATCAGCTAGATAATTACAGTATGCTAAAGATTTGGAAAGACAAAATGAGTTAAACAGTCTCACTAACGATGTGTCGATAGGTTTTCGTACATTTAGTAGATTTATTCGGGATATAAACCTAAAATTTCAAACTTGTGAAATTCGTGGGGAACACTACTTGGATATATAGGTAACCCCTGAAATCTCGTTTGAAAGGTCTCGTATTCTGATATACTAGGCGTTTGTACTCTATGATGTCTGGGGTATTATTCCGGGACTTCTGCTGAACGGTAGTTCTGACCTAGTCCTTGGCTAATACTTTATCCAAAATGCTTGAAATATAGCATGAAGCCCTCAGCTGATTAGACAATAAAATTGATAATCAGTTGTTGTAGCTGAAAAGATTCTCTAAAGGGAACACACTGCAAAGTCGAAGTTGATATCTCTCTGCTGAATGGAAGTTCTGACCTGAGATCCCTCAATTCTCGCATACCCTAATTTATGTACAGACATCATTGTAGTATTTTTGCCTGTAAGATTGAATATTGGGATTCTGGATACGGGAGTATATTCAAGAGGTGGGACACATGAATTGATCTAAGTTCTTAAAACACTTAAATAGTATCCTGAATAGATTGAAGTTTGTATGAAAATTTAAGATGGATCAGTATATCAACAATCGAGGTGAATTGTTTAAGTCTGAGTATGTAATGTAGCTTAACGGTACTTGTAATTTGTCTGAAAAGCTGATATAATTCCCTGACACGCTTGCCAAAAACAAATCTGTAAATAGTTTATTTTCTGCAATTTAAGTTTTCTGTTATTTCATTTCTTAGTTTAGATCATTTTTAAAATCCAAAAAGATTTTATTTCTGCTTTATTTTAGACAAACCAGAGTGGAAAGTTGATTGTCGGAGTCTAGCAAGATGAAGCAGATGCAGGAGATTCTGAGCTGAAGAATGAGGAGAGCTTATATTGTTGGAAATGTGTTTGTTTTCAAAGTCACATACAAGTTCATTAAGTTGATACTTGGTATTTTCAGAAAGAAAATTGGAAAATTGTTTTACTAAATCAGTTTGTTTCGTCAAAAGATCAACCAGGGTCATTAATTTGAACTTGGTAGATTAATCAAGTATTCAGGGTCATTAAATTGAACTTGAAAACTTGAGTGGAGTTCTAAAAGCTGATTGAATTAGTGTTTATTGTTTGAAAAGATAGATTGTAATGTTATTGGTTGAGTAACAGGTTTGGACGATATTTCCCAATGGAGGCAAATTACAAAAGCTTGAACCAGATATCTCAAGATTCTAGCACACTGAGAGGGGGAGTCAGTGAGAGGGGGAGTCTGGATCAACAGATAATGGGAAGCTTGTAGATAAAGCTAGGAGACAGTTCTAAAACCTGTGAAGAATGCTTATGAAGATTGACAGAGTTGGTGAAAAGACAAAGACTAAAGACTACGGATCTGAAGATGCTAAAAGACTACGTCAACATCCAAGGGGGAGTCTGTTGATACACGGAATGTCTGTTGACTGCGTCTACAAAAAGTCTGAAGTCAAGATTGGTCAATAGGGGGTCAAAGTGTAAATATTATGATAGATTGATGTAGGATCGCTTTTGTGTCATTTGTCTTAAGTGGACCGCTTTTAGGGCATTACTCTGGATCGCTTATGTGACAAGTGATCTGGATCGCTTATTTGGACTGTCATATAAGCGACCCAAGATATCTATAAATAGGCAGGAGCGGTTCATTTGTTGTAACAGTGTATGTGTGTGCTACGGTGCTGAAACTCTGCCAAATTTTCATCAGAAAGCAATAGAAAGATAAGGATTTGAAAGGATAAGCTGTTGTAACTTCATATGTGTTGATTCCGCCTTCATACATGAAGATGAACTACTTCGACTGACTTTTAGGGTCATAGAACGGTCCAACAGTTTGTATAAGATAAGTCGTTTGTAAAACAATGTCTCGTGAAAAATGTGTTATTTGTATAAAATGTCATATGTCTCAAATTGAAATGATTCAAATAACGCTACGATATGTAATACCATACAAACACTTATATATAGGAAGTACCAGCGGCGTATCCACCATGCTTGTATCATATTACACACGCCTCGTTACTTAATCACTTACTCAAACCAAACCATCAAGATGAAATGTTTAACAATTGTGGAAATGTTCATGTATAGTCAAATGTCTATTGTCAAATGTAAATCATGTCAACAGATACAACTGGTTCGCACGGTTCAATGGTTACCGACGGTTCATGAAATCAAAGGGGTAAGACGGTTCACATAGTCAAACGGATACAACGGTTCAAAATGTAGCATAATGTGTTCATATGCTGGATGAGCATACGCAAAAGAAATGCAATGTAAAACCATGTACTAAGTATGCACACCATGGGCATATATAGCATGAAATGTAATGTATAACAATGTACTAAGTACGTACACAATGGGCATACATAGCATGAAATGTATGTAAAACAATGTACTAAGTACGCACACAATGGCATACATAGCATGAAATGTATTGTAAAGTGATGTGCTAAGTATGCACACAATGGACATACATAGCATAAACACAATGAAATCATGTACTATATATGTACTATCGAACATAGCAAGTATATGATGTGAAAACCGGAAAGCATGAAAGTAACAAGTAGGCACATGTGTTTCACCCCAAAGCAGTTTGGAAAACAGTAAAAGAGGGGTTCAATGTACTCACTTGAGATTGCTTCGGAGTTCTTGTATAATAACCAGATAATGCTAGAGATCACGGAATATCAAACGGCACCTAATAGGTACCTACATTAATATACCAGACCAAAATCGGAAGGATCGGATAGTATGCGGGTTCGTAAACCAAACGAGTATGGAGACTTGTGTAATATGGTCTAACAAAGCCTACATACTAAAATGAAACCTAACCTAAGTGCTTGCGACCCATTACGACCCGTTTAGGTAGCTTATGCTACCTCACGCGTCGTTCGCGTAGAACGCGTCTGGAATGCCTAACACCGTGACCACAAGGCATAACCTCGGAAGGTTATAGCTATGGTCACCTAATGTGTTCGGTCGGATCCTAACGATCGACCAAATGGGTCGGGTTCGAAAGTATAAGCGATGGTTTAGATCGCTTACCTTACGACCCTATATAAGTACTATACTAAAAGTGACGAGCTAAGCATGTTAGAACATGCTTAACTAAGTTTAGAAAACAAGTTTGGCATCAAAACAAACGGCTTTGATTCTCACGAGTAGTTTGGTTACAAAACATGCAAGAATACACATTTTGGCCGAAACTACGACTCGTCACTGAGCCTAGATAACGTGGTAATCAGTAGGTATAGTCACTACGGACAATAACCATCGTGATCACGCTCACGTTATGAAGTTCCATGAACTTCGTGTTGACCATAGGCTGGTCAATGCAGAAAGTCAACAAAACGTTGACTTTCGGACTCGAAAAGCGAATAAAAGAACGAAAGAATACTTACGGAGGGTCCCCGAATGCTAATCTAGATCAAAGAGCTCAGGTATGAAGCAATGGCATCAACTTAGAGCATTTTGATCAGATTTGTGTGGGTTTTACATCAAAGGGGGGGTATTTATAGGAAAAGTAGAGCCGCTAGGATCGTTTCTTGAATATCGTGCCACGATCCAAGCCGTACACTTGTCACAAAGTTGTGGTGGCTTAATGTGACCCTTGGCTCCTGATTTGGTGAAAGGGCATTGCCCTTTGGGTTGTTTGAAAGGCCAAGTTGTGCAAGAAAGACAAAATTCTGTTACTGAAGGGGCCATGCGGCCCGCATCAGGATTGGACAAAACTCAGGCGGGCCGCCTGGGCCTGTCTGATCTGCACATACTTTCAGAAATGGCAGTTTTGGTCCCTGTTGCGTGTTTAAGCCATTTCCGACACTTCTAAGGCCCGTAAAGCCAACTTTAAGGCCCTAAAATGATGCCTAAACATTGTGGACATGAAACATGCTCAAAAATATGCCAGATGTTGGTTCGTTTGGCCGTATGATCGCGATGTTCGCTTAATTACGACGAAATGCGCATAAGCGCGAAAGACGATCCAAATGACGCGACGGACGGATTTTTCTCATGCCAAACACTAAGGCATAATATAAGGATGCTTAAATAAATTTTTTGGATGTCCGGATGTATTCAGAACATAAGTTATGCGCGGAAGTGCAAACTTATGCACTTTTTGACACTTTTAGTCCCTGAATGATCCAAAAGTTTGTTTTAGCATACCGAACCCTCCAAAGCCTATTTCTAAGCTATGTAAAGGATATTTATGGTATGTTTAACTTATGGACATGTTCTGGAATGTTCGTTACAGTTCAAATTGGCATACTTTCGCAGTTTGTCAAGTTTAGTCCCTGTAAGCGAATTAACTTGTTTTTGCCATACCAAAGCCTTCAAAACTTATTCCTAAGCTATGTAAAGGTTATTTAAGGTATGTTAAGTATATGTTGATGTCCCGGAGTATTTGTCGCATTAAACTGAGTACGTTTACGCACCAGGTTGCGTATAATTCTCTAGAAAGCGATGTAAAGTTTGAAACTGAACAAGAATTGATATGTGCAATGGATACACATATTTATACAAGATCCCTAGTATGAAATACGATATTTCATCGGCTTGGTATTTGTTTGATGGTCGCGGTGACACAGGTGTCACAGTTCCCCCATGTGAGACACACCCACACATTCTTGATTATTTTATTAATCATGTTTAGTATCTTGAAGACATATTATATGATGGACAATGAGGAAATTGGATTATAAATAAACCCATGAGATAAGCTTTCTCTTTCATCACAACCTCAACCCAACAAGCTCTCCTCCTCCTCCTTTGCTTGAGTTAGGCCACCACCCATCACCACCATACGCCCATCATCAAGTCCTTCTTGAGCCATTCATACATATACAAAGGTGCAAGAGATCATTCAAGCATGCTTGGAGTGTTCGGAAGCTCAAGGACCTCTCTCGTTTTCTTTTAACCACCACATTTCTTCACTTGAACTCTCCTAGCCTTGAGCTAGTGGTAAGTCTCTTAGATCCATTCATTTCACATGCTATGAAGGTGGTTAAAGTATGATTCATGATGTTAAACTTAAGAACTCTAAAGATCATAACTTAAAGCATGAACATGAAAGCTTTACACAAAGGTCATGAGATGAAAGGTGATAATACATGATAAATCTGGATTAGATGAACAAAAATCTGTTGTAAATGACTTACGGTCTGATGTTAATCGTATTAGAATGAATGGTAATCGTATGTGTACTTTTTAATGGCACTTATACTATAAACAGCTTGCTGATTTGTATTTTCAGCCGACTTTAACCGGCTGTAACAGGACCATAACTTAATGAAAAATGCACTTTCTGAAGCCTAGATTTATGTATTATGAAATACGGTTCTAATGGCACTAGAATCATAATTTTTGGACTTCGTTTACTATTTTTAAAGTGTCATTCCGTAACAGCACCTAGAGCTGCATTTTTCTGCTGAAAATATACGTTCTGTTTTCTGTCGTAACTTGAGTTCTGTGTAGAGTTAGATCATGTAACTGGTACTGTAGATGGATACTGATGTCGTAGTAATTGTCCCACTGGAATTTCGTCAATCCAACTTACAATGAATTTTTAGTGAATTATTCCGTGGGCTGCAGTCAGAACATAATGAATCTGATTGCAGTCCGGAAAATGATTTTTAATAAAATATTAGTGATGAAATAGATCCCAAGATTTTTACACAATAATATTTGGGTCGTTTAGCATCTTCTGTAAAAATTGGGAATTTTTGAAATAAGATAACTATTTTATTAAAATGCTCGAAAACAGCACAGTTTCGGATAATTAAGTTGAAACGACATAAGTAGTGATTTGTGTGTCTAAATGTCGAATATATTATCTGTGAATGATCTAACATGTTATGTGTCGATAAAAGTGTTATGTGCAATGTCGTATGTTTATTTGTGAATGGGAATAGATGGGGAGGTTACATGGGCATAAACCATTAAAGTAATGCATGTTGTGTGACAGATACGTGTAGAAACTTTGTGCTCTATTTGAAAACCACTAAATGATTAACTGGTAATTATATTAGGACGTGATTGACCGACCTCGACTGTTAGCTATATTTGAGAATCTAACCGAGCAAACCAAGGTGAGTTCACACACTTTCTAAGGCGTGGGATTCCCGGTGGTTTGGGAATGGGTTAAAGAATTAAAACGGAATCTACATATCTTACTTAGGTAGGATATGTACGGCCATCCTCCTCGGGTAGGATGCCAGTATTAATCCTGTGTATTCTCTTTGGGAGAACTACGTACGTTCGTCCTCCTTGGGTAGGACAACAACCTCAAAACTTAATAGACAAAACTCTATCATAAGTCCCTCATTTTATATCGACTTAATCGCCGAGGCCAATGGCGAGCGGGTCATTAGTTAATACCACTATTAGGTTTAACAAACCTCACACCGTGCCAGTCGGACGGGCGTGTACTAATGGACTATGGCAAACCATCAGTGATGATAGACACTGATGTAGGGCAAAACTTACTTGCGTAGTAGTCGATATCAAACAGTCTAGTAGTTCACATGGGGAAGCCCCCACTAATCATGGACAGGGTATGGGTAATAAAGAATGAACTGGTTAAACTTTCTTTCAACTACGGGGTAACCCCCACGGCATTTATGCAAACGAAAGACAAACCACGTTTTCAGAAACAACTTAAAACTAAACAACCAACCGTGAACTCACTCAACTTTGTTGTTGACTCGTTGTTACATGCCTTACAGGTCGCTAAATGCTTGGAGCTTGCACGAGAAAGGAGTCGTTGTGGTGTACGGACTGTTATGTTCCGTGCTTAATATTTAAATCCTTATGAACTTATAAAACTTGCGTTTTGAACTTTAACTTATAAACTATGGACTTATGTTTTGGACTTTACGTTTATGCTTCTGCTGTTTAATTTAAAACTCGGTTAACTAGCTTTTGGTCACCAATCGTATTGTGGTTGGCTTTATTTACTTAAATACATTGTTCAGTATGATTGGTGGCTCGATCCTGGTCACGTCACGCCTCCAAGTGGTGGTACTCCGCATGGTGGATTTTGGGGGTGTGACATATAACATCTAGGATTATAATTAAACGAAATCAATAGGCGATACCTAGCGAGTTTGATGGCCGGTCGAACTTGATTGTGAAGAGAGAGAGAAGCCGAGAAGGAGGGGTCGACTGAAGGAGGGGGTGTCTTGCTGCCGTTGTACGTGGGGTAGGGGGAATTAGGGTTTGCTAATTTTTTTTTATATTAACACATATCACACATGCACATAATAAAACACACAATGGGTCTTGGGCTTTGGTTTGGGTTTGGGGCCGAAAACACAAGGGAGTCATTTGGGCCATACCCCCTTGAGGGTTTTAAGTTCGGGTCACGCTAACACATTACAGAATACATAAATCGTCATATATAATTACCCTACGTTATCCGGATCATCGTTAAATATATACACATAGTTAGCGTTTAATTACTCGCAATGTAATGAACATAAATAGAATAAACGAGAACGGTGAGTGGTTCTAACCTCGAAATTACGAGTTATCACAGCCCGCCTGGCACGACCCCGTGGCCTTTAGTCTCTCTCCTCTTCATTAACTGCAGTGTCAGACCTTGTACTAACACGACCTCGTGTGTCAATGACACGGCCCGTGGCCAATGTACTTGCTGTACTATCTCAGATTCTATAAATCTTAGAGTTGACCACGCCCCATGTTGCCTTAGCACGACCCCGTGTTGAGTTCCTGATTTATCTTTTGTTGTTGTCTTTTTCTTCTGCAGAGAATTCTCACTGGGCACGGCCCCGTGCCAAAGCTTCTGATCTTGTTATTTCCTTGGTTTGGATGTGGACGGGGCTTGGCGAGTTATGTCAATCCTCCTTCATTGTATTTTATGTTGGTTTTTGATGTTATTTTGCTCCTTCTGTTGGTGCACTACATCTGCTGATTACGTCTTGTATCGAGTCATAAGTCTTAGATGTTAGATCTGGGCACAGTATACGAGAAAATGTGAATATGTATAGAATTAGGGTTATTGGATCGCTTATTAGTCCATTAGGATATGTGGGTCGCTCGAATGAACATGTCAGGATCGCTCGAGTGGTAACTAAGCTGGACCGCTCCAATGTCATGTTGGGCCGCATATTGGGCCTGTCCAATAAGCGGTTCCAGATCATTATATATACCCTTGGGGCGATCTCAGTTGTAATGTTTGGTTGAACCTCGTACCGAAGTGCTGCCGGATCGAGAACTCGTTGTATTTACCGTCAAATCAATACAGAAAGTGTTTAAAGTGTATTGCAAACTATTCCTACGTTGATTACTTGTTATTTCGCACCTGTAATTGACGAAAACGCCTCTGATCGACTCATTCGGGTCGCCAAACGATCCTACACCTTCATATGTTTAAGCTCTTTTGACCCTGTAAATTAAAAAGGAACAAAGAAACAAGCTTTTTCCAACATTAGTACCGAAAAAGGGGTTGATTTTACGCGTATTTGATATAATTTATATGTTGTATTTTACGCATATCAGTTACAATACACGACAAAATCATCGGTACCTTCCCCTAAGGATAAGATAGGTGCACTGTAGAGTTTCTGTTTTAACAATTGGAAGGCAGATTCCTGGGCATCATCCCACCTGTAAGTGGTACCCTTCTGTGTCAGAGTAGTGAGAGGTTAGGCAATCTTGGAAAATCACTCAATGAATCTATGATAATAACCCTCTAGACCAAGGAATTGGCAGATTTCAGTTAGAGTTTTAGGCGCGAGCCAATTTTTCATGGATTCAATTTTGGCAGGATCGACATGTATTCTAGCTTAATTGACTACATGCCCAAGGAAATGCACTTCCCAAATCTAAAAGTCACACTTCGTTAGTTTGCATAAACCTGCTCGTTCCTTAGAAGCTTCAAGATAAGTCGTAAATGCTCTGCGTGCTCCTCCTTAGTTTTAGAATAGATCAGGATATCGTCTATAAAGACGATGACAAACTTGTCGTGGTAGGGTTTGCACACGCGGTTCATAAGATCCATGAAGACCGCAAGTGCATTGGTTAACCCGAATGACATGACTAGGTACTCATAATGGCCGTACCGAGTTCTGCTCGGACTCTCAACTGATTATAGCCCGGTCTCAGATTGATTTTAGAATAAAAACTAGAACCTTGTGTTTGGTTGAACAAGTTATCAATTCGGGGAAGTGGATACGATTCTAACAGTCACCTTGTTCAGCTCTAGTCAGGCATTATACCCCTTTATCTTAGAATGGTAGCGTCTTGTCACATTCATGTAGAAGATAGGGAGATTTTTGATAGGTATCAATTATGATATTTCGGTTGCAGTTGGTTGTAGTAGATGACCATCTATCTGTCAACGAGGCAGTAAACAAGAAACAAAAGGGTCGATAAAGTATATATAAGTATGGCTCATTGCTCCCCGAGTAACGTTCTCAGAGAGTGATTTAATCAAGCGGGGATTATGCACAACAGAGTTAGACAAGAACTATAGTGTTCATGAAGCACAACTGGATAAGACGTGAAAACATACCAAAGTGTAGCCGCAATCAATGTGTTCAACTTGATGCAATACATAAGTGTGTTAGGATCAGAGTAAGAATTTATCCGATGACGAGGATGTAGTTGGTCGTACGCAAGTAGTATAAAATAGAAATACAGAGTGTTATTCGTCGATGGAAGTGTTACGTTGAAAGTGTTGGCACAACAAGAAATAACCAGAGAAGAATGGTTGTAGCACGAGTTTGTAGTGTCAAGGTTCACTGAAACGTCTGTCAAAGTGTGACATTTGTGCCTTTACGACCATTTCACAATACCAAACAATTACGAATCTAATGAAATCTTGTGTTTTGTGACATCTGTGCTTGTGATCATTGTAAACAGTTCAGTTATCAATGAAATAAAGTTATTTGATCCCTATGTTTGTTTGTTTATGTTTGATGTTTTTCATGTTTTGACTTTTATTCGATTTCAAACTCTATATCGCTTTCTGGAGAATTATACGCAAACTGGTGCGTAAACGTAGTCAGTTTAACGCGAAAAATACTCCGGAACATCAATTTATGCTTAACATACCTTAAATAACCTTTACATAACTTAGAAATAAGTTTTGAAGGCTTTGGTATGGCAAAATCAAGTTTATTCGCTTACAGGGACTAAAATTGACAAACTGCGAAAGTATGCCGATTTGAACTGTAACAAACATTCCGGAACATGGCCATAAGTTAAACACACCTTAAATATCCCTTACATAGCTTAGAAATAGGCTTTGATGGGTTCGGTGTGCTAAAATAAACTTTTGGGTCATTCAGGGACTAAAAGCGTCAAAAAGTGCATAAGTTTGCATTTTCGCGCATAACTTACATTCTGAATTCATCCGGACATCCAAAAATTTATGTAATCATTAAAATATTATGTTTTAGTGATTAGCTTGTCAAAAATCAAATCGTCGCGCAATTTGGACCATAGGGACTAAAAGCGTCAAAAAGTGCATAAGTTTGCATTTTCGCGCATAACTTACATTCTGAATTCATCCGGACATCCAAAAATTTATGTAATCATTAAAATATTATGTTTTAGTGATTAGCTTGTCAAAAATCAAATCGTCGCGCAATTTGGACCATTTTTGCGTCCGTTACGACTTCCGTCGTAATTAACCGAACAACGCAATCGTACGGCCAAACGAACCGACATCCGGCATATTTTTGAGCATGTTTTCAAGTTCCCTATACTTTAACTTCATTTTAGAGCCTTAAAATGGGGTTAACGGGGTTTAAACGTGCCAAAACGCATCAAAAATCAAGTTTGGAGTTACAGGGGCCTGTTCTGCCAAATTCAATCTTTCTGACCTGCAGGGTCCTTACGGACCGTAAGACCTACTCCATACGGTCCGTAAGCAGGTTCCAGATACCAGAAAATGCAATCCAGCTTGATCCAGCTGTTCCTCACTTGTGCAAATGGTTTTGGGCAATCTATGGGCTGGTTTGGGGGCTCCCCTGGTTTTGTAAAACAATGGGCTTGATGTGTACGGCCTAGATCGAAGCATGTTATTCAACGAACGATCCTAACGGTTCTACTACATCTATAAATACCCCCACCATGTCTTGCTCAAAACCCACTTGAATTCTGAGATTTTCTCTAAGTTGAAGTGTTGAACACTTCATACCTGAGAAATACTTGGAATATCAATCTTGCGAGGACCTTCTGTAAGTATTCTTTCGCGTTTTTCGTTCGTTTTAGCGTTAAAGTCAAACTGTGTTTGACTTTCTGCATTGACCAGTTTTTGGTCAACGCGAAGTTCGTTTGAACTTCATAACGTGAGCGTAATCACGATGGTTATAGTCCCTAGTGACTATACCTACTGATTACCACGTTATCTAGGCTCAGTGACGAGTCGTAGTTTCGGTCAAAATGCGTTTTCTCGCGTATTTTGTAACCAAACTACTCTACGGTATTAAAACCGTTTGTTTTAATACCAAACCTGTTTTCTAAACATTTCTAAACATGTTCTAGCATGTTTAGCTCGTCGCTTTTAGATTTGTGCTTGTTTAGGGTCGTAAAGGTAAGCGATCTAATCAATCGCTTATGCTTACGAACCCGACCCATTTGGTCGATCTTTAGGATCCGACCAAACATTTTAGGTGACCATAGTTGTATAGGGAATAACCTTCCGAGGTTATACCTTATGGTCACGACGTTTAAGTAGTTGTATGATAAGTAGTTCTTATGCCTTAGGTAAATTACCAAAATACCCTTTTTGCGCCAAAAATTCATTTTAAACCTATGTAACATAATTTTTGGTATCTAAACTGATTTAACAACAATATTAAGCATGTTAAGGCATATCTTACTTGTCATAGGACTAGTTAGGCTTTCCGAACGCATCTTACGCAAACGACGCATTAAAGTAGCATAAGCTACCTAAGCGGGTCGTAACGGGTCAAAAGCACTTAGGATAGGTTTCGTTTTAGTACGTAGGCTTTTTTAAACCATGTTACATAAGTTCCCCTACTTATTTGGTTTACGAACCCTCGTACTACCCGATCCTCCGATAGGTCCCTTTATTAATATAGATACCTATATAGGTGCCGTTTGATTCCGTGATCTTCTAGCATTGCTTGGTGGTTATCCTACGACTTCTAAGCAATCTTAAGTGAGTACATAGTTCCCCTCTTTTACTGTTTTTCAAACATTTTGGGGTGAATCACATGTGCCTACTTGTTACTTTCATGCTTTCCATGTTTTCACAACTTATACTTGCTATGTTCATTAAGTACACTATTAGTACATGATTTCATTATGTTTTGCTATGTATGTTTACTTAACATGCTAGCACATTGATTTACATTACATTACTTTGCGATATATGTTTACATGGCATATTAGCACATTGTTTTTCATGACTTTTCTGCTTTGTATGTTTACTTAGCAAACTTAGTACATTGTTTTCACATAACTTGTTTACATTTGGTATAACATTTGGTTTGCATAAACGGTTCTTTACTTCATTCATTAACATTAGCTACGCCGCCCAGTAGTAAGTAATGGTACCATAGGACTTGACAAATCCCGTTCCTGACATCCTGGGTTGGTTTGGATGAAAGGAATGACTGAATCCGAAAACATGTTTACTTTGCTAACCTTTACTCTAAGGTTATCCTGCTGTCTCAAGGCTTGAATGTAATGCGTTAACTTACCACATAAATGTTTGTATCAATAAAACAAGATTTTACTTGGCAAAACATAACTTTTTGATTTATTCAAAATACTTTGTTTTGTTCCTTTTTACTTATGGTTAAGTATTCTCATTTTGTTACTTACCATACATAACTTTTGTTTACACATACTTAACTACATGACTACATTTTGGGTTTTAAACATTGACAATGGTTTAGACAAGAACATTTGATGATTGGTTTGAACATGAACTATATACTTTGGTGGTTTGTTTAAGTGACTTAAGTAACGATATGTGTGTAGTATGCTACAAGCATGGTGGATACGCCGCTGGTACTTCCTATATATAAGTGCTTGTATTGTATTACATGACATACCGTTATTTAAATCATTCGATTTTTGACTTATACATTTTTGCAAATAACATATTTTTCACAAGACTTCGTTTTTCAAAACAATTTATTTCTTACAACTTATTTCTACTTGGTTATTCTTTAACCATACATTATTCTTTACTTATACATATCATCTGATTTCATCACTTTTCAATTGATTTACAAAACAAAACATTTTACAAGGTTCATGACTAACTTTTATTAAACACTTTTCTTAAACCTAAGTCATGAATCCTATTTTTACAAACCTATGTTACTCACAGGCATTTTTATGCCGACGTACCTATTTTCACATGTGTTTTCAGGAGCTAATGCATAGGATGATGATCATGACACGCTAGGGTGGACTTGGGCCTTAGTGACATAAAACAGAGCTAGACTTAGTTTAATTACATTATGTACTCTTTATTTCAGTAGTTTTAAGACAATGTAACATGTGGGTTCTCATTTGAAACAATGTATTCCACCCCTGGGTGATGAATAAAATATTATTTTAATTACCATGGTTGTAGAACAATAATTCTGTTACAACACTCCCCGGCGTTTCCGCCATGATTTGATGTTTTACGTGGTCGGGGTGTGACAGAAGAGTTGGTATCAGAGCCAATGGTTATAGGGAATTAGGTTATTAGTAATGCTTTGACCTAGACTATAACCTTTCTAGGACCCCAACACAAGTAGTCTTGTGTTTAGATCTTAAAACATGCACTTCACCTATCCTTAGGTGATCGCTAAAACAAGAACCCAGTTTTCTAAAACGATTTTTGAAAAACAATCCTCTGTTTTCAAATGATTTATTATATGGTTTTGAACCCTTTTGATTTTTTCAAATTGATTTTGAAAATTTATCATTTGTTTTAATGATTCTTTTGGCCTTGTGCCTTCCAAGTTTTCAAAATCTCGTCAAAGTTTTGGGTTCTAAATAATGTGAACACGTGCAAACTGGAAGAGTGAATGCATGTACCCTGTGTTTTCTGTCTAAGGCTAGAGTGTTCGTACAAATCCACATAATCGGACCAGTCACTCTTACCTGGGAACTCCTGGGGTGAGTGTTCACTTATAGGCGAGCATGTCTTCGCTAAGCATTATTTATGGACCCATTTACTTTGATTAGTCACTGTGTGTCATTTGTTTGCTTTGTGATACGGACGAATGACCACCATCCTTGCTTTGTTGATTTTGTTTCATCTCGTTCTTTTCATCTAATCATCTCACTCGTTTCCTCTCATGTTTTCCTCTTTTTAGCATGCCTCCTCGACGCGAAAATCAGCTACCCAATGCCGAACTGGCAGAAATCATCGCACATCATATGGCTGCTGCGTTCCTGAATCTTATTGCTCAGTTTAACCAAGCCAACATCAATCAGAACGCTCCTTGTAACTTCAAGAGCTTCAATTCGGCTAAACCACTCAAGTTCAGTGGTACTGAGGGGGCAACTGGGCTCCTTCAATGGTTTGAGAGCATTGAGAATACTTTTCGTCATGTTCAGTGTCCTGATAATCGCAAAGTCGAATTTGCTTCTAGTGTTTTTCAGAAGAGGGCGTTGACATGGTGGAACGGGGTTATGAGAGATCGTGGTGCTAAAGTTGCCTTAGCACAAACATGGGCTGAGTTAAGGACTCTCATGATGAGTGAGTTTTGTCCTCGTCATGAACTACGAGCGCTGGAAAGGGAGTTTGACGATCTAAAGCAGTTTAGTGGCGAGCACCGGGCATATACTGACAGGTACGAAGAGTTGAGTTTATTATGCCCAACAATGGTCACCCCACTCGACAAGGCTATCGAGAGATACATCGATGGTCTACCTGACTCTGTGCAAGCCATCATTACTGGTAGTAAGCCTACCACTGTTTGTCAGGCAATCGAACTATCTGCAATGTTGACTGAGTCGCAGATTCGAAAGGGTAAGTTGCACAGGAAGGGTGACAAGAAGGGTAAGAAGCAGGAGTCTGATAAGAAGGATAGCAAGAAAGGTGAAAGCAAGAAGGGGAGTGATGCAGGTTCCTCAAAGGGTTCTAGGAAGCGGAAGGCTTCCCAAAATTTTGTCGTTACTACACAGACGAATCAGCCTGCGCAACCTCTTGCCAAGAAACCATACTTTGGCAATGCACCTTTGTGCAATAAGTGTAACGGACATCATCAACCGCACCACCAGTGCCGTCAATGTACCAACTGCGGAAGGTCTGGTCATCTTGCTGCTACATGCCGCATTCCTGTCAATCAGAATCGGGCAGCTCAGAACCCGGCTCAACAAGTTGCTCAGCCTCTTACTCAGCAACAAGGTCAAGCAGCACGACCTCACTTCCCACCAGGTTCCTGTTACAACTGTGGGGATCTGACCCACTACCGTAATCAGTGTCCAAGATTGGTGAATGCAAACCCGGTTCAAGCTCAGGCTCGTGGATGAGCTTTTAACATGAATGCTATTGAGGCGCAAGCAGACAACGAGGTGGTGAACGGTATGTTCTTTGTCAATAATCAACCTGCGTCTGTTCTTTTTGATTCAGGGGCCGATACGAGTTTTGTGTCGTTATCTTTTGAGCCCTTGCTTCGCGTGTCTAGAACGAAACTAGGTAAGCCTTTGACTGTTGAAGTTGCGAGTGGTGAACCCATTGTTCTTGATTCTGTTCTTCGCAACTGCCAGTTGAACCTTAGCGACCATCTGTTTCCTATTGACCTCACGCCTATGCAACTTGGAAGCTTCGACATTATTGTGGGTATGGATTGGTTAGCTAAGCATCGCGCAGAGGTAGTTTGTTTTGAGAAGATCGTTCCTGTGCCGCTTTCATCAGGTGAGATCCTACAGGTTCGTGGTGAGAAACCTGCTAGTAGCCTCAAGCTTATGTCTTGTTTTCAAGCTCGGAAGAATCTGCGAAAGAACTATGTGGCCTTCTTGGCACATGTTACAGCAGATAAAGACCAAGGTAAGTCTATGCAAGATATTCCTGTTGTTCGGGATTATCCGGAGCTGTTTCCTGAAGAGTTACCTGGTCTACCTCCAGCACGCCAAGTCGAGTTCCGTATTGATCTTGTACCTGGTGCAAATCCTATTGCCAGAGCTCCATATCGTCTTGCACCGTCTGAGATGCAAGAGTTGTCTAAGCAGCTTCAGGAGCTTTCTGACAAAGGTTTTATCCGTCCTGGCTTTTCACCTTGGGGTGCTCCCGTTCTTTTTGTCAAGAAGAAGGATGGATCCTTCAGAATGTGTATCGATTATCGTGAGCTGAATAAGCTTACCATCAAGAATCGATATCCGCTACCTCGCATTGATGACCTCTTTGACCAGTTACAGGGTGCTACTTGCTTTTCGAAGATCAACCTTCGTTCTGGGTATCATCAACTTCGTGTGCATGAAGAGGATATTCCCAAGACAGCATTTCGCACTCGATATGGGCATTATGAGTTCACAGTCATGCCATTCGGTTTGACCAATGCTCCTGCTGTTTTCATGGACTTAATGAATAGGGTTTGCAAGCCTTATTTAGATAAGTTCATCATCGTTTTTATTGATGACATTTTGATTTATTCTAAGACGCGAGCTGATCACGAGCACCATCTTCGTCTTACTCTGGAACTCCTAAAGAAAGAGCAACTTTTTGCCAAGTTCTCCAAGTGTGAATTTTGGCTTAAGGAAGTTCAATTTTTGGGACATATTGTCAACGAACAAGGTATTCATGTAGATCCCTCCAAGATCAGTGCGATTAAGGATTGGGATACGCCTACTACTCCTACTGAGGTTCGTTCTTTTCTTGGTCTTGCGGGTTATTACCGCCGCTTCATCGAGAACTTCTCAAAATTTGCAGTTCCTCTAACTGCTCTAACTCAGAAGAATAAACCCTTTGAATGGGGTTCCAAACAAGAAGAAGCGTTTCAGACCTTGAAGCAGAAGCTTTGTAATGCACCTATTCTGACTTTGCCCGAGGGCAATGATGATTTTGTTGTTTACTATGATGCATCGAAATTGGGTCTTGGCTGTGTTCTGATGCAAAGGAACAAAGTCATAGCCTACGCATCTAGACAATTGAAGGTACATGAGAGAAACTACACCACTCACGATCTTGAGTTGGGTGCAGTTGTCTTTGCTCTCAAAATCTGGAGACACTATTTGTACGGCACAAAATGCGTGGTTTTCACTGACCACAAAAGTCTTCAGCACATCTTCAATCAGAAAGAACTCAACATGAGGCAAAGACGTTGGGTCGAACTCCTAAACGACTATGATTGCGAAATTCGCTACCATCCTGGTAAAGCGAATGTTGTGGCTGATGCATTGAGTCGAAAGGAACGTACTATGCTTCATTGTGTTCGTGTTCAATCTGCTATTCAAGCACGATCCGATATCCAAGCACGCATTGCTTAGGCTCAACAGGCTTGTGTTTCACAAGACTTATTGGGCAAGGAATTACCATGTCACATTAAGCCTGATCTTGTTTTGAAGGAAGATGGATCCTATTATTTCATGGACCGTTTGTGGGTCCCAAGCCTAGATGACCTTCGCGTTTTGCTTATGGATGAAGCCCATAAGTCTCGTTACTCTATTCATCCTGGCTCAGACAAGATGTATAAGGATCTTCATACTCTGTATTGGTGGCCTGGTATGAAGAAAGACATTGCCTTATACGTTTCTAAATGCCTTACTTGTCTCAAGGTTAAGGCTGAACACCAACATCCTTATGGTCTTTTGGAGCAACCAGAGATCCCAGTTTGGAAATGGGAAAACATTGCTATGGATCTCATTACTAAACTTCCGCGCACTAAGAAAGGTCATGATACCATCTGGGTAGTTGTTGATCGTCTTACTAAATCAGCGCATTTCTTGCCAATCCGTGAGGATTTTTCTGCTGAAAGACTGGCTGAAATCTATGTGGATGAAGTTGTATCTCGACATGGTGTTCCTTTGAACATTATTTCTGATAGAGATGCTCGTTTCTCTTCTCGTTTTTGGAGAACCATGCAATCTTCTATGGGGACCCAACTAAATCTAAGCACAGCATATCATCCACAAACAGATGGCCAAACTGAAAGAACAATCCAGACTTTGGAGGATATGCTTAGAGCTTGTGTGATCGATTTTGGTGGTAGTTGGGATTCACATCTTCCATTGATTGAATTCTCCTACAACAATAGTTATCACTCCAGCATCAACATGGCTCCTTTCGAGGCTCTCTAAGGTCCAAAATGTCGTTCACCAGTCTGCTGGAATGAGATCGGTGAGGCTCAGCTTACTGGACCTGACCTCATTCTAAAGACAACTGATAAGGTTAAGAAAGTTCGTGATAACTTACAGACAGCTCGAAGCCGTCAAAAGAGTTACGCGGACCGACGACGCAAGCCCTTGGAATTCCAGGTCGGTGATCGTGTATTACTTAAGGTCTCACCTTGGAAAGGTGTGATCAGATTTGGAAAGACAGGAAAACTTGCACCTAGATACGTTGGACCATTCAAGATCGTCGAAAGAATCGGTAAGGTAGCCTACAGACTTGCATTACCTCCCGAACTTGGAAATGTTCATCCAACTTTCCACGTATCCAATCTCAAAAGGTGTCTAGCTGATGAGAACCTCCACATACCGCTTGACGAAATCCGTGTTGATAAAACACTTCATTTTGTTGAGAAACCTGTGGAAATTATGGATCGTGAAGTCAAATGGCTTAAACGCAAGCGCATTCCGTTGGTTAAAGTTCGCTGGGAATCTAAATGTGGACCTGAGTTTACTTGGGAACGTGAAGATCAAATGAAGGCGAAATATCCACATCTATTCCCACGAGTTTCCTCTAAACAAATTTCGGGACGAAATTTCCACAAGTAGGGGAGACTGTGACATCTGTGCTTGTGATCATTGTAAACAGTTCAGTTATCAATGAAATAAAGTTATTTGATCCCTATGTTTGTTTGTTTATGTTTGATGTATTTCATGTTTTGACTTTTATTCGATTTCAAACTCTATATCACTTTCTGGAGAATTATACGCAAACTGGTGCATAAACGTAGTCAGTTTAACGCGACAAATACTCCAGAACATCAATTTATGCTTAACATACCTTAAATAACCTTTACATAACTTAGAAATAAGTTTTGAAGGCTTTGGTATGGCAAAATCAAGTTTATTCGCTTACAGGGACTAAAATTGACAAACTGCGAAAGTATGCCGATTTGAACTGTAATAAACATTCCGGAACATGGCCATAAGTTAAACACACCTTAAATATCCCTTACATAGCTTAGAAATATGCTTTGATGGGTTCGGTGTGCTAAAATAAACTTTTGGGTCATTCACGGACTAACAGCGTCAAAAAGTGCATAAGTTTGCATTTTCGCGCATAACTTACATTCTGAATTCATCCGGACATCCAAAAATTTATGTAATCATTAAAATATTATGTTTTAGTGATTAGCTTGTCAAAAATCCAATCGTCGCGCAATTTGGACCATTTTTGCGTCAGTTACGACTTCCGTCGTAATTAACCGAACAACGCAATCGTACGGCCAAAAGAACCGACATCCGGCATATTTTTGAGCATTTTTTCAAGTTCCCTATACTTTAATTCATTTTAGATCCTTAAAATGGGGTTAACGGGGTTTAAACGTGCCAAAACGCATCAAAAATCAAGTTTGGAGGTACAGGGGCCTGTTCTGCCAAATTCAATCTTTCTGACCTGCAGGTTCCTTACGGACCGAAGACCAACTCCATACGGTCCGTAAGCAGGTGCCTGATACCAGAAAATGCAATCCAGCTTGATCCAGTTGTTCCACACTTGTGCAAATGGTTTTAGGCAATCTATGGGCTGGTTTGGGGGCTCCCCTGGTTTTGTAAAACAATGGGCTTGATGTGTACGGCCTAGATCGAAGCACGTTATTCAACGAACGATCCTAGCAGTTCTACTACATCTATAAATACCCCCACCATGTCTTGCTCAAAACCCACTTGTATTCTGAGATTTTCTCTAAGTTGAAGTGTTGAGCACTTCATACTTGAGAAATACTTGGAATATCAATCTTGCGGGGACCTTCTGTAAGTATTCTTTGGCGTTTTTCGTTCGTTTTTGCGTTAAAGTCAAACTGTGTTTGACTTTCTGCATTGACCAGTTTTTGGTCAACGCGAAGTTCGTTTGAACTTCATAACGTGAGCGTAATCACGATGGTTATAGTCCCTAGTGACTATACCTACTGATTACCACGTTATCTAGGCTCAGTGACGAGTCGTAGTTTCGGCCAAAATGCGTTTTCTCGCGTATTTTGTAACCAAACTACTCTAGGGTATTAAAACCGTTTGTTTTAATACCAAACCTGTTTTCTAAACATTTCTAAACATGTTCTAGCATGTTTAGCTCGTCGCTTTTAGATTTGTGCTTGTTTAGGGTCGTAAAGGTAAGCGATCTAATCAATCGCTTATGCTTACGAACCCGACCCATTTGGTCGATCTTTAGGATCCGACCAAACATTTTAGGTGAACATAGTTGTATAGGGAATAACCTTCCGAGGTTATACCTTATGGTCACGACGTTTAAGTAGTTGTATGATAAGTAGTTCTTATGCCTTAGGTAAATTACCAAAATACCCTTTTTGCGCCAAAAATTCATTTTAAACCTATGTAACATAATTTTTGGTACCTAACTGATTTAACAACAATATTAAGCATGTTAAGGCATATCTTACTTGTCATAGGACTAGTTAGGCTTTCCGAACGCATTTTACGCAAACGACGCGTTAAAGTAGCATAAGCTACCTAAGCGGGTCGTAACGGGTCAAAAGCACTTAGGATAGGTTTCGTTTTAGTACGTAGGATTTGTTAAACCATGTTACATAAGTTCCCCTACTTATTTAGTTTACGAACCCTCGTACTACCCGATCCTCCGATAGGTCCGTTTATTAATGTAGATACCTATATAGGTGTCGTTTGATTACGTGATCTTCTAGCATTGCTTGGTGGTTATCCTACGACTTCTAAGCAATCTCAAGTGAGTACATCGTTCCCCTCTTTTACTGTTTTTCAAACATTTTGGGGTGAATCACATGTGCCTACTTGTTACTTTCATGCTTTCCATGTTTTCACAACTTATACTTGCTATGTTCATTAAGTACACTATTAGTACATGATTTCATTATGTTTTGCTATGTATGTTTACTTAACATGCTAGCACATTGATTTACATTACATTACTTTGCGATATATGTTTACATGGCATATTAGCACATTGTTTTTCATGACTTTTCTGCTTTGTAACATACTTATTCTAAGTGTAGTAACTTGGTAAAATATTTGGCGACTTTGGGGAAACCCTAGACGATCGTTCGTATCCTTGATCTCGATTGATATTGGTTAGTTTCTAAGGATTCTGATTTCAATCTTAATCGTTTCTTTAGGTTCTAATCACTTGAAATCGGCAATTTCTTAAGTGTATCGGATTAGGGTTTGTTTTTGTCGGCGCTGTGTTATTGGATTGCAATCAGGGTCTTTCGGCAATACATCATAAGAACACGGTGCTGATTAATCAGTTTGGTTAGTGGTGATTCGGATTAGGGTTTGTTCTTGCGGCTGTCCTTCTGGCTTGCAACGATTCTGGATAGTCAATATTCAGCAATCAATTCAGGCGGCATAATCACTCTTACATCCGATTAGGGTTGCGGTTTAGGTTTCTTGTCGGAGCTAAGGTTTTGTGAATTCTTGCAAGATCAAGTTTCGGCAGTCCTGTTCAACGGTAATCCAGGCTAGGGTATATTCTGCTCGTTCTTTCTGATTGACGGCGGCTACGATTTGCTGACTTTGGGATGGATGATGTTAGTGGTTCTGGTGGAAATCAACAGGTTCCTCATGCGACACCGAGGGCAACGTTTGAAGAAATTGCAGCAAGGTTTAAAATCATTGACGATCTCTCGGCTCAAACTGAACCTCGTAATGTTAACATAATTGATGAATTGGTTAAGAATTCAGTTCCAATTGAAGCTGAAAACCTGCGGTCAGCAACTAGGGTTTCTGATTGGGAAGGGATTAAGCAAGCTACCAAGAGATATGCGCAAAAATTGGAATTCAATGCTGCTGCTTTGGCAGGTCATGGGAATTTGCAACCTTCAGCGACGACGGAACCGGTATCATTTGCAAATGCAGTAAAGAACTCGCAGGAGAAGGTGACGGTGAACTTTAGGGAGATGGAGTCTTCTGAGGTTGTCGATGGAGCTGATGTTGTTATTCCGCTGGCTTCGGTTAAGCAAGTCACGGATAGGTATGCAAACACTCTCTATGGGTATTTCTTGGGTAAACGGCTAGCGTTTCCGGTGGTGGATTACTTTGCTAAGAACAATTGGGTGAAGTATGGTCTGGTTAGATTGATGATGAATGCGAATGGCTTCTTTTTCTTTAAGTTTAAAACTAAGGAAGGGATGGATAAAATGTTAGAGGATGGGCCATGGATGATAAGAAATGTTCCGATTATCTTGAAGATGTGGTCGGCCTCTATCAAACTAGAAAAAGAGGATATTAAAGCTATTCCGGTGTGGGTAAAGATGCACGATGTGCCGCTAACAGCTTATACCGAGGATGGTCTTAGTTTGATTGCATCAAAGATAGGGGTGCCTAAGATGTTGGATACGTATACTGCTACGATGTGTGCTGAATCTTGGGGAAGAAGTAGTTACGCTAGAGCTCTTATTGAAGTGCAGGCGGGGGCTGAAGTAAAAAGAAGTGTCACTGTTGCCATTCCATCTTTAGGTGGTATTGGTTATTCCAAGGTGGAAGTCAAAATTGAATATGATTGGGAGCCTTTAAGGTGTTCGTCTTGCTGCGTTTTTGGTCATGATGATAGTTCGTGCCCAAAGAACACTCAGGTTGTTCCGAATGGGGATTATGGGAAAAATGGTGATGATTTTCAGGTTGTGGGTGCTAAAAAGAAGAAAGCTACTACTCAAGGGCTTCATATAAAAAATCAAAAACCTAAGGTAGTCTATCGTCCAGTTGCCAAACCTAAACCGAATTCGGCTGTGAAAAATTCGAATCAGGTTTCAACATCGAACCCTTTTGATAGTCTTAAAGATGACGATGGTAATGGTACCATGGTGGGTCGTGTGGCTGGTAATCAGGGAGGTACCACTGTGGGTCGGGTTGAGAAGAAACCTTCGAGGGACAGGCAGGAATCGGATGAGGAGGAGGTCGAAGAAGTCTACAACGAAACTAGTGCATTCATGACATCGGGTACTCATCCTTTTTCTTCAAAAGCAGGGGCAAGCACCTCTTCTTCCAAGTTCTCGAATGGATAGATTGTCTGCTTTTCGTCTGAAGGGGCTGCGGTTTTGTGGCCATTTTATTTTTGATGATGGTGGTTGAGATTATGTGTTTGTGGTTTTGCATTGTTTGTCTACTAGATGTCGAGTCATGATGTATAGTAGACTAGGTTATGGGGTATTATAGGTCTTTGGTTTTGTTTTTGTTTTACATATATGGGGCATGTCCTGTATATGAACTAGTGTGGAACACATCCTCACTACTTGTACTTAATTGCGGTTGCATTTTTAATAGAATCACCGGGGTAACCCTTTACCCAAAAAAGACTTTTCTGCTTTGTATGTTTACTTAGCATACTTAGTACATTGTTTTCACATAACTTGTTTACATTTGGTATAACATTTGGTTTGCATAAACGGTTCTTTACTACATTCATTAACATTAGCTACGCCGCCCGGTAGTAAGTAATGGTACCATAGGACTTGACAAATCCCGTTCCTGACATCCTGGGTTGGTTTCGATGAAAGGAATGACTGAATCCGAAAACATTTTTACTTTGATTACCTTTACTCTAAGGTTATCCTGCTGTCTCAAGGCTTGAATGTAATGCGTTAACTTACCACATAAATGTTTGTATCAATAAAACAAGCTTTTACTTGGCAAAACATAACTTTTTGATTTATTCAAAATACTTTGTTTTGTTCCTTTTTACTTATGGTTAAGTATTCTCATTTTGTTACTTACCATACATAACTTTTGTTTACACATACTTAACTACATGACTACATTTTGGGTTTTAAACATTGACAATGGTTTAGACAAGAACATTTGATGATTGGTTTGAACATGAACTATATACTTTGGTGGTTTGTTTAAGTGACTTAAGTAACGATATGTGTGTAGTATGCTACAAGCATGGTGGATACGCCGCTGGTACTTCCTATATATAAGTGCTTGTATTGTATTACATGACATACCGTTATTTAAATCATTCGATTTTTGACTTATACATTTTTGCAAATAACATATTTTTTCACAAGACTTCGTTTTTCAAAACAATTTATTTCTTACAACTTATTTCTACTTGGTTATTCTTTAACCATACATTATTCTTTACTTATACATATCATCTGATTTCATCACTTTTCAATTGATTTACAAAACAAAACTTTTTACAAGGTTCATGACTAACTTTTATTAAACACTTTTCTTAAACCTAAGTCATGAATCCTATTTTTACAAACCTATGTTACTCACAGGCATTTTTATGCTGACGTACCTATTTTCACATGTGTTTTCAGGAGCTAATGCATAGGATGATGATCGTGACACGCTAGGGTGTACTTGGGCCTTAGTGACATAAAACAGAGCTAGACTTAGTTTAATTACATTATGTACTCTTTATTTCAGTAGTTTTAAGACAATGTAACATGTGGGTTCTCGTTTGAAACAATGTATTCCACCCCTGGGTGATGAATAAAATATTATTTTAATTACCATGGTTGTAGAACAATAATTCTGTTACAACACTCCCCGACGTTTCCGCCACGATTTGATGTTTTACGTGGTCGGGGTGTGACATGTTTCATATTCGATATTGTATAATTACATGTGACATTTATCCATATCAAATCTTGTACGATTTCGAACTACCGAGAAGCTTTTCTGGAAGTTTTATGTAAACTGTTACGTAAACGTAATCAATTTAACACAACATACACTCCGGAACAGTGACATAAGCTAAACATACCCTAAATACCCTTTACATAACTTAGAAATAAGTTTTGTAGGATTTGGTTTGGCAAAAACAAATTAATTTAATCATAGGGACTATTTATGTCAAACTGCGAAAGTCTGCCGATTCGCGTATTTCTTAATATGGAATACGTACGCACATCCAAAAATTTTTGTAATCATTAAAATCTTTTATTTTAATGATGAGAATGCAAAAATATCCTTCGTTGCGTAATTTGAATCGTAATTTGTCGACCCACATACTGATGATAATTTTAGAATTACAAAAACTTAATCCCTGTAAGTGTCTTGATAAATATTTAGGGTTTTGTAAAATATTTGACTCACAAAAAGGTGACAAAAAATAAGATGTACTCACATTGCTGACTTAGATAATAATATAGCTTCCTGATGGTTCTCCTGGTTATTATCTATTAAAATTTAAACAATGCACACGTGTTAGTAAGATAACCCAAATCACATTAGCCATACAACACAAGACAGAACTCCAACGACTGAGTCAGGCAGAGCCTTGACATGTGTTACGGAGCCCTAGATCAATCGGGTAGGGTAACAAATACGTGATCGGGGGTTATAATATTTACAACGAGGCAGAGCTTCGCTTTTTAGGGGTATTATTCCCGAGTATAATTTCCTATCAGAGAATTTGAGATAGAATTTAGAAATGAACGACGATCAAATGAGGCCTGAGGCCCCTTATATACACCTGACATAAGGCGGCTCGCTCCCCGCGACCAATCTGGGGTCGGCCTTCGCGACCCGCGAGACATGTAGGCTAGGCTCTAGCCTTGGTGAGTCAACTCACTAGGCTTCACACGCATGAGGACACGTGGCGGACTAGGGTCCGGCTTGGTGTCACCTTGTCACGCCCCACGACACACCTGGCTGACCAGGTCGTGTGAGAACTGTGTTCTAATCGTTGTACAATGTAAAACAGTGTGGATTATTAATAAAACAATGTGATTTGGTGTTATTATATGTTTTTTTGTGTTATTATGTGTGTATTTGTGTTTGGTAATTTTTCAATTTAATTCGATTCGATTTCAAACTCTAAATCGCTTTCTAGAAGGTTATATGCGCACGGATGCGTAAATATAACCAGTTCAATGCAACGAACACTCCGGAATAGTGAAATAGGCTTAACATACCTTAAATAACCTCCACATAACTTAGAAATTAGTTTTGGATGGTTTGGTGTGTTGAAATCAAGTTTGTTCGATCGCAGGGACTATTTGTGTCAAACTACAAAACTATACCGATTTGTATAGTAACGAACATTCCAGAACTTGATCATAAGTTAAACATACCCTAAATAACCTTTACATAGCTTAGCAATAGGCTTTGAGGTGTTCGGTATGCTAAAATAAACTTTATTGATCAATAGGGACTAAAAGCGTCAAAAAGAGCACAAGTTTGCATTTTCGCGCATATCTTTCGTTCTGAATATATCCGGACTTCCAAAAAATTTATGTAAGCATTAAAATATTATGTTTTAGTGTTTTGCATGATAAAATTTCATTCATCGCTTAATTTGGATCGTTTTTGCGTTCGTTACGACTTCCGTCGTAATTAACCGAACAACGCAACCGTACGACCAAACGAACTGACATCCGAGATATTTTTGAGCATGTTTTGAGTTCCCTATACTTTAACTTCATTTTAGAGCCTTGAAATGAGGTTAACGGGGCTTAAACATGTAAAAAATGAGCCGAAATGCAAGTTTCTGATGTGCAGGGACCTATTTTGACAATCTGCCAAAGTTGGCCAGGCGGCCCGCGTAAGCCAAGCTTAATTCTTACGCGGGGCGCGAGAGCCTGTCAGACAGAAAGTTCAGAAACAACAATCTGGGCTGAATTCAGGGGTTTTAATGTAATATTTGCAATACCTGGAGCTGGTTTTCGACTCCCATTGTATTATAAAACCATTAACCCACATGTATGGCCAAGATTACTCCCTAAAACCACTTGGAATCATCCTATTAATCCTAACTTCCTATAAATAGCAAGCTTCCTCATTTGGGGTTTTCACAACTTGATTCAATCTCTGCTCTAAGTTGAGGTTTTAACACCTCATACCTGAGTAATTTTGAATCAAAACACCCTCTTGGACCCTTTGTAAGTCCTCTTCTTGCTTGTTCTTGTATTTCAAGCATAAAGGTCAAACAAGTTTGACTTTCAGCTTTGACCAAGTCAATGGTCAACACAAAGTTCAGTTGAACTTTGCAACGTGAGCGTAATCACGATGGTTATAGTCCCTTGTGACTATACCTACTGATTACCACGTTGACTAGGTGTAGTGACGAGTCGTAGTTTCATCCAAAATGCGTGTTTATGCGTATTTTGTAACCAAACTACTCTAGGGTATCAAAACCGTTTGTTTTGATATCAAAACCTGTTTTCTAACTTAACTAAACGTGTTCTAGCATGTTTAGCTCGTCACTCTTAGTTTGGTGCTTGTGTAGAGTCGTAAGTCAAGCGGACTAAACCCCCGCTTAGACTTTCGAACACGACCCGTTTGGTCGATCATTAGGATCCGACCAAACATGTTTAGTGACCATAGTAGCATAGGGAATAACCTTTTGAGGTTATACCTTATGGTCACTTAGGCTTAATTAGTCGCATGATAAGTAGTTTATATGCCTTTGGTAAATTTCCAAAATGCCCTTTTCATGCATAATTGGTAATTAAGCATATGTAACCTAAACTTTTGTCACGTAACTGATTATGTAACATAATTAAACATGTTTTGGCATATAATACTTGTCATAGGACTAGTTAGACGTCTCGAACGCGCTTTTGCGCGCACGACACGTTAAAGTAGCGTAAGCTACCTTAATGGGTCGCGATGGGTCGAAAGCACATAGGTTAGGTTTCAATTTAGAATGTAGGCTTTGTTAAACCATATCACTTAAGTTCCAACACTCATTTGGTTTACAAGACCTCATTCTATTCGATCTTCCGATTTAGGCGTCTATCGATTTAGGTGCTGTCTGATTGCTCTGGTTTGCTTGAGTTTGCTTGAGTTCATTTGATTGAAGATACTTTGCACTCCATGTGAGTACATAGTTCCCCTATTTTACTGTTTTTAAATGTTTTGGGGTGATTCATATGTACGAAATGTTTTCAAGGTTTAAACGGTGATTTCAAAAACGATTAAAACGATTTTTACTAAACTAATAACGATTTCAATAATGTGAACGAAACTTGATGGTTGTAGTTACATAACAAATGACATTCATTAGCATTGATCAAGCCGACCAGTATTAGGTTATGGTACCATAGGATCTGACAAATCCCGTTATTGCACTGCACCCATGGTTATGTATGGGGGTTGTGGGTAGCGACTGAATCTGATTTTTGTTAACTTACCCTTTGGTGGTTTGTTAATTCGAGAAGCGAGAAGCGAGGTGATCGAGTCACGAAGGTTTGAATGTTGTTAGCGAGACGACCATAAATAAGTTTTCACAATTAAAACGAGGATGATTTTAAACGATTTAAACGAGTTAACGATTTGGAAACGACTTGAAAACGATTTGAACAAGTTATACGAATTGGATAAACGATTGGTTTTTCGTTAGTGTATAGATAACGGGATGGGTGTAATATGGTGAAAGCATGGTAGATACGCCGCTGGTACTTCTTATATATAAGTGTTTTCAATATATTACATACCGTGGCGTTATTTAGTTCACTTGGGTAAACGATTTTGAAACGATGTCACACAAACGATGTTTTCTAAAGGTTATAAACCATACGAGTTTTTAACGAATTTTTACAAGATGTTTTACAAGTTGGTTTTCTAAAACAAATGTTTTTGGGTTAAGAAGCATGGCTATGGGATTTTACAAACTATAACCCACTTGATTTGAGTTGGTTAACTATGTTGCAATACACTTTTCAAAACAAGGTTTGTATTTTGACTCTTGTAGTCTAATAAAGTACTGCAACATATAAACGAGCCATGATTCTGATACTCTTATAAAACCTATGTACTCGCCAGCATTTCTTTGCTGACTAAGTTTTTACATATGTTTCAGGTGTTGATGCGTGATTGATTTCTAGGATGCATGCGTCACATAGGATTTGGACGAGGCCTTAGTGACATAACAACTATGATAGACGATATAAAACTTGTTTGTTCTATGTGTTAAGACAATAAAATGTTCAATTTTATCAATAAAAGAAAACTATTTTGTATCCATGGTTGTGAAACAATTGCTTCTGTTGCAACACTCCCCGACGTTTCCGCCACGGTTTGTTGTCCTACGTGGTCGGGGTGTGAATGAAGAAAGTTGGTATCAGAGCCAATGGTTATAGGGAATTAGGTTATTAGTAATGCTTTGACCTAGACTATAACTTTTAGGACCCCAACGCAAGTTTACTTGCGTTTAGATTTTAAAACAATACCGTCACCTATCCTTAGGTGATAACCACAATGAGAACGCTAAGTTCGAATCCGCTTTGAAAACTAATCATCCGTTCTAGGATGATTGATTACTAGGTTTTGAACCCTTTGTTATAAGGTTTTGAACCCTTTAAGTTTTCAAAATCTCGTCAGAGTTTGGGTCTAAATAGTGTGAACACGTGCAAACTGGAAGAGTGGGTGCCTGTACTCTGAGTTTTCTGTTTAAGGCTAGAGTGTTCGTACAAATCCACAGTATCGGACCAGTCACTCTTACCTGGGAACTCTTGGGGTGAGTGTTAACTTATAGGCGAGCATGTCTTCGGCGATACATTATAATGACCCATTTACTTTGATTAGTCTCTCTGTGTCATTTGTTTGTTCGAGGTAACAAACAAATGATCGCCTTTCTGGTGTTTTGACGGTATTTTCAATACCTCTTTTGCTTTTCAACCTCACTCGTTTCTCTTATGTCCTTATTAGACAATGCCTCCTCGACGTGAAGCACAATCTTTCACTATTGAAGAAATCGCAGCATTGGTTTCTCAGCAAGTGGCTGCTGTGCTTCCAGGTGTTGTGACCCGAGTCCACGAGATATTCAACAACAATAATAACAACAACAATGCACCGTGTAACTTCAAGAGCTTCAATTCTGCTAAGCCGCTAAAGTTTTCTGGGTCGCAAGGAGCAACTGCGCTCTTGTAGTGGTTTGAGAGTATCGAGAGCACATTCAGACACGTCCAGTGTCCGAATGCGCGGAAGGTTGAATTTGCTTCTAGTGTGTTTGAGAAGCGAGCGCTTACCTGGTGGAATGGTATTATGCACGATAGGGGTGCTGAAGTGGCATTGGCACAAACGTGGGATGAGCTTCGGGCTCTCATGATGAAAGAGTTTTGTCCCCGTCACGAGATTCGGGCTTTGGAACGAGAATTTGACGATTTAAAGCAAGATGGGGCTGAACACCGTGCGTACACGGATCGTTTTGAGGAACTCAGTCTATTGTGTCCCACCATGGTTACCCCTCTGGAGAAGGCAATCGAGAGATATATCGATGGTTTACCCGATTCTATTCTGGATATTGTGACCGGTGTCAATCCTACTACCCTTCGTCAAGCAATCGAGTTGTCTGCTACCCTGACTGAATCTCAAGTCAGGAAGGGTAAACTCACCCGCAAGGGTGATAAAAAGAAGGCGGCTGATTCTGAAAAAGACAAGAAAAAGAGTAAGGGTAAGGGTAAGGAAGGTGAGACGTCGAAGAAGTCGAGGAAGCGGAAGGATGCCCAGAATTTCTCTGTTACAACACAGACTGATCAGAACCCACCGGCTCAGCCTCCTGCGAAGAAGGCGTATGCTGGTACCGCACCTCATTGTGCACACTGCAATGGTCATCATGTTGCACAACAAGCTTGTAAGCAATGCACAACGTGTGGAAAACTTGGGCATTTGACCAATATTTGTCGTCTGGGACAAAATCAGGCTGCTCAGGTTCAAGCTCCGGTTCAAGGGAATGCTGCGAGATTCCCACTGGGTTCATATTTCAACTGTGGAGAGTTTGGTCACTTCCGCAACAACTGTCCAAGACTGGGGAATGCAAACGCGAATGCTAATGCAAACCCGAACGCGAACGTCAACGTCAATGTGAATCCAGCACGAGGACGAGTGTATAACATCAATGAGGCAATCAATGATGCAGTAGTGAACGATTAGTATTTTGTAATTCCTCTGGTTGTTATCTTTTAACATTTAAAGTCAATGCGGTTGTTATATAAATAAAAATTTGTGGTTTTTTTTTTTTTTTGAAGCAATGCAATTGTATGAATGTTTGATGCAACCTTTAGATGTCAATACAAAGTCAAACCACTCGTGTGATTCTGTCATTTTTATGATCTCTTGTGATCTCCCCTGGAACCTTAAACGCCCGTTTCTTTTAAGAAACAAAAGCCCAAAGCTATCTACGAAAAAGATATGTTGCTTTCCTAGCACATGTCACCGAGGAGAAAGTCAAGAGCAAGAGTATTCAGGATATTCCGACTGTTCGGGATTATCCAGAGGTGTTTCCTGATTGAACTGCCTGGTTTGCCTCCAGTTCGTCAAGTCCTGTTTCATTTTAACCTTATACCCAATGCCAACCCGATTGCAAAAACGCCTTATCGACCTGCACCGTCAGAGATGCAAGAATTATCGAAGCAGCTTCAAGAGTTATCTGATAAAGGATTCATCCGTCCGAGCTTTTCACCTTGGCGAGCCCCTGTCCTCTTCGTGAAAAAGAAAGATGGGTCTTTTCGAATGTGTATTGATTATCGTGAGCTTGATAAGCTTACCGTCAAAAAAATCGATATCCCCTACCTCGAGTTGATGATCTCCTTGATCAGCTGCAAGGTGCTTCCTGCTTTTCAAAGATCGACCTGCGTTCTGGGTATCATCAAGTTCGTGTTCTCGAAGAAGATATTCCCAAAACTGCTTTCCGCACATGGTATGGGCATTACGAGTTCATAGTCATGCCTTTTGGTTTGACGAATGCTCCAGCCATCTTTACGGACTTAATGAATAGAGTCTATAAACCTTATTTAGACAAGTTCATCTTTGTGTTCATCGACGATATTCTGGTCTATTCGAAGTCTCGAGCCGAGCACGAGCAACACCTTTGCTTAACATTGGAACTCCTGAAGAAGGAACAACTTTTTGCTAAATTCTCCAAGTGTGAATTCTGGCTTAAAGAAGTTCAATTCTTGGGTCATATAGTCAATGAGCAGGGTATTCATGTGGATCCATCCAAGATTGTTGTTATTAAAGACTAGAATACACCAACAACACCAACAGATATTCGATCTTCTCTTGGTCTTGCAGGATATTATCGTTGATTCATTTCAAACTTCTCAAAGATCGTGGTTCCACTCACTGCTTTGACTCAGAAGAATAAGCCTTTTTGAGTGGGGACCCAAACAAGAAGAAGCGTTCCAAACGCTATCTGATCTTCAAACTCGTGTTTTTATGCTCATCAATTTTGTGTTTCACAAAATTTGATAGGTAAGAAATTACCACGTCAGCTTGAGCTTAAACTCGAAGCGAAGGACGATTGGGTTGCTCTATTTCAAGGATCGTATGTGGATTCCAAAACAAGACGACCTTCGCACCTTGGTAATGGACGAATCTCGCAAGTCTCGATATTCTATCCATCCTGGTGCTGATAAAGTGTACAAGGATCTTCATACTCAGTGCTAGTGGCCTGGTATGAAAAAGGATGTTGCCTTGTATGTATCAAAATGCCTAACTTGTCTTAAAGTCAAGGCTGAACATCAACGACCTTCTGGTTTGCTTGTACAACCAGAGATACCGGTTTGGAAGTGGGAGAGCCTTGCGATGGATCTCATCACTAAGTTACCGCGAATATCTAAAGGTCACGATGCTATTTGGGTTGTTATCAATCGATTAACGAAATCAGCTCATTTTATTCCAATTCGCGAGGATCTATCTGCTGATAAACTTGCAAAGATTTATGTTGATGAGATTGTATCATGACATGGTGTTCCTTTGGATATCATTTCTGATCATGATGCTCGATTTTCATCTCATTTCTGGAAGACCATGCAATCTGCTTTGGGAACCCAACTGAATCTAAACACTGCTTATCATCCTCAAACAGATAGTCAATCTGAGCGAACGATTCAAACTTTGGAGGATATGATTAGAGCTTGGGATATTCACCCGACTTTTTACGTGTCCAAAATGCGAAAGTGTTTAGCCGACGCTGATCTTCACATTCCTCTCGACGAAATCCGAATCGATAAAACGATGCACTTTAACGAGAAACCCGTGGAGATCATGGACCATACTTTCAAACAGTTGAAGAACAAACGGATTCGATTGGTAAAAATTCGTTGGGAATCCAAACGTGGCCCAGAGTTTACATGGGAACGTGAGGACCAGATGAAGGCAAAATATCCGCATTTGTTTTCACAAGCTTCCTCTAGTTAAAATTTCGGGACGAAATTTCCTGAAGTAGGGGAGACTGTGACAACTGTGTTCTAATTGTTGTACAATGTAAAACAGTGTGGATTATTAATAAAACAATGTGCTTTGGTGTTATTATATGTTTTTTGTGTTATTATGTGTGTATTTGTGTTTGGTGATTTTTCAATTTAATTCGATTCCGATTTTAAACTCTAAATCGCTTTCTGGAAGGTTATATGCGCACGGGTGCGTAAATATAACCAGTTCAATGCAACGAACACTCCGGAATAGTGAAATAGGCTTAACATACCTTAAATAACCTCCACATAACTTAGAAATAAGTTTTGGATGGTTTGGTGTGTTGAAATCAAGTTTGTTCGATCGTAGGGACTATTTGTGTCAAACTACGAAACTATACCGATTTGTATAGTAACGAACATTCCGGAACTTGATCATAAGTTAAACATACCCTAAATAACCTTTACATAGCTTAGAAATAGGCTTTGAGGTGTTCGGTATGCTAAAATAAACTTTATTGATCAATAGGGACTAAAAGCGTCAAAAAGAGCACAAGTTTGCATTTTCGTGCATATCTTTCGTTCTGAATATATTCAAACTTCCAAAAATTTATGTAAGCATTAAAATATTATGTTTTAGTGTTTTGCATGATAAAATTTCATTCGTCGCTTAATTTGGATCGTTTTTGCGTTCGTTACAACTTCCGTCGTAATTAACCGAACAACGCAACCGTACGACCAAACGAACCGACATCCAAGATATTTTTGAGCATGTTTTTAGTTCCCTATACTTTAACTTCATTTTCTGATGTGCAGGGACCTGTTTTGACAATCTGCCAAAGTTGCCAGGCGGCTCGCGTAAGCCAAGCCTAATTCTTACGCGGGGCGCGAGAGCCTGTCAGACAGAAAGTTCAGAAACAGCAATCTGGGCTTAATTCAGGGGTTTTAATGTAATATTTGCAATACCTGGAGCTGGTTTTCGACTCCCATTGTATTCTAGTACCATTAACCACATGTATGGCCAAGATTATTCCCTCAAACCACTTGGAATCATCCTATTGATCCTAACTTCCTATAAATAGCAAGCTTCCTCAATTGGGTTTTTCACAACTTGATTCAATCTCTGCTCTAAGTTGAGGTTTTAACACCTCATACCTGAGTAATTTTGAATCAAAACACCCTCTTGGACCCTTTGTAAGTTCTCTTCTTGCTTGTTCTTGTATTTCAAGCATGAAGGTCAAACAAGTTTGACTTTCAGCTTTGACCAAGTCAATGGTCAACACAAAGTTCCGTTGAACTTTGCAACGTGAGCGTAATCACGATGGTTATAGTCCCTTGTGACTATACCTACTGATTACCACGTTGACTAGGTGTAGTGACGAGTCGTAGTTTCGGCCAAAATGCGTGTTTATGCGTATTTTGTAACCAAACTACTCTAGGGTATCAAAACCGTTTGTTTTGATATCAAAACCTGTTTTCTAACTTAACTAAACATGTTCTAGCATGTTTAGCTCGTCACTCTTAGTTTGGTGCTTGTGTAGAGTCGTAAGTCAAGCGGACTAAACCCCCGCTTAGACTTTCGAACACGACCCGTTTGGTCGATCATTAGGATCCGACCAAACATGTTTAGTGACCATAGTAGCATATGGAATAACCTTTCGAGGTTATACATTATGGTCACTTAGGCTTAATTAGTCGCATGATAAGTAGTTTATATGCCTTTGGTAAATTACCAAAATGCCCTTTTCATGCATAATTGGTAATTAAGCATATGTTACCTAAACTTTTGTCACGTAACTGATTATGTAACATAATTAAACATGTTTTGGCATATAATACTTGTCATAGGACTAGTTAGACGTCTCGAACGCGCTTTTGCGCGCACGACGCGTTAAAGTAGCGTAAACTACCTTAATGGGTCGCGATGGGTCGAAAGCACATAGGCCAGGTTTCAATTTAGAATGTAGGCTTTGTTAAACCATATCACATGAGTTCCAACACTCATTTGGTTTACAAGACCTCATTCTATCCAATCTTCCGATTTAGGCGTCTATTGTTTGACTAGTGAATCGATTACTAGGTGCTGTTTGATTGCTCTGGTTTGCTTGAGTTTGCTTGAGTTCTATTGATTGAAGATACTTTGCACTCCATGTGAGTACATAGTTCCCCTATTTTACTGTTTTTAAATGTTTTGGGGTGATTCATATGTACGAAATGTTTTCAAGGTTTAAACGATGATTTCAAAAATGATTAAAACGATTTTTACTAAACTAATAACAATTTCAATAATGTGAACGAAACTTGATGGTTGTAGTTACATAACAAATGACATTCATTAGCATTGATCAAGCCGACCAGTATTAGGTTATGGTACCACAGGATCTGACAAATCCCGTTATTGCACTGTACCCATGGTTATGTGTGGGGGTTGTGGGTAGCGACTGAATCTGATGTTTGTTAACTTACCCTTTGGTGGTTTGTTAAATCGAGAAGCGAGAAGCGAGGTGATCGAGTCACGAAGGTTTGAATGTTGTTAGCGAGACGACCATAAATAAGTTTTCACAATTAAAACGAGGATGATTTTAAACGATTTAAACGAGTTAACGATTTGGAAACGACTTGAAAACGATTTGAACAAGTTATACGAATTGGTTAAACGATTGGTTTTTGGTTAGTGTATAGATAACGGGACGGGTGTAATATGGTGAAAGCATGGTAGATACGCCGCTGGTACTTCTTATATATAAGTGTTTTCAATATATTACATACCCTGGCGTTATTTAGTTCACTTGGGTAAACGATTTTGAAACGATGTCACACAAACGATGTTTTCTAAAGGTTATAAACCATACGAGTTTTTAACGAATTTTTACAAGATGTTTTACAAGTTGGTTTTCTAAAACAAATGTTTTTGGGTTAAGAAGCATGGCTATGGGATTTTACAAACTATAACCCACTTGATTTGAGTTGGTTAACTATGTTGCAATACACTTTTCAAAACAAGGTTTGTATTTTGACTCTTGTAGTCTAATAAACTCCTGCAACATATAAACGAGCCATGATTCTGATACTCTTATAAAACCTATGTACTCGCCAGCATTTCTTTGCTAACTAAGTTTTTACATATGTTTCAGGTGTTGTTGATGCTTGATTGATTTCTAGGATGCATGCGTCACATAGGATTTGGACGAGGCCTTAGTGACATAACAACTATGATAGACGATATAAAACTTGTTTGTTCTATGTGTTAAGACAATAAAATGTTCAATTTTATCAATAAAACAAAACTATTTTGTATCCATGGTTGTGAAACAATAGCTTCTGTTGCAACACTCCCCGACGTTTCCGCCACGGTTTGTTATCCTACGTGGTCGGGGTGTGACAGGTCGCGCCCCGCGAGGGCACTGTATTTTTGTTTTTATTTGATTTTGAATAATCTAAAGGTATTTTAGGTCCGTTAACGAGTATTCGGGGTATAATAGGAACGTTTAGGGTGTTTTAAGGGTTTTTAGGAGGGTTATAGAATGTACTTGTCTCACCCGGTCCATGTACCCGTCTCTTAGTTAATATCCGCAACAAGTCTATGAATTAAGATAAACAATTATATTATTAATAACAATTATAATAATATAAATCCGCTCATGATCATAAATATAATTATGATCCGTTTCACACATCGTTCGTAATTGTCAGTTAAACCAGTTAAGTGGATTTTAGTTCGTTGCCCACGGTGTAACTCTTACGGGTCAAGACCCGGTCGGTAGCGCTGACTTACCGAACCGGACATAAATATCCAACAACGACGACCCGGAATATGAAGAGTTAGATGATTTGTGATTGACTATTTTAGCTATTTAGGTGGTTTGAATGTTTATTTATTTTGGATGTTTGAATGTAAAACAATTTCTTGAATTTTCGACTACTTTATCGCTATTTAGAAAATAGCTGTTTGTAGCTATTCGTTATGTAGCCTATAGGTGCCTTATCGCTATTCGCTATCGACAACTATGCATGAAGGCATTCTCAAACTAGGCAGTTCAGTGGGCTCATATACAGGTAATACCAAATACTTTTTTCATCTTTGTTACTGAAATCGTTTGTAATTATGGTTCGAGAAGAAAGCATTGAGTCTAAATTATGTGAAATGTGCTTTGGCTTCTACTACGAATAATTAATACTCCCATGCTTATATTTCCATCTATCAGTCATGACCACTAACAGTGGTTGCATGTTTTGATTTTCAACAGATGAGCGGTGGCGAAGGTGGTTTAGAACCCTTACTATATATTGAACCCACCTCACGGGCTTAAGGCTATGCAGAGAATTCTTGCCGGTAGATGTTACAACCATTGAGCTTCTTCCTTAAGCCGTTGGGTCAGTATGTGAGTGAGAGTAATGGGTCAGATTTTGCAAACCTGCATCATGTAAATGGTAGCTACATATGAACACCATCATATAATATTTATTCATGAATCAATTTAAAACCAAGAAACAATTTTCAAAATTGAACTAAATTGTGATCTATTGGTTGCTGTAGCATGTTGCCGAACTGGATGGTGGCATGGTGAGTTAGGGCTATAAACTTAGCCCCTTTCAGAAAAGTATAATTACCTGGTTAGGTTATGGAGTACAATTACCAACCGTAAGTGCCTTGCAACTCTATGATCTTACTTACTTATATATTAAAAAAATTACGCTTTCATATTGTTTCTTAGTTGTTTTTTTTTTTTTTTTTTTTTTTTTTTTTTTTTTTTTTTTTTTTTTTTTGACATAACTACATGTAAGTTGTATATATTCTCATATTCTAGTTGTTAATGTATTTTCAGTACTCGAATATTTCTTTTTGGTCCATCTCATCAATCATATCTGTCTAGGGATTCAGATGATATATGTTTACTGTGATTTATACATGTGTGTGATTACCGTGTTTATGATGGCAGATTTATGGAGTTATTTCAAACGAATGATTAATTTCAAGGTATTGATTTCTATTTAGCTTTCTAAGGGACGAATCGATCTTTCATGAACCCACTAGTATCGATTTTCAAGGTCTGATATGGATTTTGTGTTATGAATCAAGCTTTGTAGCAATGATTATCTTTAGCTTATATGTTATAAGAGTCGGTAAATTCGAGTGAGTCATGCAACATGTCGAAATGGATTTTGGTATGAGTTAGGCCAAGTTAGCCCAAAACCTTTCGTCTAGAGTAATTTATTCTTTTATAGATTGTCACTGAGTCAGATACTCAAACATTGTTTTCCTTAAACCGAACTTTTCTTTTTAGTTTTACCCATTATAGATAAAGCATAAACCCAAATCGAACCATAATTTAAGTAAACAGGTAAAAATGTGGTCTAATTTATGTCCAATGGATCTGGTCATGCAGTTATTGTTGGAGTTTAAAGAATATACTACAGAAGCAGATGTTGATTTTGTTGTCCGTGCTATTGGGTGTTGTGCTATCAAGTTAGAGAGAGCTGCTGAAAAGTTGCATTAGTGTTGTGATCAAAATTAAAGTAAATTATGTTACTTAAGGATATTTTTTAGAAGATATCCTAACGTGTTAGCGGAAGCCGATGATCTTCATCATCGTCACAGCAGGGTTTTGGGAGTTTGACACGAAATAGGGAATTGTTGACAGATTTGGAAGGCATGATTAAACAGTGAAAAGGAATAAGAATGGACAGACAATAATCGGAATTATGAATGTCTTGGTACCAAGGGATGTTCCCGGCAAAAAGTTTATATACATGCTACGGACATGACAGTTGTTTGGCAGTTTAATTTGGCGGGAGAAACCGTCAAACTTTAACCGTTAACTAACCGTCACACCTCTTTGTTCATATCGGTTCATACATATAGATATAGTAATAATATTTAAGTATAAATAACAACAGAACATAATTATGTTTATAAATAACTAATACTCTCCTCTAAACATAATTACATTTACGGGAGTTCTTGGTGACGCTGCAATTTGCTTCATTTACAGCTTTCCTTGCCCTTGAAAAATCGAATTTCTTTCGTTGTTGTAGTTTCTTAAGTCCATGCCAATCATTTCCACCATAGTATGCATAATGATCCCCTGTTATATCTTGATTACCTTCCGGCTGCTTGTATGAATCACCGGCCATTCCTGCATGATCTTCCGGCTGCTTGTATAAAACACCGGCCATTCCTGCATGATCTGCATATAATGCATATTGTTCAGCATCCACTCCTTTTGCCCCTGTACTCCTTGAACATTCAGCAGCTTCTGTTTGACCTGCACTACTCATAGCATCCTTATCTCCTTCGCTCACATTCTGCCTAGGATCCACCATCTTTACCTCTTCTTGTCCGAGTGCCTTCTCTTGTGTTACCTTGAACTTGTAGTAATATACAAGTACATCCAGATACATAGCGTATATCAGGCGCATGTATTCACCATCTTCATACTCGAAACCTATATCTTTTGCTATCATAGCCCACATGCCATTCTCAGTGATCCTCCGATGACCTCCTTCCCTTTTTACCGCCATATACAGATCCAGTAATCCCACTTTCCGGTTGTTTGATGCATATGCAGGCAATGGTCTTGTGTGAATTTCTAGTTTCTCTTTAATAAACCATTCTATCATGTTGTTGAATGTCGAATCAATATAATATTTATACTTGATTACATAATCTTCATCTTCAAGCATGTGTAGTAAGGCCTTGCAGTCTTGAAAGTCCTTAAAGGACATAGCCTATAAGATCAATATGTTCCAGTCTGGTTCGGTGGCAGAGACATTCAAATTTTCGAAGTATTCATTTAAAAATTCTCTTTGAATTTCTCATGATCGGAACTCTCTTACTGATCATATATTCCTTTTCAAGTTCTCCAATTTCTTCTTCTCTCGTCAGACCGGTATGAACATTCTTTCTATTATTTATAGGAACACTGAAAGTGGGAAATAATTTACATACATCCCCCATGAATTTCACTGTAAATCCCTGAATCATTAACTTATCGAGACTCAAGATATTTCTATCAATGTCTGGTGTGTAAAACACACTTTGTACTCGTACCTTTTCAGTCCCTGTTATAACATCAACGACTCCAATCCCTCTAATAAAAAAGAAATTGTTTTCCCCACTCTCCGTTTCAACACATGACATAATTTTCATTCGTGTAAACATGTCAATATTACCAGAAATATGACGTTTGTAAGTCTTACTAACATACCATATATCTGACCAGTATCCTCCGTCGGTTCCGATCACCATAAATTCTTGTCTCTGCCCGGGTTGTATATCTTTTCCTGCTTCTTGATCTTTCTGCGTTCCCGTATTAACCGCTAGACGAAGTAACTGGCTTTCTTCATCCTTCTCCTTCTCTTGACATGTAGAAATTTTATGGCCTGGTCTGTTACAATAGTAACAACATCGCTGCATCCATTTCCGTTCACGTTTTTCTTCAGTGCAGTGCATGGCATCATGGTTGATGATGGCTTTAAATCATCATCACTTACATAACCGGCTCTGATACCACTTGTTAGCGGAAGCCGATGATCTTCATCATCGTCACAGCAGGGTTTTGGGGGTTTGACTCGAAATAGGGAATTGTTGACAGATTTGGAAGGCATGATTAAACAGTGAAAAGGAATAAGAATGGACAAACAATAATCGGAATTATGAATGTCTTGGTACCAAGGGATGTTCCCGGCAACAAGTTTATATACATGCTACGGACATGACAGTTGTTTGGCAGTTTAATTTGGCGGGAGAAACCGTCAAACTTCAACCGTTAACTAACCGTCACACCTCTTTGTTCATATCGGTTCATACATATAGATACAGTAATAATATTTAAGTATAAATAACAACAGAACATAATTATGTTTATAAATAACTAATATAACGTGTAAGTTTTTGGTTCTCTATTTACGATGATGTTGTATTTAGATATCCATCTTACTTAAACTTTTCACTACAGTTATGAATATTCCTATATTTATGGTCAGATTCGAATTGCTTTTTAACTAGGAATAACACTCGCGAGCGTTGCGGCGCGTGTACATCGCAAACATCGAATGGATTAGTACAAACGTTATGTGATGCGTTAATCATATGAAAATACTTGTTTCGACGTATCTACGTATCTGATTGAACTCAATGTAATTTAGATAAGCATTGCCATTGAATCAAAACATAAAGTAAATCAAATTTATACCGTACAATCATAAGTATTATATGCGACCCCAATCATACATAGAAAACGTAACGGGTATAACAGAAAAGTTGACACGTATAATCTAAAGAGATTAATTAGAGCTTTTAAAAAAGGGAAAAAAGAAACCACAATTTGACTCAATTCGGATCGATATAAAATTTACAAAACATTCATAAAAGAATCATGAAAACATATTATTTGTCCTGACTCGTTTCCCAAAAAAGTTTACGTCGAAACATACACCGACTCGTATTTATACCCAAATGTACAAAAAAATATGCATATAAAAATGGTTTTTTTAAACGGAAACGTGTTATATTTAACCCGACTCGTTTCTGGAAAAAGTTTACGTCGAATCATAGAGAAAATCGAATTTATAGCGACACGTACAAAAATATATGGACGTAAAAAATAGTTTTCCTTAAGTAAAGAGGTATAGCGGTAAACTCAAAACAAATTATTAGTAAAAAAAACCTAATAGGTTAAATAAGTTCGTAAAATCGTGCTAAGTAGGACTAATGCCACATCACTTCCAGCAATCACCAACATTAAAAGAGCTTGTACAAATAAAATAAATAAAAAATAACACCAAATTCAAAACAGACATAAAATCGTTGAATCACGCCCGTCCGTTGTGGCGTGTTAATGCGAAGAAATTAGACATAAACGGAAATCGTAGAAAAGAATAACTAAGCCGATTTAGGACCAGCGCGTTGTGACGAACATGACAAACGGAGAAAAATAGACGCGTTGCGACTCTCCTGTCAAACGGGAAAACACATACTAAAAAACGTTGAACCCCACATGCTCGTTGCGACGTGTTGACTCACAAAATTTAGAACAAAACGTAAAACAAAAAACTTGCAAAAGATGAAAAGTTGTAACATCCCGAAAACGGGTTTGGTAATCAAAACACGTTAATACTAAAAGACAGGTAAGATACTGTTAGTGGTAAAAATTTAACCCAGTAAATATTATGACTTAAACAAATCATCCTAATATTAATTAAAAAGGGGAAAGAAATACTTTGAGAAAACAAAGTATATAAAAGGTCTGAGTTAACGGGACTTAAAATAAAACGGGTCATGAACAAGATAAAGCAACTAGGAATAAATAACCTAGTTAGTCATAAGCCTTATAGTAATAAAAAAAATTTGTTAAAACACACTATATGCAACTTGGGTTAAGTATAGGAGCCAAATGTGATAAACTTGAAACAAGTTTTAATAAAATGAAACATGAAACACCAAAACACACACCTTGAGTGTGTGTTCTGGTCGACAATTCTAGAGGAGCCAGGAGCTCTCATCTTTCAAACCCGAACAAGCTAAACTACAAGCAATTGGAAGGGCAAATCACATCCAAATTGAAATCCAAGCATGGATTAGTGATCACCTCAGTAAAATGATCATAAGGTATGTCGAATTTCGTTGAATGATTCCAATTGAAATTCTGAATCAATACTTGGAACTCGAAATTTATGATGCATGATAGTTGCTTGGATGAAATAGGAATGAGATAGTGATTAGGGATAAACCCTAGTCAATTACTTGTTGAAATTTTGCTTAGTTCTTGTGAATTCACAACCACCATTGAAGGTGATAAGTGGGTTTTATAAGAATATGTTAAACACTAGAATTTTGATTGTTGTTCTAGTGTAATTTGAGCTCTAGGAAGTGAATTAAGATTTTGTTAATGTGAAAATTTATATGAACATGCTTAATTGATGTTAAGCTTGGCTAAATAACTAGTTATGAAAATTGATAGTTGATTTTTTAGAATGTGTCCCCAAGGTGTTTGTTAAAATGCCTAAGTGAATGTTCATATTTTGAAATTACGAATGAAAGGCGTAATTGCCTTGTTTGACTAATTTCGTGAAAGATGGGGTAAAGCGGGTTCTAATCATAATGTTGATTTGACTTAATTGTGTAAACCATGTGATCAAAAACTAGTTAACTTTTGATAAGCTAAGTTAACTAATCATGAAGTCGAATAGTAGCTTCGGCATAGAAAATAAGTGAGGTGGAATAGTCGTGATTTTTATGACTAATTTAATCGCCTCGTAAATGATTGAAAATAGTTTGACGCCTAACGAGTTAGGTGTAGGCTTAGGAAAGGAAGCGGGTCAAACAAAAATGAAGAATGGGGGAAAACCATAATTCGGATGCAAGGTAAGTATAGCTTACACTAGTCATATATTTTAGAATGTTCTTTGCTGTATTGATTACGAATAATACAAATGCCTAACTGAGATATGGTGTTCCGGCATGTAGTCATACGGAACAAGATATCCAAATAGGATAAGAAAGCGTATTGATGGTTAAAAATGAGTTAAATCGGTAATTCGATCATGTTATGACAAATGTAACATGTGCTTTTAAAGGTTACCATATATGGTAAATCATGATAACCAATAAGGGTAAAATTTTAATTTGGTCACTCGTTCACAATAATTGTTGGTTTTGAAAGATACTTATTTCGTAAGCCTTAATAGGCCAAAAAGCGTTAAGAGGTGATTTATAATTAAAATGACCGTGTGGTGTAAACCGGAGCGAGTCGTGTAGACGAGATGGCAATAAGCTTCATCTCGCCAATATAATCGGTCATTTAGACCAAACGGGTCAAAAGGTGAAAATATCACTCTTTGTCCATATCGCCATTACTTAGCGGCTATTGAGGCAAGATATTTAAATGGATCAATATAAGGATCCGAACCAGGTACGCAAAATAGAATAACTCTCATTTAAACGTAAGGTTTAATGAGAGTTAATCGGAGTCTAAAATAGATTTTGGTTACTTTAATAGGTAAACCGAAGGTTACAAACGATGGTCATTACGATTGAAAGGCCTAATGACTTTTCAAACAAAATCATGGTTCGAAAGAGGGCTTATGGGTCAAACATGTTTACAAAAATCTCTCATTGTTAATGAAGGGCCGAAATGGACCAAAACGCCCTTATAAGTTAAACTAGGCAAACAACCCTTAAAGGTTGTTTGGAACGAGTTTCTTGATTAGATAAATACTTAGGATAAGTATTGAAGTTAAAAGATGTAATATGTTAGTCAAATGGCTCTATTTGAGTCCTTGCCGTAAAATAATGAGTTGAGGGGTAAAACTCGGTTTATATAGGTTATCATAGTAAACCCACCACAAATTCAGTAGAGGTGGAAAATTTTATGATAAGAAATGTGGTAATGTAATGCTAGAAGCGATCGAAAACAATTTTAAGCTTGTAAGTGCTTAAATACCCTTAACGGGTCAAAATAAGCATTTGAGAGTAAACGGGTTTTAATTACGTAAGAAACTCGTTACTTGAACCTAATATAATAGGAGATTTTGAAATTATGATTTCATAAGTTAGGGGGGCATACAAACCTGTTTTTGTTGGAATTATACATGAACGAGTCAAAACAGCAATGCATAAAAAAACATGCAGCAGCTACCGTAAGTTACGGTAGCTACCATAACTTGCGGTAGCCACTAAAGTTGTTACGGTGGTTTTATACTGCATTACGGCAGCCCCTGAATGCCCAGCGGCTACCGTAACTTACGGTGGCTACCGTAAGCCACCGTAAGTTACGGTAGTGCCCAGTTATTTTTGTTGAGTTTTGTTTCGTGAATCCATTTGAACAAGTTTTATACCGCGTTTGACTAAAATCATTTCATGTTTATGGAATGTAGGTTGCCTAGTAGTACCGGATGACGACTGAGCCCGACGAAGAACCGAACACACGAGATCAAGCTTCCGCGAATAGTTTCGTTGTCACGATTTAAACGACAAACTAAATTACAAAATGTTGGAAGGTTTTATTTAGTAAAATGTTTTAACAAACTCGCATTTTTAAGTGTACGTTTAATCTTAATACACTATTATAAGTCAAATCATTTGGACAATTGTTTAAGTTGGACACAGGGTGTTACAAGTTGGTAATCAGAGCTCAAGGTTAAAAGAATAAAGTGTTCGGTTCGAGGCATGATAGCAAATCCGGTAAATGCATGTATGTTAAGGGTTTAGCATATTAAAGTGTTGTAAACAACACATAGGGCCACCGTGTAATACACGTTTCCCTAATTAAATGATAGATATAGCTAACAAAATTTCGTGCGTTGACACATATAGTAGAAAAGCCTTGCACTATGATACGGGCGTCTAGTAAAGTTGACATGGCTAACTTTTGTGAATATCTTAATTAAAGGACACTTGCATTTAAAGATGACAAGGGTTAAACAAATTACAGATATGATAGAGGAACGGTCCGAAGTATGACAAGAGGAGCATGCTCCCCAAGGACTAAATCGCGTAACGACCGCGAACAAGGTTAATGGCATGGAACGCCCATTGGGGCAAGCATTACCAGGTGCGCGCTTTTAGATATAATCACACAAATAGCAATATGCAACAAACATGTAGAGAACGATTGTTGCATATGTAGATTAGAAACTCGGAAAACCTGAATAGAATACCTATCCAGGATATTATTTCCAAGAAAACTAAATAGAGGTGTTACTTACATAGGGCGTGATGTGAAAACTATAAAAAGGTCGTGTGTGTCATGTGTTAATCGCTTACTCTGGCCAAGTAAGTAGTGGCATATGATACCATGAGCTTCTTATAGCGGACGCATTTACATCTGATGTAGTAAGGACGGGGTGAATGGGACAAATTAAAAGTTCCCAAATGAATTAAATGAGCAAAATACTTGATAATAATGTAAACGCACAACCGGGTGACGGAAGCGTATTACATTATGATAACGAGCCCGAGTGAAGGGACAAAGATTAATGTAAAAGGATTAAGATATGCAACGGGAGGGAGTGTACTTACACTCGAACCCGGAAAATCCAAACATGTAATGTAACTAAGATATGCATTGGGAGGGAGTGTACTTACACTCGAACCCGGAAAGTAAAAATATGTAAAATGAGTAAGATATGTATTGGGAGGGGGCGTACTTACACTCGAACCCGGAGAATGCAAATATGACTCTTAATGGGCCATTTTTGTAAAACGCCAAACCTGAGGATAAAGTCAGAATATAAAAGTGAAACGAAGTCTTAATACATGCCGGAAGGTTTGCGATAATAACGACTTCGGTAAAACACCCGGTTGACGGGTAAGGAGTTAAACACATGAGTAGACCGAGAAACGGGAATTCGCATGGAAAGTCAAAAGACTCGGGTTTTGAGTCATGACTAAAAGAAGAAAAGATGAAGTAAATAGAAATTTTGATAAATTTACGTTTAACTATTTTAAAGTTGAACGGGTTTAACAAAGAATGAAGTTTGACATTCATAAGTGATGAATTTTCACGCGACAAGTCAAACGAATTTAATAAAGGTCAACGCTTGCTAAAATAAGTAAGCGCGAACCGAGTAAATGAAAGTGAGAAATATTAATAAACCTAGGCAAAGGATTATAGGAGTTAAAAACATTAAAATAAAAGAACCCGAGTAATGGGTTGTAAATAAGTATAATTATGAACGTGGAAACGGTGAGCGTAAAACAAACCAATGTGTAAATAATGTAAGGAGTCATAAAGTCGGAAGATTAGTCCGAAAGTAAATGAATGAATCCTTTGACCACGGTCAAGGTCAACTAAAGCTCAAAAGCGAAAATAAATGATTCCAAATATAACAAGGGGTGCCTTGGAGCTATATATATACATTTGAATATAGACACGAATAAAAGATGATCTACGGGATCATCCTAATCTACGGGGTTAAAAGTAGTGTTAAGATCTACGGGACCAAGAAGACCTTTGGGTCACAGATAGAAAGAAACGAATTTTCGAGGTCTCACCTTAAAAAGGTAAAAACGTAAAAATCTAAAGAAATAGCCTACGAGGCTAAGTGAAAGAACCTACGGGTCACTAGTATAAGACGAGGAAACTGATTGTAACTTTCGGCGTAAAATAATAACGGGAGATAAAGTTCGTATAAAAGCGATGAGTTTCGCTAAGTTAACTAAATGGGTTAAAAGCGAAGAGATCGTAAAAGGCCGGGTTGGCAATAAGATATACCCTAATGACGGGGAGTACAATGACGGCGACTAATAGTCTGGCTGGTAAAACCCTTCAAAGTCGGAGTAGTGTTACGACTTATCACTTATATAAAGCGCCTATTGAAATAAGACTAACTTGAAGTAAACATAATGAAAATAAATACAACCGAGCGATCAGATGACAACTCGGTCAAATAAATGACAAGAATAAGAAATACAAAATGAAAGTATCGGCCTGCGAGGCCATACACATAAAAGGCGTATACACTTTGAAACCAAAAGCACATTACCATACTTTCCTGGTAGGAGTATTAAGTGTGAGCAATGCTCAAGTGATCACCAAAGCTAAGGTTCGGATGATCTAAACTAGTAAATACGTAAGAAAGGTTTCGGGGACGAAACCTCTTTAAGGGGGGTAGACTTGTAACATCCCGAAAACGGGTTTAGTAATCAAACCACGTTAATACTAAAAGACGGGTAAGATACTGTTAGTGGTAAAAATTTAACCCAGTAAATATTATGACTTAAACAAATCATCCTAATATTAATTAAAAAGGGGGAAAGAAATACTTTGAGAAAACAAAGTATATAAAAGGTCCGAGTTAACGGGACTTAAAATAAAACGGGTTATGAACAAGATAAAGCAACTAGGAATAAATAACCTAGTTAGTCATAAGCCTTATAGTAATAAGAAAATTTGTTAAAACACACTATATGCAACTTGGGTTAAGTATAGGGGCCAAATGTGATAAACTTGAAACAAGTTTTAATAAAATGAAACATGAAACACCAAAACACACACCTTGAGTGTGTGTTCTGGTCGACAATTCTAGAGGAGCCAGGAGCTCTCATCTTTCAAACCCTAACAAGCTAAACTACAAGCAATTGGAAGGGCAAATCACACCCAAATTGAAATCCAAGCATGGATTAGTGATCACCTCAGTAAAATGATCATAAGGTATGTGGAATTTCGTTGAATGATTCCAATTGAAATTCTGAATCAATACTCGGAACTCGAAATTTATGATGCATGATATTTGCTTGGATGAAATAGGAATGAGATAGTGATTAGGGATAAACCCTAGTCAATTACTTGTTGAAATTTTGCTTAGTTCTTGTGAATTCACAACCACCATTGAAGGTGATAAGTGGGTTTTATAAGAATATGTTAAACACTAGAATTTTGATTGTTGTTCTCGTGTAATTTGAGCTCTAGGAAGTGAATTCAGATTTTGTTAATGTGAAAATTTATATGAACATGCTTAATTGATGTTAAGCTTGGCTAAATAACTAGTTATGAAAATTGATAGTTGATTTTATAGAATATACCCCCAAGGTGTTTGTTAAAATGCCTAAGTGAATGTTCATATTTTGAAATTACGAATGAAACACGTAATTGCCTTGTTTGACTAATTTCGTGGAAGATGGGGGTAAAGCGGGTTCTAATCATAATGTTGATTTGACTTAATTGTGTAAACCACGTGATCAAAAAGTAGTTAACCTTTGATAAGCTAAGTTAACTAATCATGAAGTCAAATAGTAGCTTCGGCACAGAAAATAAGTGAGGTGGAATAGTCGTGATTTTTATGACTAATTTAACCGCCTTGAAAATGATTGAAAATAGTTTGACGCCTAACGAGCTAGGTGGAGGCTTGGGAAAGGAAGCGGGTCAAACAAATCAAGAATGGGGGAAAACCATAATTCGGATGCAAGGTAAGTATAGCTTACACTAGTCATATATTTTAGAATGTTCTTTGTTGTATTGATTACAAATAAGACAAATGCCTAATTGAGATATGGTGTTCCGGCGTGTAGTCATACGGAACAAGATATCCAAATAGGATAAGAAACCGTATTGATGGTTAAAAATGAGTTAAATCGGTAATTCGATCATGTTATGACAAATGAAACATGTGCTTTTAAAGGTTACCATATAAGGTAAATCATGATAACCAATAAGGGTAAAATTTTAATTTGGTCACTCGTTGACAATAATTGTTGGTTTTGAAAGATACTTATTTCGTAACCCTTAATAGGCCAAAAAGCGTTAAGAGGTGATTTATAATTAAAATGACCTTGTGGTGTAAACCGGAGCGAGTCGTGTAGACGAGATGGCAATAAGCTTCATCTCGCCAATATAATCGGTCATTTAGACCAAACGGGTCAAAAGGTGAAAATATCACTCTTTGACCATATGCAAGGTATTTAAATGGGTCAATATAAGGATCCGAACCAGGTACGCAAAATAGAACAACTCTCATTTAAACGTAAAGTTTAATGAGAGTTAATCGGAGTCTAAAATAGATTTTGGTTACTTTAATAGGTAAACTGAAGGTTACAAACGATGGTCATTACGATTGAAAGGCCTAATGACTTTTCAAACAAAATCATGGTTGGAAAGAGGGCTTATGGGTCAAACATGTTTACAAAAATCTCTCATCGTTAATGAAGGGCCGAAATGGACCAAAACGCCCTTATAAGTTAAACTGAGCAAACAACCCTTAAAGATTGTTTGGAAACGAGTTTCTTGATTAGATAAATACTTAGGATAAGTATAGAAGTTAAAAGATGTAATATGTTAGTCAAATGGCTCTATTTGAGTCCTTGCCGTAAAATAATGAGTTGAGGGGTAAAACTCGGTTATATAGGTTATCATAGTAAACCCACCACAAATTCAGTAGTGGTGGAAAATTTTATGATAAGAAATGTGGTAATGTAATGCTAGAAGCGATCCAAAACAATTTTAAGCTTGGAAGTGCTTAAATACCCTTAACGGGTCAAAATAAGGGTTTGAGAGTAAACGGGTTTTAATTACGTAAGAAACTCGTTACTTGAACCTAATATGATAGGAGATTTTGAAATTATGAATTTCATAAGTTAGGGGGGCATACCAACCTGTTTTTGTTGGAATTATACATGAACGGGTCAAAACATCAAAGCATAAAGAACATGCAGCAGCTACCTTAAGTTACGGTAGCTACCGTAACTTACGGTAGCCACTAAAGTTGTTACGGTGGTTTTATACTGCATTACGGCAGCCCCTGAATGCCCAGAGGCTACCGTAACACTTACGGTGGCTACCGTAAGTTACGTTAGCGCCCATTTATTTTTGTTGAGTTTTGTTTCGTGAATCCATTTGAACAAGTTTTAAACCGCGTTTGACTAAAATCATTTCATGTTTATGGAATGTAGGTTGCCTAGTAGTACCGGATGACGACTGAGCCCAACGAAGAACCGAACACACGAGATCAAGCTTCCGCGAATAGATTTGTTGTCACGTTTTAAACGGCAAACTAAATTACAAAATGTTGGAAGGTTTTATTTAGTAAAATGTTTTAACAAACTCGCATTTTTAAGTGTACGTTTAATCTTAATACACTATTATAAGTCAAATCATTTGGACAATTGTTTAAGTTGGACATAGGGTGTTACAAAAGTACGGGGTACAAAGTTGAAAATAAAAAAGTGTTTGGGATAAATTGCAAAAGATGAAAAATTTTGGGTTAAAAGTAAAAAAGTTAAAGAGGTTAAAATGCAAAATATTAAAACCTTTGGTTAAAAAAGAAAAAATGCAATTTTTTTTAAAAACCCCAATGCATATGTTACACCAAGATAAAGCAACAATTTGTTGCTAATTTATAGGATGGAAATTCCTATTTCAATTCAATTTGTTTTTCATGGATGATGGTGAAGATGAGAAAAATAATTGTTTTACTTTACACATTACTTTAATTTAATATTGTATACGTTCCACGGTCCTTATCTGCAAATTTATTGTTGGTGAAGTTTTGTGTTGGGACCTCTTTGCACCAAGAAGCCATTCCTATAGCCATCCAATGTAAAAAAGAGCCGCAAGTTTTATCTTTTCACCACTTTTTTTTTCAATAAATAAATTTTTAGTGTAATTCATTCAAGCAATTTTAGTAATTAATTAGCGTTCTTCATTCTAGCATATTTAGGATTTAGCGTCGACAACGATAGTAGCTGATGTATGTGGTTATTGAGGTGACAACGAAGATGACTCACTGAGATGTGAGATGTGAAAGTACCAACGACGATCGATATCTGGAGGTAACTTTTATTCAGTTATATTTTGTTTATCTTGAACTAAAAATGATTCAGTTAACTAAAAGATTTATGTTAGAATTGTTTTTTGTGAGATCCTTAGAGGTTGTCGCGTGTCGTGGCATGTAACTTGGAATGCTTACTTAATTTTGGGTCCAAGTAGCGGCATGTTTGAAAAACCATCACTAAAAAGCTAACTGTGTTGTGAAACAACTAAACCTAATAGCAACATAAAGAGAAGAATGAGGGAATGTAAATCTTATTGATTGATCTATATACACCATATACAAATGCCACTATATATAGGCACATACATTAATACAAAAGAAATCAAAGAGATAGGAATTATAGGAGTTATGTATGTGGAGAGTCACCATATAAATGATACATTCATAACACTCACCCTTGAATATCCACATACCTTTAATACGCTTGGTGATGCTGCCTCGTTAAAAACATTGCTAGGAAAACCCAGTGGGACAAAACCTCAGCTAAGGGAAAAAGAGTGCAACGCATATTTTCTACTTCTGATAGTATGTTGCCTCATTAAAAACCTTACTAAGAAAACCCATTGGGATAAAACTTAGTTAAGGGAAAAAGAGTGCAACTTGTATAATGCTCCCCCTCATTTTTACATGTATCCTATAAGTGACCCAGGTTCGGCTTCTTTGAAACTTGCTCAAAACTTTGTAATCCATTAATGTGAAGCTTGATATGTTGCTTGATCCATTAATGTCAAATCCTTCAATGAGCATCGATGTATGATCTTCATGTGAAATTTTAATTGCCTTCACTTGTAAGGAGATACCATAAGATCCATGAATATGTTTTGTTACATTCCTGCACTTACAAAACTAACCCAACTTGTTGATGGGTTAGTGAAATATGAATCCATATCTTTTGTACCTTAAGGGCATAAAAATTATATATTTTATCCGTTACATTATCTCCTCGCTATACACGAGTTATATCTTGTCAATGAATTTCATGACATGTGTCCATGTATACATACTAGCAAGATATACAATTTGTATTTTACTATGATACTTCTGGACCAATGATCTTTGCTTCTTTAATAGGAGATAATAAAAGTCATTTTCTATACCAACTACTTAGACATCATAAAATGTACGTATACCATAAGATTTGTGCGTATGAAAATGTCCACCATCTTCTACATGTATTATGATTGATGGATAATAATAATACAAATGCTTTTTCTACATCTCAAGCCACTTATTTGCAATACCATCTTTAATTTGAAAACTCTTCCTTTAATAATTGAGCTCATTTTTATCTTTTCGGTAGATTCAATGATATCATCGACATATATTTGAATACTCATAAACCTCATATTGTTCTTTTAATGAAAACAAATGGATTCACTACAATTTACAGGGCCGGTTTTTGGGCCGGCGAAACCGTGCCGTCGCTCGAGGCCCAAATTTTTAAAGGGCCCGAAAGTTTTTTATAAGCTTCTATATATATATTAAATTATATATTTAGTATATGCATTCATTAATTATTCTAAAAAGTGTTGGTGGTGGAGTGGAAAAAGTTCATCCCAATGTATGTAGAGGACTCAAGTTCAAGTCTTCCCTCCACCATAAAGGTTTTATTTTTTTAATTCATTTCCCCTTTAACCATAATTTCGGGCCCCACTTTTTTTTATCGCCCGAGGCCTAAATTTTTTTTAAAGTTCTCGGGGACGGCTCTGACAATTTATGTATTTCTCTCTTTGCTGAGCTCATTAGTAAGTCGATTATACCACATTTGAATCGACTATTTGTGACAACCCTCACTAAACCAGGTATCCGTACGGTTTAATTAATAATTAATTGCTGCTTAATTACTGTGCTTACTTGAAATTACTGATGAACTGCTACTTGACTGATGATACTTGTACATATCTGCATCATACTTTGATTTCCGTCACTACATTATTTACATGCTGAACTCTAGTGACAAACATGATGCACAAAAGCACAGTAGCACTATGAACGGATAACCTATTGAACATGCTGATAAAGCCAGCATCAGGCAGACACTGCCTCTAAGGCCTGTATGAGCCAGAAATATTTTACTACACCCATAGTGAGTGTAGGGGTATAAGGGTTGTAGAACTGTGTCACTAGGAATAAGTTACAGTGACCGGATGTGCCTAAAACGTACTTTGAGTACAAAAATTTTGCACTTTAAATAAAATTCAGCATTTATCTAAACTAGTAAAGTGCAAAAAGTTGGAAAAATATTACTAGACACCTTCCAAAATGTTGGTGAATTAATGGGTCACTAAAAATAATATTAACGACACTTTAAATGCTTACTAAACGCTTTAACGGATCAATATCCAACCGTACAACCGGACTTAACCCGGGACATAAAAATATTGACATGACATTATTTTTCTTTTTCTGAGCCAGTTAGGGTCCCCGAATACCCTAATACCCGTTATAAACTACAACCCACATAATACCTTATTTTTAATTCCTAACTAAACAAATATTACCTAAACTATGAAGTTGAAATCCAAATGCTAACCCCAAACCCCCCAACCGTCGGTTTTCCCCATGTAAGGAACTCACCACCAACTTTTGATTATAATAATCTCATGGCCTAATATCACCCCTACACAATATCCTTTGGTTAACTAGTGAAGTTTGGCCTATAAGTAATAACATTAGTCCATCATAACTTACACACCACTAAACAAAAAAAAATCATCTTACTCCCCTCTCTTGAACCTCACGGCCGAGAGCTACCTCACATCCACCATCATTTTCCAATTTCATTATTGCCATTTTATATACATTCAAGTGAGAAAGGGTTCATACGAAGAGGCTCGGTGCATACGGAATCGCAAGGACCTCACCACATTGCTTTTATCCACGCATTTTTCGCATAGATTCTTCCCTAGCCTTGAGCTAGAGGTATAATGCTTAAAACACTCTCTCGAACTATTCTAAAGTGGTTAAGATGTTATGTAACGGTTAAAATTCGGAAACTTACAATTTGAAGCACAAAAGTCTACTAAAAACATGAATATTGTTGGTTAAAAGCTCATAAGTTGTGTAAATGATGTAGTAATTGAAATTTGTGGTTATCTAGACCCGATCTACGTTGTGGTAGCTCGGATCATCATTTAACCCGGTTTGGTTAAGGTCATGGATCTTGACATAAGCTTGTTTTGAAGGAGACAAGGGTTAAAAGGTGAAACTCTACCACACGAGAAACATGAACTTGTGTAAAAGTATTTTTACTTGTAAAATAGTGTTTGAAACTAGCGGATCTACGTATGTACAAATGGTATTTTCATAGAACCAAGCGTCAAGAAAAATCATGCTTTCTAGAAATAAATCTTACACTAACAAATATGATTTTTATAAACCACAAGTGTATAAACACTTGTGAAGTGAAAAGTTTCGACAAAATAACAGACTTTGTAAAAGATGACGAGAAGTTGTAAAGATGGATTACTCTAAAAACGAGGTTCTTACGAGATTAAATTACTTTATATAAAGATCCACAAAATATAATGGGATTTGCACTATAGTTTCGGAAAAACTACAAGTTCATGCGATTATGCGATTTACATACTTGTCGACTAGTTTGGTGTGTCGGAAATTGTTGATTGAAATGAAGAGTTGTTGAAATTGATTTTGTAAAAGAAAATGATACGCTTGAAAGTGTGGCCACCTCCGGTTATAGAGGAAATTCTGGCGAAATTTTTCTAAAAACCTAACACTTAGAATTATTTACACTACAAGTGTTAGAATTATTTTTGACATATTTTTGAAATATAAATTTCGCCATGACTTCATTTACTAAATAAACAGAGGTGGGATTTTCACGAAATTAAACGTGATAAATATATATATTTAGTAAATATATTTTCACAACATTGTTTATGATTATTTTGTGAAAAATACACAAATATTATTTTTAGAGTAAAAATAATATTTACGAACGTTAACAGATCCAAAATTATACGAACGCCTCTACGATAACTATATAAGTTACACTGGTAATATTTATTACCACTTGAATGATAAAACGTAACTTACGCATTATACGGAAATATTTATGAATCCGTATTTTATCAACGTATTATTTTTGGGGAGAATTATGAGAAATGAAAATATAATATTTTTGAGAAAAATATTTATGTTTTGGAATTAGAAATAAATATATATTAAGTGAGACTTAATGATATAATTCGAACGCACATGTATTAAATCCCCCATCCTTGGGAAGGAGATTAATTACCAAGTATATACGAAAAGTAAACCCGAAATAGTTGTCTAACTATTTCCCAAAAACTTAAACTATAAAGCTAAGGCACGGCAGTCCGTCTAATAGAATTAGCACATGTAGGTCGTTGCACAGCTGCCTGATTTGGAGTACTTGGTAGAGACGCACTGACTGTGAGTTCATGTCCCCCTTTTCTCTTAACCGTTTTTCAGTTTTCTAAACTGCGGGGGTGAAATACATGTTACAATGTTTATGATTACTTTATACGTGGTATGGTTAGCGTAAGGAGGGTTACTTTTTAGATCATGTGAATGGGTAGGCGGAAACTTGAGGTCATTAATCCTCAGGGTAGGACCGAGGGGCAGGAGCGATAGATCTATTTGGGTGTAGCGAGCCCAGTCCCAGGCCCAGCATAACGGACCTTGGGATGACTTTGTACCCGACGCATAAATCTGCTAGGTTTGAGCCTTCCTACTTGCATTTCACACATATTAATGGCCTTGCAAACCATTGGTGATCTCTTTTTCCTTATTTGCTACATACCAGGGTTTTGATAAATACAAAGGTTTATTTACTCACTTACGCATGAACTCGCTCAACATTATTGTTGATTTTTCAACTTACATGTATTTCAGGGAATTAAAAGATCTGGCACGGTATGGCACGTTTTCCCGCTGCACTAGTTTCCAAGGTCATCCGGGGTTTAGGGAATGTGACTCTTTCCTGGACAAGTCACAGTCCTTTAAACTGTGTTTATGTTATGTTTAAGTTCGTAATGTTTGTTGAACAAGGATATGGTTGTTAGGGCGTGTTTCCCGTTAAAACAATGGTACTATATTTGGTTTTTAAAACTTAATGGATGATTCTTGCATGTTTTTAATTCATATAGCTTTGTTATGATTAAGCTATGGTATTAAGAAGTCACACCAAATTAACCACGCTTCCGCAAAGCCAGGGTGTGACAGCTTGGTATCAGAGCTCTGATCATAGCGAACTAGTATTCCTTCTCGAGTCTAGACTATGATCACTAGGGCTCTCACGAAAACATTTTTTTACTGCATACCACTTAAGTCCAGATCCAAAACGTTTTTACAAACAAATGTTGAGCACATTTCATTTATTCATTATTAGGCTCAGTCCTGAAGACTGAGGCTCGGTCTTGGAGGCCGAGGCTCGATCTTAGAGATCGAGGTAGATGTTTATTATTTTTAGGCTCAGTCTTGGAGGCTGAGGCTCGGTCTTGGAGGCCGAGGCTCGATCTAGGAGATCGAGGTAGATGGCTAGTTGGACTAGGAAGAGTAGGCTCAGTCTTGGAGGCTGAGGCTCGGTCTTGGAGGCCGAGGCTCGATCTAAGAGATCGAGGTAGATAGCTAGTGAGACTAGGGATAAAAGGCTCAGTCTTGGAGGCTGAGGCTCGGTCTTGGAGGCCGAGGCTCGATCTAGGAGGTCGAGATGGATGATAGAGCAGTCTTAGAGACTGGGAGAATTTGGCTAGTGGGACTAGGAATGTCAGTCTAGGATGTAACACCCCCAAAATACCACCTGCGGAAACCCCGCGAGGCGTGTTACACATCAGAGTCTGAGCCACCAATCACATTGAACCAATAGTAAATACTTAAATAAAACATGTCATTAATAGCCAAGATTAAATGTCAAACACAATACTAATACCCAAGAGTTATGTAGCGGAAGCATATGATAAGTCGTTTAGTAATTATTTCAAAATAAACTTAAAACCAATGTATCCATTATAAATGATCCAGTAGCTTCGATCCATGACCACTCCAGCACGCCCAGATAGCAAGTCCATGTTCCCAAAGTTAACGACCTACAAGCATGCAAACAAGTGTATCAGACTACGCTGGTGAGTTCAAGGTTTTGTTAACGTGTTGAGTTACCAGATGTAAGTTAATGCGAGTCAATGTTGCGTTACGATGTTGCTCATGTTAGATACCCTAGGGAGTGTGCCCATGTGTATCCGGGGAGTGGGTACCCCTTACGACTGATTGCTATGTTGCCTTCGTTAGATACCCTAGGGAGTATGCCCATATGTATCCGAGGAGTGTGCCTCTAACAACCATAGCCCTACCCAGATAATTAGTTCACGCCCGTCCTTACGGCCCGGTGTGAGGTTTCCCACCTAATAGCGCTATCAACTAATTACCCCCATTGCCCTCCAGGCAATAACCAAAACCGATTAAGTTGTTTACCCAATGTTTCCCTTCCAAATGTTTACCAGTTGTCCTAAACCACCGGGACGCATGCTTGAGAAAATGCAATGAACTCACCTTTGGTTTGCTCGGTTAGATTTAGCTACCCGTTTTAACAATTGCTCACACGCGTCCTATCATGAGTTTTCCAACCATAATCAGTTCTATATTCTTGTTGTACCAGGTATGTTATCACACATTACACACTTTATGTTTACAAAATATTTCATCTTTCATGCTGGTTATATCAGTTATCTATATCACACGCGATCCTAGTTAACACAGTTGTTCCGTATCACAGATTTTCACGCAAGATGTGCATTCACTTCACTTGTTAAAGTTCCCATTCCACATAACAAATATCATTCCAAAACACACATTCCTATTCCACATACTGCCACATTTATTCATAAAAGTATACTGGATTAATAACAATCAGGCCCAACTCAAGTGCATAGTAGGGTCCCGAATACGTATGACGTTTACTGTGCGGCCCAAAAGCGGCTCATAGTTATTGAATGTTTTCTTTTTATTTGTGCGGACCAATCACCTAAGTAGAGCACAGGGTAGCATGTAAAGCTTTGAGGTGTGCGAATCCCCACAAGTGCAGGGCCAAAACAATAGGTAATTTATCCGTGACCCGCCAATCATTTACCAGTCCCCCCTTTCTTTCCTTCGGTTAGTGATTATTAGTCAATTTCATAACATAATCAACATGATATTCAAAATAACTATTAAATATTACAAATACATCACTGCTATCACTTTGCTCGATTGGACCAACATTACAAGCATGTGGCCGCCAACTAAAGCATGTGGCCGCCAACTATTTTCAAGGCTATCTAATTTATCAATCACTTAGCTTCACATTCATTGGACCACTAAGAATACTAACATGTCAACTTTGGTTATTTAAATAAAGGTGAATTCAGTGAACTATCTTGATAGGACCAACACAATTAGTGGGTTCAAAAATTACAAAGTGGATTTGACATCATTGGCTAATTTTAGAGGCATACATCAAACCAAGAGACTTCCATATTAATCACATGTGCACATCAATCTCAACAAGCATACATATAACCACTTTCATCTTCCCTGCCAATTCACATGCAATCATATAATATAGCACATGCAATTCTATTTATTACCACAAGTGGCTGCCATTCCATTTATTAACACATACAATTTTATTTATTAAACACAACACAAGTGGATGCCATTCACTATCACACATGGCCGAGAATGGCCAGATCATTGATTTAAATAACCCACTATTCTATGCAATCCTAGTTTCTAGAACATAAGACATCCTATGATTCTGAGCATACATCACATAGGTTCGCATGTGGACAAAAGCAATCAAATAAAACTAAACAAGTAATATCATACTAACCACAAGATTGTAGAGAGTGCACTGCAGCGAACAGGAGAAATTCTTCGAATGATCTAATCGCCGTCGCTTATTCTAAATGGCCTAGGGTTTGTGATTAAGTGTATCTTAATATGAGGGCCATGTACATGATACTTATATGCACGTATAACCATTAACTCATGCTAACCGGCCCACTTTCAATATTACCCATCCCCCTTCTAAGTCTTGATTGGGTTTGTGTAGATAGGGCCTAACATGTGCGTGTATATTCGCTAAAACCACTAGCCGGCCCAATTACAATGCTCGACTTGGGCTTTACCAAATCCAAACGTAATTCCGGTGTAAATGTACTCGGGTTGGCTTCGGGTGTGTGTGCGTGTGATTACCAACCTGTCCTTACCTATAATAAGTTTATAATAGCATAGAGCGTTCCGCACAAGGAAAAGGGATGAATAATGAGAAGTCAGGATCATAAGATTAAACGATACTATTAAACGATACTGACCTTGAAGTTCGGGTTGTCACATCATCCGCAACTTGAAAGAAATTTCGTCCCGAAATTTTTGACAAGAATGCATAGAGAGGTGAAGTGAGAAATCAAGGTTGTTGTGAGTTTTGCTCAGGTGTGACATCATCCCCAACTTGAAGAGGAATCTCGCCCCGAGATTCACCAGTTTTGCTTGACTCTGCTTTGTCTTTGGGAAAAAGGTGAGGGTACTTTAGTTTCATCTGATCCTCGCGCTCCCACGTGAACTCCGGTCCACGTCTTGAGTTCCAACGAACCCTAACGATGGGAATACGACAGTGTTTACGCACTTTGACCTCACGGTCCATGATTTCGATGGGTTCTTCAACAAACTGTAGCTTGTCGTCGATCTTCAACTCTTGAAAAGGTACCGCTAATGGGTCGTCAGCATAACACTTCTTTAACTGTGATACATGAAATACGTCGTGAACATTACCCAGCTCAGTAGGTAACTCCAACCTATAAGCCACCTTACCGATACACTCCAGAACCTTAAATGGCCCAACATAACGTGGGTTCAGCTTGCCACGTTTCCCAAAGCGTACAACCCCTTTCCACGGTGAGACTTTCAGCATGACTCGGTCATTCACTTCAAACACTACCTCTTTGGCACGCTTGTCCGCATAGGCCTTCTGGCGGTCACGAGCAGCTGCCAAACGTTCTCTGATTTTCACGATCATACCTAAAGTTTCGAGTACCATCTCAGGACCTGTGATCTGACTATCACCCACTTCAGCCCAGCAGAGGGGTGAACGACACTTCCTCCCATACAGTGCCTCAAATGGTGCCGCTTTGATACTGGTGTGGTAGCTGTTATTGTAGGAAAACTCTACCAACGGCAAGTGCTTCTCCCATCCTTTCCCAAAATCAATAACACATGCCCGTAGCCTATCCTCTAGCGTCTGAATAGTGCGTTCACTCTGACCATCCGTTTGTGGGTGATAGGCCGTGCTCATATCGAGACGTGAGCCGAACGACTTATGCATAGCCTGCCATAACTCCGAAGTAAAGCGAGGATCTCGATCAGAAATAATAGAAGTCGGCACCCCGTGCCTAGAAACCACCTCTTTAAGGTACACTGCTGCGAGCTGTGAATACTTATCTGTCTCCTTGATCGCTAGGAAGTGTGCTGACTTGGTGAGACGGTCGACAATCACCCATATGGTATCGTTCCCAGCCTGTGTTCTAGGTAATCCCGTAACAAAATCCATAGCGATCTGTTCCCATTTCCACATGGGTATCTCTGGCTGCTGAAGTAGACCCGAAGGTTTCTGGTACTCTGCTTTGACCCTAGCACAAGTCAAGCACTTACTCACATATGTTGCGATGATAGCTTTCATATTCGGCCACCAATACAAAACCTTGAGGTCCTGGTACATCTTATCGGACCCTGGATGAATAGAATATCGTGACTTGTGTGCTTCGTCCATCACAAGTTCCCGAAGATCACCGAATGAAGGAACCCATATTCGTTCCATGAAGTAGTAGATATCGTCTGACCGTTGCTCGAACTTCTTCTTGTGTAGACCTCGTAATCCTTCAGCTTCGATATTTTCTTCCTTTAATGCTTCAATCTGAGCTGAACGAATCCGAGCAGGTAAATCAGAGTGAATAGTAAGCTGTAGGGTACGAATACGCTTCGGCTTTGGTTCCTTGCGGCTAAGAGCATCCACTACAACGTTAGCTTTACCCGGGTGGTACTTGATGGCACACTCGTAATCATTGAACAACTCTACCCAACGACGCTGACGCATATTCAATTCTCTCTGGTTGAAGATATGCTGAAGGCTCTTGTGATCAGTATAGATGGTGCATTTCGTGCCGTATAGATAATGCTAACATTGCAGGATACCCTGGTAGCTCCTCTGGAAACACATCAGCGAATTCTCGCACCACTGGTAGATCCTCGATCTTTCTCTCTTCAGACTGAGCGTGGGTAACTAACGCTAACATTGCAGGATACCCCTCTTGCAGATACTTCTGCGCATGCATGGCCGAGATAATACCAACCATCGTTCCACTACGATGTCCCTGGACTGATAATGACTCCCCGTCTGGGAGGGGAATACGCACAACTTTTTCCTTGCACAGAATCTCCGCTTGGTGCTTGGACAACCAATCCATGCCTACCCCTATATCGAAACTACCGAGCGTAACGGGAAGGAGGTCAATATCAAACACCTGACCCACGAGATCTAGTTTGCATCCAAAAAGGACATTCGAGGCTTCTATAGTTTTACCGTCTGCTAATTCTACTACTTGTTTAACTTCTAAAGGTGTTGGGGTTATCCCTAATCGTTGACTAAACTCTAGGGACACATAACTCCAATCGGCACCCGAATCAAATAATACAGAAGCAATACGATTGTTAACAGGAAACGTACCAATTACAACGTTGCCGTCATTCCTAGCATCCCCTGCTCCAAGCTGGAACACTCTGCCTCGAGCACCATTTCCCCCATTATTGCCGTTGTTGTTGTTGTTGTTGTTTCCAGTGTTGTTATTATTCGGGCGGTTGTTGTCGTTAGCGTTCTGGTTTAGCTGAGGGCAATCCCGCTTAAAGTGACCCTCATCCCCACACTGATAGCACCCCTTCCTGAAACCCTGGTTCTGCTGGGGCGGTTGTCCCTGTTGTCTCTGGTTTTGCTGGTTCTGTTGCTGCTGGTGCTTGGGCTGTGGAGCCCTACAATCCCTGGCCTCATGGCCCGCCTTACCACACCTGTTACATGTCCGACCACAAGCCCCGAAATGATGATAGCCACACTTGTTACATCGTGGCTTCTTCCCTGCATACGAACCCTGGCTGTGGCCACTCCCCTGGCCTTAATTGACAGAAGACGACTGGCTGATGTTGCGGTTGCTGTTGTCTGGCCTTTTCTGAGTCTGGCCAGCACTGGATGCTTTGTCATAATCACTCCACTTCCGCTTGTTATCATTAGCAGATGTAGTAGTGGGTGTCGCAGCAGTAGTGGCTGAAATGCGCGGGGGTAATGAGTTACTCTCTACTTCTTGATCCACAATCTTGTGGGTCAAACGGACAATCTGCGTCAAATCATTGAGATGGGCTGCAGTGACCAAACTCTTCACACGCGGAGGCAGCCCCTTGATGAACAACTCAATCCTCCGAGACATAGGCCGGGACAAGTTCGGGCACATGTCGGCCAATTCATACGATCGCTTCACATACGCTTCGACCTCAGATCCAACCATCTTCAGGTCGTAGTACTCGTTTTCCAACTTTTGGACCTCGTCCCTAGGACAATATTCTTCCCTGATCAGCTCTTTAAAGGCATCCCAAGTTGTGGCATTCGCTGCCTCAATGCCCAACAACTGCACTTGGGCATTCCACCATGTTAGGGCACCATCTGCCAAGGTACCCGCAGCATATTTCACCCTATCCCCAGCGGGACAGTTACAGATAGCAAACACGGACTCAGCTTTCTCGAACCATCTCAGAAGTCCCACAGCCCCTTCAGTCCCGGTGAAGGTCTGTGGCTTACAGTCCATGAACATTTTGAACGTACACGCAGGCTGGTTGGGTTGGGGTTGCGCTTGCTGACCTAAATGAGGAAAGGAAACACATTATAGGAGTGAAAAGACGTGTACGCAATATAAGAGGAAAATTACTTGGTACATTCCGTACCAACTTGATAGGCTGCTAAAGCCTCAGCCACGCGGGTATTGATTAGGTCAGTCAACTCAGCCTGAGTCATGGTGATGTTGCCACGTCCGTGTCCTCGTCCACTCATGTTTCTATAGTTGGGAATAAACCGATTTAGAAATCGAAACGAGATAGGAGTCAAGTATCATACTGATATTCATGTACTACTAAGTTCACACATAGTAAGGCAGAACCCTTCTCACGCTCGATAAGCCCCACTGGGACTTGCATGCACCCCACGTTATTATTAAGTGTGCACCCATAATAATAAGGCAATTTGAATGCTTATCTCAGTGCCTCTTAGCTTGCGCTCGAAGTTTCCCCCGTTCACACAACACAACAAATGGTATCATAAGTTATTATTCACATGGGTCGAAGAGTAGTGTCACACTATCAAGTCACCCTAGTATTAGGTAAATCGTGTCATACAAGCTACGAGTGTGTGACTACTATGGATGTAATGCATAACTAAACAGAAGACGAACCTTGCGATCTGGAGCTGAGTGTCATGATCGATTCTTCGAAGTTGTTTGGTTATAGTCTGGTTTTATAAAACGTTTTAAAACCTAGTTCACTATAACCAGTGGCTCTGATACCAAACTGTAACACCCCCAAAATACCACCTGCGGAAACCCCGCAAGGCGTGTTACACATCAGAGTCTGAGCCACCAATCACATTGAACCAATAGTAAATACTTAAATAAAACATGTCATTAATAGCCAAGATTAAATGTCAAACACAATACTAATACCCAAGAGTTATGTAGCGGAAGCATATGATAAGTCGTTTAGTAATTATTTCAAAATAAACTTAAAACCAATGTATCCATTATAAATGATCCAGTAGCTTCGATCCATGACCACTCCAGCACGCCCAGATAGCAAGTCCATGTTCCCAAAGTTAACGACCTACAAGCATGCAAACAAGTGTGTCAGACTACGCTGGTGAGTTCAAGGTTTTGTTAACGTGTTGAGTTACCAGATGTAAGTTAATGCGAGTCAATGTTGCGTTACGATGTTGCTCATGTTAGATACCCTAGGGAGTGTGCCCATGTGTATCCGGGGAGTGGGTACCCCTTACGACTGATTGCTATGTTGCCTTCGTTAGATACCCTAGGGAGTGTGCCCATATGTATCCGAGGAGTGTGCCTCTAACATCATGCTGGTTATATCAGTTATCTATATCACACGCGATCCTAGTTAACACAGTTGTTCCGTATCACAGATTTTCACGCAAGATGTGCATTCACTTCACTTGTTAAAGTTCCCATTCCACATAACAAATATCATTCCAAAACACACATTCCTATTCCACATACTGCCACATTTATTCATAAAAGTATACTGGATTAATAACAATCAGGCCCAACTCAAGTGCATAGTAGGGTCCCGAATACGTATGACGTTTACTGTGCGGCCCAAAAGCGGCTCATAGTTATTGAATGTTTTCTTTTTATTTGTGCGGACCAATCACCTAAGTAGAGCCCAGGGTAGCATGTAAAGCTGTGAGGTGTGCGAATCCCCACAAGTGCAGGGCCAAAACAATAGGTAATTTATCCGTGACCCGCCAATCATTTACCAGTCCCCCCTTTCTTTCCTTCGGTTAGTGATTATTAGTCAATTTCATAACATAATCAACATGATATTCAAAATAACTATTAAATATTACAAATACATCACTGCTATCACTTTGCTCGATTGGACCAACATTACAAGCATGTGGCCGCCAGCTAAAGCATGTGGCCGCCAACTATTTTCAAGGCTATCTAATTTATCAATCACTTAGCTTCACATTCATTGGACCACTAAGAATACTAACATGTCAACTTTGGTTATTTAAATAAAGGTGAATTCAGTGAACTATCTTGATAGGACCAACACAATTAGTGGGTTCAAAAATTACAAAGTGGATTTGACATCATTGGCTAATTTTAGAGGCATACATCAAACCAAGAGACTTCCATATTAATCACATGTGCACATCAATCTCAACAAGCACACATATAACCACTTTCATCTTCCCTGCCAATTCACATGCAATCATATAATATAGCACATGCAATTCTATTTATTACCACAAGTGGCTGCCATTCCATTTATTAACACATACAATTTTATTTATTAAACACAACACAAGTGGATGCCATTCACTATCACACATGGCCGATAATGGCCAGATCATTGATTTAAATAACCCACTATTCTATGCAATCCTAGTTTCTAGAACATAAGACATCCTATGATTCTGAGCATACATCACATAGGTTCGCATGTGGACAAAAGCAATCAAATAAAACTAAACAAGTAATATCATACTAACCACAAGATTGTAGAGAGTGCACTGCAGCGAACAGGAGAAATTCTTCGAATGATCTAATCGCCGTCGCTTATTCTAAATGGCCTAGGGTTTGTGATTAAGTGTATCTTAATATGAGGGCCATGTACATGATACTTATATGCACGTATAACCATTAACTCATGCTAACCGGCCCACTTTCAATATTACCCATCCCCCTTCTAAGTCTTGATTGGGTTTGTGTAGATAGGGCCTAACATGTGCGTGTATATTCGCTAAAACCACTAGCCGGCCCAATTACAATGCTCGACTTGGGCTTTACCAAATCCAAACGTAATTCCGGTGTAAATGTACTCGGGTTGGCTTCGGGTGTGTGTGCGTGTGATTACCAACCTGTCCTTACCTATAATAAGTTTATAATAGCACAGAGCGTTCCGCACAAGGAAAAGGGATGAATAATGAGAAGTCAGGATCATAAGAATAAACGATACTATTAAACGATACTGACCTTGAAGTTCGGGTTGTCACATCATCCACAACTTGAAAGAAATTTCGTCCCGAAATTTTTGACAAGAATGCATAGAGAGGTGAAGTGAGAAATCAAGGTTGTTGTGAGTTTTGCTCAGGTGTGACATAGGAGACTGGGAGGCTAGTGGGACTAGGAGAATTATTTGATTGTTTATTGTTGACTTACATGTTCATATGAATATATGATTGATTATTATACGTATATGTGTTTGTGTTACAAACGTCATGCTTTCATCATGTACTAGAGAGATGTACACTATGAATCCCATGGCCATAGTATCAGACGACATAGTTTCATCGGAGCACGAGGTGTACATTTCCGATACTACCGGCACAGACAATGACGACTTTCAGCCCCTTTTGCGCTGCCTGATGTCGTAGCAGAGCCTACTGATGGCCATCTTGTTGGGAATTTGCCATTCACGGTGATCCCTGTTCCTGTGCCCCTTGCCGCTTATCCCATTATTGATATGCCCCCCCCCCCCCGACGTGGCCTCTGACGACGATAACGATCTACTAGAAGAGGACCCATTCGAGGGCGAGGCCCTATTGCTGCTGGTATTAGCCTACTGCTTGCGGACGCTCCTGCAGGGGAAACTCATGCCCATTCCTCTGTCCCAGACTCATTTGAGTTCCTGACATCCGCATTTTCGCATATACAAGGAGTGCAGCACCATTCACACGACGCCGACCCTGATACGGCATCATCAGCTGCACCGGTTCCCGCACACAGCTTTGAGTTTGATCACGGTATTGAGGGTGATCTTGTTCTTCCACCCGGTTTTGATCCAGACCATGACCTTGAGTTCATACACCTAGACCAGCCCTTGGAGGATCCTGTAACCCTCTATGATGGTTGATCCAGCTGATTTTAAGATGGAGTTGGTTGATCCGGAGCCAGCCGTGGCCCTTGAGCCAGGCGTTGCTCCTAACACCGCATTGGAGCATGACCCGGTTCATGCCGATGCACCTGCTGTTGCTCCTTGATTGATCATCTGCTTGGACGAGAGAAAATTTGGGGTAACTGTGCAAGACAATTTATTATTACGGGGGCCCACGTAATAACGACTTGTAGTGCACAGAAATCCTGGTGGACTCTACGGGTCAAGCTAATGAAAACCAATGTAGCAGGAAATAACTCGAACACGAATGACCAAGGCGATGAAGCCTCGAGTTCATTCTATTTCAAGCAACCAGCCAAATTGGCAAGCCTATGTGAAGGATCAGAAAATTTATTTCCCCACCCATACATTGAGTATATTTATGTGTAAAATTGGGTGAGTACATGATGGCCTATGGTGCTATGTATCTCCTAGACAATTGAGATGATGTCAAACCCGTTTCATGCCACTTCGGCAAAAGAGAATGCCACCCAGGCATGACACAAACACCAGTACGTTGCCAAGGATAGAAGCCGAGCTGCAAAAACGCAACTCACAGGCAATTGCACGACATGAAGCCCTCCGCTTTAAGCACAGTGATGGCACTAATGGAAATAACCCTCCAATTGACTGCACCTATGAGCAGCTCCTGAACTGCAAGCCCTTGAACTTCGAAGGAACAGGAGGCGCCATTGCATTTGTTCGTGGTCCGAAAAGATTGACTCCATTCTAAGAATGACTTGCCCCAACAGAGTGTTACCTCTACCTCGGGGTCATTTCTGGATGGCACACTCTCATGGTGGGACCATCAGGTTCAGGCCCTTAGCACAGATGCTGCTTATGCACTGAGCTGGGACGAGCTCAAAGAAATGATTGAGAGGAAATGTTGTTCTAGGACTGGAATCCAGAAGCTTAAGGTGGAGTTCTGGAACTTGAAATGGACGAACCAGAGATTCCTTAACATGTCCAGCAATCGCACGACTTGCCTAGGGCCGTCCCCTACTAAGTCATTATTGTTGTATGATACAGTTATGTACGTGTAAGCTTTACATTGTGGTCTCGATTTGTGGCAATGCAATCGCAGTGATCTATTGTTTATGCTCTATGACATGAGATGTTATGTGGCTGATTTATTGATAGCATGAGATGTTATCTGCTGATATTGTTGAATACATACGTACATTTTACCTGCTACGACCTAACCTACGTGAAACATCTTTTAGAAGATGCCACCAAGACGCGAAATGCGCATGCCCACCTCAGAGGCGGAACTTCAAGAGATAATTGCTGCAGCTATATCACAGCACGAGGCCCTACGCTCCGAACCTAACAGAGGCACCTCAGAAAATAACGGTTGTTCCTACTGGCACTTCCTCAACTACAAGCCTCCGAAGTTCGACGGCACTAGGGGTGCCATAGCTTTTGTGAAATGGATTGAAAGTCTGGAATCCATCTTTCGAATGAGTGGTTGTACGCCAGAATAACAAGTCCCATACGTTTCTGAGTTGTTTCAAGATGGAGCTCGATTATGGTGGAATCTTCAGGTTCGAATAATGGGCCTAACTACAGCATACGTGTTAACTTGGGATGAGTTGAAAGGAATAATGCGTAAGAAGTATTGCACCCAAACAGAAACACAGTGGTTGGAAGGAGAATTCCAGAGCATGATAATGGAAGGTCCGAAAATGTTGGAATACATGCAAAGACTTCATGATTTGGCACGAGTAGTTCCGTACTTGGTGGAACCAGAATTGAGGAAACTAGGACATTTCATTTGGGAATTGGCACCTCAAGTCCTGAGCTTAATGACAGCATCTACGCCACCAACAACTATGGCTGCAAGTAAGATGGGCTTGGCACTCGTTACGGAAGCCATTAGACTAGAAAAACTTGCAAACCCTGACAGGGAGACTCAAGTAGAGTCGTCTGGAAAGAACAAAATTAAGCTTACCGAAGATACCCGAACGAATAATGATGAACAAAGATCCATTCGAGGTTGTTTTGACTGCGGAGACAAAGGGCATTTCAAGAAAGATTGCCCTAACAACAGACAGGCCAATGATAAGATTTACTTAGAAACTAAACCAAGACGTGCTGGGTGCAAGTATCACCATGATTGTGGATGTCGGAAGCCTAGGTGCGGGAGGAAAGGGCACAACAAGGATGGTTGTGGGATGAAGAGTCCCAGACAAGGGGAAAACCGTAACAACGCTCAAGGTGGAAGCAGGAAAGGAAATGGCCGAGTGCTAGGATGCTTCCATTGTGGGGACATTGGACATCTTAAGAGGGAATGCCCAAAGTTGAAACAAGATCGTGAAAGAACACCCAGCATCGGAGTTTGTGAAGCATGCCAGGATCCAGGCGTGATTACTGGTACGTTCTTTAACAACCAAAACTTTTGCATCTATTTTGTTTGATACTGGTGCCGATCATAGCTTCATGTCACTAGAATTTGAGAATATTCTTGGTTTGACGCCTAGTAAGTTAGGGGTCCCATATTCGAGCGAATTAACAAATGGAAAACTAGTGGAGACCAGTGAAGTTGTCCAAGGATGTGTGATGGAATTCGGAGGGCACGGGTTTACGCTAGGCTTACTACCTGTCCAGTTGGGAAGCTACGACGTGGTAGTAGGAATGGATTGGTTGTCAGGAAACAAGGCCGAGATAGTTTGTCATGAAAAGGGTCGTTCGTATCCCGACCGAAGATGGCGAAACAATTGTGGTTCACGGAGAGAAGCGTGATACGCCGTTAAGAATTATCAGCTGCTTGAAGGCGCAAAAGTGTTTGCAGAAGGGATGTGCTGCCTTCCTGGCACACATTGTGGATAGGAAAGCTGAAGAACCGAAGATCGAAGACATCCCTGTAATAAGGGAATATCCAGAAGTCTTCCCAGAAGACTTGCCTGGATTTCCGCCTCAGAGGCAAGTGGAGTTTCGCATCGATTTAGTTCCAGGCGCCGCGCCTGTGGCTAAGGCACCATACAGACTAGCTCCGTCTGAGATGCAGGAACTGTCGACACAACTTCAAGAGTTGTTAGACAAGGGATTCATCCGACCGAGCTTCTCGCCTTGGGGAGCCCCAGTACTATTTGTCAAGAAGAAGGACGGTAGTTTCCGTATGTGTACCGACTACCGGGAGTTGAACAAGCTGACGGTCAAGAATAGGTATCCTCTGCCAAGGATTGATGATCTGTTTGACCAACTGCAAGGTTCAAGCTTTTACTCAAAGATCGATCTTCGATCTGAATACCATCAGTTAAGGATACAAGAGTAAAGTATCCCGAAGACAGCCTTCAGAACTCGTTATGGACACTACGAGTTCCTAGTTATGCCGTTTGGGTTAACAAACGCACCTGCAGTATTCATGGATTTGATGAATAGAGTCTGCAAGCCGTATTTGGGCAAGTTCGTGATAGTGATTATCGACGACATTTTGATTTATTCAAAGACGAAGGCTGAGCACGAGCAACATCTTAGAGCTATTCTGGAGCTGCTAGAGAAGGAACAAGTTGTTTTCCAAGTTCTCTAAGTGTGAGTTTTGGCTGCGAGAAGTGCAATTTCTTGGACACGTGGTAAATGGAGATGGAATCCACGTGGATCCAACCAAGATCGAGGCGATCAAAGATTGGGAAACGCCAAAGACGCCAACCGAGATTCGGCAATTCTTGGGTTTGGCTGGCTATTACCGAAGGTCAGAAGGACAAGAAGTTTGATTGGGGAATCAAACAGGAAGAAGCATTCCAGATATTGAAAGATAAGCTCTGCAACGCGCCAATCTTAGCACTACCGGAAGGTACTGATGATTTCGTGGTATACTGCGACGCATCGCGTCAAGGATTGGGTTGTGTGTTGATGCAACGCCAAAAGGTTATTGCCTACGCGTCACGCCAGCTGAAGGTACATGAGAAGAACTATACCACACATGATTTGGAACTAGGCGCAGAAATTTTTGCATTAAAGATCTGGAGACACTACCTTTATGGTACGAAGTGCACAATCTTCACAGATCACAAGAGCCTCCAACACATATTCAACCAGAAGGAGTTGAATATGAGGCAAAAACGATGGGTAGAACTGTTGAATGACTACGACTGTGAGATATAGAATCATCCAGGGAAGGCGAATGTGGTCGCCGATGCCCTAAGTCGAAAGGAAAGGATCAAGCCCATAAGGGTTAGGGCTTTGGAGATGGTTATTCGAACCGATTTTCCTCTGCGTATTCGTGCCGCGCAGAAAGAAGCTCTCAAGGAAAGAAATCTTGCGGAAGAGTATCTCCGTGGGATGGAGAAGTTATTGGTACCAAACGAGGAAGGAACGTTATGTTTTGAGAAAAGGACTTGGGTTCCTCTGTTTGGTGATCTAAGGAAGGTTACTTTCGATGAAGCTCACAAGTCGCAGTACTCTATCCACCCTGGAGCGGATAAGATGTACCAGGATCTTAAAGATTACTATTGGTGACCCAGGATGAAAGGCGATGTTGCTGTTTATGTGAGCAAATGTTTAACTTGCGCTAAGGTTAAAGCGGAATACCAGAAGCCTTCAGGACTTCTGAAGCAACCAGAGATTCCCAAGTGGAAGTGGGAACGAATCTCCATGGATTTTATTACGAAGTTGCCAAGAACGCCAAGAGGCCACGACACTATCTGGGTGATAGTGGATCGATTAACGAAGTCAGCACACTTCTTGCCTATCCGAGAAAAGGATAATACGAGTAAATTGGCTGAAATTTATATGAGAGAGATTGTTACACGCCATGGAGTACCTCTCTCGATTATCTCCGATAGAGACGGAAGGTTCGTATCAAGGATATGGCAATCCTTCTAAGAAGCTTTTGGCTCGAAGTTGAATATGAGCACCGCGTTTCACCCGCAAACCGACGGTCAAAGCGAGCGGACGATTCAGACATTGGAAGACATGCTGAGAGCGTGTGTTATGGATTTGGGCGGTAGCTAGGATAAGCATTTGCCTCTGGTTGAGTTTTCATACAACAACAGCTACCACACCAGTATTGGTGCCGCGCCATTCGAAGCTTTATATGGGCGCAAGTGCAGATCACCGCTCTGTTGGTCTGACGCCGGTGATAGACAGTTGGTTGGTCCTGAAGTGGTCCAGGAAACCACAGACAAGATTGCACAGATCCGAGATCGCATCAGTGCGGCTCGTGACCGGCAGAAAGCCTACGCGGATCGGAGCAGGAAACCTCTAGAGTTTGAGGTTGGAGATATGGTTTTGTTGAAGGTATCACCCTGGAAGGGTGTAGCACGCTTTGGGAAGCGTGGGAAGTTAAATCCGCGCTACATTGGTCCTTTCAGAGTTTTGGAAAGAATTGGGACCGTAGCATACAAGTTGGACCTACCTGCCGAACTGAATGGTGTTCACGATACATTTCATGTATCCAATCTGAAGAGAAGTCTAACACAAGATACCGTAGCCATTCCTACCGACGAAATTCATGTTGACGACACGCTCCACTTCGTTGAAGAACCTGTTGAGGTCACGGATTGGAAAGTGAACAAGACCCGCCGGAGCAGTGTCAAGCTCGTCAAGGTTCGTTGGAATGCCCGACATGGTCCTGAATTCACCTGGGAGCGTAAGGACCGGATGAAAGAGAAATAACCCCACTTATTTCCTAAGAACCCTGCGTCTACAAGCAGAACTTAAAATTTCGGGACGAAATTTTTCTAACGGGGGGAGAATGTGACAACCCTCACTAAACCAGGTATCCGTACGGTTTAGTTAATAATTAATTGCTGCTTAATTACTGTGCTTACTTGAAATTACTGATGAACTGCTACTTGACTGATGATACTTGTACATATCTGCATCATACTTTGATTTCCGTCACTACATTATTTACATGCTGAACTCTAGTGACAAACATGATGCACAAAAGCACAGTAGCACTATGAACGGATAACCTATTGAACATGCTGATAAAGCCAGCATCAGGCAGACACTGCCTCTAAGGCCTGTATGAGCCAGAAATATTTTACTACACCCATAGTGAGTGTAGGGGTATAAGGGTTGTAGAACTGTGTCACTAGGAATAAGTTACAGTGACCGGATGTGCCTAAAACGTACTTTGAGTACAAAAATTCTGCACTTTAAATAAAATTCAGCATTTATCTAAACTAGTAAAGTGCAAAAAGTTGGAAAAATATTACTAGACACCTTCCAAAATGTTGGTGAATTAATGGGTCACTAAAAATAATATTAACGACACTTTAAATGCTTACTAAACGCTTTAACGGATCAATATCCAACCGTACAACCGGACTTAACCCGGGACATAAAAATATTGACATGACATTATTTTTCTTTTTATGAGCCAGTTAGGGTCCCCGAATACCCTAATACCCGTTATAAACTACAACCCACATAATACCTTATTTTTAATTCCTAACTAAACAAATATTACCTAAACTATGAAGTTGAAATCCAAATGCTAACCCCAAACCCCCCAACCGTCGGTTTTCCCCATGTAAGGAACTCACCACCAACTTTTGATTATAATAATCTCATGGCCTAATATCACCCCTACACAATATCCTTTGGTTAACTAGTGAAGTTTGGCCTATAAGTAATAACATTAGTCCATCATAACTTACACACCACTAAACAAAAAAAAATCATCTTACTCCCCTCTCTTGAACCTCACGGCCGAGAGCTACCTCACATCCACCATCATTTTCCAATTTCATTATTGCCATTTTATATACATTCAAGTGAGAAAGGGTTCATACGAAGAGGCTCGGTGCATACGGAATCGCAAGGACCTCACCACATTGCTTTTATCCACGCATTTTTCGTATAGATTCTTCCCTAGCCTTGAGCTAGAGGTATAATGCTTAAAACACTCTCTCGAACTATTCTAAAGTGGTTAATATGTTATGTAACGGTTAAAATTCGGAAACTTACAATTTGAAGCACAAAAGTCTACTAAAAACATGAATATTGTTGGTTAAAAGCTCATAAGTTGTGTAAATGATGTAGTAATTGAAATTTGTGGTTATCTAGACCCGATCTACGTTGTGGTAGCTCGGATCATCATTTAACCCGGTTTGGTTAAGGTCATGGATCTTGACATAAGCTTGTTTTGAAGGAGACAAGGGTTAAAAGGTGAAACTCTACCACACGAGAAACATGAACTTGTGTAAAAGTATTTTTACTTGTAAAATAGTGTTTGAAACTAGCGGATCTACGTATGTACAAATGGTATTTTCATAGAACCAAGCGTCAAGAAAAATCATGCTTTCTAGAAATAAATCTTACACTAACAAATATGATTTTTATAAACCACAAGTGTATAAACACTTGTGAAGTGAAAAGTTTCGACAAAATAACAGACTTTGTAAAAGATGACGAGAAGTTGTAAGATGGATTACTCTAAAAACGAGGTTCTTACGAGATTAAATTACTTTATATAAAGATCCACAAAATATAATGGGATTTGCACTATAGTTTCGGAAAAACTACAAGTTCATGCGATTATGCGATTTACATACTTGTCGACTAGTTTGGTGTGTCAGAAATTGTTGATTGAAATGAAGAGTTGTTGAAATTGATTTTGTAAAAGAAAATGATACGCTTGAAAGCGTGGCCACCTCCGGTTACAGAGGAAATTCTGGCGAAATTTTTCTAAAAACCTAACACTTAGAATTATTTACACTACAAGTGTTAGAATTATTTTTGACATATTTTTGAAATATAAATTTCGCCATGACTTCATTTACTAAATAAACGGAGGTGGGATTTTCACGAAATTAAACGTGATAAATATATATATTTAGTAAATATATTTTCACAACATTGTTTATGATTATTTTGTGAAAAATACACAAATATTATTTTTAGAGTAAAAATAATATTTACGAACGTTAACAGATCCAAAATTATACGAACGCCTCTACGATAACTATCTAAGTTACACTGGTAATATTTATTACCACTTGAATGATAAAACGTAACTTACGCATTATACGGAAATATTTATGAATCCGTATTTTATCGACGTATTATTTTTGGGGAGAATTATGAGAAATGAAAATATAATATTTTTGAGAAAAATATTTATATTTTGGAATTAGAAATAAATATATATTAAGTGAGACTTAATGATATAATTCGAACGCACATGTATTAAATCCCCCATCCTTGGGAAGGAGATTAATTACCAAGTATATACGAAAAGTAAACCCGAAATAGTTGTCTAACTATTTCCCAAAAACTTAAACTATAAAGCTAAGGCACGGCCGTCCGTCTAATAGAATTAGCACATGTAGGTCGTTGCACAGCTGCCTGATTTGGAGTACTTGGTAGAGACGCACTGACTGTGAGTTCATGTCCCCTTTTCTCTTAACTGTTTTCAGTTTTCTAAACTGCAGGGGTGAAATACATGTTACAATGTTTATGATTACTTTATACGTGGTATGGTTAGCGTAAGGAGGGTTACTTTTTAGATCATGTGAATGGGTAGGCGGAAACTTGAGGTCATTAATCCTCAGGGTAGGACCGAGGGGCAGGAGCGATAGATCTATTTGGGTGTAGCGAGCCCAGTCCCAGGCCCAGCATAACGGACCTTGGGATGACTTTGTACCCGACGCATAAATCTGCTAGGTTTGAGCCTTCCTACTTGCATTTCACACATATCAATGGCCTTGCAAACCATTGGTGATCTCTTTTTCCTTATTTGCTACATACCAGGGTTTTGATAAATATAAAGGTTTATTTACTCACTTACGCATGAACTCGCTCAACATTATTGTTGATTTTTCAACTTACATGTATTTCAGGGAATTAAAAGATCTGGCACGGTATGGCACGTTTTCCCGCTGCACTAGTTTCCAAGGTCATCCAGGGTTTAGGGAATGTGACTCTTTCCTGGACAAGTCACAGTCCTTTAAACTGTGTTTATGTTATGTTTAAGTTCGTAATGTTTGTTGAACAAGGATATGGTTGTTAGGGCGTGTTTCCCGTTAAAACAATGGTACTGTATTTGGTTTTTAAAACTTGATGGATGATTCTTGCATGTTTTTAATTCATATAGCTTTGTTATGATTAAGCTATGGTATTAAGAAGTCACAACAAATTAACCACGCTTCCGCAAAGCCAGGGTGTGACACTATTTTAGTCCAAACTATCTTTTTTAACTTTATAAATATACATTCTCGTACTTTCCACTTTGACAAACAATGTATGTGCATACACTCTTCAGGAGTGTTGACACACAAACTTCCTCATTGATATTATATTATATACGAGGATGTCTTAAACACTTGCTTCATTTGTAAAATTCATATTGTACCATGTTTGTACACTGTGTATATTGAGATGCCATAATAACCAGGTACACATATTCTATGTATGTTGAGTGAAGTATTGGTGCACAATAATTACATCCATAAGGTGTTTTAATTAACCTCTTAAGCACTCAAATGCTTTAGGATACTCATGGGGAGTTCCAGTTATCTTCAATTCAATAACATATATACAACATGTATACGTATTCAGATCCGAATTTATATAATAATCATAATATTCTCAAGAACTTATTTTATATGACTTAGTATCAAGTGATACATAACTTTCATAAGACACATGTCAATTCTCTTTTATATATTACCAGACTAATAAGATATTGGAAAGTCAAAACATCCACCACGGGAGAATACGTTGTGACACCCGGCTTTTCAGGCCATACCGTACAATTGTAACACGTGTTATGAATAGGTAACAGGGCTGTATTTGACTGGTTATGATGTTTATATGTGAAATTTAATGAGTTGGTAAAATTAAACTTTGATAAAAATTATGTTGGCAACGGTAAGGTTAAAATGCGAAACGAACGTCGGTGATCACCCGATCAGTGTTAAAATCTAAAAAGTAGTTTGTTATGATTAGAATAATTATTTTAATCATATCCATGTGGAAAAATAATTTAAAACGATGGGAAACTCTATTTTTTGAGTTTAAACGCGTACCACGCAATGAAGCGCGTGTACCGACAAATTACTGTCAGCACAGCCTGTCAAGGCAACTGATAATCATTTTAGTAATAATTTGATGAGTTCACCACTTTAGAATGATAAAAATAAATAAAAACATACAAATCCTTATTTTTGCGAATTTAAGCGCGTACCGCGCAGCACAGCGCACATACTGCCAAATACCGACAACGTAGCCAGTCCAGGCAAACAAAATATTGTTCAATAATATATTGGTGAGTTTATTTTTATAGAGCGTTAAAAATAAATTAAAACGAGCTAAAACGGGTTAAAACGCAAGATTAAATACACGGTATCCAGTTAAACACCTGTTTTTAATCTATATATACCATTTATATATATTTTGTGCATATATATATATATATATATATATGTATATTTCGTGTATGATGGAAGAGGAGCCACCTCTCACACATTGATGCCACTTGTTGGCTTGCATGTGACTCTTGGAACCTTCAAAACTCTCCCATGTCTTTTTTAATCTTGCATTTTCCAAGATCACCACCTAAACAACATCACACCTCTCTCTCTCTAGATATTCACGGCTTAAAACAGCCCTTATCTCCCTTCCATTTTCGAAAATTCAGCCATCTCTTGAAGATTTAAGGTGTTTCAAACAAGTTTCAAGCTCTTGAGAAGATCCAAAGGTGATTTGGAGGTGTTTCAAAAAAGAACCAAGCTCCATATCATCACACTTTGTCAAGAAACCCATCAAAATCTTGTAGGTATAAAATTTACCTTAAAAATCATATTCTTGACTCTTGATGATGATAGAAGTTTCTCAAAGTTTTTGAATAATTCACAAACTTGAAAACTAATAAGAAATGGGTTTTTATGTAAAATAAAAATGGATATATATATGTATGTATACATAACCGTATATGTGTATGTGTGTATATATATGAGATTGAGTTTGATTTATGATGGATACTTGTTTGGTAAATTTTTCTAAAATGACATGCATGTAGGTTTTGTCATATGTTCATTAATGAAAGATTGTTGTATGAAATTATGTTTAAATGATTAGATGAAGAACATATCTTAGATTCGCATGACTTAACTTCAGGTTTGATACATATTATTTTATACGAAATGATGATAATATGATATATGTGCTTTAAATACTTGTACATAAGCATGCATGATGAAAGATGAACATGAAATGATGATTTGAAGATGATTTGATAAAAATAAAGTATTATCAGAATATAAACACTAAAAATTGAAATGTTAAATGGTATATAACTTTGTCATAATGTTTGCTAGCTTTGCATGTTGTACTTGGTGCATTAAAAGTTGTAAAATACGTGAAATCGCATGATTTATGTGACTTACTCAAAAACTGCACTAATATGATTATAACCACTATTTTAATCAGTAAAAAAACATGTATTGTGTTAAAATATCAAGTCGTTTCGAGTTGGGATGCTTATAGTAATGTTTAACGCAAAACTATGCGTTAAAACGGTAAAAAACCGGCTTTTCGAGTGATTTTTATAAAACTGGTTTAGATCAGTAAGTAAACTGATACTTTTAGTTTAAAAATGAGTATTTTAACTAATTTTAAGTTTACTTGGTGTTTGGTTGGTCATACGTGACTTCCGACGCCCGAATCCGTTACCTAAATCGCTAAAATACGCATTTTTCTATGTACACTAGTATGGGCAAAATTTTTGGTGAACCTTATGTGTTAAAATGTGTTATGTGATTTAAACATGAGAATGTGAAAGTATGTTAAGTTTTTAACATGATATTAGAAATCTAGCCTATGCATGTATATTTGTGCGTTTTGTGCGGTAGAAACGGTAAAAATCGCGTTAAATGCGTAACTTGTTTGTCGAGCATGAAATTTGATACCTATGAGATGTTTTATGTATATTTGCTTTAAAAATGACAAAATAGATAAGTTAGCAATATTTCGCGTGTTTCGGTGATAAATTATATGAACGCTTATGTATATATATATTACGACGCGCAAATCGTAGATATTTTGCGTATAAACGGGAGAGTTAACGGATTTACACAATAATCGTCACCAATAAAATCGTTCAAGTCGCAAAATCATAAATATATATAAATAAATATATATATATATATATATATATATATATATATATATATATATATATATATATATATATGGACTCATATATTTATTAACATGCCAACATAATCAAAAATGACAACTTTCGAGAAAATCTCAAACTTATGTGATAATTCTAAGAAACGGAGAAACTTAGGATTTTTGTGTTAAATATATATTGATTTAGAATTGTTCCTATATTAGGACTTATATAACAATCAATCTCTGGGATTGTGGTATTAAAATACACACCCAAAGGTGAGTGTCACTAAACCCCTCTTTTTACTGTTTTGTATATATTTTGGGGGTAGAACACGTCGTTAAAAGGGTTTAATAATGTTTTCAAAATAAAACATACCTTTTAATATAAAATATATATTTTCGCTGAAAATATATGAGTTTTGATAAGTTATACGTTTCGAAGTAAAACGTTTTTGATAAATAAATGTTGGACATTGGGATGGTATGGTGTTTCTGAGGCGAAACAGACCGTAAAGTTGGGACGGATGCCGGCCTGGGTTTCGAGTGATGGAGATTCAGGGGATTCGTGCAACTACGTGTATTAACTTGTCATATTAGTAGGATATATATATTGTACGTGAGGCAGACATACGAGTCTGAAAATTGACGCTATAATTTAATATACAAAACCTGGGCAATATATATTACAGTTGTCGGATCGATGAACCGGCGGAAGGCCCATGGATTTTTAATAAGGAAGTAAAATGGACTTTCTAAAAAATTATATGGATGTTGATGTGCACAAAATGCAACATATAAATTATACCAATTGTGGCATAAAATTAATCCTTTTTTAGTACTAATGTTGGAAAAAGTGTGTTTTTGTCTTCCTTTTGTATTTTCAGGATTAAATGAGCTCAAATGAACAAAAGAAGCAAAAAGGCAGCTAAATCTAACATAAATACAAGAAAAGGAACAAACGTGGCATGCCCGCCCCCTTCCCCCGACAGCATCTTCCCAAGCAAAACAAGAGAACAGAAGGCTGAACACGCCCCAATGCTCAGTGAGCACGGGGGCGTGCCCAAGTGTCTGCAGAAAAGACAAAGTTGTAGAAGCTTCTATCACCCACCACGGGGGCGTGCCCAGCGGACACGGGGCCGTGGTCAACTCTAAGATTAATCTGAGGAAATCTTGATAGTACAGATACGCTTCTGCACACGGGGTCGTGCCCAGCGGACACGGGGGCGTGGTCAACTAATGCAGACAAACTGCAATTATTGAAGAAAGAGAAGAGGGATGGACATGGGGCCGTGCTCGAGCTGCTGTTCAGGCTATAAATAGGGGTGCTTGGCTCATTTGCAAACCATCCCTTGGCACACCACCTCTCTCACACTTCACCCACCACCCACCACCATCACAACACCATCATCCACCACCGTCATCCATTGTCCATCATAGAGTGTGTGAGTCGTCTCGGGATCCAAGATCGATCGTAAGAGTTCTTGACAATAAAAGGCCATGTTTGCCTTAGTCTCTTACATCACTTGGTGAAGACAAGCATTTAGTGTAATACTTTTTATTTTTAATCTTTTCGCACTTTTTATTTGGTTATGTATTAATTACTTTAATAACTAGTTTTATATGTTGAAGGTGATTCTTCCTTATCATTTGTCCGTGGTGTCTTGGCATTATTTTACTGTCTATAAAAAAATAAAAGATTTTCACCATTCATATCTCCAAGGTCTATATGGAGATATGTTGGCTACCTGGTCGGGGGTTAAGGGAATGGTTTGGTAAGAGTCTTGCCATTGTTCAGTGTATAGATCCTGCAAAGGACCTGGGTCAAATTTAGTAGGACCTCCTTCAATACCCAATGGTATTGAATGGCGGGGGTCCAAACTCTTTGATCCCCTCATATATAAACTACTATTAAAACTTTAACCCGACTACTTAGGACTGTATCCCTGCTGACTCAGTCCACTTAGCCGCGGGTAACGTCACCTTCAAAAGAGGGGCCTACCACATTACACATTAATAACTTAATTAATTATCTTTCAATAATCCGACCCTTTAGGATTGTATCCTTGCTGACTCAAACTACTGGGTTGAGGGTAACGTCACCTTCAAAAGAGGGGCATACTACAATAACTAAGACAATCTCTTGAAAAGTGCAAAAGGGCGGAAATAATCAAAGGTTACACTAAAGACGAGTCGGATCCAAGTGATTCATCTTGTCTATCTGTTTTTACTTTTATTTTATTTTTCAGCATTTTTGTTAGTTTTATTTTTCTAGTTTAAAAACATTTTTCTAACTTTTTTATTTGATTAGACGTTGAGGATAAACTGGTATTAAAAGCTCTTGTGCCCTTGGACAACCTCGGCATCTTACCAACACCATACTACGCTCACGATGGGTGCACTTGCCCATATGTGTGTTTAGTGTTAGTAAATATCGTGTTTTAAAATTTAAAACTTGGCTAAAAAAGTGTTAAAGGGATTAAAGTATACATTAAAAATATATAACACTTCACACGCATCAAAATTTTTGGCGCCGCTGCCGGGGACACAAGGATTTTAAGAAAGCTTAAAATCGACGGCCTAATCAGTTTTTCAAAACTTTTTCAAAACACGCGCACATTTTCCTGCATTTTAGTTTAGTTTTGCATTTATAGTAGGTTGAACACGGGCCGTGTTCATTGAACACGGGGCCGTGCTGCATATTTTTCATAAATCACCCAGATGCAGAGTCTGAACACGGGGTCGTGCTCACTGAACACGCCCCCGTGCTGCACAAAACCAGTAACTTTTATTCAAACGCCCAGATACAGACCCTATACACGGGCCGTGCTCACTGAACACGGGGCCGTGTCCAGCCTCTGTTTCCGTTTTTATTTTTGTTTTCTGGTCTCGAGACCATGTTGTGGTCTGCTGAGTGATTCCTATGGATCAATACTCAGGAGGCTACAACTACACCTATGAGGAGGATGATTATAGGGGAGACTATTGCACTAATTGTGGTAACCCGCACTCGGTACAATATTACGACTCATTTCAACCATCCACTTCATACACCTATTATGAGGAGCCCAGGTACGAGCCATCGACTTCATACATATCCTATGAAGACCAAAGGTATGAACCTTCTCCCTTATACTCATATTTTGATGAACCAAGGTATGAGCCTTCATACTCATACTTTGAGGAACCAAGATATGAGCCACCACCTTCATATGCTTATTATGAGGAACCATGGCGTGAACAACCCACCTCATATGAGTAATATGAAGAACAAAATTACGACCCTTATCCATCATATGCTTACAATGAAGAACAATGGTGCGAACCATCTACTTCGTATGAGTACTCTATCGCCGAAGTAACCGATAGGATACTATAACACCTTAAAACTATCGAGCGCTATATAAAAGAATCTCGCGCAAGGGAAGAGGAGTCCCGCGCAAGAGAAGAATTATATAAAAAAAAAGATAGTTGAAAGTGTAAAAATGGAAGAACAAATAAGTGAAAAACCGACACATGAGTTAAACAACGAAAAAGGTGAGTCGATCAACGTTAAAATTCAAGAAGAGTCTAATTTTGAAGAAATTAATCTCTTGTCACCTTCTTTCGAAAAGCATTGTTTAGTACCCACTCATGCTAAGTTTTTAAAAGAGTTAAACACTAACACTAAAATTAACGAAACAATAAATATTAAGTTAACTAATGATCAAACTTCGCTAATAAAAGAAGACCCATTTGAAATTAACATTACACCGGTTCCATGTTTTTTTTTTCAAAATTCCTTTATTAGTAACGTCACGATTGATAAAGATCTTTCTGTTAAAATAATGCCTAATTACATTTTCGAAAAATTAAGTATTAGTGATTTTTCTCCACTTCAAATACCCATTTTTCTATCCAATCGGAAAGTAATAAAATCAATCGGTGTAGTAGAGGATGTCTTGGTTCAAACAAATCAAATGGTAATCCCAACCGACTTTGTCATCCTTGATGACGCTCCTCTAATGTTGGGACGACCTTTTGTAAAAACGCACGAAGCCTTGAAAAACTGGAAGTACAACAATCTATCTCTTCAATTAGCGGCATTTAAAAGGAGCATCGATCTTGAGCGTTCAATGAAATATCCTTTCGGCAATAATGACCCCCTAATTGAAGATGAAGATGAACCACCCGATAAAGTCAAGAGATCGACCACTTTGTTGAAGAAGAGGTCGCCATAGAACAAACTTTTAAAGTTCTTGATCAAAATGAGCAACCAAATAAGGAGTCTCCTAAAGACCCACCTCTTGAGCTCAAAGAACTTCCAAAAGGTTTGGAATATGCTTTTCTAGACAAAGATGGTAAATCACCTGTAATTATTTCATCTAAGTTAAGTAGTTTAGAAAAAGAAAAATAAATTAAACTTTTGAAAAAACACAAAAATGCGATCGCTTGGAAACTTGTAGATATTAAAGGAATAAGTCCTTCCACGTGCACGCACAAAATTTTAATGAATGATGACTACAAATTGGTAATACAACCACAACGTCGAGTAAATCCAATTGTTCAAGAAGTAGTTAAAAATGAGGTCATCAAATTACTTGACGCCGGACTTATTTACCCTATCTCCGATAGTCCTTGGGTAAGTCCCGTCCAAGTAGTTCCAAAGAAAGGAGGTATGACGGTAATAACTAACGAAAAGAATGAATTAATACCAACGAGAACCGTCACAGGATGGAGGGTATGTATAGATTGCATTCTTGTTTGTGAAATTTTTTATGTGTGGGGACTCGACTTTATGGGACCTTTCCTACCGTTAAAAGGAAACAAATATATACTTGTGGCAGTAGATTACTTGTCTAAATGGGCCGAGGCCGAGGCACTTCCAACAAACGATGGAAGAGTCGTGGTAAGATTTCTAAAAAAATTATTCTCTCGTTTTGGCACACCTAAAGCATTAATAAGTGATAGAGGTACCCATTTTTGTAACCATCAACTTGAAAAAAATTTAACAAGATATGGGGTCTATCACCGGGTCTCAACGGCATATCACCCTCAAACAAACGGACAAGCCGAAGTGGCTAATAGAGGTTTAAAACGAATACTTGAAAAAAACTGTAGGGTTAAATAAAAAGGAATGGGCCGATAAATTAGATGATGCTTTATGGGCTTTTCGAACTACATATAAAACAACAATAGGTACAACCCCATATAAGCTCGTCTATGGAAAAAGTTGTCATTTGCCAGTAGAAATAGCTCACAAGCCCTACTGGGCAATTAAAAATGTAAACTTAGATTTAGAATTTGCTGGTAAAAATCGATTTTGTCAATTAAATGAATTAGACGAATTAAGGAATTATGCATATTCTAACTCCGAAATTTATAAGGAAAGAATGAAAAATTTGCATGATAAACATATTAAACCTAATGAATTTCGGATAGGAGATCAAGTTCTTTTGTTTAATTCACGACTTCGATTGTTTCTAGGAAAATTAAAGTCTAGGTGGTCAGGACCTTTTTCCATCACCCATACTTTCCCACACGATGCAGTAGAAATTAAATCTCGGAATGGAATTCCATTCAAATTCAATGGCCAACGGCTGAAGCTCTATCAAGGATTCATTGAGGATGAAGAGGAAGAAATCTTGCTTCAAACGGTCGAAGAGTAAAAGCATCAACATCATGCCTGGTAAGTTACGAACAAACGGGTTGACATCTAAATCGGTAAGTCTTCTAACCAAGTTTTGGGGAAACAGGGCACTCACACAAGCATTTTAATAAAAAAATTCTTTTACAAAATCACTCGGCATGAGGCCGTGTCCGCTGGACACGGGGTCGTGTCCCCGCGGCTGTCGGGATAAAATCCCTTTTTCATAACAGTTTCTTCATTCCATGCGCCCCGTTTCCCCGAAAACGAAAACTCTCTGTTTCAGGCGATTTTTCTGCAAGATTTCGACGTCTCCTCTACTTCTAACAACATCAAGGTATGATTCTATCATCATTAATAGTTAGATTAAGCACTTGCATGTAGTTAAAACATCAAAAATTTGGGGAAAATCTAGGGTTCTTGAACTTCATCCGGATCGAACCTCAAATTTTTGCATAAATTTGTTACCATTAGTTTAGATTAGTGTTATAGGAAGTAAATCCACTTGTATTGTTCATAGATTCGCCCGATTTCTCACAAAAACCCCAAACCCTTGTTTTTGAACCGAAAAAAAAGATAAAATCGAAGGGGAAAACGGTTTGTTTTGGGAAAAATGGCACTTGGGGTTTCATTTTCAGGGAAAACCGCACCTACTGGACCAAAAATTTTCAAGTTTTCGGGACCAAAAATGGCACTTGGGGTTTCATTTTTGGGGAAAACCGCACCTACTGGACCAAAAATGGCACTTGGGGTTTCATTTTCATGTCCGCTGAACACAGGGTCGTGTCCAGCTAATTGTTTTCAGTTTTTTCCGAAAATTTCACTGTTCGTGCTAATTGTTTGGTGTATTCTTTCAGATGTCCAAGAAATTCACAAGGTTCAATGCAAATGAGCTGGATGCTAAGGCAAGATACGATGTGCTTCGAACCAGGCCAAAGGAATACCCAAGACAAGTGCGCATGGAGCTTTTAGGAGCAGTGAACCAATGGGACAGTTTCAACAACCTAGTCACCGGGCCACTAAGAGTCGCATTAACTACTCACCTTCGCTTGGTCCACGAGTATAATCTGGAATTCTATAGCACATTCGTGTTCAATTCAAGGTGCGACTCATTTGATAATGATGGGGTGGAATTCTGATGTGGGGGGGGGGGGGGTCAAGTACTCGATTTCAATGGCACAGTTTAGGTGGATAGTGGGGTTGTATGCAGAGGAAGATGCGGGTAATGAAGAAAACACCAGAGGGCTACGTGAACTAGGAGAAAACGAACGCCAAGCCGCTTGGACTCAAATAGGAGAAGGAATCTACAACCCAAGTAGCACTAAGAGCACTAAGTTGAGAGACCCTCTTTACCGCTACATCCATAGGGTCCTCACTTACTCTCTTAGTCAAAGGCATGATAGCAGTGGCGTCGTTGGGTTAAGAGATCTGGTGGTCCTTCATTGCATTCACAACCACAGACACCTAGATGTTCCATACCTCATGCTCTGAAACATGCATTGGAACCGGCTTGCTACTCCTCTAACCCCTATCTTCCTTGGGGGGTGGATATACCGTCTCTTCAGAAACTTCGTGAACATGCCCAGATCTTTCCATAAGAGTCCATGGTCGGGAAGAGTGGACACACACATCTGCCGCTCCATGAACTTGATTTATGGAGCCGAAGAGGGGTCGGTTAGCTTCCAAAGAGTCCAAGGGCATGCATGGAACCCGCAAGAGGCACTCGTCCTTCACGCTCCATAGTTCCAACCACATCCTCAATACCAATACCCGCCCCATGGTGATCCGGGCCAGTCCTCCTCACAAGGAGGTGGTTTTCCTAACTTCCAAAGTTTACATGATTTATTGCAGGAAAACCTCATGTGCACCAGGAACACCTATAACATGGCAACACGTACACCCGGGTCGGAGCAATTGAGAGGAACATCTCCTTCATTCGGGATGACATAGGGAACATCCGGGAGTACATGGCGGGCACGGAGGAGGAGGTGATGATGAAGACGAGGACATGGACTAGGCGGGAGGAGCAGCTGGTAGGAGGTCCCACAGGTTAACTCTCTTTTCTTTTGAACAATTTCCGGCCTGCGTGCCGTGTGTTGAACAATTCACTTTCCTTTAACTCTTTTTACTTTCTGCATTCATTTTTTGTTAGGCCCTAAAATGTGAGACTGACGCATCAAATTAACACAACGGGTTATGGTTACGAACTAGGCTTTAACGGGTTAGTTTATATTAGGTTTTGGACCGTTATAGGTCACTTGGGCCAAGCTTTAGGCCATGTGGGCCAAGCAGGCCCAAGGGGAGCCCATGTAGGGAAGTGGGCTTGAGTTAGTATAAAAACAAGTTTCTAACTTGTTTTTAGGTTTGAACCTTCTAGTTACACAATTTCTCCAGAGCTAGAGTGGAGGCGATTCGATTGTGGTGTACTCATACCAGACATTTTTGCTTGTTCAAGTAATCGAAACGTGTGTGAGTTAAAAGTGATTTTGGTGTTCTTGTTATTTCTCATTTTCGGTTTATCTTGAATCATCTTGTGATTGGATTCCGCACTCTCACAAGATTAGGTTTGATATCATTGAAAGATCCTTCAGGTTTTACAAGTGGTATCAGAGCCATTAGAACCTGTTTCTAGGCTCGGTGTGATATCAAAGATTCAAGATCTTCGTATTTTTTGGTTGGTGTTCTTCGTGTTCTTCATTGTGTTCATCCAAATTTTGTTTAGAAAATAATCATTTTTGCTTCTTGATTTGTTTTGAAAGTTGTTATAAGATAAACGAAATTTTTGAAATTTTTGAAGGATTCACTAAAATCTTTCCAAAATTCTTCTAAATCCCAAAATTTTCGTGAATTATTGTTTGACTTTTAAAAGGTTGTGTTTTGAAAACAATTGTTATAATTTTCAAATTTTTAAATCCAACACAGCAACTTCACGGTTTCGAATTATTTGTTTCCATCTTCATCTCTCTGGTTTCGAGTCATCCCCCGGGTTGGTTACAACTGGTCTCGACTCCATTTTTAAGGAAACAACGGTCTCGACTCCAATTTTTAAGGAAACAGCTCTCGTCTTCACGACATCACACATCGGGTTCGAGTCAGCACCGTTCGAGTTATCTTCACAGCCCCGGTCTCGACTCACAAGATTCGAGTTCAACTTCACAAGGTCTCGAGTCACTCACTGGTCTCGAGTTAAATTTTCACGGTTTCGACTCCATCTCTTTCCAACAGGTTTCAAGTCTTCATCTTCTCATTTCGACTCAAGGTCTCGAGTCATCAACTTTCATGGTCTCGAGTCATCAACAATGTCACACCCCCAAAATCCACCTGCGGAGTATCACTGCTTGGGAGCGTGACTGACCAGGATCAAGCCACCAATCATATTGAACATGTAATTAATAAGTAAAAGTAAATGTCATTCAACCACCAATATGAAAGGTGTTCAAAATATCAGTATGTTATCACTGTTTAGCGGAAGCGTATAAATAAAACCCAGCATAATAAAGTGTGAAATGTCATAAAGTGTTTAACGAAACATTCACGATCCGTGCCCACAACGACCAGCTCCTCCCTGTGCAAGCTCCCAAATGTACCTATGGTCCTACAAGGCATGTAACAGAGAGTCAACAACTAGTTGAGCGAGTTCACAGAAAGTAAGTGCGTAATAGTAAGTTCGTTTGTAACATGTGGCTCTACTGGGCCGATAGAATGTTCTATTGGTGGGGGCTTCCCATGTTGCATATACACTAGACTCATGGTAACCATAAGTGTTCTTCTTAACCCGAGAACAGTAGTACGTACAAGGTTTACGTAGGTTTTACGTAAGTATCCTTCACAACCGAGGACAGGGGTACGCGGGGGTTTACGTAGGTTTTACGTAAGTGCCTGACACAACCGAGGCAGTAGTGAGTATAAGTTCACGTAGGTTTTACGTGAGTGTCCTTCGCAACCTGAGGACAGTGAATAGAACAAGTATACGCAAGTTTTACGTATGTGTCCTGCACAACCGAGGACAATGGTAGGTAGTCTAGTAACGGTGTAAGTACAAATCTATTCCTTCAATCCCATTCCCAAAACCCGGGAATCCCATGCCTTGGTAAGAGTGTGAACTCACATTGGATTGCTCGGTATGCTAAGTTATGTGCTCACAGTTAATCAATCAAGTCCTAGAGTGCACGTATACGTAATCAGTTTATATTCTCGAAGTTCATGCATGCACATACCATCGTATAAAATAACACATAAACAATTACCAAGTTGCACATAGCACGTATTCTGAATCATACAAGTCATGCGTATCAGCTAACAGTTGTTAATAATTCCAGTTAACTTCTAACAGAAATTAACCAAGTTACTGTGCAGATTAATCTATCGGCGAAACGCCCCCTGTTTCGCCGTGACCCCTCTCCGACGAAACACTTCTATTACGCCAAGGTTGTTTCGTCGTAATGGGTCTTGGCGAAACACCTTTGTTTCGCCAAGTCGGTTTCGTCAACCAGTGATTCGCCGATATATTAGTTTCGTCCCAACACAACAGCCACAATAATAATAATTAAAATAATCCGGTTGGCACTTCAGGTATTAGTGGGCCGATAATACAACCAATACCCTTCCTTGGGCCGCCCAAACCCACCAATCGGAAATCACAAGAAATTTTCTAATCCCACCTATGTTTGACCGCCCATTACTACCAATCACTTGGTTTATGATACTGATTTATTTTTATGGAACAATTTGCACCTCCAAATACATATATAGTAGCCGCCAATTTTTACCCAATATTCCACAAGATCCCATGCCATTCAAATCATAATGGCCGACACTTTAATAATCACCGCTTGGTGTTATTGGGCCAAACAATTCGGTGGTTTGATTAATTACACACAATAATAACATCAAGGAATATGGCAGAGGACAATTATAATATCGATACTAGTGCGAGATGTTATTGAACCAAAAAGAAAACACAGTAGCCGACACTATCCTATCAATTATCACCACAGACAACATGCAAGCATACAAATCAAATAATCATTTAAAAAAAACACATAATCGGATAATGACTTGCACTAACCACGATGAACAAGGAAGATATCTTGATCGTTCTTTGAGGATCACGAAGTCGCAAGGCTGCCGTCAGTAGGGGAGGAGCTCTAGCGTTTTTAGTTTGGTAACCGCTCTCCTAAACTAATTATATAATTACGCATAAGGTTTGGGCCAATACTGGGCTTTGGGCCGACGAGACATTTTGCTTCGACGAAACACAGGGTGGCGAAACAAATCTGTTTCGTTGAGATGTTCTATGGCGAAGCACATCACTCTTGTTTCGTCTACTCCTTTCGTCTAGTGAATTATCATGTCGCTTACATATGTCACAACGTATACACTTAAACATCCAAACACATAAGCAGGCACAAACAAACAGTTATCTGAACTATGACCCAGTGTACGGTTACAAAGCAATTAATCAAACAACTAACATTCATCATGCAATAAATTCAAAAGTGAAATGTCGGAAACTCGAGTTGTCACATTATCCCCAACTTGAAAGAAATTTTGTCCCGAAATTTAGTATGCGGTTACTGAGGAAGCTAGGTGAGTTGTATCGTTCACTGGTTTTCCTGGGGTGTCACATCATCCCCCCGTTGAGTTGGAATTTCGTCCCGAAATTCTGTAGTAGCTTCAGCCTCAGTAGTAGTTGCATTGGTTTCGAATAACTGGGGATACTTGAGTTTCATTTGATCTTCACGCTCCCAGGTGAACTCTGGGCCGCGACGGGAGTTCCAACGAACTCGTACAAGAGGGATTCTCGTGTTCTTGAGGACCTTAACGTCCTGGTCCGTGATTTCAACAGGTTCCTCGACGAACTGCAACCGCTCGTCGACAGTGAGTTCCTTCAAGGGAACTATGAGGGTCTCATCTGACAGGCACTTCTTCAGATTCGACACGTGAAAAACATTGTGAACTGCACCGAGTTCAGCTGGTAAGTTTAGTATGCAGGCCACTTTGCCTATTCTTTCTGCGATTTCGAACGGTCCGACATACCGCGGATTGAGCTTACCTCGCTTGCCAAAGCGAACCACACCCTTCCAGGGTGAGACTTTGAGTAAAACCCGGTCCCCGACCTGAAATTCCAATGGCTTCCTACGCTTATTCGCGTAGCTTTTCTGACAGTCGCGAGTTGCCACCATGCGTTGTCGTATTTGTGCAATCTTTTCCGTGGTGTCCCTATAAGTTCTGGACCCATGATCTGACTATCCCCCACCTCTGCCCAACAGAGAGGTGACCGGCATTTACGCCCGTACAATGCCTCGAATGGAGCGGCTTGAATGCTGGTGTGATAACTGTTATTGTACGAGAACTCCACCAAAGGGAGGTGCTTTTCCCAACTGTTACCGAAATCAATAACACATGCTCGAAGCATGTCTTCTAGGGTTTGAATCGTGTGCTCAGACTGCCCATCCGTCTGAGGGTGATATGCTGTGCTCATGTCTAGCCGCGAGCCAAAAGCCTTGTGCATTGCTTGCCATAGTTCTGACGTGAATCGTGCATCGTGATCCGAAATGATAGAGGTGGGCACCCCGTGCCTTGAGACTACTTCCTTCAAGTATATGTCTGCTAGTGTGGAGAACTTATCAGTTTCCTTGATAGCCAAGAAATGAGCAGACTTGGTGAGTCGGTCCACGATCACCCAAATAGTATCGTTCCCACGCTGGGATCTAGGTAGGCTTGTAACAAAATCCATGGAAATTTCCTCCCATTTCCACTGTGGTATCTTTGGTTGCTGAAGTAAGCCTGCTGGTTTCTGATACTCTGCCTTGACTCTTGCACAGGTCAAGCACTTGCTGACATAGGTAGCGATGTGGGCCTTCATGCTAGGCCACCAATATGTAGTTCTGAGATCGTGGTACATTTTATCCGACCCTGGATGTACCGAGTAGCGCGATTTATGAGCTTCATCCATCACTAGTTCACGCAAGTTGCCATAAAGTGGGACCCAAATACGCCCTGTTACATAGTAGGCACCGTCTTCCTTCTGTTCTAATCGTTGCCTTGAGCCGCGTAAGGCTTCAGCCCTGGCGTTTTCTGGTTTCAATGCTTCCACCTGAGCATCTCGTATTTGTGCAGGAAGATCAGACTGAATAGTGAGCTGCAAAGCTCGTACACGCCTAAGTAGAGTGTCTTTTCGACTGAGAGCGTCAGCCACAACATTGGCTTTGCCTGGATGGTACTTGATGGCGCATTTGTAATCGTTAAGCAGCTCGACCCATCGTCGTTGACGCATGTTCAATTCCTTCTACTTGAAGATATGCTCGAGACTTCTGTGATCGGTGTAAATAGTGCACTTGGTACCGTACAGGTAGTGTCGCCATATCTTAAGCGCGAAGACAACAACTCCCAGCTCTAGATCGTGCGTCGTGTAGTTTCGTTCATGAACCTTGAGTTGACGCGAAGCATAAGCAATAACTTTATCACGCTGCATCAATACACAACCAAGCCCCTGTATTGATGCGTCACAATAGACCACAAAATCGTCCGTGCCCTCTGGCAATGAGAGAATAGGTGCGCTGCATAGTCTATCCTTTAAGTACTGAAAAGCCGTTTCTTGTGTATCACCCCAACGATAGGTAACACCTTTCTGTGTCAACCAAGTAAGTGGCTGTGCGATCTTGGAGAAGTCTTTGATGAATCGTCTGTAATAACCCGCCAAACCCAAGAATTGGCGTATTTCCGTTGGTGTACGCGGTGCAGGCCAGTTCCTGATCGAATCCACCTTGGATGGATCAACATGAATCCCATCCTTGTTTACCACATGGCCTAAGAAATGGACTTCACGAAGCCAGAAGTCGCATTTTGAAAACTTAGCGTACAGTTGTTCCTTTCGAAGAAGTTCCAAGATAATTCGTAAGTGCTGCTCGTGTTCCTCCTGACTCTTGGAGTAGATCAGAATGTCGTCGATGAAAACGATGACAAACTTGTCTAGATAGGGTTTGCACACCCTGTTCATAAGATCCATGAATACTGCAGGTGCGTTCGTAAGCCCGAATGGCATAACTAGAAACTCATAATGGTCGTAGCGAGTTCTGAATGCTGTCTTGGAGACGTCCTCATCCCGGACTCTCAGCTGATGATAACCTGACCTTAGATCAATCTTGGAGTAGTAGCTCGACCCTTGCAACTGGTCGAATAAGTCGTCAATACGAGGAAGAGGATAGCGGTTCTTCACTGTGACCTTGTTCAGTTCGCGGTAATCAATGCACATCCTGAATGTACCGTCTTTCTTTTTCACAAATAGTACTGGAGCTCCCCAAGGCGATGAGCTAGGACGAATAAAGCCCTTATCCAAGAGCTCCTGTAGTTGCTTCGACAGTTCTTCCAGTTCAGTTGGAGCTAAACGATACGGTGCGCGAGCTATAGGTGCTGTTCCTGGAGCGAGCTCGACTTGAAACTCGACCTAGCGATGAGGCGGTAGACCAGGTAAATCTTCAGGAAACACTTGAGGAAATTCGCGTACAACTGGAATATCCTCTATTCTTTTCTCTTTCGTCGATGCTTCAGTAACCAGTGCCAGAATGGCAGTGTGCCCCTTTCGCAAACATTTCTGTGCCTTCAAGAAGGAGATGATGCCAATCACAGCACCACTCTTGTCGCCTTGAACTTCGAGAGGTTCTTTACCCAAACGAGGAATACAAATGATCTTCTCCTTACATAGGATCTCTGCTTGCTGCTTGGATAACCAATCCATGCCAACGACAATATCAAAACTACCCAGAACTATAGGAATGGGATCGATGGAGAAAGCTTGACCAGCGAGGATAAGATTACAACCCTGAACTATGTGTGTGGCCTCTAGACTTTTACCATTAGCTAACTCTACGACATGTTTGGTATTTAGGGGAATTAGAGCACGTTTTAACATTTGGCTAACTTTCAAAGACACATAACTTGTATCCGCATCCGAATCAAACAATACAGTAACATAAAAGTCGTCAAGAAGAAACTTACCCATGACAACGTTGGGATCATTTCTCGCTTCACCCCTCCCCAGCACAAATACACGACCCCTTGCTTCGTTATCATTGTTGTTCCCACCGTTGTTGTTGTTGCCATTGCCCGGATTATTGTTATTGTTGTTGTTGTTGTTCTGGTTTCGGTTTAACTGAGGGCGGTGTCTTTTGAAGTGGCCCTCTGCGCCACAATGAAAACATCCCTTGTTGCCCTGTTGCTGATTCTGCTGTGCTTGTTGCTGCTGCTGATTCTGGTTCGCAGGCCGAGGGCTCCTACAATCCTTGGCCTCATGACCCATCTTGAGGCATCTTTGACAGCGACCCTTGTTACACTGGCCACTGTGGTGTCTGTTGAAGTTGTTGCACCTTGGAAGGTTCCCTCGATATCCGCCCTGCCTGTGACTGCCTGAAGAGTGCTGACTGGGACTCTGATAACTGTCTGTCTTTCGCTGCTGAACCTGTGACTGAACTGAAGTTGATCCCTTGCTGGAATCCCCATCCCATTTTCTCTTGTTGTCACTGGGAGTAGCAAGTGTAGTAGAAGTGGTAGCGGTGGCTGTAGCGCTGATACGTTTAGGCAGCTTGTTCTGTTCCACTGCCTGGTCCGTGAGGCGATGAGCAAGGCGTTGAATAGCCTGGATATTGTCAAGATTAGCCGATGTCACATGGCTCTGAATTTCTAGCACTAACCCCTTGAGATACAACTCAATGCACTTGATTGGAGGTCCACCATAGTTGGACACAACACGGCCAGCTCGTTTGACCTTTTAGTATAAGCTTCAATTTCTGACCTAGTCATTTTCAGATGGTAAAACTCATCTTCCAACTTGTGGATGTCTTCCCGTGTGCAGTATTCCCTTTTGATCAGTTCCTTGAAATCATTCCAAGGGGTGGCGTTAGCAGCTGCCAACCCTAAAATCTGAACTTGCGCGTTCCACCAAGTTAGCGCAATCCCTTCTAAAGTACCATTGGTGTACTTCACCCTGCGAGCCTCAGGGCATTCACACATCTCGAACACAGACTCGAGCTTTTCGAACCAGTGGAGGAGTCCAACCGCTCCCTCTGTTCCACTGAACGTGCTAGGACGACAATCCATGAAGTTCTTGAAAGTACAGACAGGTTGTGGGGCGTGTTGACCTATTGTGTACAAATAGGACAAAGTTAAACACAAGAGTTAATGTAGGCTCTAAAGATCCTAGTGTGAATCACATCCGCAGGGTATACTACCTGCTTGTGCAGCTGCAAGTGCCGCAGCTACTTGTTCATTGATAAGAGCCGTCAACTAGGCTTGAGTCATGTTCACACGTCCAGACATGATCTTCATAGTAAAAGTAGAATAAGTGAGAATGGTTCGCGAGTAGTGCGATGACAGAAGAGTGTAAGCACACAAGTGTTCTCAAGCAATAACAAATAGTGAGCAATGTAATCTAAGCATATCACGAGCAAAGTTCTATGTAATTCTAGCAAGTAGGCAATAAACGTAAACCGTATTACCTAGGATGTTGAGTCTTGCACGTGGAGCGAAGCGTCGTTGTGGATCGTTGAGAGCACTGTTCTGGTTATAGTCTAGTTTTAATAAAAACGTTTTTCCCTTATTAAAACCGAGTTCTCTATAACCAATGGCTCTGATACCAATCTGTCACACCCCCAAAATCCACCTGCGGAGTATCACCGCTTGGGAGCGTGACTGACCAGGATCAAGCCACCAATCATATTGAACATGTAATTAATAAGTAAAAGTAAATGTCATTCAACCACCAATATGAAAGGTGTTCAAAATATCAGTATGTTATCACTGTTTAGCGGAAGCGTATAAATAAAACCCAGCATAATAAAGTGTGAAATGTCATAAAGTGTTTAACGAAACATTCACGATCCGTGCCCACAACGACCAGCTCCTCCCTGTGCAAGCTCCCAAATGTACATATGGTCCTGCAAGGCATGTAACAGAGAGTCAACAACTAGTTGAGCGAGTTCACAGAAAGTAAGTGCGTAATAGTAAGTTCGTTTGAAACATGTGGCTCTACTGGGCCGATAGAATGTTCTATTGGTGGGGGCTTCCCATGTTGCATATACACTAGACTCGTGGTAACCATAAGTGTTCTTCTTAACCCGAGAACAGTAGTACGTACAAGGTTTACGTAGGTTTTACGTAAGTATCCTTCACAACCGAGGACAGGGGTACGCGGGGGTTTACGTAGGTTTTACGTAAGTGCCTGACACAACCGAGGCAGTAGTGAGTATAAGTTCACGTAGGTTTTACGTGAGTGTCCTTCGCAACCTGGGGACAGTGAATAGAACAAGTATACGTAGGTTTTACGTATGTGTCCTGCACAACCGAGGACGATGGTAGGTAGTCTAGTAACGGTGTAAGTACAAATCTATTCCTTCAATCCCATTCCCAAAACCCGGGAATCCCATGCCTTGGTAAGAGTGTAAACTCACCTTGGATTGCTCGGTATGCTAAGTTATGTGCTCACAGTTAATCAATCAAGTCCTAGAGTGCACGTAAACGTAATTAGTTTATATTCTCGAAGTTCATGCATGCACATACCATCGTATAAAATAACACATAAACAATTACCAAGTTGCACATAGCACGTATTCTGAATCATACAAGTCATGCGTATTAGCTAACAGTTGTTAATAATTCCAGTTAACTTCTAACAGAAATTAACCAAGTTACTGTGCAGATTAACCTATCGGTGAAACGCCCCCTGTTTCGCCGTGACCCCTCTCCGACGAAACACTTCTGTTACGCCAAGGTTGTTTCGTCGTAATGGGTCTTGGCGAAACACCTTTGTTTCGCCAAGTCGGTTTCGTCAACCGGTGATTCGCCGATATATTAGTTTCGTCCCAACACAATAGCCACAATAATAATAATTAAAATAATCCGGTTGGCACTTCAGGTATTAGTGGGCCGATAATACAACCAATACCCTTCCTTGGGCCGCCCAACCCCACCAATTGGAAATCACAAGAAATTTCCTAATCCCACCTATGTTTGACCGCCCATTACTACCAATCACTTGGTTTATGATGCTGATTTATTTTTATGGAACAATGTGCACCTCCAAATACATATATAGTAGCCGCCAATTTTTACCCAATATTCCACAAGATCCCATGCCATTCAAATCATAATGGCCGACACTTTAATAATCACCGCTTGGTGTTATTGGGCCAAACAATTCGGTGGTTTGATTACTTACACACAATAATAACATCAAGGAATATGGCAGAGGACAATTATAATATCGATACTAGTGCGAGATGTTATTGAACCAAAAAGAAAACACAGTAGCCGACACTATCCTATCAATTATCACCACAGACAACATGCAAGCATACTAATCAAATAATCGTTTAAAAAAAACACATAATCGGATAATGACTTGCACTAACCACGATGAACAAGGAAGATATCTTGATCGTTCTTTGAGGATCACGAAGTCGCAAGGCTGCCGTCAGTAGGGGAGGAGCTCTAGCGTTTTTAGTTTGGTAACCGCTCTCCTAAACTAATTATATAATTACGCATAAGGTTTGGGCCAATACTGGGCTTTGGGCCGACGAGACATTTTGCTTCGACGAAACACAGGGTGGCGAAACAAATCTGTTTCGTTGAGATGTTCTATGGCGAAGCACATCACTCTTGTTTCGTCTACTCCTTTCGTCTAGTGAATTATCATGTCGCTTACATATGTCACAACGTATACACTTAAACATCCAAACACATAAGCAGGCACAAACAAACAGTTATCTGAACTATGACCCAGTGTACGGTTACAAAGCAATTAATCAAACAACTAACATTCATCATGCAATAAATTCAAAAGTGAAATATCGGAAACTCAAGTTGTCACAAAACAATAAGGTCTCGAGTCATCAATCAATAAGGTCTCGAGTCATCATTCTTCTCGAGTCGCAACCGAGATCTCGAGTCATCAACATCCACTATCTCGTGTCGCAACCACGGTTTCGTCAATCAACCTTCTGTGTCGCAACCAAGGTCTCGAGTGGTGTGTTCTCGACAGAGACTTCGAGTTATCTACACTTCAGGTCTCGAGTCGCAATCTCCATTTCACGGTCTCGAGTCATTGATCATCTGAGTCACAACGATCATTCGCCGGAACCTGCAACTCCGTCTCTGGTCATCGTTCATCATCATTCACTACCACCTCTGTCCATCATAATCGTCGGTGTAGGATCAGTTTAGACCCGATTGAGTCGTTCAGAGGCTTTCTCCTAGGTTTCAGATGCGGAATAATAAGAAACGTAGGTAGAAATAGCTTGCAATTCACTTAATCTACTGATTTTATTGATATGACACTGATTACACTTGGATCTTCACACCGACAGCACTTCGGTATGGAATTGGCAACCTTACAAATGAGGTCCTCTTATGCGGTATTTATAGTCCAGGTAGGTTCCCTTATACGGACATGTCCGTATAAGCGGACCTGACGTATAAGCGGACCTCCCATGTCCGTATAAGCGGACCTGACACAAAAGAGGATCTCCTATGTCCGTATAAGCGGACCTCCTCTCTAAAACACGTAAACTCTCCAGTTTTCTCGTAAAACGCGCCCTAATCTATACATTACAATGAAAGACTCGATCTAAGACGAAATCAACAGATGTAGTGCACCAACAGACTCCCCCTCAGATGTTGATGGAGTCGACTATCGAGTCACAACAATGCTGTATCTTCACATCTACAGTCTTGATCAGTCTTTGGGCTTCTCTCTCTCTATCTTCTTCTCTTTCTCTTTTATCATCAAAAGACTCCCTCACTTTGAAGTTTGACATCTTTTGAGTTTATCAAGTCCAACATGTGCTCCCCCTCAAATATTGATTCTTCCTACACAACAACTCAACCACAACATAAGTTTTATGATAAACGTTTAAGCATATAAACATCACCAAACAACAAACTAACCAGCCAATCCGATACTGATGAACCACTTGGAATTGTAACATTTTTCTTATTAAAATAAACATAATCTCCCAAACCAACTGTTCATTATGTTTAGCACATAGAAATTTGAAAATTAGCTTTTCAATATCAGTCGTCGAAAATCTTTTTGTCTTTTCAAAAATTTATGCTAAAATACACCAAAACTATTTTTGGATTTTTCTGAAAGAAAATACATGCAGAAATGAACTATTTACAGACAATATTTTTGTGAGCTCGTGCAAGAGGATCATATCAGTTTTGAGACATATCACTAACACCGTTAAGCTTTAAACATTCTCAGTTCTAAACAATTTACCTAGATTATCAGTATGTTTGTCCACTTAAATTTTCACACAGACTTCAATTGATTCGAGATACGATATTAATGTTTTAGAGACTTAAACTTAATTGTGTATCACTCCACTTGAATATACTCCTGTATCCAGATCCCAAATATTCAGTCTTACAGGTGAGTATACCACAGATGATATCTGTAAAGGGGTTATGTGCGAGGGCTGTGAGAGCTCAGGTCGATACTTCCGTATACGCAGAGAGATGACGGCTTCGACTTTTCGGTGTGTCCCCTTTAGAGGATCTTTTGATTACAACAGCAGCGACTATCAATTTTATTGTTTCATCAGCTTGCTGAGGGCGATGCTATGTTTCAAGCATTTTGCGAAAAGCATTATCTGGGGACTAGGTCAGTACTTCCATACAGCAGAAGTCCCGGGATAATACCCCAGATATCACTGAGTATAAAGACCTAGTATCTCAGAATACGGGACCTTTCAAACAAGATTTCGGGGGTTACCCATATATTCAAGAATAGTTACCCACGAATCAAGCAAGTTTGATTTAGGTTTATATCTCGTTTCAATTTACTAAATGTGCGAAAATCTACTGACACATCCGCAGTAAGATCATTTATCACATTTTGACTTTCCAATTCTTTAGCATGTTGTGATAGTCCACTGATGTACTATCATTTCCTCTTTTTCACAACAAAACTCATTTTTGATTTTATCATGTTTTTGGCTTTTTCAAATTTTCTAATGTTTTTGGATTTTCTGAAATTTTCTTACTCCCCCTAAAATGCAAACACATTAACGAAAATATGAAAACAAACTGTACAGAAACATGACAACCGATATCAAATCACCTCAAATCGCCATTCACTAGGCATAAACAATCAGAACTCCCCCTATCAACAAACTATTTTCCCATTTAGATTTCAAAACACTTAAGTTTGTTTTAATCAAAATGGTTTTTCCGGAAAATAAGTTTGATTGATTTTACCACTTGTAGATTTATCAAACAAATGTTCAGGGATGTGGTTCATCATCTTGTCTTCCAACCAGAAGTAGGAAAATACAAGTACAACTTAATGTCCTTGATTTACCATATGCAATCAAATCATCTAACCACTTGTTATTATAACCAACAAACATAAACAAACCTCTTTACCATTTGTATGATTGACGTTACCGAATAAAATTCAAGAAAGATGCCGATTCATGCTCCACGCTTACCAACCTGGGAGCTCCGGCAAGTCCTGAGACTTACTGTTCATAATATGTACCATCCCAATCACAAACCAGGGATGGTTCAGCCTTTTCTTTCTTTGTTTTCTTCTCATAAAATTCTTTAACCCCTTTGACTTTTCGATCAATCATCTTGCCAAAGATATGTTTTACCTTGGGGTTAAAGACCTTCTCAGCATCAAATTCCTGTTTATCATTATAAAATTGGTTAGAAATTTCAATTTTACCAATTTTCTTTTTATAATTCTCAGCCCGAAGTAATGGAAACTTCTCATCATTCACAATCGGAACTGATTTTTCATCTTTTACATCAGCTTCACATTTTGAAACAACTTGTGGCACAACTGACTTTGTGGAATCAGTTTCATCGCCCGAAGATAGCTCCTCTGATTTCGACCTATCAGAATCATCGCTAGAGCTTTCACCAACATTCTTAACAACCCATTTCTGGTTGTCAGATTTGGCTTTCTTCTTGTAAAACTTGTTCGAACTCTCACCTATTTCAAAAATAGAATTTGTAAACAGTTTGGTTCGATCAATTGGTGGCTCAAACTCAACCACTTGTTCTTTGAGTTTACGAGATACTCCCTGTTTTGATTGTATCGCCTTAGAACAATCTTTGGCAATATGTCCAACATTGTTGCACTTGAAACAGGTTCTCGTGTCTCTCTTCTGCTTAGCTATCTTCTTCAACTCAACTTGCTTCTTCATCAGAAACTCACTGTTTGATTCTTTCCAGAAGTTTGTCTTTTCTTCTTCATCAGTTGATGTACCTGAAACAAATGACATTTTGGATTTAAAATCACGAACATATTTTTCATTTTTCTGTTTTCCTGTAGGAGTAAAACCTAAACCTTTCTTTTTGAAATTACCGTTATGGTTTGATTTCTTTTGGAAACCTGAACCAGAACTGTAATCTTTTTCTTGTTTAATCTCTGTTGAACTCTTGAGGTGTATTTTTTAGGTTTTTCATTAAGACATAAGTCTTTTATTTCAGAAATATTGATTTCTGTGAGTTTGAAAACCTTGCTTATCAATTCAGTTTTGACACCTCTTATTGGAAATTCCTCATCAGAATATAATTTGTCAGAATCATTCAAAGTGTAGGCAACTTTAAACAACCCATCATCCAAATTAGATTTTGATAATAGGAATTCTTTGTCATAGACTATTTTTCCCTGTTTTTCTGTTTGACCCGGAGTGCTTGACTCAGACTTTGACTCTGACGCGGACTCCGACTTTGACTCCTCTATCTCATCGTTTTCTAACACATGATCCACGACTTTCTTCATTAAATGAGACTGTTGATCAGTGTCAGACGATGTAAACACTACATCAATACTATCTGGTAGATTGACTGACGACTCTGACTCCCACTGTAAATTTGTGGCCTTTTTAACTCTTTCATCGTTAGGATATCTAGGCAAATATCCATTTTCCAGCGGGGGTGGACACTTGTTATAACTGACACCTTGCTTCTTACCAGATGACGTCGTGTCCTTTTTCTTGTCATTCTTTTTCTTATCAGCAATCTTTTCATCAGCACTTTTTCCAGCTTCTTTCTCTTCAGTTACCTGATCATCTTCCCATACCTTCATACTTTCAACTGTCGGATAAATCCTGTCAATAACATAGGAAGTACATGAGTAACTTTTTAATAAACGATTTACTCGTTCAGTTTCAATTCTTTGCAATTCAAGATTTTGTTCCAAAGCAGCACATTTCTCAATGTAATTGTTTACAACTTTCTGCTTTGTCATGAAGGCTCCCTGAAGTGTCTTCATCGCTGTAGCTTGTTCTTCACTCGTTTGGTTGTATTGATTCATCGTTTTGTTCAGCACATCATAAGACTCCTTCAGACTGTTCAAGTTGTAAATCAATGTGTTGTTCTGCTTCTTTACAGCTTCACAATTTTCACACTTCACTGGAATCTCTTTAGCATCAACTTCTTCCTCAACCTTGAATTTAGGCACTTCTTTCACCTTTTGTCTTCTCACCACTGGAACCTCTTCATCATCACTGCTCACCGGTGTCTTGATCTTTTTCTTTTTCTTCTTGGCTTTTTCATCTTCACTATCACTTTCAGCAAGCAGCTTCATATCTTCTTTATATTTTCTTGCCCAATATTCCATATCATCATCACTATCATCTACAACCTTTGCCGTAAAAGCAGTGTAAGCTGTAGTTTGATCAGGAATATAATCATCCCAAGTAAAATTTTCCCATCTAAAACCCTCTGGTAATCTCTCATCATCTTGATCAATTATCAAAGCACTACCATCCCTTCTTTTTCCATACAATCTATCATTATTACCCACACAAGCTCTTTTTCCAGAATCTTCAATCACATCTCTTCCATGTGTAGTTTGAGCTTGATGTTTATGTTGTTGAGATGATTGTTGACCATCTTGGTGATAGATGGCTTTCTGATAGTAATTGTTATTGTTATTGAACGGATTTTGAGCCCCACTTGCTTCTCGGTTAGTGCACTCCCTCTTGAAGTGTCCTTTTTCCCTGCACCGAAAACAAGTGACTTTAGATTTGTCGAAACCTAAAGTAGAAACATTCGCATCACGAAGATCATCTCTCCCCGTGATTTGTTTGAATTTCTCAGCTCTCCGTAACACGCTAGCCAGACACCATTTTATGTCCATCAGCTCCATCTCTTCAGCATCTATCTGGTCGTAGTCTTCCTTTGTTAGCATTGGATTTCCGATACGACCTGCAACAAAACAACTGTAAGATTCCAAAACCATTCCTAATAAAGACATTTGGTTTTTAGCAACTTCCTCAGAATAATCTTGATCATTTTCAAGATTTAATACAATATTGCACTGAAGTTTCTTTCCATTTTTCGTTGCTGAAATATTAGGATCAAAGGACGGAAATGATGTGAAACTTGTTTTCCCGTTTGATCCTTCAGATGAACTATCAGATGAACTTTTGACACTGTAAGCAGTTTCAATTTTCGGAGATAGATTTGATGATTTCTCATTCATCCTTGATTTATAGTATAACCCGATATCCTGTTCACCATCAAAATCTTTCATTCGAATGACTTTTCGTTGTTCCATTTCTTGTGCTTCGATCTTTTCAATGAACTTGCTGAGTGTCAAGTTGCTAAAACCTTTCTTGTTTCTGAGCATCATAAGATATGTGCCCCAAGTATCATATGGCAAAGCATCAGCAAGTTTTTCGATCAACTCTTCATTGCTTTTCTCAATACTTAATCTCTTCATGTTAGCAAGCAAATTGCAGTATCTTTCGATAATCTCTCTTGTACTTTCATTCTTTAACCCGCGAAACAAATCAAATTCTTTCTTTAGAAGCGATTTCTTGCTTTTGACCATTTCTTCACTTCCACGAAACTTTGACCTTAAAGCTTTCCAAATCGAATATGAAGTTCCATTGTGTTGCAAAAGCACCATAATATCCTCTTTCACTGCTTGTTGAAGAAGACTCAGCATCATTTTCTCATCTTTGTACTTCTTTCTAGCATCAGCACTAAGATCTTTTATCGGAACAGGCTCTTCATCATCATTCATTGGTCGAACATATTTTGTCTCGACACATTCCCAAGCATCTAGATAATTAGCTTGAACCCAATTCTCAAAACGACCTTCCCAACCTTTAAATTCTTCGATGTTCATTAGTTTGGGAGGCTTTTGCATCGTCCCTGTTTCGTTTTCCAACATCGTGGTTTGAGCAACAGTGATTGGGGTACTCGGAGTAGCGAATGCGTTGTAGAATTCCTCGTCCATGTTTCACACTTGTATCACCTGACGTAAACAAACAAATAAAACACAATCAGTTTAAAACACTTATCAAAACAATTGAATCAAACTGATACCCTGTTCGAACTGAATCACTTGAACTGATGAAATTTTTTTGTGCGAGATTGAAGGTTGACAGACTGAGCAGACTGAAGATTGACACACCGTGTGAACTGAACTTGATGCGAATTATGATTCGAAATTTCAAACCGTACGAAATGCTATGACCCAGCAAAACCACACGACCTGGAACGAGTTTGAATTTGAACGAACTGAACCTCCTTTGTGAACTGGGATCAAATTCACTTTCAAACTTCCTCGACAAATTTTAAAACCAGTTTCAACATCCGAAAATCTGTTATGCTTTGAACTTGGGCCGTGAATCACAAACTCTGTTAACTGATTTATTTTGGAGCGGACCTACTCAAAATGTGTCGTTTGAGCGGACCTATGATGAATTTGGAGCGGACCTGTGTTGTCACAAGAGCGGATCTACCAACTGACCGAAAAAGCGAACCTACTTCCGAAGATGACTTCACCCATTTTTCATCCGAATTTCAAACTCAAACTTTCAAGGGTTTATCTATGAGCAATTACCTATAATCTGTGAAATTTTGAGCTGATTCCGACCGTGAAATCTCGTTCTGATGAAGAAAGAAGGTGTAAAAGTAAGAAATGATGAAGAAATCCAGCTATTCTCTGTAGAAAACCTCCTCCCAAGCTCTGATACCACTTGTAGGATCGGTTTTGACCCGATTGAGTCGTTCAGAGGCTTTCTCCTAAGTTTCAGATGCGGAATAATAAGAAACGTAGGTAGAAATAGCTTGCAATTCACTTAATCTTCTGATTTTATTGATATGACACTGATTACACTTCGATCTTCACACCGACAGCACTTCGGTATGGAATTGGCAACCTTACAAATGAGGTCCTCTTATGCGGTATTTATAGTCCATGTAGGTTCCCTTATACGGACATGTCCGTATAAGCGGGCCTGATGTATAAGCGGACCTCCCATGTCCGTATAAGCGGACCTGACACAAAAGAGGATCTCCTATGTCCGTATAAGCGGACCTCCTCTCTAAAACACATACACTCTCCAGTTTTCTCGTAAAACGCGCCCTAATCTATACATTACAATGAAAGACTCGATCTAAGACGAAATCAACAGATGTAGTGCACCAACAGTCGGGTAGTAGTTGTTGTGAATGCGGCTTATCTTTTGAAATTGGGGTTTCGGGGTATTAAACAAAACGAAGAAGACGACAGTTATCATTTTTAAATAAATTTTAGTTTTTTATTAATAATAATAATTACTATAATATTAATAATCATTGATAATCATTACATAATCATTGGTTTTTATATTATATTTTAATATTAATAATAATAATAACTATTACTATACTTTATTTAAAAAAAAATTAATAAAAGGAGGTTTGTTTTGTTTGTGATATCGGTCTGACAGGTTTTGAGGTGAGGTTCAGAAAGTGGGTTCATTCACGTGCAAAGTATTTGAGTTAGCGAGTACACGGGTTCTCGTTTGGTTTGTGTTTTGAGGAGTAGAACAAAAGTATCAACCACCCACTAAAATTATGGCATTCATGTTTCACAAACCAGTGGCTTATGAAATTACCAGAGAAGAGATACTTTCTGTCTTTTGCACTCCTGATTGTCGAGAAAGAGTTGAGGCATATAGAATACACAACGCTGAGCTAATACAAGATTATCAAGACATAAACAATAAAAATTTTACTTTATCAGAGAATGAAAAGCTTTATAAAGATAAAATTGAAACTCAGCGAAAAGACATCATCAAACTTAAGGATGATGGAAGTGTAAAAACAGCCCATTTCTTAGAAGCACAGGAGAAAGTATACATTTTGACTAAAGAACTGGAAGATATCAGAGATAGATATCAAATAAATGAACTCAATATTAAGAAATTTGATTCTTCCAGCAAACTAGTTAAAAATTTGTGTGATCAACAGCTTGCATATAAGAAAAAGAAAGGGTGTGGATTGGGTTTCAATCAGGCTCCTCCTCCTTATAATGACAATTACACTTATTTACCCATGACTGAGGAAGAGCTGATGAATGAAAGTAAAATGACTTATGGTCCCAAAAACGATAAGTCATCATTTAATGGCAGACCAGTTGAGAAACAGAAGTCTACTCCAATAAATTTTTTTTCTAAAGGCTCAATTGATCCTAACGCTTCGTCTTCATGTGCAGATAAAGTATCTGAAGTAAAGTGTGATGATATGTTTGGGAATGAACAACTTTTCAATTCTAATTTTTCTACTTTTGATAAAACTGATTCTGGTTGTGTGTTTGGTCAATCGTTTTTGAACTCGTTTCATAGTTATGTTTCGTCTTCTTTTGGGCCTGATGTTTTGCGAAAAACTGTGAATGCTTGTGATGAATCTTTGAATAATGTGTGTGATAATGGATGTTTTTCAGTAGTAGCTGAATATTGTGATTCTAATGTTTCTAACTCTTCAGCTGATAACAGTGTGACAGGTGAGGTCCCTCAGGATACATTCAGTGAAACCACTAAAACTTCTTCTCAAGAAAATCAACACTATTCTGATTCTTCTTCTGAATCGGTCTCAGTGGACGTCCCTAATGTTGAACCTAGTGGGACCCCATTGGAAACCGAGGTTGAAAAGGAACCTTTATCAAACTCAGTTGATACATGTGTTGATGAAACATGTATTGATGAAGTTTCAACATCTTCTGAGATTAAAACTGAATCTGATTTCCTAAAAGAAGAGGTGGTTATTATAAATGAAAAATTACAAGAAAATGTTTCTGAAGAGAAAATTAAAACGGAATTTGAAACATTCTTTCAAAATGATCCTCATAAAATAATAAAAGACGAAAAACATCATCCATCTGAATCTCATGCTTGTGCTAGTTCTGATCAACAGGTACATAAGAACTCAGAAAAGGCACATGGAACACATGCAAAGCAATCAAAGCAAACTCGTTCATCTAAACCAACCAGATTGGCTACTGCTGCTAGCTCTTTGAATCTCCATACATTGAAGCGACAAACATGTTTCAACTGTGGAATTCCTTGACACATTGCTCGAAATTGTGTTCATCGCCCAAACGTGCAACAAAACGTTAATACTCACTCTTGTGCTGATGTTTGTGAGCCGGTTCACAACACACAAAAGGAGCCAAAACGAGTAGATCAACATCAGGGATATAAGAAGTCTGCTCATCAAGGACAATCACAATCTCGTAAGGCTCGTGACAAGGTGAAGAAAAGCTCCAATCAGGGAGAAAAGACGAAGAATGGTGCTCAGAGCAACAAGACTTTTGCAAACAGCAAATACAAGCACCTAAATTCATCTTCGTCTAAGAGTAATGTGCAGGCACATCCAAAGCAAAAAAGACCGATTTGTCTTTCAGGGCCTGCAAGAGCTACACAAGCTGATCAGAATGCCTTCTACGTGAAGAGACAAACATGCTTCAATTGCGGCATTGCTGGTCAGATTGCTCGGAACTGCACAAATCGTCCCTATGTACCCTATCATGTGCAAAATCAGCGGGTTACACAAAAGGATAAATACCATTCTAAGCCAATGAAGGTATCTTTACCTAAGGCAATGAAGAATGTGAATCCCAAGGTTAAACCTTCTGATGGGGATTGGAACGCTGCTAAAAACAAACGCAAAGCTTCTCAGGAACAAAAACGTTTTTCAAAAACCAATAAACCTGAAATAGCTAAAGTTGCTCAACCGAAGGCAACAAACACGTTTGTTAAATCGAAACAGATTTGGAAACCCAAATCCAAAGCAGCAATGTCACACCCCCAAAATCCACATGCGGAACACCACCGCTTGGAGGTGTGACTGACCAGGATCCAGCCACCAATTATACTGAGTATTGAATCAATAGTAGAAATATTTAATATCCAAAGTAGTTAGCAACATAGTAGTTTAAGTTCGATAATTAGTTTAACAAAACAGCGGAAGCATAAACCAAATAGTTTTAAAGATAGTTCTTAGTTCAAGATAGTTAAACCCAACACACGGGTTTTGACGGACACTACACATCCCCAAGCAGCAGCTCCTGAGTCACGGGTTACCTGCAAAGCATGCAGTAAGGGGGTCAACAATAATGCTGAGTGAGTTCACTAGTTGTCCAGTTTTAGTTTACCAAAAACTTAAGTTGTTTAGATAAAGCATTTATAATCACGTTGTGGGGAGCTACCCCATCTGTAAGCTCACTAAACTGTAGATACCGAAACTGTTGACGGAATGTTATTGTGCCCCGAGTCAATGTCTATCGTCATTGACCATGTTGCAAGGTCTACTAGTTCACGCCCGATCTCCCCCGGTCACGGTGTGAGGTTGTCAAACCTAATAGCGCTATCAACTAATAACCCGTTCGCCCCCGGCGATTAATCGGTACTGTAAGCAGGGACTTAAAGTGATAGAGTTTCGTTTAGTATGGCTAGTTGTGATTTATAAATAATATCCAAACGTATCTCCCCCGGAGATAGTAATTACCCATTCTGTTTTCCCCCGGAGTAATGGGTCAAAAGTGTTTTCCCCAAAGTTGGTAGTTTGCTCGTGTCCCTCCGCGGGACGCATGCTTTTAGTGTGTGAACTCACCTTGGGTTGCTCGGCAGATTAGGTTACTTGTCAAACACGTTGGTCACCACGTCCTAACATGGTTACCGGTATAGGTCAGGTTTGGTGTACAAGCATTCACGTAAAAACTTACACATAACTACCACGTATCATGCATACAAGTAAACAGTGGGTTATTGGGCCGTCCCTAACATTTACACAATCAAACAGTAACACATAGTCCAGTCAACAGGCAGCCCAAATTAACACATTACGGCCCAATAACCAAAGTGAACAGCCCAGTCGCAACAAGGTGGTCTCGAGTCGCAACCATGAGGTTTCGGCTTGTCACGCTGTGGTTGCGAGTCGCAACTGCGTGGTCTCGAGTTGTTACGCCATGGTTACGAGTCGCAACCGCTGTGGTTTCGAGTTGTCATGCTATGGTTGCGAGTCGCAACCGCTGTGGTTTCGAGTTATCACGCTGTGGTTGCGAGTCGCAACTGTGTGGTTGCGAGTCGTAATGCTGTCCTTTTCATGTTCACGTGTTGATTCAGATACATCAGGCTAAATTGTACTATGTAATCAGGCCCAAATCAAGTAATAGCCAATAAGGTTTCACTAACACTTTTCCTAATCTGACCATTAGTAAACATGGATCAAACATTGCCCTTTTTAAACCTTCAAGTCATATTCAACAAGTTCATCACAAGTTCATCATTTTTAGGGTTTTCATATCAATCATAACCATACATTTTTGAAACGAAAATCACATATTTCAACAAGATCATCATGCAAGAACAAAGGAACATACATTTAATAACTTTAACAAGGCTTGATCGGTTTAAACATTCCTAAACCACTATTCTTTAGCCATTTTAAACATGTTATCAAGCTTTCATACTAAAGGGTTTACACATTTTGTCAAACTTCACAAATCATCCCAAAAATCATGCACAACACTACTAACCAAGCATTTTTCTAGTTCTTAAACATTTCATTCATCAAACATACAAGGCATCCATAGAACACTAACCGGTTATGAAGAAGGAGCCGAAACAAAGGAAAGGAACCGAGGAAGTAGAGTGTCCGAATGATGATGAGCTTGACCGAGATTCCTTGTGAGATCCGATTTGCTCCAAGCTTGAACCGAGATTTAGGAGAGAAAGTAGTGTTGTTGAGGGTTTCTAGTGAGAGAGAAAGGAGTGTTTGTGTTTGTGTAACAAATGAGGGAAATGGGGAAAGGTTGGAGATTTTATATAAGGCTCAAAAATAAGCTAAGGGGTTTCGGCCCAAACCGGTTACGGCCCAAGAGGCCCACTCGCAACCGAGTGGTTGCGAGTCATGGTCTCGACTCACATACACACATATATATATATATATATATATATATATATATATATATATATATATATATATATATATACAACACATATCATACAAAAGTCACGTTTCCATTTAATAACATATATATGCACAAAGATATTACAAGATGTTCGTTCGGAAAAACCTAGAGTGTCACATTATCCCCAAGTTTTAAGAACTTTCGTCCCGAAAGTTAAAGCAGCCACTGTCAAGCTAGAGTGTTTCAGCGGGGTGTCACATCATCCCCCCGTTAGTTTGGAATTTCGTCCCGAAATTCGGTTGTAGCTTCAGTGCTGGGGTTTTCGTTTGGGAACAACTGGGGATACTTGGACTTCATCTGGTCTTCCCGCTCCCAGGTAAACTCTGGGCCACGCCGTGAGTTCCAACGAACTCGCACGAGAGGTATCTGGCTACGTTTGAGGGTTTTGATCTCTCGTTCCGTGATCTCAATCGGTTCCTCAGTAAAGTGTAGCTGTTCATCAAAAGTGAGTTCCTTGAAAGGAATTATGAGTGTTTCATCTGACAGACACTTCTTCAGATTAGACATGTGGAAGACATTGTGCACTGCACTCAGCTCTGCAGGCAGGTTCAATCTATAAGCAACCTTATCGATTTTCTCGGTAATTTCGAATGGTCCAACATATCGCGGGTTCAGCTTGCCCCGTTTACCGAAACGAACCACACCCTTCCAGGGTGAGACTTTAAGTAGAACCCGGTCCCCGACCTGGAATTCTAGTGGTTTCCTACGCTTATCAGCGTAGCTTTTCTGACGGTCACGAGCTGCCGCCATGCGTTGCCTGATCTGGGCAATCTTTTCCGTTGTATCTACCACCAGTTCTGGGCCTGTGATCTGGCTGTCACCTATTTCTGCCCAGCAAAGAGGTGATCGGCATTTACGACCGTACAATGCCTCAAAAGGTGCCGCCTGAATGCTAGTGTGGTAGCTGTTATTGTAGGAGAATTCCACCAGCGGTAGATGCTTCTCCCAGTTCTTGCCAAAATCGATCACACATGCCCTAAGCATGTCTTCCAGGGTTTGGATGGTGCGTTCAGACTGCCCATCCGTTTGTGGGTGGTAAGCGGTGCTCATGTCCAAGCGTGAGCCAAAGGATTTATGCATAGCTTGCCACAACTCGGAAGTAAAACGAGCGTCTCGGTCGGAAATAATAGAAGTTGGCACCCCGTGTCTCGAGACTACTTCCTTTAAATAGATTTCTGCCAAGGTAGAAAACTTGTCTGTTTCCTTAATGGCCAGAAAGTGTGCAGACTTAGTCAATCGATCTACTATCACCCAAATAGTGTCATTCTGTAGATCCCTCTTCGGAGGATGACGAACCTAAACCTTGTTATACAAACCCACTAGCGAGTGCGGAATCCAAGCTAGCAAGCAAACCGGGATGAGACAAGTATAAACACAAACACACAAGGGTTCACCGATTAACACCACTGTATTAATACGAATGAAGGTTCCGGTTACAAGCACAATGTTTACAAATCTAACTTGCAAACTCTCTAGTGTGTGTGTGTGTTTTGATAGAATGCTCTCAAATTCTCTCTATGTGTGCATCTATCTAACAAGTCTCTCAAGTCTCTTACAAAACAACACACTACATGGGTATTTATATACCCAGCACAGCAGGTCTGACCGAAGGATCAAGTGGACTGCTCGATAGATCATTTGTCGAGTATCCAGCTCTCGAACGATACACATATACCTCGAAGGATGGTATATCCTTCGAGGTCCAACTGCATCTATCGAAGGTTAACTATCGAAGGTTAACTTTCGAGCACATCGAAGGATCCACATCATCCTTCGATGTCTCATCCTTCGAGACAGACCATATATAACCATATACTAACTGTTTGGCCAAGTCAAACTAGGAGGACAGTTGACTTGGTCAAACTTACAGGATTGACAAGGACATCGTTTACAGATAGACCGAATACAGACAAAGTACAGACACAAATGCACCAACACATTCCCGCGTTGGGATCTAGGTAGCCCCGTAACAAAATCCATGGAAATTTGTTCCCATTTCCACTTCGGGATTTCTGGTTGCTGGAGTAGGCCTGCTGGTTTCTGATACTCAGTCTTGACTCTCGCGCAGGTCAAACATTTGCTAACGTATGCTGCTATGTGGGCTTTCATGCCAGGCCACCAGTAAGTGGTCCTTATATCGTAGTACATCTTATCTGAACCAGGATGTACTGAATAACGGGACTTATGGGCTTCGTCCATCACAAGCTCTCGTAGATCTCCGTAAAGTGGGACCCAAATGCGCCCTGCCACATAGTAGGCGCCGTCTTCTTTTTGCTCTAGTCGTTGTCTCGATCCTCGCAGGGACTCAGCCCTGATGTTTTCCGGTTTCAGAGCTTCAATCTGAGCATTTCGAATCTGGGTAGGGAGATTAGACTGGATGGTAAGTTGTAATGCTCGCACGCGCTTGGGCGTAGTGTCTTTTCGGCTGAGGGCATCTGCCACGACATTGGCCATGCCCGGATGGTACTTGATGGCGCATTCATAATCATTCAGGAGTTCGACCCATCGACGTTGCCGCATGTTTAATTCCTTTTGCTTGAAGATATGCTCGAGACTCCTGTCACACCCCCAAAATCCACATGCGGAACACCACCGCTTGGAGGCGTGACTGACCAGGATCCAGCCACCAATTATACTGAGTATTGAATCAATAGTAGAAATATTTAATATCCAAAGTAGTTAGCAACATAGTAGTTTAAGTTCGATAATTAGTTTAACAAAACAGCGGAAGCATAAACCAAATAGTTTTAAAGATAGTTCTTAGTTCAAGATAGTTATACCCAACACACGGGTTTTGACGGACACTACACATCCCCAAGCAGCAGCTCCTGAGTCACGGGTTACCTGCAAAGCATGCAGTAAGGGGGTCAACAATAATGTTGAGTGAGTTCACTAGTTGTCCAGTTTTAGTTTACCAAAAACTTAAGTTGTTTAGATAAAGCATTTATAATCACGTTGTGGGGAGCTACCCCATCTGTAAGCTCACTAAACTGTAGATACCGAAACTGTTGACGGAATGTTATTGTGCCCCGAGTCAATGTCTATCGTCATTGACCATGTTGCAAGGTCTACTAGTTCACGCCCGATCTCCCCCGGTCACGGTGTGAGGTTGTCAAACCTAATAGCGCTATCAACTAATAACCCGTTCGCCCCCGGCGATTAATCGGTACTGTAAGCAGGGACTTAAAGTGATAGAGTTTCGTTTAGTATGGCTAGCTGTGATTTATAAATAATATCCAAACGTATCTCCCCCGGAGATAGTAATTACCCATTCTGTTTTCCCCCGGAGTAATGGGTCAAAAGTGTTTGCCCCAAAGTTGGTAGTTTGCTCGTGTCCCTCCGCGGGACGCATGCTTTTAGTGTGTGAACTCACCTTGGGTTGCTCGGCAGATTAGGTTACTTGTCAAACACGTTGGTCACCACGTCCTAACATGGTTACCGGTATAGGTCAGGTTTGGTGTACAAGCATTCACGTAAAAACTTACACATAACTACCACGTATCATGCATACAAGTAAACAGTGGGTTATTGGGCCGTCCCTAATATTTACACAATCAAACAGTAACACATAGTCCAGTCAACAGGCAGCCCAAATTAACACATTACGGCCCAATAACCAAAGTGAACAGCCCAGTCGCAACAAGGTGGTCTCGAGTCGCAACCATGAGGTTTCGGCTTGTCACGCTGTGGTTGCGAGTCGCAACTGCGTGGTCTCGAGTTGTTACGCCATGGTTACGAGTCGCAACCGCTGTGGTTTCGAGTTGTCATGCTATGGTTGCGAGTCGCAACCGCTGTGGTTTCGAGTTATCACGCTGTGGTTGCGAGTCGCAACTGTGTGGTTGCGAGTCGTAATGCTGTCCTTTTCATGTTCACGTATTGATTCAGATACATCAGGCTAAATTGTACTATGTAATCAGGCCCAAATCAAGTAATAGCCAATAAGGTTTCACTAACACTTTTCCTAATCTGACCATTAGTAAACATGGATCAAACATTGCCCTTTTTAAACCTTCAAGTCATATTCAACAAGTTCATCACAAGTTCATCATTTTTAGGGTTTTCATATCAATCATAACCATACATTTTTGAACCGAAAATCACATATTTCAACAAGATCATCATGCAAGAACAAAGGAACATACATTTAGTAACTTTAACAAGGCTTGATCGGTTTAAACATTCCTAAACCACTATTCTTTAGCCATTTTAAACATGTTATCAAGCTTTCATACTAAAGGGTTTACACATTTTGTCAAACTTCACAAATCATCCCAAAAATCATGCACAACACTACTAACCAAGCATTTTTCTAGTTCATAAACATTTCATTCATCAAACATACAAGGCATCCATAGAACACTAACCGGTTATGAAGAAGGAGCCGAAACAAAGGAAAGGAACCGAGGAAGTAGAGTGTCCGAATGATGATGAGCTTGACCGAGATTCCTTGTGAGATCCGATTTGCTCCAAGCTTGAACCGAGATTAAGGAGAGAAAGTAGTGTTGTTGAGGGTTTCTAGTGAGAGAGAAAGGAGTGTTTGTGTTTGTGTAACAAATGAGGGAAATGGGGAAAGGTTGGAGATTTTATATAAGGCTCAAAAATAAGCTAAGGGGTTTCGGCCCAAACCGGTTACGGCCCAAGAGGCCCACTCGCAACCGAGTGGTTGCGAGTCATGGTCTCGACTCACATACATATATATATATATATATACAACACATATCATACAAAAGTCACGTTTCCATTTAATAACATATATATGCACAAAGATATTACAAGATGTTCGTTCGGAAAAACCTAGAGTGTCACATTATCCCCAAGTTTTAAGAACTTTCGTCCCGAAAGTTAAAGCAGCCACTGTCAAGCTAGAGTGTTTCAGCGGGGTGTCACATCATCCCCCCGTTAGTTTGGAATTTCGTCCCGAAATTCGGTTGTAGCTTCAGTGCTGGGGTTTTCGTTTGGGAACAACTGGGGATACTTGGACTTCATCTGGTCTTCCCGCTCCCAGGTAAACTCTGGGCCACGCCGTGAGTTCCAACGAACTCGCACGAGAGGTATCTGGCTACGTTTGAGGGTTTTGATCTCTCGTTCCGTGATCTCAATCGGTTCCTCAGTAAAGTGTAGCTGTTCATCAAAAGTGAGTTCCTTGAAAGGAATTATGAGTGTTTCATCTGACAGACACTTCTTCAGATTAGACACGTGGAAGACATTGTGCACTGCACTCAGCTCTGCAGGCAGGTTCAATCTATAAGCAACCTTACCGATTTTCTCGGTAATTTCGAATGGTCCAACATATCGCGGGTTCAGCTTGCCCCGTTTACCGAAACGAACCACACCCTTCCAGGGTGAGACTTTAAGTAGAACCCGGTCCCCGACCTGGAATTCTAGTGGTTTCCTACGCTTATCAGCGTAGCTTTTCTGACGGTCACGAGCTGCCGCCATGCGTTGCCTGATCTGGGCAATCTTTTCCGTTGTATCTACCACCAGTTCTGGGCCTGTGATCTGGCTGTCACCTATTTCCGCCCAGCAAAGAGGTGATCGGCATTTACGACCGTACAAACCTTGCAACATGGTCAATGACGATAGACATTGACTCGGGGCACAATAACATTCCGTCAACAGTTTCGGTATCTACAGTTTAGTGAGCTTACAGATGGGGTAGCTCCCCACAACGTGATTATAAATGCTTTATCTAAACAACTTAAGTTTTTGGTAAACTAAAACTGGACAACTAGTGAACTCACTCAGCATTATTGTTGACCCCCTTACTGCATGCTTTGCAGGTAACCCGTGACTCAGGAGCTGCTGCTTGGGGATGTGTAGTGTCCGTCAAAACCCGTGTGTTGGGTTTAACTATCTTGAACTAAGAACTATCTTTAAAACTATTTGGTTTATGCTTCCGCTGTTTTGTTAAACTAATTATGGAACTTAAACTACTATGTTGCTAACTACTTTGGATATTAAATATTTCTACTATTGATTCAATACTCAGTATAATTGGTGGCTGGATCCTGGTCAGTCACGCCTCCAAGCGGTGGTGTTCCGCATGTGGATTTTGGGGGTGTGACAAGCAACGTCTCCAATTCTTGAAATTAAAGGGGACTTATGTTTAAAGGAAGTGTCTTTTTTTTATGCTTCAGGTAATCCCAGGACCACGATGGCCTGGGTACCCATGTCTTACTAATCTCCTTACTTTTCAGGAACAACTAAGGAGGAGCTGTTGACAATCTCTGGAATGTTGATAGCGGTTGTTCCAGAGATAAAAAAAAGGGTAACATTTCACTGTTGCAAAAAGTTCAATTTATTTTTTTACAGATGATATGTTTCCTTTGGAGGAGATTAGAGAAGTAAGATAAGATCAGCAAAAGGTACCGTTTAAATTCAGTACTTTGATTTGAATATTGATTAGTCTTCAATCTGATGATAGAACGGTTAAAAAAAATTCTCTTTCTTAGTTCATTATTTTGTATATAAAGTGTCCTTTCTCTAGTAAATGGTAAATTTGCGCAAAAATACAAGATTTATGCACAAATTTAGGGGGGGAGGAGAGGAATATATAGATAGATATAGAGTTTAGGGGGAGAAAACTCAGAAAAGAAATATACAAAAAGAGTTCGTTGTATATATATATATATGTATTGTTTTAGGGGGAGAAAATGAGAAAAGTACAAAAACATTAGAAAAATGAAAAAGCCAAAAAGAAAAATTGCATGATATGAGAAGTGAAATAAATGTTCGTGTTAAAGGGCTTGACTAACATATGTAAGGTGCCATAGCTGAAAAGACTAGGATCTACTGTGATATGTCGATACGCTTGACGCTCAAAATGATAAAAGATACTAAGTGATATAAACATAACGAACTATGTACCATGTGGGTAACATACCAACGGTGTATGATTTTATGGTCTTAAATCTTGCGTTGATAGATAGCCAACGTCTGAGGTTTCGGGTCTTTATATTGTTGAATCATCCGGGGATATCTTGGCTGTCCTTCTGTTGCATCCAGATTATATGCAGACCTAGACACAGTCAGGATATCTTAAAAGATCCCAAAGAGGACAAAAACCTTAAGGAATAAAATCTCAAAATGAGAAAATTCCAAATGCTCAAAGAGCCAAATTCGTACCAAAATGGTATTTGCCTCACCCTCGTTGGACAAAATCATTGGTCGCACTGCTGTACGAAAGTACTGACCTGTCACCAATGGTCTAACGTTGTAAATCAAAAGGATGACATTAGTATACTCACCTGTTATGATGAATCGTTGTGCTTACCTTGATCGCGGGGGTATGCCTTGGAATGGGACACACGGGTATATTAGTATAATATTACTTTAAGCATATCACGAAGTTGAAAAATTGAAAGTTGAGCGTTAAAGTTTAAGTGGACAAATATATTGGCAATCGCATAGACCAGTTTGATTAGGCTCGTACTGAAAAGTGTTCCTTAGTGTGCCTGAGAACAAATTTTGATCTCATTGCAATTGTAATTGTATATTATGGTAGTTGTTTATATTTTGAGTTTTTATTTGTTTTTAGTTCTTAAATTAAAAAAAATTAAAAAATAGAAAACTTCAAAAATACAAAAATAGTGTCTTGTTTTTCTATAACACCAAAAATCCAAAAATAGAGTGTTTATTTGTTTTTCTTAAAATTAAAAAAAATAACCGTTCTTGAAGATTTGACTGATCACAAAAAGTTGAAAGAATTTAAATTGTGAAATGCGAGTACAAGTACTTGGATGTACCTAGTGTTCATATGGTACTCTCCCTGTTGCATAAGAAATGTTTGCTTATAAATTTCTGAGCATGTGCAGAACTCGATTTCTATCATGAAACAGGGATTGACGATAATTGAGATGCTATTAGTTGCTGAAGAAGCCTGAAGCAACACAACAACAAGATGTACCTGTGTCAGAAGAATCGGATACGAATTGTGGTTTGACAGTGATAGTGCATTTGAAGAAGTACCGTGAACCTGCTTGAAAGACAAAGATTGAAGAAGAAAAGAGCTGCTGAGAATCCTCCACTCACATTCTTTTTGAGAAAGATATTTCAAGCAAAGCTGATCGAGATCCTGATATGAAGCTAACCACAAGAGCTGAAGAAAGAGACCTAATGCTGAGAGTTTAGAAGTCAAGAACTTCCACAACATCTGAAGCATAGCGACAACCATAGACTACGTTGAAGACGTTGCTGATTTCAAGTTATGAAGACAATTTGATGGCATCAATCTAGGGGGAGATTGTTAGGACCTAAAGTGTGAGACTGACGCATCAAATTAACACAACGGGTTATGGTTACGAACTGGGCTTTACCGGGTTAGTTTATATTAGGTTTTGGACCGTTATAGGTCACTTGGGCCAAGCTTTAGGCCATGTGGGCCAAGCAGGCCCAAGGGGAGCCCATGTAGGGAAGTGGGCTTGAGTTAGTATAAAAACAAGTTTCTATCTTGTTTTTAGGTTTGAACCTTCTAGTTACACAATTTCTCCAGAGCTAGAGTGGATGCGATTCGATTGTGGTGTACTCATACCAGACGTTTTTGCTTGTTCAAGTAATCGAAACGTGTGTGAGTTAAAAGTGATTTTGGTGTTCTTGTTATTTCTCATTTTCGGTTTATCTTGAATCATCTTGTGATTGGATTACGCACTCTCACAAGATTAGGTTTGATATCATTGAAAGATCCGGTTAAACGGGACTTGCATTTTTCTTTTTAACTTGGTGATGTTGATGTTGAACTTTGGTAATTTAGGATTGTTAGTACATAAACGTCTGTAGCTTCCGTCAGCTTAAAGTCTTTATTTTGTTAAAGTTGTATAGTTTAATGTATAAGGCGTCAGAATACAGGGTTTGTTTTGTAAAAGTGCTGCTTTGTAAGCCGATCGGCTGGCCTAGCCGATCGAACAGCCTAACCGATCGAACAGCTGTTCGATCGGGTGGCCTAACCGATCGGTTAGCCTAACCGATCGAACAGCACTTATAGCTTATTCTGACTCGCCTATAAATAGAAGTTCTGTCAGCTCATTTAGTACTTTTGAATCTGTCTGTAACCTAGAGAGCTGAAGTCTGTGATCAACTGGAACTTGTATCTTGTCATATATTACAATTGAATCGCAGACTGTTGAACATGGAAATCATATGTCTTTCTGTATCTGTATATGATTTGCTGGATTCCGCACAGCAATCATAGTGTGACATTCATTAACAGGAAGATCCCGATCAACCAGGGACCAACAAGTGGTATCAGAGCTATGGATGTTGATTGAAGATACCAGAAGACATAGTTCATCGATTTCAGTCAAATTCTTGTAGATTTGAAGAGAGATTCAACTGAATTCAAGCGAAGATTGCATTGTGAAGAACAAATTTCATCGGAAATTTGTTTCTGATATAGTTTTCACCGGAAAACTTGCAGATCTACTCTATCTTTCTCATATTTCTCTCCGTTCTTCATCTTTTTCATCATAAAACTTGAAAAACTCAAAATTAAAACAGATTCAATGGATAAAACTTGATAAAATTACTATCAATCGGTTCGAAATCTCAAATTTTACAATCCTACTAAGTTTCATAATCAGATTCAAACAAATTCGTGTTAAAATTGAACAATTTCAATGAAAAACTGCATGAACTTGCTGATGTCAGCTGGTCGAATCGATTAGCATATTCATTCGTTTGCTGATGTCATCGATTTGAAAGTGATAACCGTTCAAAGATATTTTGGAAGTTATTGCTGACATCATCTTGGTAATCTTATCGAACAGCTGATCGATCGGACTGCATTGTTGTTAAAAGGAAGTTTGAAGTTTACTAGATTCCTATTCGATCGAACAGCTGATCGATCGAACAGCATTTGTCTAACCGATCGGCTAAGCTACTCGATCGAACACACTACTCGATCGACTACCCTGTTCGATCCAAGTGTTAGTGTTAAGCGTTTTTAATAAGTCAAAATTTTTCTAAGTGTTTGTCTGATTTTACAGGAACATTCAAAATGGATGACATATTCACAAACCCTTTTAGTGATATGTATGGTTTCACTGTAAGCTCAGGAGGATCAGGAAATCCAGAAAATGATGATTCTACATCAAACAATACCAACACAAATCAAATCAAAGAGAAAAGGAAGGAAGCATGGGAATCAGAAAGCGCATTTGGAACTTTTAATCGTCCTCCAAAGTTAATGGCTATTGAAGATTATACAAGATGGGCAATAAAATTTGAAGAATGGTTGATGGCGTTTGCTTTCCCCAGCTGGAAAAGCATGAAAAGTGGGTATGCTGCGGGTAAAAACAATGGTGAAGTATTGAGAAGTAATGAAGAGATTGATCTATTCGTTGCTGAACAGAAATGTGTAGCACTACTATTTCAATCTGTCAGGGAAGATATTATTTCACTAATCAGCTACACCAACGCCAAAGATTTGTGGGATAAACTGGGAAAGAAATGTCTGGGAAGTAAAGAAATCTTAAAGAACAAAACTAAACTACTAAAAAAGGAGTTTGATATGTTCACTTGTTTCAAAAATGAGTCAGTCTGCAAAATGATCGAACGTTTTGGTCATCTTAAATTGGAACTTGCACGTCATGATATCAAATATCCTGATGAGGAGATAGTTGATAAACTGTTCGATTCTTTACCAGATGAAATGGACTGGAGGTACTATGCTTTGATGTTGAAAAACACCATTCCTCCAGAAGAACTAAAACCAGATGTAGTGATTGAACGACTGGAAAGCCATGAGCTAGAATTAAAGAAAACGTACAAAGTCAATCATTCATATCAACAAAATCCAGAACTATACTATCCCAAAAGTTTGATGCCCAAAGCCTCATCACCGAAAACTGCATTTTCTGCCGAAAACATATCTCCAGCTCCTAAAGAAAATCAAAGCAACTCAAACAAAGAAAGTCACAGTGGATATCATAGTGGGTCTACTTCTATTCCTACTGCCTCGACAAATCGTTCTGATTCAAAGTTCTCATGTAATATTGCTATTGATCTGAAGAATGCACAAAACTTTGATGAAGAATCTGTGAAGCAACAGATGGTGTTTCTAGCATCTGTGCTAGAATCATATGAGGGGCTGATTGCTGGAAAGATTGGGAATACTAATCTGACAAAAGAAGACTATGATTAGATAGATCCCGAAGAGATGGAGTTAATTGATATCCAATGGGCAATGGCGAGTGCAGTGCGACGTGCACAACGCTTTATGGAGATAACGGGAAGAAAAACAATCGGTGGTCCTTCAACAAAGCTGGGATTTGATAAATCAAAGGTGAAGTGTTTCAAGTGCAAACAGAAAGGCCACTTCAAACGAGAATGCAGAAATGCATATGTTGAAGAATCTGAGAATCCATTCAAGGATGACTACTACAAGAAAGCTATCTATCATCAGAATAAGTCCGAACCGCCAAGAATAAAGCAATCTGAAGACAACAAAGGAAAATCTAGAGCCTTGGCAGTGATTTACGATGATGAAGGATATGATTGGAGTAAGGAAGTATTACCTGAAGATGATGCTATTGGTTATGCTTTTATGGCGAGTCATAATGAACCAATTCAATGGAAGGATAATCGTACAGAACAACAAAAGTACGAATATCGAAAAATGGTTGCTGAAGCAAAGATCATCCGACTCTCAGGTGTTTATGAGGAAGCAACACGTGCAAACCGATGGGATCCAGATAGAGAGTGTTATTTGGATGAATATGGTAACATTGCTGTCGACTACAAGAAGATAGACATTGAAGCCATTATCCAAGAATACAAAGAAGAGGATGAGTACTGGCAACACAAATGGTGGGGTACACCAACATCGAAAATGATCGAGGAAGAAAGAGAAAAAGAAAAAAGAGAAAAGGAGAAGATAGAAGAACCTGTGAAAATTGACACCGGGATGATCAACACTGCACAGGAGATGACAGCTGAAAACTTGAGAGAAATGGCTGATAAAGTGCTTGCTGTCAAAGCACTTGAGGTAGATTCTACTCCTAATTCTGAGTCAAAGAAACAGGTCAGTCAAACTAAGTCATCAACTGTGTCAGGTAACAAAAACAACTGCAACGCTGATTGCAAAAGTTGTAATAAACAATGCAACTTTTGTACAACAGTCACATACCTCAATGGGGAGAAAATCAAGAATCTGACAAATAATGTTAGAAAACTTGAAAGTCAAATTCTTGATTGTGACAAAGAGTCAAAAGAATCAGCTGAACAAATAAAAGAATTAAAAACTGAAAACCAGAAAATTAAAGCTGATCATGACAAAATTCTTCTTGAAAGCAGAAATGTTGTTGAAAAATTTGAAAAATTGAAAAATGTCGTTAAAGAGAGTGATGATAGAAATGGAAAAACAACTAAGGAAAACGAGCATTTAAGAGCTGTTTTGATAATAAAAGAGGAAACAATCAACAAACAACTGGATGAGATAGCAAAATTAAAACTGAAGGTTCAAGAAAGTGAAATTGAAAATGAAAGAATCCAGTTAAAATTAAACAGCTATAGCTCAGCTAGCTTTGTTTTGCAGCACATAGTTCCTAAACCCATAGGGAAAAACAAAGCTGGTGAGGATGTGTTTTCGGATGGAAAAGGTGTAGGGTTTCACAGAGTTCCACCGCCAATCTTAGACAACTACACAAAAAAGCAGTCTAGTTTGGTGGAAATTGAAGAAGAAAATGATGTTACATTCCCTGAGAGTATTGATGTCACGTTCACGTCTTCCAATGACGAGAGTGTCCAAAATGATGTGGTGAAAAGTGTGGTGGATAATGTGCTTAAACCAGATTGTGACACTTCTGAGGAGGATGGTTGTTTTCTAGACAAATACATTCCGAAACAGAAATCCAAAAGCAACTTACATGATGAATCTGATCTTGTCATGTACAAGATGTCAGGATCGGATAAGTTGTTTTCGGATTCCGAGTTTCCATTAGAGAATGTGAATCTGAACAAATTGGCCAAAGTTTTTAAATTGATTGAAGTCGAGTTGTCAACAGTAAACACTCGAAAGGTCGAAAAGGTTCATAACAGGAAAACTGCCTATTCATCACGTTGTTATAATAATAACAACAGAAATTGGTCAGGTGGTTATCAGGGGGGTAAATCATATCAGAAAAGATTTGATCAAAATAAAAGGTATGTCAAAAAGAAAACATTTGTGAACAGCTCAAGTTCACTTGCTGAGGAAGAACAGAAAATTTTTTCAAAATCTAACAAAGAATTTTTTGAGAAGAAAGCTTCACAAATTCAGTCTGAAGGCACAAGTCAAGTAGTTGATACTCGTACTTGCTTCAAATGTAATCAAATGGGTCATATTGCACGAAAGTGTATTGTTGTAAAACCTAAGACTGAAATTGTGAAGGTTCAACAAAGAAAAGATGACAAAAAGGGAAAAGCACCGATGTATGTTGAGAAGAAAGTTGTTCAAACTAACAATTTGAAAGAAAAATCTAAACACGTGAAGAAGTTGGTACCTAAACAAGATAAATTTTATAAGCGGGGTGCTGAAACTCAACAAGTGTGGAAACCAAAGGTTGTAACAAAAAGTGAGAAGAAGGTCTCAATTCCTGAGGTGAAAAATGCTGAAGAATCAATGAAAATTGATTATGATGCAAATTTTCCACCTCTTAATTCAAAGAATTTCAAAATTCAAGTTGCAAAAGTCACGGTTGTCCCTAAGGCTGATAAGGCCTGGGTGGACTCCATGTTTGACTGAACAATTTGAATTGCCGGAGCTTCCTGGATTGCGAAGCATGAATCGGCATCTTTTCTTGAAAGTTGTTTAAAAATGATGATTTGTTATGTGCAGGATCTTCCAAAACTTGTATCCAGGTGGATAATGGATAGTGGAGCTTCAAGGCATATGACAGGGAAGACCGCATTGCTGTACGATGTGAATGACATTAATGGTGGCTATGTGGGTTTTGCGGGTAATCAAGGAGGCAGGATCATAGGTGAAGGAACATTATCAAATGGTATTATCACGTTTGAAAGAGTTAACTACATCGCTGAGCTGGAGAACAACCTGCTGAGTATCTCCCAGATCTGTGACAGGATGTATACTACTTATTTCACCGACAAAGAATGTTTAATCTTGAAACCGGGATTTGTGATACCTGAAGAGTGGATCATCATGAGGGCACCAAGAGTCAACGATCTGTACGTGTTGGACATGAGCGTTGCTACTACAACCACGGGTCAGGCTCATTGTTTTGTGTCCAGAGCAACGGAAAAGGAGTCAAGGTTATGGCACAGAAAGATGGGGCATATTCACCTAAGGAAAATGAATCACTTAGTGCATAACGATTTGGTCACCGGAGTGAATATTAAAGGTTTTCATCTGGAAGGGGAGTGCATAAGCTGTGTCAGAGGTAAACAGAAGAAAAAGTCACACCCTTCAAAACAAGTCAATTCAGTTTCGAGACCTTTGGAAAGACTTCACATGGATTTGTTCGGTCCAGTGAATGTTAAAAGTATAACAGGAGATTCTTACTGTTTGGTCGTGACTGATGACTACTCCAGATTTTCGTGGGTCATGTTCTTGAAGACGAAAGACGAAACATTTGATAGTTTGGTGATTTTGTTTAAGAAAATTGAGAATCTGTACCAGAGACCGATTTGTAGAATTCGAAGTGACAATGGTACTGAGTTCAAAAACAGTAAGATGGAGGAATACTGTGATGAAAGAGGTATACTGCATGAGTTTAGTGCTCCGTATACTCCTCAGCAAAATGGAGTTGCAGAACGCAAGAACCGGACGCTAATCGAGACAGCCAGAACAATGCTTGCAGATTCCAAGTTACCAATCAATTTCTGGGCTGAAGCTGTTTCTGCTGCATGCTATACTCTCAACAGAGTCCTTACTGTGAAGAAGTTCAACAAGACGTGTTTTGAGCTAATCAATAAACGCAAGCCAAATCTGAAGTATCTAGAGCCGTTTGGGTCACCATGCACGGTTATAGAGCCTAATGGGAAGTTTGGTACAAAGAGCTTTGAAGGAATCTTTGTTGGTTATTCAGGTCCTACACGGAGAGTCTTTGTTCCAAGTGAGAAGCGTATTATTGAAGCATCTAATGTTGAATGTCAGGGTTATACTATGCCACCTCAAAATCCTGGTGATTCATGGCGTTATAACTATGATAGACTTTGGGGATCGTTTGACATGAGAAAAGAATCTGAAGAGGAAGAAGATTTCTTTGATGAGCTGGATGTTTTTCGAGAATATGAATCATCGCTCAGATTTCCAGCAGAATATACGAGAAGATCTAGTGAAACATCAAATGACAATGAAGCAGGTCCTAGCAATACTGGTGATCATGAGGATGAAGTTGCTCCTGGTAATCAGTCAGTGGTAAATGATAATCAAGAAGCTGAAAATATGCCAATGTTTGATGATAGTGATTCAGACCTTGAGGGGGAGCAAATCCAGGTATTAAGTCAAACAAACCAAGTTAGTGAGCAGGATGCTGAACAGAATGTTACAAATCTAGAAGGAAATGTAGATGTTCCAGACGAAGTGATGCCTCGAACTCTTTCGTATCATCCAGAGGAACAGATTATAGGAGATTTGCAATCAGGAGTTCGCACCAGACGTCAACTTGATCAGGGCCTTTCAAGTTTTTATTCTTCAGTAAAGTCTTTACAAGATGAATTCTCACTGTGTTGTTTTATTTCGCAGATAGAACCTCGCACATACAAAGAGGCACTTACTGAGGATTCCTGGGTCAACGCGATGCAGGAAGAATTGAATCAATTTGAAAAGTTGAAAGTTTGGAAGCTGGTGGATCTACCTGAAGGTCATCGGAAAATAAATACCAAATGGGTGTTTAAGTGTAAAAGGGACGACAGAGGAGTAGTAGTCAGAAACAAAGCTCGGCTCGTCGTTCAAGGTTTCAGTCAACAGGAGGGAATTGATTTTACAGAGGTATACGCTCCTGTAGCAAGACTTGAAGCCATCAGGATCTTTCTAGCATTTGCATCATGGAAGAATTTCAAAGTGTATCAGCTTGATGTAAAGTCGGCCTTTCTATATGGCAAAGTGAAAGAGGAAGTATATGTGGGACAGCCGCCGGGGTTTGTCGATCCACATCACTCAAACAAAGTGTATCTTTTGGATAAAGCTTTATATGGCTTGCACCAGGCCCCGAGAGCCTGGTATGAGACTTTGTCGCAGCACTTGCTAGCCAATAACTTCATCCGGGGAACAATTGATGCTACTCTTTTCACAAAGATTGTCGATGGTCACTTGCTGATAGTTCAGATTTATGTGGATGACATAATTTTCGGGTCAACCAACGAAAACTTGTGCAAAGATTTTGAGCAAGTGATGAAGCAGAAATTCGAAATGTCGTCAATGGGGGAAATGAAATTCTTTTTAGGATTACAAGTTGATCAGCTTCCTGAAGGAATTTTCATACACCAGACAAAGTACGTCCATGATATTCTAGAGAAATTCGGAATGTCAGACTCTTCATCTGCTGCAACCCCACTAGCAACAAATCATGGGATTCACCCAGATCTCACCGGAGACAGGGCAGACGAACGACTATATCGATCCATGATTGGTTCCTTGATGTATCTAACTGCTTCTCGGCCCGACATTATGTATCCAACATGCCTCGCAGCAAGATTTCAATCTAACCCTAGAGCATCGCACTTAATCATTGTGAAAAGGATACTACGCTACCTGAAAGGAACTCCATCATTGGGGTTATGGTATCCTAGAAAAGGCGATTTCACACTCAAAGGGTATTCCGACTCGGATTTCGGATGCTGCAAACAAAATGCGAAATCAACAACTGCAGGATGCCAGTTCTTTGGACCTCGCTTGGTCACCTGGCAGTGCAAGAAACAAACATCTGTTGCGCTATCCACATGTGAAGCAGAATACGTATCTGCAAGCAGCTGCTGTTCTCAAATCCTGTGGATACAGCAACAAATGCGCGATTACGGTTTGCAGTTTCTTAACACTCCTATTTTTGTTGATAACGAGGCTGCAATTAACATAACTAAAAATCCGGTACATCACGCTAAAACAAAACATATAGAAATTCGTCATCACTTTATTCGCGACTGCTTCGAGAAAAAGTTGATACGAATTGAGAAAATCCACACTGATGAGCAAAAAGCTGATCTGCATACCAAAGCTTTTGACAGAAATCGTTTTAAATATCTTTTAAAACTAAATGGTATGATGCTCTTTTCAGTGGTTGATGGAATTGTTAGCGTTGATGCAGAAACCACTGTGGATGATGATGATAAACAATCTGCAATGGTTTGTCGTCTTTTTACATGTTTTGGTCTTTAGGGGGAGATAGAAATATTTGTAAATATTGTAAATATATCTTTTTAGAAAAGACAAAAACAGTAAAAATTCAAAAAGCCAAAAACATGATAAAATTTTCGAAATACCAAAAACATTGAAAAAGCAAAAATGAGTTTTGTTGATAAAAGAGGAAATGATAGTACATCAGTGGACTATCACAGCATGCTAAAGAAATGTAATATCAAATGTGATAAACGGTCTCACTAATGATGTGACGATAGGTTTTCGTACATTTAGTAGATTTATTCGGGATATAAACATAAAATTTCAAACTTGCGAAATTTGTGGGGAACACTACTTGGATATATAGGTAACCCCTGAAATCTCGTTTGAAAGGTCTCGTATTCTGATATACTAGGTGTTAATACTCTATGATGTCTGGGGTATTATTCCGGGACTTCTGCTGAACGGTAGTTCTGACCTAATCCCTGGATAATGCTTTGCAGTAAATGCTTGAAACATAGCATTCTAGCCCTCAGTGATTAGACAATAAAATTGATAATCATTTGTTGTAGCTAAAAAGATCCTCTAAAGGGGACACACTGCTAAGTCGAAGCTGATATCTCTCTGCTGAACGGAAGTTCTGACCTGAGATCCCTCAGTTCTCGCATTTAACCCCTAAATTATGTACAGACATCATTGTAGTAATTCTAGCCTGTAAGACTGAATATTGAGATTCTGGATACGGGAGTATATTCAAGAGGTGGGACACATGAATTGAGCTAAGTTCCTAAAACATCTAAATCGTATCCTGAATAGATTGAAAATTGTGTGAAAATTTAAGAGGACAACTATATCGTCAATCGAGGTGAATCGTTTAGAACTTAAAACGATTAAAAGCTTAACGGTGCTAGTGATTTGTCTCATGAACTGATATGATCCTCTTACACAAACTCACAAAAGAGGTTTGTAAATAAGATTTACTTTCATTCCTGTTAATATTTCAGTATTCTTTTGATCTACTTCATGCATTGAAAATACAAAAATATATTTTATATTTCTACTTTATTTTTGACAAACCAAGGTAGAAAGCGTATCATCAGATTCACAGTCTGATGCAAATGCAGAAAGTTGATCCTGTACTGAAAAGGCGAGTTGGGAGCTAATCACAAACAGAGAGTTTTGAAACATCAAAATACAAGTTCATTAATTTGTAACTTGTAAATTTTTCAAGAAAAATCTTTGAAAAACAATCAGTGTGTTTTGCTTCAGGTCAACCAAGGTCATTAAGTTGAACTTGGTAGACGAATTAAGTTTCTAGGGTCATTAACTTGGACCTAGATGCTTAAATGGATTTCTCAGTCACTGATAAAATATGAAAAGGTTCAAAATCTGAAAAAGGGTCAAAAGTTATTCGAGTAAAGAGGTCATGATCTTTGGTTCGAACAAACTAGCCGATCGGCTAGGCTAGCCGATCGGTTAGGCCAACCGATCAAGTCATACCTATAAATAGGCAGTCAAGGCTTCTAGAAAGCTTTTTCATTTCCGTTCGAACAGACTGCTACTCGATTCATTGTTCTTGAAGATTCTTGATTCCTTTTTCATTTCAAATTTGTGTTGTTGGCTCACTCATCATCACAAATGGTAAAGGTATGTCATTCAATCTCTGAATCAGTGATTTCATTCATGTTCTTAACTGTTTGATGTTCTTCATTGAGTCGGTTAGAAAAATCAAGATTAGGAAAGATTAAGATAGAGTTAGATGATTCTGAGAATAGGGTTTTGATCGGAATTGCATGATCTACAAGATTACCGGTTTAATTTTTGCAAAATCTTAATTAATCTTGATAGATCTAAGATTGAAAGTGACGTCAGTCGGAACTTTAGATGAAGATTTGAACAGGTTTTAGGTTGTTTTTAGAGAAAATAAAAACAGGGTTTTGATGTCGATATCATGAAGAATAATAATCTGTGTTCAATTTTAAGATATCTGTTAGTTTGTTCTTCATGATTATTTGAATGTTCTTCATGATGAAGATGTTGCTAGCCGATCGGCTAGACCAGCCGAACGAACAGCATCATGTTTTCATTTATGAATAATGTTTAAATCTTTTGTTTTTCTGCCTTGAAATGTGTGCCATGATATATTTTGTCATTGTTTAAAGTGTTAGAGTGAATCTGATGTATGTTGTTTTTGTTTAGTCATTTGCTAGCCGATCGGTTAGTCTAGCCGATCGAACAGCAAATGCTAGCCGATCGGTTAGTCTAGCCGATCGAACAGCAAATGCTAGCCGATCGAACAGCATTCTGCTAGTCGATCGAACAGCATTGCATTATCTCATATATGCATGACTATCTTGGTTAATCTTTCGAGTAGTAAAATGCTAGTCGTTCGAACAGCATTCTGCTAGCCGATCGAACAGTATTTTACTAGCCGATCGAACAGCATTCTGCTAGCCGATCGAACAGCATTTTGCTAACCGTTCGAACAGCATTGGTTGATGACCTTAGATATCTTGCATAGTCTTTTGCTAATCGATCGAACAGTATTTTGCTAGCCGATCGAGTAGACCACTCGATCGATCAGACCAGCCGATCGAACAGCAAAGGTTCTTTCAACACATCATTCCTATTCGATCGAACAGCAAATACTATTCGATTGAACAAGCCATTCGATTCACTGTTCTATCACTCTAAATGTTTTAAGTGATTCAAGTCTCTATATCTAATGTTTAAATTTTTCACAGGGACGAGGAAAAGACACTAACAAAGGACACAATGTTCCAAGTGCAATTGATGAGGTTTCTACAAAAGGAACAGAAGCAGAAAAAATGGTTGAGTGCTTAAGAAAAAGCAGAATTGCTAAGGCATTGTCTGATACAACAATAGTTTATGAATCTCATGTTAGAAGATTTTGGGACACTGCAAGGTTTGAAGAAAAGGATAATAAAATTCATGCAGTAGTCAAGAAGAAAGATAAAAACAACAAGGATATTGATGTTGAAGTAGTGTTTGGAGTAGAGGACATAAGAAGGGTTCTTGATTTACAAGATTCTGACAATGATCCAACGATCATATCAGAACGTCTTGCTAAAGGGCTATGGTGTAGATTGGGATTTTCTTCACACATCAACGGAAAAATGTTCAAAAGGAGTTTCTCGAGTCAATACAGATACTTAATGCATTGCTTAGTGCATTCCCTATCTCACAGAAAGGGAGCCTATGATGAGGTGTCTGACTACATAATGAACATTGTTGAAAGTATTGTGCTGAACAGGAAATACAATATTTCACAAGTGATTTTTGAATTTTTAAAAGAAAATTGCTTAGCCGGGAGAGACAAATACATTATGTACCCAAGATTCATTATGATGATCTTGGATGACAAAGTTAAGGATTTGCCAAAGAATAATGATGATATTATGGCAATGGCTGAAGTGAATAAGACTGCTATTCAGAGAATCACAAAGGAGAAGGATGCTAAAACAAAAGAGTTGATCTGTGCATTAAAGGATGAAGCATACGTAGCTCCTGAAAATGATAAATGGAGACATGATAATAGTGATTCAGACAATGAAGACAATAAGATGAGTGAAATGATTGAAAAGAAAACCAGATGGTGGTGTATCAAAGATGGAAAGAGAAAGAGAACACCAAAGTCGACCCCTGTGGTTGTAATTAAAGAAACAGCAAAGGGTACAGTGATAGGGGGAGCTATATGATTCTTAGAGTATGTTATAAAAATTGTTACTAATTTTGCTTTAAATAATTGTTTTGCAGGGTCTTCTGAAGAACCTCAAAGAAAGCTAATTGATGAACCTGTCATAGAACCGAGGGAGGTGGTTGATAAAGGTGTTGGTTTAGAAGAGACTTTGGAAAGCTATTTTAAAAAGCATGAAGAGGCTGAACAAGCACAAGCTCAAAAGAACTCCAGTAATGAAGATTCAGAAGAAACTTTATCTGAATCTGAACTGGACAAAGAGACAGTGGGAAAAGGAAAGGTACAACTGAAGAAAAGACCTTTAAAGAAAAGAAAGAATTCTGAAGATGAAGATTCACCGTACAATCCTGAGGATTCCCAGAAAAACAGAAAGAAAAGAAAAGCTGCTCGCACCGGTGATATTCCAAGAGTGGTTAGAGCAAAGAAACAGAATGCTAAATCACAAAAAGAGAAGGAAGGGAAGAAGAAACAGGACTCTGCTGAAACTAGTCCTGTGGTTGAAATACCAAAAGAAGTTCCTTTAACAGAAATTCCAATAGAAACACAAACTTCTTATGATGATTATGTGGAGATCACCGGAGTCAAATCTGCTAAACAAACATCTGATCGTCATGATATTCCAGAATCATCACAACGAAAGACAGATTATTTCAACTTAGATTTTGATAGCTTGGGTGGTGCTACTGGAGATTTCTTTAAAGATATGCCAGAAAGTGAAGGAGACCTATTTCATGATAAAAAGATGAAAGAATTGGAAGAAAAAGTTAAAGTCTTGGAAAAGGAAAAGGAAGAAAACGAAGCTGTGCAAGTAAAGTTAAAGGAAATGATTGATGAGTTGGAGAAACGGCACGAAGACGTAATGGATGCAGTGCTTACAAAAGATGAGAAATTGAATGAAATGAAGGAAGATATAAAAGATAATGCAGAAGTTATTAGCGCACTTACTGATGAAATTGCTGCATTGAACGCCAAAGTCAAAGACTTGCAGAATATCAATCAGACTTTGAATCAAATCTTAAATGAGATGAATGAAGCTTCGACAAATGAAATGAAGGCAATGAAGCTAGAGATGGAAGCTATGAGAGCAGATAAGGTGATGAAAGATAAGCAACTAGAAATGCTTACGGCTGTGATTGAAGCACATCTGAAGGTGAACATCCACGAGGCTTTTGATCAAGTTGACATTATCAAGGCAAATGAAAGAAGGAAAGAAAGAGAAAGACAGCTTGCTGAAGAAGCTAACCTGAAAAATAAAGGCATAGCAGAAGAAGTTGAAGTTGTTGGATCTTCACAAAATCAACTTGAGGTAGGTGGATCATCTTCTCAACCAGAAATTGAAATGGTGGATGCTCAAGATGTTACAGTAAATGATGAAGAAATGGTGGAAGCAGAAATTGAAGCAGTTCATGAACCAGAGTTTATTATGGTTGGTGAATCTGTAGAGCCTATTATTCCGGAGAATGTTTTGAGAGACGTTCAAATCATACAAAGAAAGAAAAAGGCTAAAGAAGTATTACTACTGGAGTACTCTACCGACAAGTTTGTATTAGTTGGAAATGCCTATAGAGTGCCCTATAGTGAAGAAGAATCTGCCAAGCTGTTAAGATTTTTTGAATTAAAGTATCAAGGGAAGATAGCTAGAGGAGAAGTGGAAGAAGAATCTGATAGTGATTTTTGGGAGGAAGAAGATGAAGATGATGATAAAGATGATAAAGCAGACGATAAATCCGATGATGATGATAAGCCTGATGATGATGATGATGATCAAGGCACATCGGGTTTGCTAATCAATGATCCATCCGTTCAAAATAAAGTAAATGAACTCATGAATGATGAAGTGAATGAACAGAATGATGATGCAGAGTGTGAAGGGTCATCTTCTGGAAACCAATCCGGTGATCAGGTACATCAACTCACATCTACTTTTATTTCTCTTTCTGAATATCATCAAGGAGAAGTAGATATTATTAGAACAAGAGCTGAAATGCTTGAGGAGTTGGGGTTAGAAGATGGGAAGTTTAAATTTGATATCGAAGATGAAATCCCAGAGTCTCCGATTAAAAACTTTGAACCACAATTTCCACTTGAAGCAGAATTTTATGATAATGTGACCATAGAGACTGATTCAGATTCGGAAGAAGATAGAATAGATTTTCACTATGAAGGTGAAGACATGGCATTTCCTACATTCACAGAGTTATTTGAAGACATGAATGCAGAATTATTGAAAAGAAAAATTGAAGAAAGAGTTGCATCTGCTGATATGCCTGAACCAGTTCCAAGAGAAATTTCTGCTGAAGAGAGAAAGAAATGGTTCAGATCAATGCCAAAGGAAAGAAAGCCTCTTAGAGCCCTACAGTATTTTACTCATGATAAAGACTTATCTTGGGGTGATATTCTTTCTTGGGGGTATCTGGAAGACTTGAATGTTTATGCAATTCGAAGAGAGCAAGGTGTTCAATACTTCAGGTGCATTTCTGATCTTGCTACCTTACCTTGGTGGGACGTAGATGAATTGGTGGTTACAAAGAATATTAAACAACTCTACTACGGTCCTGAAGTAAAACAGAGAGACCAGAAGCTGTGGAATTACATCAAGTATCAAGCAACGATCAATTATCCAGATTGGAAACCACAGTTTCCTAAAAGAATTGTGAAGTATACAGCTAATGGTGAGAAGGACGTTACTCTTGATGTCAAACCGCCAAAATGTTTGAAGAGCATGCCTTTAAGGGCTATTGAGCAGGATTTCTATGATTTATTTCAAGCATGGCTCTATAATCCTTCTACTGCTGAAGCTGTGATCTCTTTGTACGATAAAGACACTGGTGAAGCTAGGAAAATTTGTATTCTAGACCCGATGTGGCTGGTGAATTGCTCAAAGAAAGACATAGATTGCTTGTTTGTCAACAAGATAATCTATGACAAGAAAGACAAAGCCATTGCTCAGCAGTACCAGAGTGTAGTTGATGTCTGTTTTGCTAAAGAAATCAACTCTGGTAAGAACTGGAAAACCTCATGGAGAGAACTAGAGGTTGATGAGTTTCTAAAGGTGTACAAGAGAAGTTTAAGATCCAAGGAAATTCAGAGAAAAGCTGCTGAAAGAGGAAGACGAAATCTTGGATTTGTACCTCCTACTGATCAGACACCCATAGAGTCTGAAGAGAACAAGATCCCTAAGTGGGACAGAAAAAGAGATGGAGATCCAGTGTACAGAAATTGGTGGATAACAGAGGGAAGACATAAGAGAAGACAAATGTTAGCTGAACGAGAAGAGAAGAGAAAACAAAAGGCACGAGATAGAAGACGCAACAGGAAATAATCAAGACTTTGCTGGAAGGGACTACAGCTTCATCCGAGGGGGAGTCTGTTAGTACATAAACGTCTGTAGCTTCCGTCAGCTTAAAGTCTTTATTTTGTTAAAGTTGTATAGTTTAATGTATAAGGCGTCAGAATACAGGGTTTGTTTTGTAAAAGTGCTGCTTTGTAAGCCGATCGGCTGGCCTAGCCGATCGAACAGCCTAACCGATCGAACAGCTGTTCGATCGGGTGGCCTAACCGATCGGTTAGCCTAACCGATCGAACAGCACTTATAGCTTATTCTGACTCGCCTATAAATAGAAGTTCTGTCAGCTCATTTAGTACTTTTGAATCTGTCTGTAACCTAGAGAGCTGAAGTCTGTGATCAACTGGAACTTGTATCTTGTCATATATTACAATTGAATCGCAGACTGTTGAACATGGAAATCATATGTCTTTCTGTATCTGTATATGATTTGCTGGATTCCGCACAGCAATCATAGTGTGACATTCATTAACAGGAAGATCCCGATCAACCAGGGACCAACAAGGATGTTTGCTATGATTTGGAGTAGTGTTTATTGATAAAACATGTACATATGAGGCTTAGAGTACTAAATATTAGTACCACTAAAGCGGGGACAGCAAAACCGAAGCCAGAAACCTGTTTTTCACCTTTGTAGATTGTCTACACGGGGTCCTGTCCAGCCGACACGCCCCCGTGCCCACTTCCCCAGACCTGCTGTTTGTTTAATTCTGCAGATTTTTGCCAGACACGGGGTCGTGCCCAGCCAACACGCCCCCGTGTCCACCTTCTGTAAGTTTTCGTTACTGGCACTCTGAACACGGGGCCATGTTCATCCGACACGGGGCCGTGTCCAAACGCCCAATAACATAATTTTTTGCTTTTTCACACCTTTTTACACATTCAATCAACCTAAAAACTTATTTTTGGGACACATTGAGGACAATGTGTAATTTAATTGGGGGGGGGGATGCTAAAACCTTGAATCTTGCAAGTCCTAATTATAAGCCTTACACAAAACTCTATTGGAACAGCTAATCACCCCAAATTTTTTCAAAAATTTTCATTTTTTTTACTTGTCTAGGTTTAATTTGGGAATTTCAAATTCTAAAAAGGTTATATTTTTACAAATTTACAAACGATAGCGTCGTGATAAAAAGAACCAACATAAGAAAATTATGAAACGGCATGACAAGTTTAGTTAAAATTTGATTATATATATACTTGATCACATAAAAAAAACCCATTCCCACAAAAAGTGAGTTTTGATCCTTTATTGAGAATACAAATACATATCTTTAAACTAAATGCTCATTTTTCGTTTCTTGTGTGAATAGCCGCTTGGTTCTTACGACTCTAGAACTTTCCACGACGATACATTCCCGGTCCTTACCAACTTAAACCCGAGTAAGTAAATGACGGAGGCATTAGGACTAACCCTTTTTATTTCTACACCATTATTTTTCTTTTTTTACCACCTACCCAAAATCCCCCTAGTTAACCCCTTTGAGGCTAAACCTTTTCATTTCTTAACCCAAAACAAACACCCTTTTACCCACCAAAACCCTTTTTCATTTTAAACTCTTTATTTTAGTAACAAAGCTCGGTTTTTCTTATGACTTGCTTATGAAAAAAAGAGAAAAAAAAGGATGATGATGAAGCCAAAAGAAATAAGAAAAAAAAGTCTATCAAAAAGAAAATTGTTTGAAGAATGGCTTCATCAAAATAAAAAGTTACAAAATAATAACAAGTCTTACAAAAACCGATGCTTTTTTACGCCTTTCGCCCTTTTACTAACTACCAACCCAACCACCTACCTTTAACCCAAGCCTAACCCTTCACCCAAAAAGTCCTCTTGATATTTACAAAGGTATATAGTTAAAAAGGAGGATTGATTGCTTTGTAAGCTTATGGTAGGAGTAAGTTCCATGCCGCTCTCGAGTGATTCACTAAAATACATCTTCGGCCGAGTGTTGAGTGATCCCCCGTGAGGTATGTGAACTTGTATATAAATGGAATTTTAAAAAGGCATGTTATGCCCTAATAAGTAATTTAACTTGTGTAATGTTTTTAATAAACCATGACGAATAAGATTGTAAATAAATAAAAATAAAACTTATTAAAGAATCTTGGAAATCCCGACACTCTATGACAAACCCAAAAACCTTCTCTTCTACCCATTCCATTTGGGAGTGTAAAAGCCACATTATAAAGAGTTTTGCTTGAGGACAAGCAAAGATTCAAGTGTGGGGGTAATTGATGTGCACAAAATGCAACATATAAATTACATCAATTGTGGCATAAAACTAACCCTTTTTAGTACTAATGTTGGAAAAAGTGTGTTTTTGTCTTCCTTTTGTATTTTCAGGATTAAATGAGCTCAAATGAACAAAAGAAGCAAAAAGGCAGCTAAATCAAACATAAATACAAGAAAAGGAACAAACATGGCATGCCCGACCCCCCCCCCCGACAGCATCTTCCCAAGCAAAGCAAAACAAGAGAACAGAAGGCTGAACACGCCCCGTGCTCAGTGAGCACGGGGGCGTGCCCAAGTGTATGCAGAAAAGACAAAGTTGTAGAAGCTTCTATCACCCACCATGGGGGCGTGCCCAGCGGACATGGGGCCGTGGTCAACTCTAAGATTCGCAGAATCTGAGGAAATGTTGATAGTATAGATACACTTCTGCACACGAGGTCGTGCCCATCGGACACGGGGGTGTGGTAAACTAATGCAGACAAACTGCAATTAATGAAGAAAGAGAAGAGTGATGGACACGGGGTCGTGCCCAATGGACATGGGGCCGTGCCCGAGCTGCTGTTCAGGCTATAAATAGGGGTGCTTAGCTCATTTGCAAACCATACCTTGGCACACCACCTCTCTCACACTTCACCCACCACCACCCACCACCATCACAACACCATCATCCACCACCATCATCCATTGTCCATCATAAGAGTTCTTGACAATCAAAGGCCATGTTTGCCTAAGTCTCTTACATCACTTGGTGAAGACAAGCATTTAGTGTAATACTTTTTATTTTTAATCTTTTCGCACTTTTTATTTTGTTATGTATTAATGACTTTAATAACTAGTTTTATATGTTGAAGGTGATTCTTTCTTATCATTTGTCCGTGGTGTCGTGGCACTATTTTACTGTCTATATAAAATAAAGGATTTTCACCATTCATATCTCCACGGTCTATATGAGATATGTTGGCTACCTGGTCGGGGGTTAAGGGAATGGTTTGGTAAGAGTCTTGCCATTGTTCAGTGTATAGATCCTGCAAAGGACCTGGGTCAAATTTAGTAGGACCTCCTTCAATACCCAATGGTATTGGATGGCGGGAGTCCAAACTCTATGATCCCCTCATATATAAACTACTATTAAAACTTTAACCCGGCTACCTAGGACTGTATCCCTACTGACTCAGACTACTTAGCCGAGGATAACGTCACCTTCAAAAGAGGGGCCTACCACATTACGCATTAATAACATAATTAATTATCTTTCAATAATTCGACCCTTTAGGGTTGTATCCTTGCTGACTCAAACTACTGGGTCGAGGGTAACGTCACCTTCAAAAGAGGGGCCTACTACAATAACTAACATAATCTCTTAAAAAGTGCAAAAGTGCGGAAATAATCAAAGGTTACACTAAAGACGAGTCGGATCCAAGTGATTCATCTTGTCTGTCTTTTTTTACTTTTATTTTATTTTTTAGCATTTTAGTTAGTTTTATTTTTCTAGTTTAAAAACATTTTTCTAACTTTTTGATTTGATTAGACGTTGAGGATAAACCGGTATTAAAAGCTCTTATGTCCTTGGACGACCTCGGTATCTTACCAACACTATACTACACTCACGATGGGTGCACTTGCCCATATATGTGTTTAGTATTAGTAAATATCGTGTTTTATAAATTTAAAACTTGGCTAAAAAGTGTTAAAGGGCTTAAAGTATACATTAAAAATATATAACACTTCACACGCATCAGATGTTTTCAAATAAACACCTAATCAGAAAGTTTTCCTTGAAATAAAATTGGTAGTAAGTGAATACGTGAACTCACCTTCCTTTGTGTTGACACTTGATTTTTAACGTGTTCTACAGGTACTTGAGTTCGACTTCGGGAATTATGGCGTATCTTGTGGTTGTTGATGTATGTTTTGTTATTAAAATGTTGGACTGACTTTTAAAACTTTTTGGGACGAATGTAATAAGATCCTTGAGGATCAAAACAACTTAACTATGTCGTGGTTGTGTCGTGTCTTAAAACGTAATGTTTAAATAACTTACATCTAAAGTATACTAAAATGTCCAACAATTAAATGCATTGATCGACAAGTTATAAATGGGCACCAGCTTCCGTCACCACTACGTTTTATATTCCGCTGTGACGTATTTTGGGGTGTGACAGATGTTGGTATCAGAGCCAATGGTTGTTAGCGAACTAGATGTTTTCGGAGGAAAACACTAGACTTCAACCGAAGAATTTTGAGATTTAAAGTCCAAAGTTCTCGAAGCCAAGATTTTTAAATAAATGTGGACATTTTATCATGTATGAAAACCCTTATGTGTTTATGTGCATATGTGATTTTTTGTTTATTTAGGCCTTATGTGTTACTATTCACGTTGATCACACACTTACTTTGTACGGTTACGATATGTCACGTCTCGGCATATAGAGCCATTAGTAGACCTGCTTATTGATACTGTAGAACCTACACTTGAGATTCTTTCGCCCGTCGTCATAGATTCGTTTATTCTGCTATTCGAGTCACGTATTTTGCTACACCTCTTTTAGTCTACACTCGTCGTAGGAAGAGGACTCGACCCATTAGAGAGATCGCATCGACTTCGAGAGTTGAGACAGCGTCCACTTTGAAGAGGCAGAAAGGGGTTTGGGTCAATCGCACTCACTGTGATCGTCAATTCGCCACGTTACGCGGAGGCATGGAGAAGATGAAAGACTTAGAGGGACAGATGGATTGTTATGATGAGCTAGAAGAGCTTGTTAGGAAGATGTTGGACTTCCAAGGATTGAAGCATTAGTTGTTGATTGTTTCTGTTGATTGTTTTGTATGTCTCATTTAATGAACCCTATTTATGGCTTGCATGCCAAATTTTTAGTTATTTAGGAGGAAATTTCATATAGACTTGTTACGGGTGTTGATGTAGACACGTCGAATTTTGATTAGTCTTAGTACTAAAAACAGGCTTTGTAAACTTCTGGTATAAATATCGAATGTGTGACACCTGTGTCATTTCAATCATCATACAAATACCAAACCAATGAAATATTGTATTTCATACTTTGGATTTGTATAAATATGTGTATCGTTTGCACATATCAATTCTTGTTCGATTTCGAGCTTTAAATCGCTTTCTAGAAGGTTATACGTGAACTGATGCATAAATATAACCAGTTTAATGGAAAAAACACTCCGGAATAAGTTTTGGATGGTTTGGTGTGTCGAAATCAAGTTTATTCGATCGCAGGGACTATTTGTGTCAAACTGCGAAAGTATGCCAATTCGTGTGGTAACGAACATTCCGGAACTTGATCATAAGTTAAACATACCATAAATACCCTTTACATAGCTTATAAATAGGCTTTGAGGTGTTCGGTACGCTAAAATAAACTTTTTGGTCATTCAGGGACTAAAAGCGTCTAATAGTGCACAAGTTTGCATTTTCGCGCATATCTTACGTTCTGAATATATCCGGACATCCAAAAATTTATGTAATCATTAAAATATGTTATTTTAGTGATTGGCATGATAAAATTCCATTCGTCGCTTAATTTGGATCGTTTTTGCGTTCGTTACGACTTCCGTCGTAATTTACCGAACAACGCAACCGTACGACCAAACGAGCCGACATCTGAGATATTTTTGAGCGTATTTTAAGTTCCCTACACTTTAACTTCATTTTAGAGCTTTGAAATGGGGTTAACGGGGCTTAAACGTGTCAAAAATGCATCGAATATCAAGTTTGGGGCTGCAGGGACTAAATCTGCCATTTTTGAAAGTTGCTGACCTGCAAGGTCCTTACGGACCGAATGGGGATGGGCTACGGTCCGTAAGCCATCACAAGATCAGCAGAAATGTAGAAACATTGAATCTGGTCTTTTCCACTTGTTCCAATGGTTTTAATCCCTAGTTTTTCATGCTATGGGCTGGTTTGTGTGATAAACAAGTCCTCCAATCCTTCCCTAACACTTGTATGGCCAAGATCATTCCCTCTTTAGCAAGGAATGATCCTAATGGTTTACCGAAAAGTATAAATAGGCATGCCCTCCTTCACTTTTCTGCACCCTTGATCTGAATTACACTCTAAGTTGGAGTCTTTGCTTCATACTTGAGTGTGCTAGATCAAGTTCTCCCTAGCGTGGACCCTTTGTAATCTTCTTTCGTTCTTTTATCGCTTTTCAAGCGTGAAAGTCAAACAGTGTTTGACTTTCTGCTTTGACCAGTCTTTGGTCAACACGAAGTTCGTTTGAACTTCGCAACATGAGCATAATCACGATGGTTATAGTCCCTAGTGACTATACCTACTAATTACCACGTTGACTAGGCGTAGTGACGAGTCGTAGTTTCGGTCAAAATGCGCATTTAAGCGTATTTTGCAACCAAACTACTTTAGGGTATCAAAACCTGTTTTCTAATTTAGTTAAGCATGTTTTAACATGCTTAGCTCGTCACTATTAGATTAGTGCTTATGTAGAGTCGTTAGATAAGCGGTCAAAACAACCGCTTAGACTTTCGAACTCGACCCGTTTGGTCGATCATTAGGATCCGACCAAACATGTTTAGTGGCCATAGTTGTATAGGGAATAACCTTCCGAGGTTATACCTTATGGTCACATAGTTTAAGTAGTTGTATGATAGGTAGATTATATGCCTTAGGTAAATGACCAAAATGCCCTTTTCATGCATAATTGGTATTTAAGCATATGTAACTTAAACTTTTGTCACATAACTGATCATGCAACATATTTAAGCATGTTTAGGCATATAATACTTGTCATAGGACTAGTTAGACGTCTCGAACGCGCGTTTGCGTGAACGACACGTTAAAGTGGCGTAAGGTACCTAAACGGGTCGTAATGGGTCGTAAGCACTTAGGTTAAGTTTCCTTTTAGTATTTAGGCCTTGTTAAACCATATCATATGAGTTCCCACACTCATTTGGTTTACGAGACCTCATCCTATCCGATCTTCCGATTTAGGTCCGGTTTATTTACATAGTTACCTATATTAGGTGCCGTTTGATTCCGTGCTCCCTCTAGCTTTGCTTGGTTGTTATTCAAGACTTCTAAGCACTCTCAAGTGAGTACATAGTCCCCTCTTTTACTGTTTTCAAATGTTTTGGGGTGAAATATGTGTACCTATTTGTTATATTCATGATTTCAAAGTATAATTTATTATACGTATTAGTACTTATCTTTTGACAAACCGAATGATTATTTATGGCTTAAACCCTAATTTTTATCAACGATTGTAAAATTAAATTGTTGGATAGTACTTATTTTATGTTCACCAGACCGGTTGGTAGTATGATATAGCGCTATAGGATTTGACACCCCATTCCTGTTGTCATGGAATATCAGAAACCGATATTTTATCCAAATAGGAATTGCCTTTGTGGTATTTCTATAGTCTCAAAGGTGTAGTTTGATACACTCAGCTCTGAATGAATTCCAAATCACATTTTTTATGGTATATTTTGTTATACTCCTAAAAGTATAGTTTGATATACGCTCATATGTGATAATGTACAAAACCAACATATATTTTGTAAAACCAAAACATAATTTGATATGTTATTTATAAAACCAAAACATAGTTTGATATGTTATTTATAAAACCAAAACATAGTTTAATATGTTATTTATAAAACCAAAACATAGTTTGATATGTTATTTATAAAACCAAAACATAGTTTAATATGTTATTTATAAAACCAAAACATAATCTAATATGTTATTTATAATCCAAAGTATACTTTTGATATACTACTGAAAATTATTATTTTAACGACTAAAGTATATTTAATATACTATTTGTTATACTATTTTGGATCTGAAATATATTTTAATATATTACTTATTCGACTTTCTTAAAACCAAATTATATTTTTATAAATACTACGAACCATTTTATCAAAATATTGTTTTTCAAACAATATATTTTAAACAAACTCATTTTACTTAATTATTTATTTATACACCTTTCTTTTATATCATCTGTTTTCTTATCATTTATTATATGATTTATAAAAGAAAACATTTTTAAAGTTCATGACTATTTTTGTTAAAAACATTCTTTTTTTTTTTAAACTTATAAGTCATGAATCCTATTATAATAAAACCTATGTATCTCAGAAGCATTTTTATGTTGACGTACCTATTTTTACACATGTTTCAGGTGCTGTTATGTGATGATTAATGATGTATGCTATGCTTAGGATGGACTTGTGCCTTAGTGAGTTTAAAACTTGAAACATAAAATTTGTAATTATCTGATTTGTAATAGAACAAGGAGTTCAATAATTCAATAAAACGAAATTATTTAATCCATGGTTGTGAAAAAATGATTCTGTTACAACACTCCCCGATGTTTCCTCCATGTTTTGTTGTTTTACGTGGTCGGGGTGTGACAGAATGGGTTCCTTTTGGCACAAAAATTATTCTCGTTAATGTGTGGATATTATACATGCACAATGTTTGGTCCACTAACATTTAATGATTGAATTATTTTTGGTTATCGTCTTATATTGATATTATGTTGTAATAATAGAAACGACGAAATGCCGCCAAAAGCGAGACAGGGATCTGGACTACCTATTACCCCGAAAGAGTTGGCACAACTCATAGCCCAACACGTTAATACTGCCATGGAACAGTGGCTAGGAACGTGGAGTGGTGCTCATGGGCATGGTTTTGGTGGGACACAGATCGAAGACCCTTCAAGTAGCATAATGATCGGAAAGTTTTAGTAGTTCCTGTGTTATGATATAATCGGAGCGAAAATCTGATTTTTCTTTAACTTTGTGAATAGTACATAGATGTACATACAAAACAATCCAGGGTTGTAACCCAAGATCATTTATCGGTACCCTATGCAATGACGTGGCAACGGTATGCGTGATGTCGGGCCGTCACAGCGGATCGACCATTCAAATAATTGCGCATTCCGAGCCTAGATCTGGGGTTTGCGAAAGCGAGAGTCTGAGAGAGTTTGAGGAAGGCATATGTAGCCAGTTCTAGCCATTCTAGAAAAGATAATACCAGGGATGGCTGGAGTAGTTTGGAGAAGAAGACTCACGAGGATGAGCGGAGAAAGTGCGCCAGAGGTGGTCGGACTAGACATGTGACCCCCAAGTGTTATGCTAGGAGTACATTGGATGGAGTTACGCTCAAGGGATGTTACGGGTGTGGTAAACAAGGACATTTCGAGAGAGATTGTCTGAAAATGAAGGGTCAGGATGCTAGGGGTAGAGCGTTCGAGCTAAACGCTGGGAAGGCACGAGACGATCTTGCTGTTGTTACTGGTATGTTTCGAATCAATAACCAATCTATGCTCATACTCTTAATACCAAAGCTGACTTGAGTTTTGTTCGAAAAACTTTGAACCATTTTTTTTTTGTGTTCACCTACAAGTAAGCTGAGTATAAAGCGCCCGATAGAACTAGCAATTGGTAAGTTGATGGAAACTAGTGAGACCGTTCACGATTGTAGTATTTAGTAGGTGATCGTAGTTCTAGTATTGGTTTATTTCCAGTGGAGCTGGGGAGCCTTGACGAAGATGTGAGAATGGATTGAATATCCAAGAATGAAGTGGGGACTATCGCTTCTAGAAGCTAGCTAGGATATCTCGTCCTGATGATGGTAGAGAGGTGGTAGTTGTTTACGAAGACCGACTGAGTCAAGTGTCGAGTTTCGAGTGTCGAGTGTTGATAGTCGAGAGTGGTCAGTGTTGTGAGGATGTTTGAGTTGTTGCGAAAGGGCTATCCTGCATTGTTAGTGAATGTGATGGATGCAAAAACCGAATGTAGGAACGTCGGAGAGATTTCTATCAATCGCAACTATCCGGAAGTCTTCCTAAAAAGACTTACCTGGATCTCCCCTGCAAGACAGATCGAATTCCGAATCGATCTGGTATCCGGTGCTGCACCCAATTGCACAATCTCCTAATAGATTAAGCATCGTCTGAGATGATAGAAATGTCGATTCAGTTCCAAGAGCTATTGAATCCTTTAGGATATGTGATGATTTCAGAGAGCTGAATAAGTTGACTATCATGAATTGGTACCCTTTACCGAGGATTGACGATTTGATCGATCAAACTACAAGGATCCAACTACTACACAAAGATCAATCTACGACCAGGATATCATCAGTTGAAGGTTTCTGACGAAAATATTCTGAGGACTGCTTTTCAAACACGATATGGCCATTACGAGTTATTAGTCATGCCTTTTTGACTAAATTAATGCGCCATTTATATTCATGGATCTCGTGAATAGGGTATGGAAACCCTAATCCGATGAATTTGTGATAATATTCATCGACGACATACTTGCTTACACGCAAGCCAAGGAGAATCAGGAGTAACATTTGAAGTTAACTATGGAGTTGGTGAATGGTGAGGAGCGCCAAAGACCCGTCGGGAGTATGATGATCCATATGACTAGCTAGGTGCTACCGTAAATTTATTGAGAATTTCTCTAAATTAGTGCAGCCTTCGACACTAATAACCTCAAAAAGAAAAGGGAAATTGATTGGACAGCAAGATAGTAGGAAGCTTTTCGGACCCTTGAAAAAGAAGTTGGGAGCGTGTATGATGGACTCCGATGGAAATTAAGATACTCACATGCCCTTGGCAGAGTTATCTTATAATAATAGTTAACATGCTAGTATTCAGGTTGCTCCGTTTGAAGCCTCGCATGGATGGAAGTGTTGATCACCATTTTGTTGAGCTAACATGACAAAGGACAATTAACCAGACCTTAGTTTATCTAGAAAACCAGCGACAGGATATGCCTGGATCGAGGGAAGGTTAAAAGTCGCCAATTGATTAGCAAAAGGATTACATGAACAATTGAAGGAAACTATTGCGATCCCAGATTGAAGATTTGGTTCTGTTAAAGGAGTTATCTTGCAGAAATGGTATTAGGTTTAGCAGAGGAAAGAAAAGCTGAGCTACATTGACTTGGTCCTTTCAAGAGCCCATTTTAAGTTGGATCAGTCGCTTATAGGCTCAAGCTACCATAAGGATGGGGTAGTATACATGATGTATTGTTTGGGTTCAGTTGAGAAAGTGTATAATGGATGATACACTGATTTTGTTCTTTATAGAGATTTGTTTGGAAGATAAACGGAAGTTTATCGAAATACCGTAGAAGGAGTATGTATAGCTAGAAGAGTTATGCTAATAACCGGACAGGCGATTACAACATTCTAGTCGTATATGAGATTTATTGATTTGGCGATTTGTGTATATCTGAAATGAATGCAAGAAGGAAGGAAGACGAGTTTATGAGATTTGATTCTTTCGAGAGCCCATCTCGAGTTGAATTAATCGGGTGTAGACTCAGACTATCTTAGGTACGGGGTAATGTATATGTAAATATAAGTATGTGGAACCCGAAATGGTGGAACTTTGACTTAATCGTCTTGATTAAGTGCTCGTAAATGTTGAACCTTGGAAAGAGAAGAGAGCGTTGAGACGAGAGATTAGGAATTAAGGATGTGTGTAATATAGGTCTACGAAGATTCTTTGTAAGAATCAAAGTTTCTCGCAGAAAGTATAAGACTATATTCATTAAACTTGTGTTTGCTGTTTCCACCCAGTGCAAAAACAGAACCTGTAGAGTAAAAATTTCGGGGACGAAATTTCCTAAACAGGGGGAGACTGTGACACCCGGCTTTTCAGGCCATACCGTACAATTGTAACACGTGTTGTGAATAGGTAACAGGGCTGTATTTGACTGGTTATGATGTTTATATGTGAAATTTAATGAGTTGGTAAAATTAAACTTTGATAAAAATTATGTTGGCAAAGGTAAGATAAACGCTTATCGCGTAACGGTTAAAATGCGAAATGAATGTCGGTGACCACCTGATCAGTGTTAAAATCCTAAAAAAAAGTTTGTTATGATTAGAATAATTATTTTAATCATATTCGTGTGGAAAAATAATTTAAACGCTGGGAAACTCTATTTTTCGAGTTTAAGCGCGTACCGCGCAATGCAGCGCGTGTACCGACAAATTACTGTTAGCATAGCCTGTCAAGGCAACTGATAATCATTTTAGTAATAATTTGATGAGTTTATCACTTTAGAATGATGAAAATAAATAAAAACGCACGAATCCCTATTTTTGCGATTTTAAGCGCGTACCACGCAGCACAACGCACATACTGCCAAATACCGACAACGTAGCCAGTCCAGGCAAACAAAATATTGTTCAATAATATATTGGTGAGTTTATTTTTATAGAGCGTTAAAAATAAATTAAAACGAGCTAAAACAGGTTAAAACGCTAGATAAAATGCCCGGTATCCTGTTAAACACCTGTTTTTAATCTATATATATCATTTATATATATTTTGTGCATATATATATGTATATTTCGTGTATGATGGAAGAGGAGCCACCTCTCACACATTGATGCCACTTGTTAGCTTGCATGTGACTCTTGGAACCTTTAAAACTCTCCTATGTCTTTTTTAATCTTGCATTTTCCAAGATCACCACCTAAACAACATTACATCTCTCTCTCTAGATATTCACGGCTGAAAACAGCCCTTAACTCCCTTCCATTTTTGAAAATTCAACCATCTTTTGAAGATTTAAGGTGTTTCAAACAAGTTTCAAGCTCTTGAGAAGATCCAAAGGTGATTTGGAGGTGTTTCAAACAAGAACCAAGCTCCATGTCATCACACTTTGTGAAGAAACCCATCAAAATCTTGTAGGTATAAAATTTACCTTAAAAATCATATTCTTGACTCTTGATGATGTTGATGATGATAGAAGTTTCTCAAAGTTCTTGAATAATTAACAAACTTGAAAACTAATAAGAAATGGGTTTTTATGTAAATAAAAATGGATATATATATATATGTATGTATACATAACCGTATATGTGTATGTGTGTATATATATGAGACTGAGTTTGATTTATGATAGATACTTGTTTGGTAAATTTTTCTAAAATGACATGCATGTAGGTTTTGTCATATGTTCATTAATGAAAGATTGTTGTATGCAATTATGTTTAAATGATTAGATGATGAACATATCTTAGATTTGCATGACTTAACTTCAGGTTTGATACATATTATCTTATACGAAATGATGATAATATGATATATGTGCTTTAAATACTTGTACACAAGCATGCATGATGAAAGATGAACATGAAATGATGATTTGAAGATGATTTGATAAAATAAAGTATGATCAGAATATAAACACTAAAAATATGAATATTTTAAGTGTTAAATGGTATATAACTTTGTCATAATGTTTGCTAGCTTTGCATGTTGTACTTGGTGCATTAAAAGTTGTAAAATACGTGAAATCGCATGATTTACGTGACTTACACAAAAACTGCACTAATCTGATTATAACCACTATTTTAATCAGTAAAAAAAACATGTATTGTGTTAAAATATCAAGTCGTTTCGAGTTGGGATGATTATAGTAATGTTTAACGCAAAACTATGCGTTAAAATGGTCAAAAATCCGCTTTTCGAGTGATTTTTATAAAACTGATTTAGATCAGTAAGTAAACTGATATTTTTAGTTTAAAAATGAGTATTTGAACTAATTTTAAGTTTACTTGGTGTTTGGTTGGTCATACGTGACTTCCGACGCCCGAAACCGTTACCGAAATCGCTATAATACGCATTTTTCTATGTACACTAGTATGGGCAAAATTTTGGGTGAACCTTATGTATTAAAATTTGTTATGTGATTTAAACGTGAGAAGGTGAAAATATGTTAAGTTTGTAACATGATATTAGAAATCTAGCCTATGCATGTATATTTGTGGGTTTTGTGCGGCAGAAACGGTAGAAATCTAGCCTATGCATGTATACTTGTTTGTCGAGCATGAAATTTGATACCTATGAGATGTTTTATGTATATTTGCTTTAAAATGACAAAATAGATTAGTTAGCAAGATTTCGCGTGTTTCGGTGATAAATTATATGAACGCTTATGTGTATATATATTACGACACGCAAATCGTAGATATTTTGTGTATAAACGGGAGAGTTAGCGGATTTACACAATAATGGTCACCAATAAAATCGTTCAAGTCGCAAAATCATAAAAATATATATATATGGACTCATATATGTGACAACTGTCAAATTTGCATGCATCCGTACTATTAGTTAATCTTAATTATGTGCTTAATGACTGTGCTTGATTACAACTGACACTTTAAACTGCTTTATGATTTTTGTATCATACAAACATATGCATCATATTTCATACAGTCACTCCATCTATTACACACAAACTTTAGTGACATACTTGGTGCACAAAGCACAGTTAGCACACTGAACGGATAATTCAGAAACATGCTGACAATGCCAGCACATAGACAGACAATGTTTTGAGGCCAGTATGAGCCAGAGAGAGGGTACTACACTAGTGTGAAATGTAGGGAAGTGAGGACCATAAAAATGCGTCACTAGGTGATAGTTAAAGTGCCGGGAAGTGCCTCAAACACACTTTAAGTGCAGAATTCTGTATTTATTAACAAAATTCAGCATTATAACATGCTAGTAAGGTGCAAAAATATGGCAGAATGGTCCTGTATGCTTTCCTAAGTGCCGGGAATTAATGCTTTCCTAAGTGCCGGGAATTAATGGTGTTACAAAATTCAACCGAACAACCGGACATTACCCGGGACACCAAATTTTTGCCAAACACATTGTTTAATTATTTCTTGACTAGTCTTGATCCCCGAACACCCTAACACCCACTAAATATGAAGTAGCTAACATATATAAGCATACACTTGGATTCTAACTTATATTTACCAACTTAGTCACAAAATTTACAATCTACCCCCCCCCCCATATGAAGTTACGGTCCAAGGGACCCACCCAAATCCACCACCTTACCTTCAAGATTATATCTCATATTTTATTTGATTTTTGCTTGATTTAGTGGCTAAAACATTAGAGAAATCCTTATAAGTATGGTCCTTTGGATTACATGACCATACCTACATCATTTCATAATCTTCACACTCCATCTTTCTGACTCTTTCCTCCCTCCCTCTCGGCTCATATACCACCGCCACCATCACCACCATATCACCACCCCATTCATCCATTTTTGAGCTTCATTCAAGTGTAGAAGAAGGATTAACGAATCTTGCAACTTGTGGAACTTCAAGGAGCTTCATACATTGCTTTTCACCATCATCTTCTTCATCTTTTTACTAGAGATTCTTCCCTAGCCTTGTGCTAGTTGTAAGTCTTTGATCTACCCTAGTTTACTTCCATTTTGAGTAGTTAAAAGTCATGTTATGTTGAATATTACAAGAACACTAAGAACAAGAACTAAAAACATAAACATGAAGCTATACATAAAGTTTACATATGGATGAAACATGAAGATGAAATATTGTAGTAGGATGTTGTAGTGAACATGTTGTTGATTGTATGATGATTCTTGGTTATGTGGTGTTAATCACCATATGGATCTTGTTAAATAATATTTAGAAATATGATTTAACAAGATTAGAAAGTGTTTATGTGTTACATAAAATAACCACCTTCTAGTTAAATATGAACTTGATAAAAATGATTTTTCTTGAAATATAATGGAACAAGTAAGTTGGTGATCATGTAGATCCGGGATTTTACAAAAGACTTTTTCTAATAAACCGAGTTAGAAAAGCGATTTTTGGAAAGACATGACTATTACAAACACTTACACCATTTTTAGAAATAAGACAAGTATGAGAATATTTTATTTACAAGAAGAGTTCCAAGGGGTTATTCTTTGTAAAAATTATTTAATAGTTGTAAACACTAAACTTTTGTAAGAAAATGGTTTTTAAAGAAACAATTACATTTTGGATGGTAACTAAACCCACTAAACACCCCACTAAGTTATTACGCGTTTTTACTAAAAACCAAGTTCAGGTTATTATGCAAAGTGCATTGTTTTTGCACTTGGTTAGTGTAATGTTGTTTGATATATTGTGGAGATTGATTGGATGGAATTTTTGAAAAGAAAATGATATGCTTAATAGCATGGACACCTCCGTTTTAGGGGAAATTCTCGCGAAATTTTCTAAAAATCCCAAGACTTAGAAAATTATTTTCTAACAAGAATTTACAAATGTGTTAACTTTGTTTTCGGAAGTGAACTTCGCCATAAGTTTTGTTACTATATTTCAAAGTATCGGAGGTGGGTTTTTTCTTAAATAAAAGCGGTTAAATATATATCTAGAATATATATTTATTAATAAGACGCTTGTGTGAATACTTGTTTACTTGGTGGAATAACTATATTATTTTATAGTAAAATAATATTACTATAAATTACCATGAATTTACAACTCCAAAGTAATACCAAAAATCACAAGGGATGAAATATAAGTTACACATTTAATATTATGAAGCCGAACAATAAAACGTAACTAATGAAATATTCCGGAAGACACCAATACAATATGTTTTTGGTAAATATTATTTTGGATATGAAAGAGGTAAAAATATGATTTTCGTACGTATTACCAAGTTATATCATATTTTTGGGACAAGAGAAAATGTATTATTATTTGGGAAAGTAAAAGTATTTTTACTCGGGTTTATTAAGAAATATAGTATTTTTAGGAAAATATATATTTTCTTGGACTGTATTGTTTTGAATAAAAATAAAATTTATTTATATACTTCTAAGTGGGGCTTAAAGATATATATTCTTTTGGATTAACTGTAACACTCCAAAATTTCTAAATAATAATAATAATAATAATAATAATAATAATAATAATAATAATAATAATAATAATAATAATAATAACTATCATTGAGGTTTGGTATCTATTTTATTATATTTTATTTGTTAGTGGAATAAGAGTTGGTTGAATCAATCCAATTGTATAAACCATGTGTGTGAATGTATATAAAATACATTGTATACGTAAATGTGTTTATATACATTTTACCTAAGTATTAATATGGTTTTATTTTAAAACTTTATATATTAAATAAGCTTTATGTAAAATTTACTTCTAAATATATATGTATATATATATATATATATATATATATATATATATATATATATATATATATATATATATATATATATATATATATATATATATATATATATATATATATATATATATATATATATATATAGGGAGCCGCTAAAATGAAAACCACCTCCAGTTGTAAGAACCATGAGAACCACTCTCCACCAATCATAATCAGCCAACGAAAAGGGTAGTTTGGTCATTTACCCTAAATGTCTAATCTCAACCCTCTCTCTTCATTTAATTCACACTCTCTCTCCTCTCTCATCTCTCCTCTCTCCTTTCCTTTATATTTGCAGACATCTCATTCATTTTCTACCTCTCTCTTGAAAATCAAAGCTCCACTCCCGATCTTCATTAGCATCTCTCATTCTCTGTCTCTTGTCTCCTGTAAATCGAAGATGATGATGACGACGACTGAACCCACCTTGTTTCCGACGGCAACCACCAAGCAAAACACCCCCTTCGTCTCCAAAGAAATCGCCGGCCACCCCAACTGTGGTGGCGGCTCGTGACGCCGGTGGCCCAAAACAGAGGCGGAAGGTTCAGAGGCGACGGCATGAGAGGGAGAGAGGGAGAGACCGAGATGAGAGAGAGACAGAACTCCGGCGGATCTGGTTCAGAGGCGACGGTGGCCGCACAGACGGCGGCAACCCCGATCAGATCCCTCTCTCTCCTTGCTCACTTACCGGAATTCAGATGTTCTCTCAGATATCTCTCTCCTTGTTCACCGCCACCTGAAACAAATCCGACCACCACCGTCTTCATCTCTTCCGACGGCGTCGGGAGAGAGACGGTGGGTGATCTGCAACCCATCTCCGGTGACATGTTTTGACTTTTTTTTTAATTTTGTTTGAGCCCTAGATCTTGTGTGGTTTGTTTGATCTGTTAGATTTGGCAAACCAGGCGGGTTTTGGGTGGGTGAAGGGGGGTTGTTGTGATGGGTTAGAGGGTGGGTGAAGGGGGGTTGTTGATCTTTGAATCTGGTCAGTTTTTTGAAACGATTCTTTATTTGTGTTTTTTGATTTGGATGGTTTTCTGTTTGCATAAAGTGACCATGTTTTGCATATGGTGATTCTGGTGGGTTTTGTGTTTGCATAAAGTGAGCCTCAATGTTTGATCTTTGTGGTTGAAAACTTGATTTTAGAGAAACTGTTGATTTGTGGTGCCGGTGCTGCCCTGTGGTCCCCGCGCGTTGGTGCCCCGTGGTGCCCGCGCGGTGCCAGTGATGAATGATGTTCATCAGGTGCGTTTGAATGTTTGAATATGTGGGTTTTGATTCGTTTTGGATTTTTTGGGCGATGATGATGCAAAAAAAAAAAGAAAAAAAAACCGTATATTTTGATGACGCTGGCGCGGCAAGGATGGTGGAGGGTAGGTTTTTGAACCTGCAACCCTTCTTGCAGCCTCTGATTATCGGAAAAATCTGAGCCAAAACATCGTATTTTTTAAGATTCCACTCGTTTTTTTTATTTTTGTTTGTTGGATTTTTTTTTGAGGCGTCGATGATGATAACAATATATCTGAGACACCTCCCGAGTTTGCGATTTTTGAGTGCGTTCGGTTTTGCGAAAAAACTTTTTTTGTAAAAAAAAAAAAACTAAACCGCAAACTTTTTTAACGTAAACCGTTAACTTTTTTAACCTAAAACGTAAAAACATGAAGCGTAAAACATAAAAAGTTTTACGTAAAATGTAAAACGTAAAAAGTTTAACATAAAGTTTTAAACGTAAAATGTAAACTTTTTAACGTAAAACGTAAAATGTAAAAAGTTTTACGTAAAACGTTAAATGGTTTACGCAACACGTAAAACGTAAAAAGTGTTACGTAAAACGTAAAAAGTGTTACGTAAAAAGTGTGTAAATCGTAAAACGTAAAACGTAAAAAGTGTTACGTAAAACGTAAAAAGTAAAACATAAAACGTAAAAAGTTTACGTAAAACGTAAACAAAAAAAACAAAAAAAACCGGCGCGTAAAACGTAAAAACGTTAAAAATGTTGAGGTAAAAAACCGGCACGTAAATCGAAAAAAAACGTTAACGTAAAAAACCGGCGCGTAAAACGTAACAAAACCGGCGCGTAAAACGTAACAAAACCGGAGCGTTAAAACGTAAACTTTTTTATCGTAAAACGTAAACTTTTTGACGTAAAACGTAAAAAAACGACGCGTTAAAACGTAAAAAAATTAACGTAAAAAAACGGCGATTTTCTGTTGCGTTCGGTTTTGCGTAAAAACGTTTTTTGTAAAAAAAAATTAAACCGTAAACTTGTTAACGTAAACCGTAAACTTTTTATCGTAAAACGTAAAAACGTGAAGCGTAAAAAGTGTTACGTAAATTTTTTCGTAAGTTTTACGTAAAACGTAAAAAGTTTTTCGTAAGTTTTACGTAAAGTTTTTCGTAAGTTTTTCGTAAATTTTTTTCGTAATTTTTTTTCGTAAGTTTTACGTAAAACGTAAAAAGTTTTACGTAAAACGTAAAAAGTTTTACGTAAAACGTAAAACATAAAAAACTTAACGTAAAACGTAAAAACTTTTACGTAAAACGTAAAAAGTTTAAATTTTTAATGTAAAATGTAAAAAGTTTTACGTAAAACGTAAAAAGTTTTACGTAAAACGTAAAACGTAAAAAGTTTTTCGTAAAACGTAAAAAGTTTTACGTAAAACGTAAAAACTTTTACGTAAAACGTAAAAAGTTTAAATTTTTAACGCCAAACGTAAAAAGTGTACAAAAAGGGGCGCGTTAAAAAAAGTGAAAAAAACGGCGCGTTTAAAACGGCGTGTAAAAAAACGACGCATTAAAAAACGTGGAGAAACGACGCTTGAAAAAACGGCGCGTAAAAACGCGTAAAAAAACGGCGCGTTAAAAAACTTCGGAAAAACGGCGCGTTAAAAAACTTCAGAAAAACGGCGCATTAAAAAACTTCGGAAAAACGGCGTGTTAAAACGGCGTGTAAAAAGCGTGTAAAAAATTTGGCGCGTTAAAAAACGTGGAAAAAAACGGCGCGTAAAAAACGTGTAAAAAACCGCGCGTAAAAAAAACGCCGACTGAGAAAAACGACGACTTAAAAAAACGGCGTTAAAAAACGGCGCGTTAAAAAAACGCCGATTGAGAAAAACGACGCCTTTAAAAAACGGCGCGTTAAAACGGCGCGTGAAAAACGACTCGTAAAAAACGGCGTTAAAAACGGCGCGTTAAAAAACGGCGCATTAAAAAATCGGTGCGTTAAAAACGGCGCGTTAAAAACGCCGATTAAGAACGGCGCGTTAAAAAACGGCGCGTTAAAAACGGCGCGTTAAAAAACGGCGTTAAAAAACGGCGCGTTAAAAAAACGGCGCGTTAAAAACGCCGATTGAGAACGGCGCGTTAAAAAACGACGTTAAAAAACGGCGCGTCAAAAAAACGTAAAAAGTTTAACGTAAAACTTAAATTGTAAAAAGTATAAAAATCTTTTAAAAAAATCTGAATTTAAAGATGTTTTTTAATAAATAAATTATGTTTAAAAAATAAAAGTAATAAAAAGTAATTAATGAATAGGACAAAAAGGTAATTTAAAATTAATATATATAAAAAGACAAAATAGAGTTATTTTACTTATATACCCTTTTGTATTATAATATTAAAGACATAATAAGACAAAAAGTTTTTAATATTAATATTAACTACTTTTAATCACATCCATCCATCTAGTTGATCTAAGGGCCATAAAGTGGTTCTCATGGTTTTTACAACTAGAGGTGGTTTTCATTTTAGCGATCCCCTATATATATATATATATATATATATATATATATATATATATATATATATATATATATATATATGGTTGAAAAAATATCTAGATAGAAACTGTGTATGAAGTTACAATCAAACTATCTTAGTTCCAAAACCATGATGATGTTTAGAACCATTTGTAATTCCAATAGTATAATAAAACACAATCCCATACCTCACCATCCTTTCTCTGCAACTTTTATGCTATAGATAAAGTAACACACAACGTAAAGAAAAAAAAAAAGGAGAAATCAAAAATGCTTGTAGTGTGATATGCGTGTGTGTAGTATGTGTACTGAGTGTGTGTGTTGAAAATGTGCATGTGTGTACGTTGGTATGTATGTGTGTGTTCAAAGAGAAAGTAATTGAATTTCAAAATAATTCTTTTCTTTAATTTAAACTTACATATTTAATTAAGTATCAAATCAAATAATAAATATCAAGTTATATAACTCTTATTACCAAACATAATAAATTATATAAAATAACGCGATTAAACTACTTAACGTGAGTGTTAAACCCGAGGGTTATTTTTATGTGTTACGGGTATGTTAGTTCGTGGTTGCCGGGAAAGTCCAACGAAAGACCTCTTTATTTAAATAAATTATGTAATACTAATCTCGTAAATACGGGATTTAGGTTCACGTAAGTTTTGAGCACGACTCGAATTGTGGATTTTTGCTTTGCTTGCTAAACTAAGGTACGGATTCCTAGTTCTGACATCATAGTATTTTTTTTATCATATCTGTCACTTTGCAGTACGGATCTTCGTGTGTTCCTATTAATCGTTTGATATGTGATGCGATACCTGAATCAGTATGGAATTGTGTATGATTGTTAGTGTGATGTAACATGCCATACCTCAGACTTGTACTCATGGTCGCATGTTCCTATTAATATTATTTTCAGTTGGTTGTAAACTATTTACATGGCCTTAGTTTTGTACTCTGTCACCTGAGCGTCTGGCTTGCCGTTTGGGCGTCAACGGCATGGCACTTATCGTGACAGTGCGTAATAAAAGTTCACGGCGTCTCTAGTTTGTGCTCGTGTAGCACCTTGGCCCCTAGAGGCATATAGATCGATCTTAGTTCCGAGTTTGAGTTTGTTGTGTGGGTATGGAATAATGGGTGAACGCCACGCTCACCATCTCATAGGTGCATGGACTAGCTAGCTGTGTACCAGTCTGTTTTTGGCTCTGGGTGCTTCCTTATTACATGACTATTGTTGTGACATTCAAGGTCACCTAATTAGTATATGCATATGATACGTTTGTGATATGATATGATCCGTCCGCTACTGTGCCAATTATACTTTAGGCGCATGTTTTTGATTTAGTTCAACATCTACTTCCTTTTAATTTCTGTATCCGTATTTGATTCGTTATCTCAATATCATTTCGTGTTTCTTTCTTTTCGCCCATCCTTACTTGTACTATTGATCTCTCCGTTACTGAGCAATTCTTTGGCTCAGCCGTAGTTTCTTTGTTGTGTTTTTCTTGTCTTGTTTACACGTAATCAGGGATAATATGGGGAATCAGTAATAAGAGATTAATGGACGTTCAAGAGTATTTAGAGACTCCTTATTTTGTTAAATCATGTACCTTTAAATGAACTTAAGACTTAGGGTATTTTGAGACATGTATGTCACCTTGAATCCTATCTTATATTAAGTGGATGTGTTTTGGTTATGATATTCGTAATAGTGATGCTCCGACTTGCCGCGGGTTGGGGTGTTACATTAACACACCAGAATACGACGCCACTACATGGCTAGATAAACAAATACAAGAATACGGATAACCATGTATGAAATATCCCATCCATGGGAAGGAAATACGAATACGAATACTTGAGAAGTATTAATACAGAAATATTGTATAAACAATTATTCCAAACTAAATATAATTATTATAACTTGGAATGATATCGGAAACGTAGTTCAAAAACATAAATACTAAGACAAGGCACGACCCGTTCGTCTAATAGACGTTAGACCATTGTAGGTAGTCGTGTTTGTTGAGGAGATTTGGGTTACAAGTACCGAAGACGCAATACTGTGAGTTCATGTCCCCCTTTTCTTTTAACTGTTTTCAGTTTTATACTTCGGGGGCGAAATACATGTTACAATTATACAGACATTTTTATACATGGTATGGTTAGCTTAAGGAGGGCATACTACTTAGATCATGTGAGTGGGTAGGCGGAAACTTAAGGCCATCAATCCTCGTTATTGGACCGAGGGACATGAGTGATAGATCTATTCGGGTGTAGCGAGCCCCATCCATGAGTCTGCAGAATGGGCCATGTGGTGACTATGTCTTCCAGCCGGAAGCCTGGTACGAAATCTGCTAGGTTTGAGTCTTCCTGCATCACTTCACACATATCAATGTCCTTGCAAACCATTGGTGATCTCTATTTCCTTAATGCTACATACTAGGGACTTACATACATACTTATGACGTTTACAAAGGCTTATACATACACACAAACGAACACATGAACTCACTCAACTTTTGTTGATTTTTCAAACTACATGTATTTTAGGGAACTAAACGGATCTGGCAGGTGTATGCATGTGTCCACAAGCTGCGTGTTAAATAAAGGACGTCATTCGTGGTCGTACAATTTAAAAGATGTATCCTATTCCTGGACGGGATACATGTTTCTAAACTCAGGATTATTTAAAGTCTTTTGTTGAGTCCATGGGTACTCATTCGAACATGTTATGATTTGTAACTATTTGGCGTCAATGTTTTCAAGACAATGGTATTGTGGTATTTTCTAAACTTTATTTATGGACGAAAATCATTTGGTTTTATCATATAGCATTGTTATGATTGATTACTATGGTATCAAGAAGTCACACCAAATAACCACGCTTCCACAAAAGTCAGGGTGTGACAGCTTGGTATCAGAGCTTCGCTAGCGAACTAGGATTCATTCTCGAGTCTAGACTACGATCATTAGGGCTCTCACGAAAACGCTTTTACAAACATGTTTTCATTGCATACACTAAACGCCCAGATCCCGGGAACAAACATTTTTACAAACAAAAGGCACATATACACATCTCAAAATTCACGTTCATAACTCAGTCTTAGAGACTGAGGGAGGTTCAGTCTTAGAGACTGAGGGAGGTTCCGTCTTAGAGACTGAGGGAGGTTCAGTCTTAGAGACTGAGGGAGGTTCAGTCTTAGAGGCTGGGGAAAAATTTAGTCTTAGAGACTGGGAGGTTTGGTCTTAGAGACCAGGGATTTAGTCTTAGAGACTGGGAGGTTTGGTCTTAGAGACCAGGGATTTAGTCTTAGAGACTGGGAGGTTTGGTCTTAGAGACCAGGGATTTAGTCCTAGAGACTGGGGAAATTGGTCTTAGAGACCAGGGAGTTGGTCTTAGAGACCAGGGAGTTGGTCTGAGAGACTAGGGAGTTCAGTCTAAGAGACTGGGTGGGATAGTCTGGGGAAGAATAGGACGATTACTTGCTTACATTGTTATCACATACATGCTTAATTGCTGATTATTGATAAACGTGCATACGAGGAAACTATTTGCATACGCTAACTGATAGTGATTACTACGGAAATGCATACTATGACTACCATGTGCCGATACACATGACGCCATGATCAAAAAGCGGGTTGTCAAACATTGATGACCCTATGGTAGCCGCCACAAATGATGAGACTGTACTTGCGTCGGAGATATTTATGTCAGACACTGAGAGTGATCCTGATATGCCGACCCAGGAGAAGGACGACTTACAACAGTCCGCGCTACCAGATTTTGGGACGATTTATCCTTGTTGAAGGCTTCTCTGACAAGAATCCTCCTGTTACTCCTGTCCCGGTCCATGACCACTTCATCACTGGTCATGCAGATAGTGAACACATCATGGCTCCGATCCATGACAATATGCCTCATGTGGACCCTTCCTTCCAAAGGGTGGCTACTCGACGAATAATCGATGACGTGGACATGACTATTGATGGTCCTCCTGACGACATCCATGGTGATGGAAAGTTAGACGAGAACGTTGTTACTAATTTCACTTTTTGAAACCCCTGTTAACAAGCTATCCTCTGATTCTAGCATGCATTCGATTTCAGACTCCTTTGAGTCTGTGACATCTGCAGCCTTACAGACAGCCGGATTACAGCTTCCTACTACTGACTCAGACGACGACACCACTATGACAGCTGCACTATCACTTGTTCGTGATACCACACCTTTACACGACCCAGAGCCTGCTCCTGAGCCAGCTCCTGTTCCTTTTGGGTCAGCTTGATGTTGCATCTGCTAATCCTGCACCCTTGATTGGTCATGACCCTGTTTCTTTTGGTTTACTAGACATTGCACCCCTTATATCTGACCCAGTACCTGCACCTGACGATCCCCTTATTGGTTGAGACGTTTGTTTTTGCACTCGCAACCGATGATGTTGCTCCTTCTCTCCTATGGAGACCGACGTCCATTGCACCGACATGCCTATCGCTTCCTCTTAGGACTTACCCGCACCCCGGAAAGGTACTGCATGTCGGCACCCGCGTAACAATCCCTATTGCTGCTGCAGCATTTTCTACGACCTCGCAGGCCGCAGCGTTTGCTACCTTCACCTCTACACCGCTGGACGAGCCATTTCGATGGTTCCTATCATACACTATGCTGAAATTAGACCCTTCATTTATGGAGGCTACACACGGGATGAATTGCTCCTATAGCATCAGCTACAGTTTGAGAATATGAGTCGTAGAATGTTGGAGCTTGAGCTGACACCACGTCCTCTACCTTGTCTATTGCCAGTAAACTTTGACCCCCCCCCCCACATTCATCACTGTTTCCTTTGGCACACTCACCTGCTGCTATTACACCTTCCTGATTATTAAGGCTCGTTTCTTTATTGTCAAGCAGCAGATCAATTAATTACTTCGACGTATATACAAGCTCGCGGAGGAGTTCACGCATGTTAAACAGTTTACTTTTCTTACCTCCTCCACCTCAGTCACCAGTATGGTTCGTTTTCGGATTATGCGGATTGCATTACATTCGGGAAAAGACACTAATGATAAGCCGGGATTGTGGAGACTTTTAAAGACCATTTCAGACTATGTGATTTTGAGACACTGATATACTTGTTGGGCAAGGGTAAGGAGACCCTGTGTCCCTCTTGATGTGATACATTTTGAGAAACGGTACAATTGTGGCCGGAGAATAATGAGAGCCCAATCATCATAAAACATGCGACAATACTTTAGGGCCAATGACCAACGAAAGCTCAGTCGCTATGTCTTTGTTAAGCACGATTGTTGATCCATATATGTGTGCTGTAATTGTAATGCTACGTGCTTGCTTACTATGCTCTCATTAAACATAAATTACTAAACTACTTGGTTAAGCTATGATTATGCTATTGCTTGATTGGCTGATATAAAAAAATCAAATACATGTATGTACATATGACCTCGAAACGACTATATGCGTTCCCTGAACAAATATAACCTGACCTAACATGTCTTCTTCTTAGAAGATGTCGATACAAGGGAACATCGCTACCAACAACCCTCCGCCAACAACAGCGGCAGAACTACAAGAGCGCATCTCACAGGCCATTGCACAGCTGGAGGCCCTTCGCTCTGAACACAGCAAAGGCTGCACCTACAAGCAGTTCTTAGACCACAAACCTCGAGAATTCGACGGCACTGGGGGTGCCTTAGCTTTCGTGCGTTGGGTTGAGAAAACGGATTCTGTCTTACGATTGAGCAAATGTGCCTCGGAACATCAGGTCACGTACATAGCTGGACTGTTTGTAGATGGGGCTCTATCAAGGTGGAACCTTCAGGTTCAGACCGTGGGCGAGACTACTGCGTATGCTTTGACGTGGGACAAACTGAAGGAACTAATGCGTAAACGATATTGCTCTAGGGCAGAAGTCCAGAAGTTGGAAACTGAATTGTGGAACTTGAAAATGGAAGGTCCAAAGATAGCTGAGTATGTGCAGAGATTTAATGATTTATCACAAGTTGCTACGCTCCTGGTGGGACCAGAGTTTAAGAGAATTAAACGTTTCATAGGGGGATTGGCACCTCAGATTCTAAGTCTGGTAACAACATCTAAACCTTCAACGATCACCGAGGCTATCGACACAAGCATGGCGCTCACTGAAGAAGCGGTTAGACTAGGAAAATTTTCCAGTATGGAAGAGAAAGAGGAGACTCCCGTAGAGTCAACTGGAGATAACAAGAGAAAACTCGCAAATTTCAAGAAGATTACTCGGGCGAGTAACAAGAAGAAGGCCAAAAAGGGAAAAGACTACATGGGTATCCTACCTAAGTGCGACAATTGTCTGCGCTATTATGTTGGGCGATGTAAATATGGAAAATGTGATAACTGTGGCAAAAGAGGGCATCCTAAGGAAACTTGTAGGTAAGATACTGAACAAAGAAAAGGAGGTCAAGATAGTAGCGAGAATCACGGAGGGAACAACGACAATGACAATTATCAAGGCAGAACGAGTGACAAACAGAAACGTGCTCAAGGTTGTCTTAGCTGTGGAAGCAAAAAGCATTTCAGAAAATGCTGTCCTAAGAAGAACCAGGCACAAGGATGAAAAGCCCAACACCGAAGCTAGGGAGACACGCCATGAATTCAAGTATCGGTACGTTCCATATTACTCAACGTTATGCATCTGTATTGCCAGATACCATTGTAAATTCTAAGCTTCGCATCTCTAGAGTTTGAGAGTATACTTGGGTTAGTAGCAAGTAAGTTAGAAAACTCACACTCGATGGAACTAGCTAGGTAAAGCTAGTGGAAGCCAACGCAGTAACTAAAAACAGCAAGATAGAACCTAAAGGGCATGAGTTTACACTTGATCTACTGCCAGATGAATTGGGAAGCTTCGACAAGGTAATTGGGATGGATTAGTTGCCAAGCGATCGAGCGAAGATTGATATCCGCATCCCGATGGCGAAGGAAGGAACGATCGTGACTCATAAAGTAGGATACGCCTCTACAAATTACTAATTGCTTGAAGACACGAAAGTTGTTGCGTAAAGGATGTGTCGTATCCTTAGCTCATGTCGTGGACAATGAAGCCGAAGAACCAAAACTCGAAGATACACCTGTGATAAGGAAATATTCTGAAATCTTCCCTGAAGACTTACCAGAATTATCTCCGCAACGACTAGTCAAATTTCGCATCAATTTGATTCCAGGCGTCGCGCCTGTAGTCGATGCACCTTAGCGACTTACACCTTCGTAGGTGCAAGGATTGGCAGTGTAACCTTAGAATTTGATAGAGAAGGAAGATAACAGACCAAAATTCCCTTTTGGGTAACCCCAATTCTGCTCGTCAAGAAGAAGGACGATGATTTTCAAATGAGCATCAACTATAAGGAGCCGAACGAGCTAACCCACGAGAGTCGGTGACTCTTGCTAAGGAGTAACGAATTACTTATTTAACTAACTATGAGGATCCAACTACTATTACGCGACTGATCGACGATCGAGCGTCATTAGCGGTGAATTCAGGAAGAAAATATACCGGGAAAAAACGGGGGACAATAACTTGTTTTAAGATATACAAAAATGGTGTTTCTTACACAATGCACAAAACAGAGTTGCACAGAATACGAAACCTTGAGGATCAAGAAAACATATGCCTAGGACCTTTGGGAACCCAAGTCCAAACTTGTAAAGGTTGTTACTTAGAAACCATATCTGTTAACTCAATTGAACACCATTAATCTGACATATATGCCATTTCAGTTAACAAAACAGAAAGTACTGAAATTTCTTTCATTGAACTCTTCACTTTTGCTTCTAGCGAGTAGATGTTTGCATCTCCACTCCACTTAAAGTAGTTGCATCACCTTGATTTTCTTCGCTGAGAGAGAACACACATTTGCTTCGAATACTTGGTCATTTCTTCATTTTAGCAGATATACATTGTTTCATTACTTGAAAACTCACATGTTACGCGTGCACCATCTGCTACGCATGCGGTTTCATTTCAAACGCTTCATTGAAGTTCAAATATTATGTTGCTAAATCCAAATTACTGGTTTGTGATTCGAATGACCTACATTATTGTAATCGTTGGCTCTTTTGCTATCAAGACAACACACTCTCTTGAAACTTCTTTTATTCCAAATTACATTCATGGTTTATTTTGTTACCATGCCGAGAATTCCTTTGTTGATACATACGTTTATTGTCGGGTTACACTGAAACTAAGTTCAATTGCTTGAACTTGTCCATTTCACATATTCAATTTAAGACACCATACGATGTGTTAAGAGCATCATATTCAAACATTTTGCAAAGGTTCTTTTGTTTCGAGTTGTAGTGGGCTTGGTTGGTCTACGACTCCACTAAATCGTTTGATTGGTTTCGATACCTTGCGGTGATATTTTCACAGAATTGAAGCTTGCGCTAATTTGGTTACTCACTTCATACACGAATTTAAATTATTTAATTACTAATTTGCTCTAAATCCGTCATGTTTATCACGATTAAAGCAGTCTCAACATAGTTGTGTGTTAAGGCAAGGGTACATAAACTCATTTCATAAGCGCAATGTACCTCCTAACGATTCTTTCATTTGCCCATCGAATACCTTGCGGTACTTAATACTTTTTCACCTTCGATCAAAAACAGTGGCTTTTGATGTTCCATATCCAACTAGAAACTCCATGGTAAACCAAATCTTCAGATTGCTTTAGTGCACTTTCACTTGATTTCAAACACGGTGAACTTGTTCGGTCACCACTATTATTGAAATATGTCAATTATGACATCTTGTGGTATCATTACAAACTTGTAACTTGTGCTAATCAGGGTCAACCGTTTCACACAAAACTACATATACTTTCGTTTGACTTGTCATTTAAACATTTCTGATGCAACTACGAATTAAGACAATGATACACCAGGTTCGCTTGTACTTCATTCGATGTATTTTCGAAATTCAAAAATGACAACGCACTAATTCTTACCATCCATTTATTCGGGAGATTGACAGATCACTTTACTATTACATTTATAGTTGTTGATTTTGAGTTCATATAGTAAATGCTATGCTTGTGAAAACTCGTTGGCATATTGTGACCGACTATCTGAGAATCCTAATAAACAAAACTCCTCTCTTGTGGAACCCCTATTAACTGAATTACACTAAACTATATGTCAATACGTCTTGTACCTTTGACATCAAATGCTAAAAGCACATACCTTTTAACCATTGGATTCGTGTTGTTATATGTTCTTAGATTCACCCGATGTGAATAAGTTTTGAGTCGGTTTGGTGACTATCTACCCCGGAATTATTCGTATACATTCACGCATAATGAAACCCTAAGGAGTTAAGGTAGTACAAATTTCGAGGACGAAATTTTCTTAACGGGGGGAGAATGTGACAACTGTTAAATTTGCATGTATCCGTACTATTAATTAATCTTAATTATGTGCTTAGTGACTATGCTTGAATACAACTGACACTTTAAACTGCTTTATGATTTTTGTATCATACACACATATGCATCATATTTCATATAGTCACTCCATCTATTACACACAAACTTTAGTGACATACTTGGTGCACAAAGCACGGTTAGCACACTGAACGGATAATTCAGAAACATGCTGACAATGCCAGCACATAGACAGACAATGTTTTGAGGCCAGTATGAGCCAGAGACAGGGTACTACACTAGTGTGAAATGTAGGGAAGTGAGGACCATAAAACTGCGTCACTAGGTGATAGTTAAAGTGCCGGGAAGTGCCTAAAACACACTTTAAGTGCAGAATTCTGCATTTATTAACAAAATTCAGCATTATAACATGCTAGTAAGGTGCAAAAATATGGCAGAATGGTCCTGTATGCTTTCCTAAGTGCCGGGAATTAATGGTGTTACAAAAGTATTTATAAAAGATACTTTACGGAATAATTAAACACTTTAATGGAACAGTATCCAACCGAACAACCGGACATTACCCGGGACACCAAATTTTTGCCAAACACATTGTTTTATTATTTCTTGACTAGTCTTGATCCCCGAACACCCTAACACCCACTAAATATCAAGTAACTAACATATATAAGCATACACTTGGATTCTAACTTATATTTACCAACTTAGTCACAAAATTTACAATCTACCCCCCCCATATGAAGTTACGGTCCAAGGGACCCACCCAAATCTACCACCTTACCTTCAAGATTATATCTCATATTTTATTTGATTTTTGCTTGATTTAGTGGCCAAAACATTAGAGAAATCCTTATAAGTATGGTCCTTTGGATTACAAGACCATACCTACATCATTTCACAATCTTCACACTCCATCTTTCTCACTCTTTCCTCCCTCCCTCTCGGCTCATTTACCACCGCCACCATCACCACCATATCACCACCCCATTCATCCATTTTTGAGCTTCATTCAAGTGTAGAAGAAGGATTAAAGAAGCTTGCAACTTGTGGAACTTCAAGGAGCTTCATACATTGCTTTTCACCATCATCTTCTTCATCTTTTTACTAGAGATTCTTCCCTAGCCTTGTGCTAGTTGTAAGTCTTTGATCTAACCTAGTTTACTTCCATTTTGAGTAGTTAAAAGTCATGTTATGTTGAATATTACAAGAACACTAAGAACAAGAACTAAAAACATAAACATGAAGCTATACATAAAGTTTACATATGGATGAAACATGAAGATGAAATATTGTAGTAGGATGTTGTAGTGAACATGTTGTTGATTGTATGATGATTCTTGGTTATGTGGTGTTAATCACCATATGGATCTTGTTAAATAATATTTAGAAATATGATTTAACAAGATTAGAAAGTGGTTATGTGTTACATAAAATAACCACCTTCTAGTTAAATATGAACTTGATAAAAATGATTTTTCTTGAAATGTAATGGAACAAGTAAGTTGGTGATCATGTAGATTCGGGATTTTACAAAAGACTTTTTCTAATAAACCGAGTTAGAAAAGCGATTTTTGGAAAGACATGACTCTTACAAACACTTACACCATTTTTAGAAATAAGACAAGTATGAGAATATTTTATTTACAAGAAGAGTTCCAAGGGGTTAATTTTTGTAAAAATTGTTTACAAGTTGTAAACACTAAACTTTTGTAAGAAAATGGTTTTTAAAGAAACAATTACATTTTGGAAGGTAACTAAACCCACTAAACACCCCACTAAGTTACTACGCGTTTTTACTAAAAACCAAGTTCATGTTATTATGCAAAGTGCATTGTTTTTGCACTTGGTTAGTGTAATTTTGTTTGATATATTGTGGAGATTGGTTGGATGATTTTTTGAAAAGAAAATGATATGCTTAATAGCATGGACACCTCCGTTTTTAGGGGAAACTCTCGAGAAATTTTCTAAAAATCCCAAGACTTAGAAAATTATTTTCTAACAAGAATTTACAAATGTGTTAACTTTGTTTTCGGAAGTGAACTCCGCCATAAGTTTTGTTACTAGATTTCAAAGTATCGGAGGTGGGTTTTTCGTAAATAAAAGCGGTTAAATAAATATCTAGAATATATATTTATTAATAGGACGCTTGTGTGAATACTTGTTTACTTGGTGGAATAACTATATTATTTTATAGTAAAATAATATAACTACAAGTTACCATGAATTTACAACTCCAAAGTAATACCAAAAATCACAAGGGATGAAATATAAGTTACACATTTAATATTGTGAAGCCGAACAATAAAACGTAACATATGAAATATTCCGGAAGACACCAATACAATATATTTTTGGTAAATATTATTTTGGATACGAAAGAGGTGAAAATATGATTTTTGTACGTATTACCAAGTTATATCATTTTTTTGGGACAAGAGAAAATGTATTATTATCTGGGAAAGTAAAAGTATTTTTACTCGGGTTTATTAAGAAATATAGTATTTTTGGGAAAATATATATTTTCTTGGATTGTATTGTTTTGAATAAAAATGAAGTTTATTTATATACTTCTAAGTGGGGCTTAAAGATATATATTCTTTTGGATTAACACACCGGAATACGACGCCACTACATGGCTAGATAAACAAATACAAGAATACGGATTACCATGTATGAAATACCCCATCCTTAGGAAGGAAATACGAATACGAATACTTGAGAATTATTAATACAAAAATATTGTATAAATAATTATTCCAAAACTAAATATAATTATTATAACTTGGAATGATATCGGAAACGTAGCTCAAAAACATAAATACTAAGACAAGGCACGACCCGTTCGTCTAATAGACGTTAGACCATTGTAGGTAGTCGTGTTTGCTGAGGAGATTTGGGTTACAAGTACCAAAGACGCAATATTGTGAGTTCATGTCCCCCTTTTCTTTTAACTGTTTTCAGTTTTATACTTCGGGGGCGAAATACATGTTACAATTATACAGATATTTTTATACATGGTATGGTTAGCTTAAGGAGGGCATACTACTTAGATCATGTGAGTGGGTAGGCGGAAACTTAAGGCCATCAATCCTCGTTGAAGGACCGAGGGACATGAGTGATAGATCCATTCGGGTATAGTGAGCCCCATCCATGAGTCCGCAGAATGGGCCATGTGGTGACTATGTCTTCCAGCCGGAAGCTCGGTACGAATTCTGCTAGGTTTGATTCTTCCTGCATCACTTCACACATATCAATGGCCTTGCAAACCATTGGTGATCTCTATTTCCTTAGTGCTACATACCAGGGACTTACATACATACTTATGAAGTTTACAAAGGCTTATACATACACACAAACAAACATATGAACTCACTTAACTTTTGTTGATTTTTAAACTACATGTATTTCAGGGAACTAAACGGATCTGGCAGGTGTATGCATGTGTCCACAAGCTGCGTGTTAAATAAAGGACGTCATTCGTGGTCGTAGAGTTTAAAAGATGTATCCTATTCCGGGATGGGATACATGTTTCTAAACTCAGGATTATTTAAAGTCTTTTGTTGAGTCCATGGGAACTCATTTGAACATGTTATAGTTTATAACTATTTGGCGTCAATGTTTTCAAGACAATGGTATTGTGGTATTTTCTAAACTTTATTTATGGACGAAAATCTTTTGGTTTTATCATATAGCATTGTTATGATTGATTGTTATGGTATTAAGAAGTCACACCAAATAGCCACGCTTTCGCAAAAGTCAGGGTGTGACAATATATATATTAACATGCCAACATAATCAAAAATGACAATTTTTCGAGAAAATCTCAACGTTATGTGATAATTCTAAGAAACGGAGAAACTTAGGATTTTTGTGTTAAATATATATTGATTTAGAATACATAGTTCTCGTAAGAAGTCTATGGTTTGAATCTTTTGTTCCCACGTATCCCTATCCTTTTTCTTCTTTTTTTGTTTTTCTGGTATAATTTTATACAAGTATTTTTTCAGATCCTCCTGCTTTTGTTCCTATATTAGGACATATATAAAAATCAATCTCTGGGATTGCGGTATTTAAATATGCACCCAAAGGTGAGTGTCACTAAACCCCTCTTTTTACTATTTTGTATATATTTTGGAGGTAGAACACGTCGTTAAAAGGGTTTAATAATGTTTTCAAAATAAAACATACCTTTTAATATAAAATATATATTTTCGCTGAGAATATATGAGATTTGATAAGTTATACGTTTCGAAGTAAAACATTTTTGATAAATAAATGTTGGACCTTAGGATGGTACGGTGTTTCCGAGGCGAAACAGACCGTAAAGTTGGGACGGATGCCAGCCTGGGTTTCGAGTGATGGAGATTCAGGGGATTCGTGCAACTACGTGTATTAAATTGTCATATTAGTAGGATATATATATTGTACGTGAGGCAGACATCATATTGTTCTTCGAGAAAGAACCCTGCGCCCATGATGTCATTTAATCAGTTAAGTATTGTACGTGAGGAATTGTTGGTAGATCTATCGGGTTGACAACCCCGTCGTGACCGGTCGCCCCGTGTCAATGTCAAACGACGAATTAATATTCTGTTCATTGTCTAGCTTTGATTATCCCTGCATGGTTAATATATAGTTAGTATCGTCTAGCTAACATACGAGACTGAAAATTGACGCTATAATTTAATATACAAAACCTGGGCAATATATATTACAGTTGTCAGATCGATGAACCGGCGGAAGGCCCATGGATTTTTAATAAGGAAGTAAAATGGACTTTCTAAAAATTATATGGATGTTTTCAAATAAACACCTAATTAGAAAGTTTTCCTTGAAATAAATTTGGTAGTAACTGAATACGTGAACTCACCTTCCTTTGTGTTGACACTTTATTTTTAACGTGTTCTACAGGTACTTGAGTTCGGCTTCGGGAATTACGGCGTATCTTGTGGTTGTTGATGCATGTTTTGTTACTTAAAATGTTGGACTGGCTTTTAAAACTTTCTGGGACGAATGTAATAAGATTCGTGAGGATCAAAACAACTTAACTATGTCGTGGTTGTGTCATGTCTTAAAACGTAATGTTTAAATAACTTACATCTAAAGTATACTAAAATGTCCAACAATTAAATGCATCGATCGACAAGATATAAATGGGCACCAGCTTCCATCACCACTACGTTTTATATTCTGTTGCGACGTATTTTGGGGTGTGACATACGTCTCCTCACAATCAGTCATAAGTCTTTGCAAAAATTCTTGTGCCGCCAAATTTTGACTTATATCACTTAATTTGATTTTTACATGATTCGCGTAAAAGACACATTTGTATCCAACATATTTTACAACTTTAGTTGTATGGACTGTTGGTCCAGAAACTTTCCATTTCATTAGAGAACTAAACATTGCCTTATTTGCGTCTTTCTATTTTGGCCAATCATTTGGTAATATTCATTCATAGGCAGATCTTAAATCTTGATCCTCATCATTTAATTATTTTAAGCACTACATTATATACAAAAGTATAACGACGTCGATTTTTATTTCGATTCCATACATATCTTAGACATGATACAACTTATTGAGATCTCTTTATTTTCAGGTACCTGAGGTTCTTCTTGAACCATCATGTCTAATGTCTCTGCCAAAGATCCTATTACTATAACCTCGACTTGACCATCTTAATTACTTGCTCCAATTTTCGAGGAATTTTATTATTGGAATCGACTAGTCTACCACGTTTCAGGCATGCAATAGACTCATTAAAAAATATGGGGTTGTCCTCTTGGGATACAAATATAACTGGAGCATAAGCAGTTGATTATGTGACTTACTTAGTCACTCTATTTAGGTCAGTGAACTTGTCCGGTAATTTGTTCTTTAATGTTGGTAAATGAATTATACTTTAAACTTCTAGTTCATAGTTTATAGTCTGAGGATCAAGATGACATGATAATTCATTTCACTTTTCACTTTCCAACTGCTTGTTATCTCCCCCTAATGTTGGGAACATTCATTCACTAAAGTGAAAACCCGTGAGTCAAAACAAATTTCTCACTAATAGCTTTAAGTATTCAATCATAGACGATTATTTTACCCAACATATTCTCAAACTTTTTTAGAAGTCCCATCTTTGTGCGGTGTGGTGGATGAATTTCAATATATGTCGCACAACCAAAATCTTTGATGAGACAGCTTTGGTTCCTGACCAAAAACCAACTGTATGGGGAGAACTATAACTTATTGCTTGATGTGAATTGATGGTACTATATATAAAATTACATGTACGTAAATGAACGTTTGCTTACCAATAAAATTACATTAGCTAAGCCACAATCACAGAAGCTTCAGGTTGTGGATTTGATAACCATTTAGACGATGCATCGATTAAAGAATACTAAATGGTATCATGTCGGGATACACATATTCCCTTATTATTTCCAAAATATTTAAGGATCTAAACCATACTTTAGTTAGTATATCATTAACTTCCCTCGAGAGTAAATATTGCATGTGTAAGTACCATGAAGGATCTTCTAGTTCTTTGATATTTTTCACATCATCTAGACTCGGTATGGTCTAACCGGTCATGCTAATCATTAGATGATTATGAACTATAAACTTCGGGTTTGTGAGCATCATATATGCTTTTAGTTGCACTCGTGTTTGTTCAATACACAAATAGAAAATACAAGAGAATAACAATTATTCTTTCAATCAATCATATTATAACATGTTTTCCATATTTTATTCTCGTATAATCACTCCCTTATATTGCCACTTGTTGTGCTCAATTTCAATATAAACATGGTTAAGAATCATTACAGTTTCCTCATTTACCATGATCATGACCTTTATAACGATCGTTTTATAGTCATCGCAATATAAACATGGTTGATCTCATTACATGAGCATCATTCCTCAATTACCATGATCACGATCTTTGCACTAATTATTATATCATTACATTTTATTCAAGGAATAATCATACAACATTCATGGTGGTATCATTACAATTTCCTTAGTTATTACATGATTGTGACCTTTCACTGATCGTTATATCATTACATTCATTTTAGGGAATGGATAGCTCCACACAACTTTTATTCTGGTAATAACCTTGAATATTCTTTAATAATATTGCTACTCTATGAGCGTATGATCATATATGTATTACTTGCACTATGTTTTATGTGCACATTATTTGTATACTAAACATATAAAATATGAGACAACATCGTATTAGCAACTCAAACTTTCAACACTTTATTCTCATATGATCACTCTCTTTATTCGCCTCTTCTGGTGGTCTATCTCGTTATTAACATGACCGTCATTACACTTTTTTATATTCAATTTCATTATTAATTTGACCATCATACCAATTTTTCAGTTATGTCCATGATCATAATAATCAAACTTTTCATTGTATTAGCAACTCAAACTTTAACATTCGCTTTGAAGAACGAAGGAAAGCCAAAAAATGCTTCATATCTTTTCATTATATGAAATCATTTCAAACTTTTCATTCGATATTGCTACTTCAAGAGTATATCTCAGTTGCGACCAATGGAAAACTTTATCTTGTTTTTCCTTGAAAACAATCTTATTTTATCATTAATATATAATTTGAGAAAAACTTACATGACCGACTCATATAAGATTTATTGGTCAACATATGACGACCTTTCAGAGAGTATGACACACTTTGAATGTCATCCCTGAACATATTTATAATAATTTATGAGAGTTGATAAACCACAAATTTTGGTTATTCATTTACTTAATTTATCCAATAATATCTACATACAAACAATATATAGCATATAGATGACATATACTACAAAATTAAACTAAGCAATACATAACATTATAACATGTTATCAAATGAAATAAGATTATAATAAAACCTTATGAAATAATAATATGTTATCACATTCAAGCAAAATATACAAATCATGCATTAACTTATCATGGCATAACCAATCACATGCATATTTTATATAAAATATCTGTTGCTCTCACATAAAAAAATAGAAACATCAATAAAATATATTCAATACGAAATAAAGAAACCTATTACTTTCACCAAATAATATGTGATAATATCATGCACAATTATCAACATCTTAGTTGATTTAGTTGATATTGAAATATTATGCAATCCAGTTAACACATGTTACAAAATAGTGTTGGTTCATGAATCAACAGTTTAAATAATGCACTTTACGTATAATAAAAGCTCATATCAACTTAGAATACGTTTATATGGTTTGATCATTCTTATCATTTAAGGCATGTGCTATTGATGTACGAACAAGACAAATAGATTAAGAATAATTTTCTATGTACCAGCCAATTACATAAGCCATAAAGTAATCTTAAAACTAATTTTATAATGACAACTACTTAATTTATTTAATATATTCAGTTCAAGTAAAATATATATGAATAGAAATAACAATTAAATCGAACCATATATTTTTAGTAAATAACTTCATAGCAAATTAATTATATCAAATATTTAGATGGTTAGTTTATCATCAACATTTCACCATATATATTCCACAAATACTTGTTTTCAAAATAAAACAAAGAATGTAAACTTTATGTATGCCAAAACAGTAACTTAATAAAATATCTTAAAAAATCACATTGACCATACTGAGTAAAATACTAGCCATAAAACACACGCATACATAATCCAATTTATATATTTTTATGATTAAACACTTATTTGCATCACTAAATTATGATTAAACACTTATTTGCATTACTAAAACAAAACAACATGTATAGTAATGATCAAATCAAATACTATTAAAATTTTACAAAATAACATGCATAGTAATAAACAAACATTGATATGGCTTGTAATTATGTTGTCCAACCTCAACCGAATATAAAATTCTTACAGTCTTATTAATTCATTAGAATATAGTATCATCGGAACAATAATTTCATTAAAACATTAATAAGCTAGTATTAGAAACCACTAAAGAATATGTATGTATATCAAAATTAATTACTACTATTATTGTTATTAGTATTTTCAATTCAAAACAGTCATGTCGCTATATTATTAAAATAACAATTTGGAAATTAAGATGCGTATATCAGTTTTGGTGACGGATTATACCTTAACCTCCCATGAGACAATCAAACGCCACATAACTATAAAATTCATACGGTCCTATATGGATCCAAACTAATACGCCAAATCTAGTGGTTAAAGTAAAAACTCAATTGGAAACTTACCAACAAAATCGGGCACGTTCTGATGTAATAGCAATCAACCGAATCTTCACTAAGCCGCCTTTGTGTGGGATAGTCTTATTGAACATGCTATGATAATCTTTTGTATTAATTTTGAATGTTATGATTCCATGGCAGGGGATTAGAGTTTTGGTGAGAGCACTTTTGTGCTGTAACGTGTTGTGAAACAACTAAACCTATTAGCAATTAAAAGAGAAGAATAAGAGAATGAGAGAATGTAAATCTTATTGATTGATCTATATACACCATATACAAATGCCACTATATATAGGCATATACATTAATACAAAAGAAATCAAAGAGATAGGAGTTATAGGAGTTATGTATGTAGAGAGTCACCATATAAATGATACATTCATAACAAACTAAAGTTTTACAGATTTTTCTCTTTTGTTTGTTTTATTTGAAGGATGGTTATAGTCTTGAGACATCAGTTTTGTTAGTTTTATTTGAAGAATTCTATTGTTGGCTGAATTAAGAATACTACATTATAAGTAGGGATGAGCTCAGTACCAACTGGTACCGAAAAAAAACTAGTACCGAAAATTCTCAAAAATGGGTACCGGTACCGAATATGTCTGGTACGGTACAGTTCAGTACCAGTATTTGAGGGTAAAAACCGGCAAATACCGGTACCGAAAACGATTCGGTACCAAAAATGTAGCCAGTTTGGTAAATTCGGTACCGGTACCCGGTACCATTTGCTCATTCCTAATTATAAGTATTTTGAATTGTATCGATCGATGCAGATGGTCACTCTGTACTGGTACAAATATTTATTTATTGTCGCAGATGAATTTGTATAACGAAAAGATATACGTATACACATAGTGAAAAGACTGATGCATATAGATATTCATTAGAGCTGTAAACGAACCGAACGTTCAGCGAACAGTTCGTGAACTGTTCGGCGGGAAGTTCGTTTATGTTTGTTCGTTTAATAAACGAACGAACATGAACCAGAAATTTCGTTCGATTAGTTAAATGAACGAACATGAACAGAGGTCTCGTTCGTTCAATTGTGTTCGTGAACGTTCGGTAAGGTGTTCGTGAACGTGTTCGTGAACATTCGTTGATTTGCGTTCGTTTATGTTCGTATGTTTGTGTTTTAATTGAAGATCTTTGTACTTTCTTATATTTTATTTGTACTTTTTATATTATTAAACTTTTATTTATTTTATTTCCCTAACAATTAAACTATAATACCCACTTTCACCTTGTTTATGCATCATTTCCCTTTCATTTCTCATTATTTACCTCCACGAATATGATCGACCTCCATTCCACAATAAGGGATTCAAGTTCGAGTGCTACTCTCTGGGCCATCTATCATTATCATTCGTCGCGTTCGCCAAATTTATTTGTGTTCGTTTGTGTTCGTGAACCGTTCGCGAACACGCTCATTTCCTTAATGAACGAACACGAACATAAAATCTCATTCGGTAAGTGTTCATGAACCGTTCATGAACACATTTATTTCCTTAACGAACGAACACGAACAAGGCCTTGTTTGTGTTCGTTCGGTTCGTTTACAGCCCTAATATTCATCGTGCTACTATTAACTCACTCATAGCAAAACCTTAATATTCTCATCGTGCTCGCCACGTGTTTGTACAAATGTCTCATTTAAATATTCTGAAAAACTTTGCTTTCAACATACAAAGTTTTGTAGGTTTAGGGATATACGAATGTTGTCATTGTTAAATATATATAATTACTTTCAGTAACCCGTGTAAGTTTGAGAAAATTTTGGAAAGTAATAAAATTTTATAAAATTACATAAATCAAGCTGGGGCTTAGGAAAGTAATAAAATTTTATAAAATACATAAAATGGTAATGGAGAGCAAATGAAATTTGATGCCACACATTCTGATCAATTTTCTTTGGACAGATTGTGAGCACCGAATGAAAGAGCCCTAAATGCTTGAGAAGCCTTTATACAAAGCGTAGCCAATAGGATGTTGTCCGATTTACACCCGTATTGTTACCTTTAATCATCATGTGTACTACTTCTATTCATCGTGTGTACGCATAAGAGAGAGTTAGTTTGTTATGAGATTTTATTACATACATGTTCTCGGTTGCTTCACTTGCAAATGGAGGTATGTTTTTTAGTTTAATTTAATTGTGGAAAGTGGAGCCATAATGCTCTGTAATTAAGGTGTACTCGTTTTTAAGTTCATAATTTTTTAACATTGTATAACATGTGTAGCACACAGGTAGTTAAACTAAAAAGAAATATAACGATTTGTGATTTTTTCGTAGTCATTTTTTTCGGTTCATTGTAATTTAATATCTACATAAGTAATGGAACGTCTATTTCATTTCAAGTTTTATGTCAACACTATTAAATATTATATATATGTCAACACTATACTCATATATATATATATATATATATATATATATATATATATATATATATAGGGCTGCAAACGAACCAAATGTAGGGCAAAGAGTTCATGAACCGTTCGGCGGGAAATTCATTTGTGTTCGTTCGTTTATTAAACAAACGAACACGAACAAGAAATTTCGTTCATTTAGATAAATGAACAAACATGAACAGAGGTCGTGTTCGTTCGTTTATGTTCGTGAACATTCGGTAACGTGTCCGTTTGTGTTCGATAGTTCATTAGTGTTTTTAGTTTTTATATTTACTTAAATACTTCAAAATTCTGACAAATTAAATATCTAATAAGTGTCAGGGTACTATATATTATGTTCATGAAACGATTGTTTGTGTTCTTTTGTTTCCATTTATGTACATGAACATTAGTTTATGTTCATTTGTGTTCGTCAACGTTCGTTTTTTGTTCATTGCCTAAAATTAACAAACAAACACAAACGAACACGAACAAGTTCATTTCCTTTACAAACAAACACGAACATAAAATCTCGTTCGATAAGTGTTCGTGAACGGTTTGCGAACACATATATTTCTTAACAAATGAACATGAACAATGGTTCGTTTGCAGCCCTATATATATATATATAGGAAGCCGCTAAAATAAGAACCACCTCCAGTTGTAAGAACCGTGAGAACCACTTTCAACCAATCAGTTTATGCCAACTAAAAGGGTGTTTTGGTCTTTTACCCCAAATGTCTAATCTCTCAGTATCTCTCTCTTCATTAATGCCACCAGAAAATGTCAATCCATCCATCTTTTTTACAGTCTCTTTCTTCTCTCTTCACTTCTCCCTTCAAATGTTTAGAACTCTCACCTTCTTCCTCTCATTTACTACCCAAATAGCCCCATTTCTCTTCTCTGTCCGATCACGACGACCAGGGGACCGGCAACCGGTGTCGGCCATATACCGGCCGCTGTTGTGGCCTCGTTTTCCAGCGACAATCACACACCCGACCCCCCCCCCTCTTCTCATGTCTCCGGTACACACACCACACCCGCACCCTGGTTTCTTCCGGCAACGAGACGAAGAGAGAGAGATCGAGGATCGAGACGGAAGACTAGAGAGAGAGACGCATGGGAGAGGAAATGGTGGATCGTCGACGGCGCCGCCGCTCACGGCGGCGGTTGTGGGTGCTACGACGAGCTAGGTGGTGATGTTTGACGACAAGGTGTGGGTTCATTAAACTTTCGTTATTTGAGCTACAACAGTTCAATTATATATTCATAAAATTTATCATGTTGTGTCCACTCTGTACCGTTACCGACACTCACATAGTTATCTTTATCTTCCAGAACCCATTGATTATTGATCCACGAAATGCCTCACTGAGCATTTTCTTGAAATCTTGTATCTGTTTCTTTCTTTTTTTTTTTTGTCTTGATTGTTTGTTTGCTTTAGCTGGTCTTGAAGTTATTATTACTAGCAGATTCACAAAAAAAAAAATAATAATAAAGCCTATATTTTTTTATAATTGCTTAAATGCATTTTATGGGTTGAATCTTTGAAGTTTTGAAGTTCTTACCCTAAAAGATGTGTTGATGTCATCTTTGTATAAGATTGCTTAAATGAGTTTAAAAAGAATAAGATATTTTTTTAATTTTTTTTCGTGTTATAAAGGGTAGCAGTTTATTTCTTGTTTTTGTGATATTGAATCTGGGCAAGGGATTATTAATTGAATCAGGTGGGTTTTGACGGCGACTGGGGTGGTGGGTTTTGACGGCAGTGGTGCCCGGCGACGGTTTCCTTCCCGATAAGCCTGAGTTTTTATCCTCTTTCTTTCTCAAATCCATTTATTTTTGTTTCCTTCTTCTGGATTGTCACGTGATGTTTCAGAAGGTGTTCAGTTCGATTACGTGTTGATCAGGAAGGGTCAGTGAAGATGGATGGTGTTAATGTTGAAGATGATGATGTTGATGGTGACGACGGCAGCCGGCCGGCGCCGGAGCTGCACCGGCGACGACTGCAGTAGAGGTGAGTGTGTTTGGTTCAAGTTCGGCTTAGATTTCGTGCTCAGATTCTGATGTGGTTTGAGTTTTGGTTCGGGTTAGGTTCGGGTTCACTTCAGATTTTGTCGGGTTTTCGGCTCGGTTTCGAGTCTCGGTCAAAGCTGGTCAGCCGCGGTTCGGGTGTGGTTCGACGGATCAGATTGTGGTTCGGAGGTGGTGGCTGTGTGAGGATTGACGGTGGTGGTGGGTTTTGACGGCGATTATGTGGGTTTGGGGTTGTTTGATAATTGATAATTGTGATTGGTTAATTGTTGTAGGGGACCGCTAAAATGAAAACCACATCCAGTTGTAAGAACTATGAAAATTTTTTGATCCGGGGCGAGTTGAACCAAATTTTTTTTCATAAACTTAGATGCGTGTATTATAAACACATTTGTAAAAAAAAATTCAAAAAAAAATCTCGTGTGCGTAATTTTGAGCACCAGAAGTTTGTGTTTACGGGTACCGTAAAGTTTACGTAAAACATAAAACGTAAAACGTAAACTTTTTAACATAAAACGTAAAGCGTAAACTTTTTAACGTAAAACGTAAAATGTAAACTTTTTAACGTAAAACGTAAAACGAAACTTTTATGTAAAAACAGCGCGGTATAAAACGGCACGTAAAACCGGGCATAAAAAACAGCGCGTAAAAACACGGTCGCAAAAACGGCATGAAAAAACGGGGCGTAAAACGGGTCGTAAAAAAACGAACGTAAAAACGGGGGCGTAAAAAACGGCGTGTAAAACGGGTCGTAAAAATGGCGCGTAAAAACGGGACGTAAAACACGTCTCGCTAAAAAACGGTGCGTAAAACCGGGAATAAAAAAACCGCACGTAAAAACCCGATTGCAAAAACGGCGTGAAAAAACGGGGGGTAAAAAAAAAGGCGCGTAAAACGGGCCGTATAAACGGTGCGTAAAAACGGGACGCTAAAATGGCGCGTAAAAACGGGACGTAAAAAATGGGGCCTAACAACGGCTTGTAAAAACGTGACGTATCCATCCATTTTGAAGAACGGGACGCTAAAACAGCGTAAAACGGGTCGCAAAAAACGGCGCGGCAAAAAACGGGACGGCAAGAACGGCGCGTAAAACGTAACAAAACCGGCGCGTTAAAACGTAAACTTTTTTTATCGTAAAACGTAAACTTTTTGACGTAAAACGTAAAAAAACGGCGCGTTAAAACGTAAAAAGTTTAACGTAAAACATAAAAAAACAGCGCGTTAAAACGTAATAAAATTAACGTAAAAAAACGGCGATTTTCTATTGCGTTCGATTTTGCGTAAAAACGTTTTTGTAAAAAAAATTAAACCGTAAACTTGTTAACGTAAACCGTAAACTTTTTATCGTAAAACGTAAAAACGTGAAGCGTAAAAAGTGTTACGTAAATTTTTTCGTAAGTTTTACGTAAAACGTAAAAAGTTTTTCGTAAGTTTTACGTAAAGTTTTTCGTAAGTTTTTCGTAAATTTTTTTCGTAAGTTTTACGTAAACTTTTTCGTAAGTTTTTCGTAAAACGTAAAAAGTTTTACGTAAAACGTAAAAAGTTTTACATAAACGTAAAACGTAAAAAGTTTTACGTAAAACGTAAAAAGTTTTATGTAAAACGTAAAAAGTTTTACGTAAAACGTAAAAAGTTTAAATTTTTAACGCAAAACGTAAAAAGTGTACAAAAAGGAGCGCGTTAAAAAAAGTGAAAAACGGGCGCGGTTAAAAAACGACGTGTAAAAAAAACGACGCATTAAAAAACGTGGAGAAATGGCGCGTTTTAAAAAAACGACGCGTGAAAAAACGGCGTGTAAAAACGCGTAAAAAACGGCGCGTTAAAAAACTTCGAAAAAACGGCGCGTTAAAAAACTTCAAAAAAACGGCGCATTAAAAAACTTCGGAAAAACAGCGCGTTAAAACGGCGTGTAAAAAGCGTGTAAAAAATTTGGCGCGTTAAAAAACGTGAAAAAAAATGGCGCGTAAAAAACGAGTAAAAAACCGCGCGTTAAAAAAACGCCGACTGGGAAAAACGACGACTTAGCAAAACGGCGCGTAAAAACGGCGCGTGAAAAACGGCGCGTGAAAAACGGCGTTAAAAAACGGGGCGTTAAAAAACGGCGCGTTAAAAAATCGGTGCGTTAAAAACAGCGCGTTAAAAACGCCGATTGAGAACGGCGCGTTAAAAAACGGCGCATTAAAAAACGGCGCGTTAAAAACGCCGATTGAGAACGGCGCGTTAGAAAACGGCGTTAAAAAACGGCGCGTTAGAAACGGCATGTTAAAAAAATGCCGATTGAGAAAAACGACGCTTTAAAAAAACGGCGCGTAAAAACGGCGCGTGAAAAACGGCGCGTAAAAAACGGCGCGTTAAAAAACGGCGTTAAAAAACAGCGTTAAAACGGTTCGTTACGCTTGAAAAACGGCGCGTTAAAAAACGGCGTTAAAAACGGCGCGTCAAAAAAACGTAAAAATTTTAACGTAAAACTTAAATTGTAAAAAGTATAAAAATCTTTTAAAAAAAATCTGAATTTAAAAATGTTTTTAATAAAGAAATTATGTTTAAAAAATAAAAGTAATAAAAAGTAATTAATGAATAGGACAAAAAAGGTAATTTAAAATTAATATATATAAAAAGACAAAATAGAGTTATTTTACTTAAATACCCTTTTGTATTATAATATTAAAGACATAATAAGACAAAAAGCTTTTAATATTAATATTAACTACTTTTAATCACATCCATCCATCTAGTTGATCTAAGGGCCATAAAGTGGTTCTCATTGTTTTTACAACTAGAGGTGGTTTTCATTTTAGCGATCCCCTATATATATATATATATATATATATATATATATATATATATATATATATATATATATATATATATATATATATATATATATATATATATATATATATAGGGTAGGGTTCCAGCGTGAACCTAATCCCATGCGTGAACTGCGTGAACTAATCTGGACCATTGATTTCCTTTTTAGTTGTTAAGGGTATGATTGTAATTATATAAAAAATTAGATTTAAATCATTATTTTAATAATTGAAATAAGTTACATCTTTCCTATTTTAAATTCATTATCCACATTATCTCTTATTTTATTTTTATTTTTTAGATTTCACCACCAGAATTCGGATTATGATTTTTAAGATTCACATAACCTTCATATTTCAACGGGTATACACATGTGTACTTTGATATGAATTGAACAGTATACATGTGTACTCAGCATGGTACCAATGTGTAATTAGCTACATAATACATACATATAAACAAAACTTGTAAACCTATTTTATATTAAGCAAATACCAATTTCCATAATGTTTGCCAAACCAAAAAAAACATACAATTACAAGTTCCAGTTTCTTGAAAACAATAAACGCAACATAATCGGAAAAATAAAAAAGACATAGTCTTTTACAACTATTCGCCGCGTTGTATGTTGAATCATCCTTATGGACCAAAGCAAAACAAACATACGTGAATCATCCTTATCGACCTCATACGTGAATCATCCTTATCGACCTTCCATCTCCACTTTCCTCGTTTACGATGTCTCCTATAATAACACAAAAAACTCAGCAATTAGTACTTTGCATAATTCACAAGTGTACATCAACAACTTTACACATTCAATACACAAAAAAATATGAGATATCACAAAAACAGACGCTATACACATGTGTACATCGCATTAAAAACATAGCAAAACCAGAATACACATGTGTACAACGCCTTAAAAACAGAGAAAAATCAGAATACACATGTGTACAGCGCCTTAAAAACAGAGCAAAATCAGAATACATATGTGTACATCTCATTGAAAACATAGCAAAATCAAAAAATTGAACTAAAAAAAACTTATATCGGAACCGTTCCGTTCAGTCATTTGTCAACGATCGATACGTCGGTGATCGATTCGGATCTAAAAAACAAAATAAAATCGGATTTAGAATCGTTTTTCTTCGATCCAGCGAATACCAATGCCAGTGAGGAAAAATAGCTGAAACAATTTATGTCAATGCCGGCGAGGAAACAATATGTCAGTAACAGGTTCTTTATATTCAAACAAAATTTATAGGCTTTATTTTTCTTTTAGGAAAAGGAAAATATTACTATTAAGGATAAACACAAACACATGTTGTATGTCATCTCCTTTATTATAAAAACAAATCAATCGAACATACTGTTTTGTACATATATTCTTTTTCTTTCAAACTTTCAGTTGTTATCAATTTTAAACATATTACTATTACGATATTGTACATAAAGGTAATATTATGAAGAAAACAAAAAATAACACATACCAAGGAAGCAAGACACATAAGAGGCATAACAGATCACTTTCTCAATTCATCTTATAGTATACAGACACATGTGTACACATTCCCCTGAAATTCACATTCCAAAAATTACACAATTTTGGTGATCCAGTACACATGTGTACACCTACTCCTATATAACTCAACCAACAAACGATCCTAAAATCACTTAAAAACATGGCACAACCCCTCATTGTGTTTAATCATTCCCTTTATACAACATATTAAAGAAACAGAACATATATCATCCTAGTTTACCACTATGTACACAGGTGTACATCACGGATTAAACAAATTATCAACTGAATTGCCAAAAACGTGCATAGGTGTACTGATCGATTATATGTTATCTAAAACAACCCACCATACCAACAATCTAATAAAAAAAGAACAACATCACAACATTCAAGCCCTAATTCTGATTACCTCCTTCAACGTAATCTAATTCATAATCGATTAAATCCTTCTAAAAATCATACCATTGTACATAAGATTTGTAACTAAACAACTCTCATAACAAAACATTCAAGACCCTAATTCCGATTGGTCTTCTTACTTCATTAATAAAAAGAACTGAACATACAACTAGTTACTTAAGCATATAAAGATGAAGAATTTCAATGTGTACCTTTGATTGTTGAAGAAGATACTGATTTATCCGGCGATTAGAAAAGGTCTGACGCTATTCTTGGGGTTTTCTTTGCCATCGTCGTTGGAATATAGAGAGAAAGGGGGAGTGATTTTGTTATAAATGAGATATCAAAAGATTTCATAAACAAAATTATAGATAATTACGGGATTTAATCTCTCATTATGGAAATAATATTGTTTCCAGATTTTAAATAAGTAATAAATCTATTTACCCTTTTACCCTTTTGATTTTAATAAAACAATAAAAGTTAACCTATTAATTACAATCATGCCACCCATTTTGTCACACCCGCAAATTACCACTTAGGGAGTATCCCTGTTAGGCGTGTGTCCACTAGTAATGAGCCACCAATTACATTGAATCCATAAGTTTAGAATAAAGTTTCATCATTTTAATAGTAGTAAAACCCAAAGATAAGTAAGTCGAAAACCATCAAGTTCAGCGGAAGCGTTAATGTATCATAATGTATATACTTTCCAAACAACCATAGTAAATAAATGTCTAATAATTAAATCCATCAATGCAACCATGACCACTCTCGCCCTCCAGCCAGCAAGTTCCTGTTCCCAAGTACCTAACGACCTGCGAGCATGTAACAAGTGTATCAGACAAAGCTGGCGAGTTCACAGTTTTAGAAAACGTTTGTTACCAGTTGTATGTAAAACAGTTCAATACACAATGCAAGTAATATTGTTAATATCTCAATTCCGAACAAGACGGCTCCTGAAATACACGACTGCCCTTCCCACGTACTCCTATCTAGTACTGGGCCAGACTGGGTCATTAGTTCACCTCCGTCCTCTACAGGCACGGGATGAGGGTGCCAAACCTAAGTAGCGCTACTAACTAATACCCGATGAGGGACTTACAAAAGATGATAGGTGAGAATATTAACCAATATACTCGTTTTTACCCAAAGACTCATTCCCCCCATGGGATACCCACTGACTGTCCCCAACCACTGGGACGCATGCTCGAATGTAGTGAACTCACCTTGGTTTTGCTCGGTAAGGCTAAATATCTCGTTTATCGATTTGGGCCAACACGTCCTAAAAGAGTTACCGATAACAATCAGGTTTGTTTACACAAAAGCACATACATCCATTACACACATATTCCACAAGTGTTAAATGAATAAGGCACATAGTATTACACAGTCTATAACAAGTATTTACACACCACACACATAATTGCATTGCAAAGTGGTCCTACCCACTTGACCCACTCATTCAGTTCACCACTAAGTTGTCATTCACGTGTAAGCATAATTTCTAGCCCAAAACAAAACTAATCCACTCTATGATTACCGATTTGACCCACCCGATTACACAGCCCCCTTCAAGACAACCCAATTGCATATCAGATTCTGATCATGCTGCTAATGGGCTGTGGATTTACGTGATTTGGGCCTGACACAGTTTCGTTTAATAAGCGACTCCCTTCTTGATTCCAAACCCGAACCCAAAATATCATTTTTAAATGAGTTGGCCCAATGTAATTTAGAGGGGGGGGTGTGGCCCGGTTATCTAACTAGATCCCGTTTGACCTGATGTAACTTACCCGACACCCGGTTCCAACAACAAACAATTTAGCTCAATTATCACTATTATTGGGCACTCCATCACAAGAATATTACTCACCCTAAACTAACAGTTTATAGTCATGAATGTCACGTAGACTTCTATGTGAAATATGAGAATTTATTAACAACTAGTTTGTACAGCATGTAGTACAAAATACATTCAAATTGAAACAATGATAATAATAATAATCATGTTCATAGTTCTACTCGTTACTCTAGGCTACAACATATTTGTTAGCATCATAACTGCTTTACTTCTGGTAGTGTTACTTATGTATTTAACTCGGTCGTTCGTTTCCTATGTTCACATGATCTCATTCCAAAGTCGACACAACATATCATTCTTTTTTTTTTTTATTGCTGAAACTCCTTATATAGGCTACCCATAATCATGCACAACAATAAATCCAACCCCCCCAACCGATCACCCTTTGCACACATACTGGATATCAGATCATAATCACAAGATACTATATGGGTGCATAACAGTGTCGTATAATTGCAATTTAGAATCATCGAAACCATCAATTTAACGTGAGGTAATGATATATTAACCGAATAGCATAGCCTTCGGCTGGACATGTCAAGGCATCCACTCCAATTAACAGACATGTACCCACAATCATGCATACGATCCGATACGTAAATCGCAAACATACCCAATTGCTAACCCACATCGCTTACATATATATAAAATCCTATAGAACGTAATCGCTAACATACATCACGTTCCTAAGCAATTTTCAACTCACAGCATCATACATCAATAACACCCTTTGTCGCTACATTCAATCGATATTACGTACGAACCGTATCATGCAAAAATGAATAATCATCAACAGAGAATGGCTAACATGACAGTTTATCCACACAATCTTCCACAATAATAATCCTAATCCTAGGTCACACATCCTCCTACTATCCAGTTGATCATGCGAACACATAAGCAAGGATAACCATGAATATCCTAGCACACATACACAAGGTTAAACAATGAATGTCATGGCAAGGGTTTACTAACCAGAATTTTGGTGAATCACTATGCTGATTCGATCAGGAGAGGGGGGTAAGTTCTGCCGTCGCAATATGTTAAGAGGGTAGGGTTTTACTATGTGGTGCTTGGTTGTGTTGTAATTTGTGGGATATGCATGATACGTCTGATTAGTTATATTATCAAACACCCCAAGTGGGCCGATCACATATTGTTAAATAACACACAATTGGGCCAAATTAAATAATACATACACCCAACACATATGGGTCGATTGGATATTTGCTAACTGATACATAAGTGGCCAAGTCATGTGGGCCGGAGATAAGCCAAACAACTTATGTGATTCGATTAATGTGGGTCGGATTAGGTTACATGTTTCTAGAGCGTATTTGCGGCCCAAAGTGTGCGCGGCCCAAATACGTTTTCGTTTACCCGGTTCAACACAACTAAGAAAAACATGAAAGAGAAATAGCGCGGAATCAAGATTACAAACTAACCTTGGAAGTTCGGGTTGTCACATCATCCCCAACTTGAAAGAAATTTCGTCCCGAAATTTGATCAGTAACACAAAGCGGCAAGGTGTTAGATTAGGATGACTGTGGATTTCCCCTCGGGCGCCACATCATCCCCAACTTGAAAGGGAATTTCGTCCCGAAATTAGCCAATGATATCAGAAGTTGGTACAACCGCTCGAACAACTGAGGATACTAGAGTTTCCTCCGATCATTGCATTCCCACGTGAACTTCGGTCCACGTCTTGAGTTCCAACGAACTTTCACAATTGGAATTTGACTATGTTAAAGAACCTTGACTTCCTCGTCCATGCTTTCGATAGATTCCTCAACAACTGTAACCTGTCTAATAAAGGTACCACGAATGTTTCATCGGACAAATACTGCCTTAGATTCGAGACATAAGTGACATTGTGTACGTTACCCAATTCGTCAGGTAACTCGAGTTTTTAGGCCACGTTACTGATTCTTTCCAGAATTTTGAATGGCCCAACATAACGTAAATTTATCTGGTCAAGCTTCCCAAAGCGCACCGCACCCTCCCAGGGTGAGACTTTCAATCACGATACGTTCGCCTGCAGCGAACTCCTCGCGTTTCCTAAGGTTATCAACTTTTCTGACGGTCACGCGTTGCCGCCAACGATTTCCGATCCAAGAAATCTTCCCTAGAGTTTCGATTTCAAGTCCTGAACCTGTGATTAGGTTGTCACCCACCTTAATCCAACAAGGAGATCGGTATTATTGTCCATGCAATGCCTCAAACGGAGCTGTCTCAATACTAGAGTGGTAATTGTTGCCGTAGAGCTCAACCAAAGGTAGATACCCCTCGAAATTTACTAAAGCCAATCACATACAGGCTCGCAGCCTGCCCTTGAGCGTCAGGATGGTTCATTTACCCCGCCCGCCTGTCCAATGCTCATGTCTAGATGTGAGCCAAAGGGGGTTACGTGTTGCCTGTCATAAATCAATAAATCAAGCATAGATCAAATTCAGAGGTAACAGGAGTTAGCACCTCGTGCCTAAAAGCCGCCTCTCTTAGAGGAACATTCACAACTGTGAAGACTCGTCAGTTTTCTTGATTGCAAGAAAGTGTGCTTGGTAACGTGAGTCCATTAACGATCACCCAGATGATAATGTTTCCGTTTCGAGTTGTAAGCATACTAGTGATAGATTCCATGGCAGTCTATTCTCATTTCCATATAGGTGTTTCTGGTTGCTAATATCCCACCTTGACTTTTCCACAAGTCAAACATCGCTCCCATGTGTTGCTATGTAGGCCTTCAGGCCCGGTCACCCGTACATGGTCTTCAGGTTTTTAATACACCTTATCAAAACTCAGATGAATAGGATATCGAGACCCGTGTGCTTCGCCTGCACCAGTTCCCTAAGGTTGCTGTTTAGTGAGGTCCATATTCGTTCCATGAAATAGCGAATATCGTCCGACCTGCCAAAGGTTGCTTCCCCATGCCCCGCATGGGTCAATCTTGAGAACTCTCTCCCTTCAGTTCTTCAGTTTGAACAAGGCGAGTCTGATCAGGTATGTTAGAGTCGATAGCAAGCTGCAAAACTCACGCACGTTCAGGTTTCAAGGTCGTATTCATTCAAAAGTTCCATCCAGCGATGCTCTCACATGTTTAGCTCTCTTGAAACAAGGGTACACGAGAGGCCTTTGTGATCGGTCTAAGTAGTGCATTTGGTACCGTCCAAGTAATGCCTCCACTAAAATCCAGAGACCATGGTTTCCACTGTAGGTTGTGACTCATGCAACTCTTCTTATAAATCCACTACGTAAGCCATCACTTTCTCGTGTTGCATCGATGTGTAACGAGACTCTGATTCGAACCATCATGGTATATCACTAGGTTACTAGTACCCTCGGATAGAAACGATGCTCCGTGCATTGTAGAGTTAGGTTTCAAAAGCTGAAAAGATGTCCTCCTGTTTTGTCTCCCACGAATACACGACACACTGCCATGCTAAATAGATTAGAGCTGCGCGATCTCCAAAAATCACGTGATAAATCTGCGACAGTATCTAGCGAGACCAAGAAATTGCTGTATTCCCCGAAGGGATCTTTGGTGTCGATCAGTTTCTAAAAAAATGGATCTTAGCGAGATCCACGTGTATACCCATTCTGTTGGTTACGTGATCAAAATGTATCTATCGAATCCAGATGTTACATCTAACAAGACATCACACGTAATGGCTCCTCCCTCAGGAGCTCTAAAATAAGATAAAGATGCCGTCCATGATGTTCCTTTCTCCTGGAAACGCTTCAACACGTCATCAATAAGCATAGTCGATTCATGTGTTCCATAAAGCTGCTGGTGTGATGATTTTTCCAAAGGTCATGGAATACAACGTCGTAATGACCACACTGCGTTTGATATGCCGTTGTAGGAATATTCTCCCCTTAGACTTCCATCTGACACTAGTTCGTTCGTTAGTTATTCCTCGAATAGGAGCTTGACCCTCGCTACTGGTCGACAGGCTGGCAATACATGGTCGAGGCAAACGGCCTTGACTGTCACCTTGCTGAGTTCCCGATAATCAGTACACATGTCCAACGATAAGGCTTATCTTCACGGATATAACTGGGGCTCCCCAAGCGAAAAGCTAGGGCCGACAAAACCTCTGTTCAACAGTTCCTGTAGTTGATTGGATAGCTCTTGCAACTTTCCAGGCGCCAGACGATAAGGAGTACGAGTAATCAAGGCTGCCTCTGGTCGTTAGATCAATCTGAGACTCTACCTAATCAGTTGTGGAAGTAAACCTGAAAGTTCCCAGTGGAATCATGAACAATTGGTGGATCCTCAATCCTCTTTCATTAGCCCAAACATTAGTAACGGTTGCCAACATAGGGGGGGAGTCCCTCCGTAGACTCTCCTGGCTTTCATTGCCAAAATGATACTAACCTTTACACCACACTGATGCTTTAGGACAATTGATGATTCGCCACTAGGGATAGATACGCAAAATTTTCTTGTCACGGGGTATATCTACGTGATATCTGAATAACCAATCCACACTGACTACTGTATCGAAACTATCAAGGATAGCAGAAGAAAGGTCGATGTCGAGCACTTGTCCCATAAGGTCAAGCTTGCATCCCAACCAACACATGAGGTTTCAATTGTGTTGCCATCAGTCGATCCCACAACAGGTTCGGCTTCAAGAAGCATCAGGGTTAAACATAACAAAGACGAAGCGATTAGCTACTCACACTCGCTACCATGTTGCTATTATGCCTGGCGTTGCTCACGCCAATCCTATATGCCCTTCCACAAGCACCATTACCAGTGTTGTTACGGTCACGTGGATTCCCAATACTGTCGTTGTTCCCTTGGTTGTTGTCGTCTTGAATTATCAACGGCCACCCATGTCGTAGGCACCTTCATTTCCATACTGTAGGTTACGATTACCAGTACCTTGATGTTGCCATGACTGCTGCCTCTAATGTTGTTGCTAGAAGCGGAACTCTACGATCTTTCACCAATAGGGTCCATCTTGCCATATTTCAGTGCCACGTCCTAAGGCGCTACTCATTATGCTGGCAGTTACACATTCCACACCATGGTCAATTGTCATCGTTTATGTCCCGATTAATCTGTAGGAGCTGGCTCCCATAAATCACTGTCTATGGTTAAGGATTTGGTTGAAGTCAGCCTGCTGGTGTCCGTTACCGGTAATCAGGGTCGTTCTAATACTAAGGATGGTAAGGCACTACGCTCATCCTCTTGTCCATCGTTCTCGCAAGTTGACTGAGTAATATACGGTATGTTTCCAGAGCGTTGCAGAAGTAACCGCACTTCAGGATCTAAGAAGTCAGTTCATTGAGTTCCCGGCAAACAAAGAGGAATGAGAGTGGTACAGACCAATCATTGACGCTGCAACATCCAACCCAGGGACGTTCGTACAAGCACCTAACATTCTACTCAGTTCGCTAGGCGTTCAGATGGGTGTTCAGGTAATACTCAATAGCATCGAGGTTCGAAAGGATTCAGAGAGGAGTGAAAAGATCACGTTCGAGTAGGGGACAATCATCGCTATGGCTCCTATAGACTTGTTACGTTTCACATTGATCAGATGACATAGCAGAACCCCTTTTTCACTTGTTAAGCCTCACTAGGACTTACATGCACCCCACATTATTATTATGTGTGCACCCACAATAATATTGTGATTTGCATGCTCATCTCAGTTCCTCCTAACTCGTGTCAAATGGTTCCTCGAACCCAGATGTCAAACAGAGGTTATCAAAAGGATAAGATCACAGAAATCCAAGGGCTATGACATACTATCAACGCATCATAATGCAAACAAACAATTCATGTAATCATGCCATAGTGACGTGTGTGTGTTCATACGCTTCATCATAAACAAATGTGTACTAGTCATGTAATGTATGCAACAAGTGAGAAAGATGAACCTTGCAATCTGGAGCTGAGTGTCATGGTCAATGTCGGATCAGTTCAGTTATAGTCTGGTTTTATAAAACGTTTTAAAAACCAAGTTCACTATAACCAGTGGCTCTGATACCAAACTGTCACACCCGCAAATTACCACTTAGGGAGTATCCCTGTTAGGCGTGTGTCCACTAGTAATGAGCCACCAATTACATTGAATCCATAAGTTTAGAATAAAGTTTCATCATTTTAATAGTAGTAAAACCCAAAGATAAGTAAGTCGAAAACCATCAAGTTCAGCGGAAGCGTTAATGTATCATAATGTATATACTTTCCAAACAACCATAGTAAATAAATGTCTAATAATTAAATCCATCAATGCAACCATGACCACTCTCGCCCTCCAGCCAGCAAGTTCCTGTTCCCAAGTACCTAACGACCTGCGAGCATGTAACAAGTGTATCAGACAAAGCTGGCGAGTTCACAGTTTTAGAAAACGTTTGTTACCAGTTGTATGTAAAACAGTTCAATACACAATGCAAGTAATATTGTTAATATCTCAATTCCGAACAAGACGGCTCCTGAAATACACGACTGCCCTTCCCACGTACTCCTATCTAGTACTGGGCCAGACTGGGTCATTAGTTCACCTCCGTCCTCTACAGGCACGGGATGAGGGTGCCAAACCTAAGTAGCGCTACTAACTAATACCCGATGAGGGACTTACAAAAGATGATAGGTGAGAATATTAACCAATATACTCGTTTTTACCCAAAGACTCATTCCCCCCATGGGATACCCACTGACTGTCCCCAACCACTGGGACGCATGCTCGAATGTAGTGAACTCACCTTGGTTTTGCTCGGTAAGGCTAAATATCTCGTTTATCGATTTGGGCCAACACGTCCTAAAAGAGTTACCGATAACAATCAGGTTTGTTTACACAAAAGCACATACATCCATTACACACATATTCCACAAGTGTTAAATGAATAAGGCACATAGTATTACACAGTCTATAACAAGTATTTACACACCACACACATAATTGCATTGCAAAGTGGTCCTACCCACTTGACCCACTCATTCAGTTCACCACTAAGTTGTCATTCACGTGTAAGCATAATTTCTAGCCCAAAACAAAACTAATCCACTCTATGATTACCGATTTGACCCACCCGATTACACAGCCCCCTTCAAGACAACCCAATTGCATATCAGATTCTGATCATGCTGCTAATGGGCTGTGGATTTACGTGATTTGGGCCTGACACAGTTTCGTTTAATAAGCGACTCCCTTCTTGATTCCAAACCCGAACCCAAAATATCCTTTTTAAATGAGTTGGCCCAATGTAATTTAGAGGGGGGGGTGTGGCCCGGTTATCTAACTAGATCCCGTTTGACCTGATGTAACTTACCCGACACCCGGTTCCAACAACAAACAATTTAGCTCAATTATCACTATTATTGGGCACTCCATCACAAGAATATTACTCACCCTAAACTAACAGTTTATAGTCATGAATGTCACGTAGACTTCTATGTGAAATATGAGAATTTATTAACAACTAGTTTGTACAGCATGTAGTACAAAATACATTCAAATTGAAACAATGATAATAATAATAATCATGTTCATAGTTCTACTCGTTACTCTAGGCTACAACATATTTGTTAGCATCATAACTGCTTTACTTCTGGTAGTGTTACTTATGTATTTAACTCGGTCGTTCGTTTCCTATGTTCACATGATCTCATTCCAAAGTCGACACAACATATCATTCTTTTTTTTTTTTATTGCTGAAACTCCTTATATAGGCTACCCATAATCATGCACAACAATAAATCCAACCCCCCCAACCGATCACCCTTTGCACACATACTGGATATCAGATCATAATCACAAGATACTATATGGGTGCATAACAGTGTCGTATAATTGCAATTTAGAATCATCGAAACCATCAATTTAACGTGAGGTAATGATATATTAACCGAATAGCATAGCCTTCGGCTGGACATGTCAAGGCATCCACTCCAATTAACAGACATGTACCCACAATCATGCATACGATCCGATACGTAAATCGCAAACATACCCAATTGCTAACCCACATCGCTTACATATATATAAAATCCTATAGAACGTAATCGCTAACATACATCACGTTCCTAAGCAATTTTCAACTCACAGCATCATACATCAATAACACCCTTTGTCGCTACATTCAATCGATATTACGTACGAACCGTATCATGCAAAAATGAATAATCATCAACAGAGAATGGCTAACATGACAGTTTATCCACACAATCTTCCACAATAATAATCCTAATCCTAGGTCACACATCCTCCTACTATCCAGTTGATCATGCGAACACATAAGCAAGGATAACCATGAATATCCTAGCACACATACACAAGGTTAAACAATGAATGTCATGGCAAGGGTTTACTAACCAGAATTTTGGTGAATCACTATGCTGATTCGATCAGGAGAGGGGGGTAAGTTCTGCCGTCGCAATATGTTAAGAGGGTAGGGTTTTACTATGTGGTGCTTGGTTGTGTTGTAATTTGTGGGATATGCATGATACGTCTGATTAGTTATATTATCAAACACCCCAAGTGGGCCGATCACATATTGTTAAATAACACACAATTGGGCCAAATTAAATAATACATACACCCAACACATATGGGCCGATTGGATATTTGCTAACTGATACATAAGTGGCCAAGTCATGTGGGCCGGAGATAAGCCAAACAACTTATGTGATTCGATTAATGTGGGTCGGATTAGGTTACATGTTTCTAGAGCGTATTTGCGGCCCAAAGTGTGCGCGGCCCAAATACGTTTTCGTTTACCCGGTTCAACACAACTAAGAAAAACATGAAAGAGAAATAGCGCGGAATCAAGATTACAAACTAACCTTGGAAGTTCGGGTTGTCACACATTTAAATCATCAAGATCATATTAATCAACGGTCCAGATCAGTTCACGCAGTTCACGCATAGGATTTTGTTCACGTTTGAACCTAATCCTATATATATATATATATATATATATATATATATATATTCATATGAATATATTTACGTCAACAATGTTAAAGTAGTTATTTTTCTTATTAGCCACCCGTGTGACACATGGGTACTTAGACTAGTATCTAATATAACCAAACATCAAAGCCTTTACCGGAAGAGAAAAGGAATAATTCCTTGACTTGGACATCAAACTACTAACAAACCCTTGGTAAGCAGATGACGTGTTCTACGACCAGTTTTAACCGATTACCCTCTTTGAAAAGATCTTAAATAACGTTGAGAACGAAACTTTCACCGGAGCATTTTTTAAATAGGTATCACATTTTAAATCTATAATAAATATAACTATTACTTTAAATAGGTATCACATTTTAAATTTATAACAAATATAACTATTACTCTATTATGATTCCTTTACGTGACGCAGAATAATGTTTACGATTCTACCAACATAACTAAATTAGAAGTTACACAAAATCGAGAGTTATAAGGTTGTTAAGATATGGCACCGGTAGTGAAAAGATATCAATAAAGGAATCCTACCAAAACCAAAAACATATAAATAATCTATGTATTACGAAATAAAGATGAATTCCTTTATTTACAATGTTTTCTTGTTATACCAAATTTGTCTTATATAACACAAAAAGCAGAGTCGTGGTATGCTCAAAAGGATATTGATAAATCGAAGCGTATTTTACATCTTTTGAAAGCCATAAAAACAAACACTGATATTGGTTCCTATATTAATGATATGGTATCGATATTGTTCCGTTGGTATTAGTTTGTGTTTATACATCACCGGTACTCTGTATAGTTCATGAAACAAAAAAAATTAATGATTTAATTACACAAAAGTTGTCTAATGTAATCCAAAACACAAAGTAGTCTAACCCCAAAAAAATCGTGGTTATGTCAATTGAAAATCATAAAAACGAATATCTTGTTTGCCATGGAACCAATACGATGTCGACACTCTATGTAACCAACAATGCTAATAGATAGTTTATTTGGAGCACAACTTCGTTTTCAAAAAAAATTAAACTATTACATCGAGAGGAAAGAAATTAAACACAATTACGTATTCAATTTTTTTTTTTGTTGAAAAGATAACGAACGCTAGTTATTTGAGAAAAAATCAAATTGCTTAAAAGTTAAATGAGTTAAAAATGAATAAAGAGTGAAAATAAATTAAAAAACAATAAATTACAATTTTCCTTCTTTACAAATTTTTAGTGGTTGTTCTTTACATTAAATGATGTTAGAATATTAACATACTTTGTGGTCAAATTTACTTACACATTTCGTTATTTGCACTTAACGGCTATCACATTTCGTTTTTTACCCATTATTTAATAATATTTTCTTAAATAAAACAAATATAGACATCAGCCAGTTCGCCACCAGCCGTCCCCACACAACTAAAAACCCTTCGTCGTCAACCTTTCGCAGAATACCACCACCATCTGAACCTTACCAAAACACCACCACCTCCATAGCCGCTATACCTAACCACCTCCACCACCACCTGACCTAACCACCACCATCCTTAACCTAAACACCGATGTCGTTGCCTTTAAAACCTAACACGAACCGCCACCTTCGTCTTGGGTATCAAATCTATGAAGAACCACCCCCAACATCTCGATGTTAGATTACGAAGCTAGTTAGGGATCTAACATGTGTGGTTGGGTTTCTAATGTCGGCATGACTATGGATGCGGAAAATATTGCAAGAATGGTGTAGGGTTTTTTATGGTGGTGATTCCCCTCTTCTCGCTAATGACAATGGTGCAGGAGTGATGGTGTTGTGGTGTTTTGATGACAGTGCAGGTGTGGTGTAGGAGTGTTGGAAAAGAAAAAGATGGAGATTTTGGATTTAGAGAGAGATAGTCTCTAGAGAGAGAGTGTGTGTTCCGAGAGAGGTAAAAAGACTCCTTTTATATATATTTTTTTTATTTATTAGGATTTTTTCTAAAGGCTAAATGGACTATACTACCTTATGCGAACTGAATTTAACGTAAAATTGTCACAATTGTTAGTGGAAAAGGATGTAACGGACAAAGTTTTTAAGCATATAGGATATTTTCTATGAAAACACTTTTTTGCAAGGGACAACCATTAAAAATGGGTAAAAACATAAAGGACGAAAAATATAATTTATTCTAAGATTAACAAAATGATTACTTGCACCGAAAACAGTTTCTATATAACACTATTGATATAGAATTTGAAAAACATCCTCTTGGTTTTTCAAGATATTTCGCGTGAAACTCAAAATTTCTTAACTTGATCCGTAAACCTAAATCTGAATTCAAATTGTTCTGTGATCCAATCCGCAGATAAGCTTTCAATATATCGTTTTAAGTCCCGAAAATGGATCTAACAATGATATCACACGTAGTTTGATTGGTGGCGGAATCACTCAATCAAACCAATCGATTATAATAGCAAGAAAATAGATCAAACAGAATGTAATTAACCAAAAGCTTAACTTGCACACAATAAATTGTCTGATAAGGGAGGTTAAGGCCACAACTCCCCCTCAACCTAAGCCCATTTCGCCCCCAAGCCCATTCCATACAAGCCCAAAACTTAAACATGTTGGTGCACTACATCTGTCGACTTCGTCTTGTATCGAGTCTTTCATTGTATTGTATAGATTAGGGCTCAAATTACGAGAAAATATGAAAATGTATGTAATTAGGGTGTAAGTCTGCTTATGTGTACATGTCCGTATGTGGGAACCTACCTGGTCCGCTTATGTGTACATGTCCGTATGTGGGAACCTACCTGGTCCGCTTATGTGTACATGTCCGTATGTGGGAACCTACCTGGTCCGCTTATGTTACATGTCCATATGTGGGAACCTACCAACACTATAAATACCACATAAGCGAACTCATTTGTAACTTGGTCAAATTCCATACCGAAGTGCTGCCGGTGTGAAGATCGAGCTGTAATCATTGTCAAATCAATAAAACAGTAGATTAAGTGAAGAACAAGCTATTTCTACCTACGTTTCTTGTTATTCCGCACCTGAAACATAGAAGAATGCCTCTGAACGACTCATTCGGGTCAGATCACGATCCTACAAAACACATCAAACTAGCCCAAATTACTAAACAATAACTAATGTATAAACCTTCAGGGCCCAACAATCTCCCCCTAGGTTTATAACATTAGTGCATCTTCAGCTTGAAGCTCCACCAGCTGCACTACCACCATACAATCGAGTAGCATCCACAAATAAGCGCGAACCAATCACATTAGCCACAACGCTTGTCCATGATTTCACACATATTTCATACTTCTCATTTGTGTGAATCTGGTTCTCACCCAAGACCTTGATATCCTTCTAATGAACCTGTTAGCTTGGCGGTAAGCAAATTCTTTAGTAACTATCACCGCTTCACACATCTTCGGATCATATGCCCATAATTGAAAGTTATTCAACACACCTTTAGGAAATTTAGGAGTAGCAGGAATAATCTTTGCTTTGTAAGTTTGTGGCCAAATCACTGACTTGATGGTTCTGCGGGTATGTGGATCACGAACTCCACGATTCTTCTAGACATATGATTCTATATACTTCATGGTTAGAAAGTCATTCTTAACTTCTCTTTCAAGCCTAGAGTGAAACGCTCAACCTCTTCCACGTTGGTTAGGATCCGAATCGTGATATGGAGCTCTTAGTTGATTCTTCAAATCAATCTTAGTCCATGATTCAAACTGAGCTTCCTTACAATAGTATTCTCTATGTGTACTTTCTCTAATCACCAACCACATCTTCTTATCATGATCATACCTCCAACTCACAATTCTAGATTTGTTTCCAACTTTATCATAATGACTTGCACCCTGTTCCATCATATACCGATCAGAGGTCTTTGTCGGATCCTTAGGTTGAAAATTTTCATCGAGTGGATTCACATCTTGATTCTTCATTATAAGCATATGTTTGCTACTAGGATTCTTTCGTGGTAACTTCCTTTTCTACTTCTTCTTCTTCTTCTTCTTCTTCTTCTTCTTCTGTGCAGCAGCTAAATATTCATTCAAATCTGCTTCTCTTTTAGCGTCAGCGGCAGCCTTTTCTTCAGCAGTACGTTCATGTTGAGCAACATTCATAGGATCATCATGCTCACCTGCAAACTCTTGTCCGGACTTCTTTTCTAATTTGGATTTCAAATAAAAAACAACGGACATCTGTAGATTCACATCACCTTGCAGTTGATTAATTATTTGATCTTTAGTAAACACTCGAGCTTGCAAAGATGAGATTTGAGCGTCTTTCAAAGCAGAATCTTGTTCCAACACAACAACCCTTTTTTGCATCTTCCCAACATCTTCATCTTCATCACCATCAAGGGTTTCAATAAACTTCATCTTCTCATCCATTCGAATCAGATCATTATCATATTCAGACATACCACTACTCGAACTACCAACATCAAACCGAACGCCACATGAACTTTCCAGTTCTGATCTAGCAGTTGGCTCTCGAACTTCAAAATCAAAGAAATCTGGTATATCTTCATCTTGAGCTATTTCAGTAGTAATTCTAGGCTTGGCTTGCATAATAGGCTCGTTTTCAGCATTAGGGCTCACTTGTTCAGTAACACTCGGTTCAGGTTCAACTCGTTGTCTTTTGCTAGCAATAAATCATCAAAATCATCTTAGCTTGCTCTTCTTGAATGGGAGTAGTCGTAGGTGGAGGGTTCCCAATACTATCCTTTAAAGACTCGATCAAAGTAGCAAGATTTTCAGTACTCATTAACGGTAAGTCCCTAACCAAAGACTCAGCTTGCTCGGACTTCATCTGTTCCACTTCATTCTTAGTTTCTTCATCATCAGTCACTAGATTTTCTGTTTCAATCATTGGTTTCACTCCAACTCTCCCAAACTTCACGTCGTGCTCTTCAGCAACTGTGGAATTTAACGGTGTTGGAGCTGGCACCTGACCCACAACTGGTCCAAACTTGCGTGCTTCTTTAAACCATACTTCCCTAAACATTTGTACCTCTTCGCAGAATCTCGAATCCTCTTCCCCGTCTCAAAACAACTTGGAACCATCGGCTTTAAATTCAACAAGTTCGTACTGTTCACCAAGTCAGGATACTTCTCATCAAGTATTATCTGAACGAAACGAGGATAAAGCATGAATATCTTTTTCTTTGAATTCTCTAACATCTTCCTCATGTTGTCAAAAATAAACGTAGAAAATTGTAGTCCTAATCATTCACTAGTGCAACGATAGAAGACGTCTGTACTTGATTAAGCTGATCTAACCCACCCTTATTCTCTGAGATGCAAAGCAGAAACACATGTATTAACAGCCTACATTACGGTAGGAATAACTTCTTGAGAACGGTGGGGTAATCTCCTCCATAGCTCATTCTTCTTAGCGCTTTTATCACTTTCTCTCTTCTAAACGATGTTGGATGACTAGTTTGATCTCCAAACTTTAATACCTCTCGTACCATTGCCTCTGTAATCACGATATCCTTCTCATGTACCATTGCTTCAATAGCCCCAGCTCCGTCAGCTTCACTTGGGTTTACTTTTGCAGACAACCAAAATTCACGAACAGTGTCTCCACAAATTACCGAATTAACCCTTAAAGCACCCGTTAGTCGACACGACCTTAGCCCAACAACCATGGAATTAAATCCTCGAAGTGTTCTGCTAGAGGATCAGAAAGATATCCCGCCTGACTTTGAAATGCTTCAACGTCTAGCTTGTGTTGGTCTCCCATTTTTCTGCACAAAACTAACCAAGTTAAATTAACGGTAGAATTCAGTTAACTTAGTTAACAAAGTCAACATGTCAACATGGTCAACAAGTCAGCATAGTCAACAGGTAAAAGCTGAACAAATTAATTCGGATGGTCAAAGGGTTCAAAGTCACTGTTTCGAAAACCAGGGTTTCAATTTAATGACCCTTGTCAGATTATCCGAAACAGTCAGACATTTCGGATAAATCTTGTCAAGGTTCCAGATAAATCAAAGTTTGAATATTGATTATCCGAAATCCATGAATTATCCGAAATCCATCCAAAATATGAAGATCCTTATCCAAAATGCATCTGAAAAGCATGAAGATTATCCGAAATCCATCCGAAATGCATAGGAAACCTGCAATACCTTGAAGATTCAAATTAGTAGTCCGAAATGTAATCGAGAGAAAATTTGGACGAATAAAAAAACTTTTGTTCGAATATGTTTCTGAAATAGTAAACATACCCTTTTATATTGTTTCGAATGGGCCTGGGCCTAGAATAATTCAGGCCCAATTCGAAATAGTACTTTCCGAAGTCAATTGGGCTTAACAAATTCAGGTCCAATATAAACAGTAATTATTCGAAACAAAATGGACCTAATCCGAAATGGATTGGGCCTTGGGCCTTATCCGGAATGAATTGGGCCTTGGGCCTTATCCGAAATGGATTATTCCACATCACATATTAACTGACATAAAACCATCTTTCTCAAAATCACGATCCGACCAACCGAGCAACCTTTTGAAAACACACAAACACACATAAATTCACACAAGATAATTAAAGAAATTATTGCGGGATCAAATCGTTCTCAGACCAACTAAGGAACACTTTTCAGTACATATTTAATCAGACCAGTCTAGGCGATTGCCAATATATTTGCTCTCTTAAACCTAACGCTCAAGTTTCAATTATCAACCTCATGATACGTTTAAGTAATATTATACTATGATACTCGTGTGTCCCATTCCATGGCATACCCCCACGTTCAAGGTAAGCACAACGATTTATCATAGAAGGTGAGTATACTGAGTTCATCCTCTCATTTTACAATGTCAGATTATTGGTGAACAGGTCAGTACTTTCGTACAACAGAGTGACCAATAAAGCGTCCAACGAGGGTTAGGCAAATACCTTTTTTGTATGAATTTCGCTTTAGCAAGCTCATGGAATTCCCTCATTTGAGTTTGTCTTCCATTAAGGTTTTTGGCCACTTTTTGGCTCTTTTAAGATATCCTGACTGTGCCTAGGTCTTCATATAGCCCGGATGCAACAAAAGGACATCCATGATATCCCCATATGACTCAACAGCATAAAGACCCGAAACCTCAGACGTTGGCGATCTATTAATGCAAGATTTAAGACCACCAAATCAAACGCTGATGATATGTTACCCACATGGTACATAGTTCGTTATGTTTATATCACTCGGTGTCTTTATCATTTTGAGCGTTAGACCTATCGGCACATCATAGTTGATCCTAGTCTTTTCAGCCTTGACACCTTACATGTGTTGAACAGATCTTTTAGCATGGACATTTATATCATTTCCCAGCAAATATTTCTCCCCCTAAATTTGTGCAAAAGTAGAATATTATATGCTCAAATTTACTTAGTCGGTGAAACGCATCATTTTCAAAAGATTCATAAGCACTTGGAATCGAGAATTGCTGACAGGTTTTGTAAAAAGATCCATTGTATTTGCATCAGTATAGATCTATTCAAGTTTAACAAGTCCTCTATCATAGCAATCTCGAATGAAATGAACCATGATGGCAATGTCCTTGGTTTGGAGTGAAAGATAGGGTTTTTTACGATTTGGATAGCGACATCATTATCACAATAAATGGTAGTGCTAAGAATAGTCAAACCGTAATCCTGAAGCTGGTGTTGCATCCAAAGAACCTGAGAACAGCAAGCAGATGCTGCAACATATTTTGCTTCCGCAATTGAGAGTGACACAGTCTGTTGCTTCTTGCTTTGCCACGAGATAAGCATGTCTCCCAATAATTGGCAACCGATCGATGTTGGAAACCGGCCGATGTAGACTTCATGTCCCTGTCGGTACCTCCAAGGTTACTATCAGAAAAGGCAAACAGATCAAAATTTGAATTTCTAGGATACCAGAGTCCAAGTTTTGGAGCTCCTTCAAGATATCTAAAAATTCGTTTAACAACAATAAGATGAGAAAGTTTAGGGTTAGCCTGTTAGCAAGCACATTGACAAACGGCAAACATAATGTCTGGCCAAGTTGTAGTCAAGTACATCAATGAACCAATCATAGATTGGTAAAATGTCTGATTAACCAGGCTTCCTTCAGCATCCTCATTTAACAGTGGCCGTTCTACTATAGAAGAGTCCATAGGCTTCGAATCTGTCATGTTGAATTTCTCAAGAGCGTCATGAGCATATTTTCCATGATGAATCAAGATTCTTTGACTACTTTGATGAACTTGTATGCTCGAAAACATCGCCATCTCTCCCAACGAACATCTCGAACTTTTTCTTCATCACCATAGACCTTCATCAGTTGAACCAAATATAATATCGTCCACATAGATCTGAACAAGAATGAGATCCTTGACAACGCGTTTGATGAACAACGTTTGATCTATGGTCCCCCGAGTATATCCATGAGCAAGCAGATGCTCTGTTAGCGTAGCATAGCCTTGTTTCTCGGAATCCACAAACCCAGGGGGTTGAGCAACATATATTTCTTCTTTAACTTTTCCATACAGAAACGTCGTCTTGACATCCATTTGATAAACGGTGAATCCCATATAGGATGCGTCTGCCAAGAAAATGAGAATGGCTTCCAGTCTTGCCACCGGTGCGTAGACCTCATCGTAATCTAATCCTTCATTCTGCCCGGCGCCTTGTATCACTAATCGTGCCTTGTTTCTCACGATCAAATTAGTGTCATCTTGTTTGTTGCGATACATCATGTGCGTTCCGAGAGCACGTTTTCCTTGAGGCAGCTTCACTAACTTCTAGACTCCCAATTTTTCAAACTAACTGAGCTCTTCGTGCATTGCATCGAGCCATCTAGGTTCCTACAAGCCAACATCAATGGTTTTAGGCTCAATTAGTGAAATGAAGCAAGAATGTAAACATGTACTGATATCCCCTGATTTACTGCGAGTTTGAACACCAGCATTCACGGGACCAATGATGTTCTCAATTAGATGATCTCACTAAAGGTAAGCACAATTGCTGTAACAGGTGCCTGCTAGTTCGGTTGTAAGTTTGAAAAACTTCCCGACACTATTACAGTTTGCGCCCCCTCAGTTGATGCAGTCGCAGTGTTGGTCACAGATGGATCAAAAGTGCAGTCAGACGAAATCGGCTTCAGAAACACACGGAAGTTCCTTGGACATTGGGATTTGAGGTTCCCACATTTGTTTGTTGTGTGGTGGTTTCAGTGTGTCGAACTGCATCATCAGGTGAACTTGTAGTGGTTCAGAAACCGACTCCTGAATCGATAACGTATGTGATGTTGCTGTAGTAACATCGTGAAATCCTAGTGGATCCACGGTAAGATTCTTGAATGAATCTTGTAGTGGCACAACTTCATCTTTAACTAGAATAGGTATAAGTATCACTGGGTTGGACACACCTGCATTGACTACCACATCAGTTAGAACATTAAACGACTTAAATAATGAAGCAAAATCATATAACCAATCAGGTCTAATTCGTGCATCTTTGGGATTCTCTTCTAGCCAATCCACATTATACGCCTCCAAAATTTGCTTCTTGAGCTTGTTGTAAACTTGATAAGTGGTGTTTTTTGAATAACCAATGAAATAGCATGGACCTCCTCTTGCTTCAAAATTGCCTTTGGCATCCATAAGTAGAAAAACACATAGACAACCAAAGGTTCTGAAAATTGTACAGAGGGCTTTTAACCTTCAACTATCTCATAAGGTGTTTTCATGTGACGTTTGTTAATCAATGCATGATTTTGAACATAGCAGGTGGTGTTCACTACTTCTACCAAGAAGATCAACGGTAGGCCAGAATCAATCAACATCATTCGTACAACTTCAATGAGAGTTTTATTTCGTCTTTTAGTAACACCATTTTGTTGAGGAGTTCGAGTTGCACTATATTGACGATTAATCCCCTTTGAGGAACAGAAAGCATTCAATTCAGCATTCTTGAATTCCGTCCCATTGTCGCATCGAATGATCTTTACCCTCTCATTTGCCTGATTTTCCATGAAAATAATAAAGTGGTTGATCAATCCAGCAGTTTCACTTTTATCTTCTAAGAAAAACACCTAGGTGAAACGTGAGAAACCGTCAGTTATGACCAAGTAGTAATCCTTTCCTCAAGTACTCAACACATTAACAGGACCAAAAAGATCCATGTGAAGCAGTTCCAGAACTTTTGAAGTTGAGTGCATGAGTTTATGTAGGTCCCTATCACGTGGATTGTTATGAGATTGACAATCAACGAAGGGTGTGGAATCCCCTTGATATATCAATGAACACAGAAACAAGTATATAAGACGAAGAACATGCAAACACTTTAAGCCGATCTTCTATGATTATCAAACACAATATTTATAACCACTTAAGATCACAAGAACTCACAGCCTTTCTATTTGTTTTCTCTAACTCTATGTAACTACTCTCTCTAGTGTCTAAACTAAAATCCTAATGCAGCACTATTCATATGCACATAGCCATGCACACTGGGCTAGGCCCACATCCATAATAAACATACAAATTCTGACTAGTAACAAAGATATAAACTCAACCAAGCATAACCTCACAAATCTGAATTTGTGACCATGCCTTACAAATTCAGACTTAACATAATCTGACAAATTCGACTTGACTTGATCTACACAAACTCGGACTTGGAACTCCTTCACAAATTCATATTTCACTTAATCTTCACAAGTTCGGACTAGCCTTGTTATATGATAAACTTGGACTTCTTGATTATATCATAAATTCCCTGAAGTTTTCATATCAAAGTCTTGTTTAATATCCAAAGACCAAGTCAAAGTTTTCATATCAAAGTCTTGTTTAATATCCAAAGACCAAGTCAAAGTTGTTATCACATAACATGCACCAACAAGCTCCCCCTTGACAATAGCTTGCAAAGGTAACTTTTGTGTTTGGATAGCATCAACTTCAACATGAATAAGGGTGCAGAATTCCCTTTGATAGATCAACGGACACAGAAACAAGTATATAAGATGAAAAACACGCAAAACACTTTAAACCGATCTTCTATGATTATCAAACGCAATGTTTATAACCACTCAAGATCATAAGAACTAAAAGCCTTTCTCTGTATTTTCTCTAACTCTCTGTTACTGCTCTCTCTAGTGTCTAAACTAAAACCCTAATGCAGCACTGTTTATATACACATAGCCATGCACACTGGGCTAGGCCCACGTCCATAATAAACATATAAATTCAGACTAATAACAAAGATATAAACTCGGACCAAGCATAACCTCATAAATCCGGATTTGTGATCATGCTTTACAAATTCGGACTTAACTTAATCTAACAAATTCGGACTTGACTTGATCTACACAAACTCAGACTTGGAACTCCTTCACAAATTCGGATTTTATTTAAACTTCACAAGTTCGGACTAGTCTTGTTATATGATAAACTAAGACTTCTTGATTATATCATAAATTCTGTTGAAGTCTTCATATCCAAGTCTTTTATAATATCCACAGACCAAGTCAAAGCTGTTGTCACATAGCATGCACCAATAGTTTAGACTTATGAGGTTTGCAATGTTGTTTACCTCGAGCGCACGATTCACATATTTCAATCTGCATAAAATCCTTGATTGACAGGTTTCCGACTAAGCCTCCTTTTGCAAGTCGATTAAGGTTCTTCATGTTGAGATGACCCAGGCGATGACGCCATAACATAGCATCATGTTCAGCAATTTCTGAGAACAAACATGTAACTTGATCGGTAGGGGTTTATTTGTCTCGCTGACATAAGCGTTTCCCCTTCGTTCTGCTTCAATAAGAAACCAATCCTCGGGTGTCATAATTCCCGGTTTTAACACTACACATCCACTTTTGGTGAACAGAACCTCCAACCCTTTATTGCACATCTAAGATACGCTCAAAAGATTGTGTTTCAGTTCTGGAACATAATACACATCCGAAAAGCTGCGAACTCTGTTTCGAACTATACCCTTCATTGTTATTATGCTAGTTTCCCCTCCGGCAAAGTTGAAAAATCCACCATCGAATACTTTTATGTCACTCAATTGGGAAATGTCTCCTGTCATATGCTTGAAACAGCCACTATCGACGAACCAAAGTCTGACGACAGCCCTCCATAGTTGTTCTTGCACATACACCGGGATTAATCAGAAACTGAAACCCAGGCCATTGTTGATCTGGGTTGACCATTACTGTCCGTATAAGAAACCTCACGAAAGATCATATAAGTTTTAGTAGAATTTGAGGTTTGAGATGAAAATGATGATTGTGATGACTGTGAACACTGAGATCTAGCAAGAATTTTAGGTTTCCTGATTTTAGAATCAACGTCATTTAAAGCATTTTTAGTTATAGGTGCTACGCTTGATTTCGTTGACTGATTTTGGAAACTGGTTGAATTTGAAAACTTTTGGTTATATTTCTTTGCTAGATTCCAGTCTCCATCAGAGGGTTTAGCTTGAGCAAATCGATTTCCATAGGTTCGATAATGCGTAGCCGTGTGATATTGTGCGTTCTTTGAGTAGTAAGGCACGGAAGGACGATGAACATAGTTTCTTGCTCTATGCCCTAGAATTCCACAATTAAAGCAAGTTTGTCTTTTTGAGAACATTCAGTTCAGCTTGTGATCTTCTAGGGAGCTGATTGGATCTCTTCTTTCCACTTGGTGCTGATGGCTTATGTGCATGGTTGATCTTGGATGAAACCTGCTCACAATCATCAGCACAAGAGTGAGTATCGATAACTTTACCCTTTAACTGAGTTTAAGTTTGCTTTTGAGTTGGGTTTTCTTTTTATTTTTGCTTTTACTGCTTCTGAGGAATTTTCAACCTGTGGAGTCTTTTGGTTTCGTTTTTTTATTTTTGCGTGATCGCTTTTTCTTTAAAGGAGTAGATTCTGCAGAATTAGTTTCTTTAGGAACCTCTTCTTCAGAATCTGAACTCTTGGGATCAGCTGATTCTGGTTCGTCAGATGATGAGAAATTTTCGTTGAAAACAATTGAGCTTTTATTTGTTTCTAGAACACTCGATTCAAACTCAGTAGGAGATACATAATCTACAAAAATACTATTCTCATTATCTGATGTACTAGAATCTACAGTCTGATTGTCAACTTCAACAGATTCAGACAATCCCTGTTCATCAATTATTTCATTCACACATTCAGACGTAATAATATTCTCAACTTCATCAGATTTAGAATAGGATTCTGAGACATCAGTTGATGTTTCAGACACACTAGCACAGTTGTCTGAATCATTCGGAATAGAGGTTTCGAACTCATCAGCAGATGTACCAGACTCCTCTCCTCTGAAAACATATTCTCATCACAATCAGAATTAGATACCACAAAATTTAAATTTTCAGTTTTAGCAATATCATTAGAAAAACTGTCAGAAAAACCCTTAGTCTCAGCAAGCAAAGATTGAACAAAGTTCCAAATGTAAAAATTATGTCAACGCATAAAGAATCATTCAAATCAACAGAAGCATTTGAATGTGGTTCATCATCCACTTCAGTTTCCTCTTCAACTATAACTGATTCTGCACATGAACTAAAGTAGTTAGTATTGTCTACAAAATCACAATTAGACATATTTTCTTGATTCACCTCTGTTGGTGTTTCTGCAGATGCCTTTGCTGACTCGGATTTACCGATTGATTCATTTGAAAATGTTTATGTAGAATCAATGTTTTTGACAAAATCCATGGGTTTTTGAAAATCAGTGGGTCTGCCATGCTTTGGTTTAAAAGGTTCCCATGGGACATAGTCGCTAGGCTTGCCATATATCATATTTTTCTCATTTTCTAGATCTTTCTCACTAGTGGGCATTCTAGAGTAGTTATGATTATATGGAAGTGAAACCTGTTTATAACCCAACCCTTTTCCCTTGTTCTCTTTATATGCCAGCTGCACATCGCACAGATTACAAACAGTGTCACTGGAAGTATCAAACTTCTTTATTTTTAACTCATTCTTTTGATACTTACCGGTCAGAAGTTCTAGCTCAGCTCTTACAGAGTCAAGTTCCACGTTTTAACATTTAGTTTATTTTTATAATCATGAACCAACACTGCTGTAGGTTGAGATCATTGTGGAGCTGAGCTATGTCTTTCTTCTGTGCTTCAACCTTTTCATAGAGTAACTTATTGTTCTCTCTAAGGTTGATGCACTTAGACATGGCATTGTTGTAATCATTTATTAAAGTAAAGTTGTGTGGTCTCATCTCTGCAAGTTTATTTCTACAATTTTCATAACATAAAAGAGAGTGTACCATTTCAGAAAGGGATTTAGGTTCATCTGTCTGTGCCATCAAGCAGTGATTCACTGATGCACCTTTAGAGATCTTGAGAGATTCCATGTGTGCTACAACATCTGACCAATTGAAATCTACTTATCTTGAACTGTCAATGCATTTCCAGCTCCATTGTCTCCTAAACTCGCTGATGTTTGTGTGGGAGTAATAGGCACCATAGATCTTTCAGCGTTCTGAGTTGCAGCAGTGTGACTCGGAATATATCCTGCAGGGGCCTTTTTGCAGTCTCTGGCAAAATGACCTGGTTCATGGCACCTGTAGCATCCGAGTTTGTCTCTCATGGGCCCTTTACGAATATTCGACATTGGGCGACGACCAAACTCCTTTTGAAACTTTTCAGCTCTAAAGGCAGCCATAACTAGGTTCCAAGACACATCCAGCTCTTCTATGTCTTCTTCAACAACTTGAACAATTTCAGTGGCTAAGAAAGATGGGGGCAAAAGATCGCCTGCTACAAAAGCATGCAGGCTGCTTAGCATAGATGCAGCAAGGGCAAGTCTCTCTTCAATTTGTTTGGTGAGGAAATCTATGTTTTGGGCTGCAGTAGAGGAAGCAGAGCCTTGAGTTGATGTATGGGTAACAAGATTGTAAACCACATTTGCGTACTGATGGTGTTGCTGTGGTGCTGCTACAGATGTTGCGGGATTGTTAACAGCGACTTGTTATATAGGCAGAGACATACCATACACATAGTTGGACTCCTGAGTTTGTGTCAGTGGACAACACAATGTTTGTGTTATTATTTGCCACTCCATGAACAGGACTGAAGACGATGTTTGGATGATTTTGAGAGAATAGTGCGTTATTTGAACTTCTGATACCAGCGGCCATTAAGGAGCTTTTATGGTTTACATCTCTTTGCTGATTGTCTATTTCACATGACTTGATAGTAGTAACTAGCTCAGAAAGTGTAACATCGTTCATGTTCTTCGTTCGCTTGATCTTCGCAACATCAGCATCCCAATTTTTAGACAAGGAGTTTAGAAGCTGACGATTCATCCCACAATTTGTAATGGTGATACCAGCACTTATCATATGTGAAACCAGCTTAATGGATCTTTTGATCTGATTTCAATAGTTTCACCATAAATGTGGTTGAAAGAGCTAAATTAGTGGTTCAACATGTTCACTCAACTGTCAGCATTTCCTTCGTACAGATTCTGAAGCTCATTCCATATCTCCTTAGCATTCGTACAATTCCTAACAGCAATGGAAATGTCTGGACCAAGTGCCAGAGTAAGAGTTGCCTGGGCCTTATTGTCACACCCCAACCGATGGCGGAAACATCGGGATGAGACGAAGTGTGTATAGATTGCTAGAGACGTCATAACACTATGTGACAATATTTAATCAAATTCAAGTTTCATTGCAATACTAAATTGTCATACAAGATTCAAATAAAAATAACAACATAGTTTCAAATTGTAACATAATAACAAAAGATAGATTAATCTAGGTGTGTATCTAGTCCACCCTAAATCTTGTTTCGTCTTGAGTACCATCTCAATAATTAACCTGCAACATGTATTAAAATAGAGTTCAATGCAAAAGCAAAGGCGAGTATACAAGTTTGACTACATAGCATAATAGAATAAAACTCATATCCAACATGTTACTAAGTGAATAAATTTACTAGCAATGCAATTTTTGGCGTACAATATGATCAAACCCATGAATACAACGCATAAAAATAGCCAAATCCCAATCGTTCAGCGGGGTGGTAATGTTTAACTTAACAATACCCAATTAGAATAGCGGCGGGGCGTTAATCCTATAGCGCTATAATTGTTAAGGTGGGCTAGCAAAGTTAATGAGCATATAACGTACCAAATCGTTCATAGAGCATACAAGCATAGCAAATATTCATAATAGTTTCATGTCACGTTCATAGATAGAGTATGTTTTGTTTAAGCATAAAAGTTGTTTTGAATAGGTATACATGTTGCATCCCAAAGTGAAAAGGGGAAAAAGGGATCGAGTATACTCACGGTTTACAAGTCTTGACTTGGAAGATTCGAGAGTAAGTTTGGTGGATGATTTAGCTTGGAGCACCTAGTCCTTCTACACGAGGAAACGTAGGTGTGTGAGTTTGGCGTTTACGGAAGATTAAGAATATGGAAATAACTTAGTATAATGAAAGTATATGTGTATGTGAAAATAATCATCTTTTAGACTTTATAACCATCATATGACACTAGGTAACCAATATGGTTATTTAATGTTTTTCATGGGTAGTGAACCCATTAGAATCATATGAAGGTTTAGGTCTTGGATGATATTCTACTTCTTTAACATGTAAACACAAGTTTAACATCAAAGGTTCGAATGAGTATATGCTTATACTTAGGCTAAATATTACATATTATTTAGGTCCAATATTTCAAGTAGGAGGTAGAAGATTAAATCTCCATTTAGGCACCTCTTGGTTACAAGGATGTCATGTATGGGGTAGGAAGACTAAGCTTCCATTTAGGCACCCCTTTGAAGTTCACCACTTCTCTTGATGTAAAGACAACCAAGGAGGGTCACGAACTAAGGTTTATACGAGTATGTAAGATAAGCTAACTAATAGAAATCATCAAATCATGTGAGGATTGTATGTTTGGACAACCCAAGTTGTTCCATAATCACTCATGTATCAAAGTCTAAGTTTGACATGACTTGTGGGTTAAAACCCTAATCAAAACACCAAGTTTATGAGGTTTAATCCTCTGATTTTTAAGTGTCTCAACCATGTTTTTAAGCTTACCTAACCATAGGAGAGGTTGTAAGCATTAGGACATTGGTGTGAGATGTGTTAGACACAAGTTGGATAAGAAATAACAAGTTGTTGAATAATAATAAACAAAACAGAAAGTTTTAGTCCATTTTAGGGAAAATCCAAGCATGAATCTTCCAAGGAAAAACCAAGGATTCAAACCCAAGGACATAACAAAGCAATAGGAAGAAGAACCAAGTGATTTGGTTGAGAAATGAGCAAGTTACACTCACTTTTGTAAGTCTTTACGAATCTGTCCAAAACTCAGATTCTCAGCTGATTAGAGAGTAGTTTAGTGAAGATTTAGGAGTTGTGAAAGTGTCAAATGGGTTGGAGAAGGTGGGTATTTATAATGGAAGAGTTAGAAGGTGATTGGAGGTGATTAGAGGTGGATTAAAGGTGATTGCGTGGTTTAGGTTAATGGGATTTCGTAAACAACAGCTCAAGAAACACATTCTGCCGAAACAAGGGGCTCGCGTGACGCCAAGCCCCCTCGCGTCGCGCGGGCGGGTGTGGTTGTCTGTCTTTTGTTTTATTACACTTAGGCCCCTGAAGTTTATATTTGGTTCCTTTAGGTGCAAACTTGGGAGTTTAGGGACTCGTTTGGATATAAAAGCATAGTATAAGGTATAGTTAAGCATGATGATCATAACCAAAGTATGTTTAAGCGTATAAATGTCATAACCAAGTATCGTTCTCGTTGAAAACACGTTCAATGCATAAGTTTAGGTTAATTACACGTTTCGCACATAGTTTCCAAGAATAACGATTAAACATCGATTGATTCACCAAATCGAACATATGAGCATATATAGAGTGCGTATAACATAAACGTAACAAAATACAAGCTTCATTAATGATCCAAGTCTCGGTTTGATAATGATTACAATGAAAGGAACGATTACAAGAATACAAGGTTTCCAAAAATAGAAATACGAACAAAACTTTCTATAAATGGAAAGTACAAAAGAGCCGGGCGTTACAGTCTCCCCTCCTTTAGGAAATTTCGTCCCGAAATTTAGGAAGACGTAGGGAAAAGATGCGGATACTTTGACTTCATATCCTTTTTGAGTTCCCAAGTAAATTCAGCGCCACGTTTTCCTTCCCATCTAACCTTGACGATAGGAATCTTACTGCGCCTTAGTAACTTGACTTGCTGGTCCACGATTTCCATAGGTTTTTCCACGAAATGCATAGTATCGTTGATTTGAAGATCTTCGAGAGGAACTTGAAGTCCTTCATCAGCGAGACATTTCTTTAGGTTAGAGACGTGGAACGTTGGATGAACATTGCTGAGCTCTTGAGGTAAGTCAAGTCGATAAGCTACCTTACCAATCCTTTCAAGTATCTTGAAAGGACCAACATAGCGAGGGGCAAGTTTTCCCTTTTTACCAAAACGAGCCACTCCTTTCCAAGGAGACACCTTGAGTAGGACATGGTCCCCAACGTCGAATTCCATAGGTTTGCGTCCCTTGTCTGCGTAGCTCTTTTGACGATTTCGAGCCTTGAGTAGATTGTCACGGATTTGGAGAATCTTATCCGTTGCTTCTTGTATGATCTCAGGGCCAGTAAAATGTTTGTCACCAATCTCGTGCCAGCTTAAAGGAGATCGGCATTTGCGACCATACAATGCCTCGAAAGGAGCCATTTGAATACTGGAGTGGTAGCTATTGTTATACGAGAACTCGATCAAAGGTAAATGCACATCCCAACTACCACCAAAGTCGATGACACAAGAACGGAGCATGTCCTCTAGGGTTTGGATAGTACGTTCGGTCTGTCCATCTGTTTGAGGATGAAAGGCCGTACTAAGATTCAAATGAGTACCCATAGCGGACTGAAAAGTTTGCCAGAGACGCGAAGTGAATCGACCATCACGATCAGAAATGATGTCGAGAGGAACACCATGATGGCGTATGACTTCATTGGTATAGACACGAGCAAGTCGTTCAACCTTGAAATCCTCGCGAATGGGAATGAATTGTGTGGACTTAGTCAAACGATCAATGACTACCCAAATGCTATCGTAACCAGAAGGCGTACGTGGGAGTTTAGTTATGAAGTCCATCGCAATGCTATCCCATTTCCAAACGGGAATTTCGGGTTGTTCGAGTAGGCCAGAAGGTCGTTGGTGCTCGGCTTTGACTTTCGAACAGGTAAGACACTTGGAAACGTACACAGCAATGTCTCTCTACATACCAGGCCACCAATAGGATGCACGTAGATTATGGTACATCTTGTCAGCGCCAGGGTGAATTGAGTACCTAGATTTGTGTGCTTCGTTCATGATAAGATCACGAAGATTGTCACGATCTGGTATCCAAACGCGATCGCAACAATAGAGGAGACCATCAGGTTTTGAAACGAGTTGACTTTCAGATGCTCCACGTATTTCTACAGCCATGGAACCTTCATTGATAGAGGAGTACTGCGCTTCACGAATGCGATTGTGAAGATCGCTCGAGATGTGAAAACAACGAATGGCATCTACATGAGCCTTACGACTAAGTGCATCGGCCACGACATTCGCCTTACCAGGGTGGTAGCGAATCTCGCAGTCGTAGTCGTTGAGCAACTCCACCCAACGTCGCTGTCGCATATTGAGTTCTTTTTGGTCAAAGATGTGTTGTAGGCTCTTATGGTCAGTGAAAACCACACACTTAGTACCATATAGGTAGTGTCGCCAAATCTTTAACGCAAAAACAACTGCGCCAAGCTCGAGGTCGTGGGTAGTATAATTTTTCTCATGTATTTTGAGTTGACGAGAGGCGTAAGCGATGACTTTGTCTCGTTGCATGAGCACACAACCAAGACCACGATTCGATGCATCACAATACACCACGAAATCATCATTCCCATCAGGGAGAGCGAGGATAGGAGCGTTGCAAAGCAAGTCCTTGAGAGTTTGAAAAGATTCCTCTTGCTCAGGACCCCAAGCAAAAGGTTTCTCTTTTTGAGTCAACGAAGTGAGAGGAACGGTGATCTTTGAAAAATTCGAGATGAATCAACGGTAATAACCCGCCAATCCTAAGAAAGAACGGATTTCAGAAGGAGATTTAGGCGCGGTCCAGTTCTTTACGGCTTCGATTTTTGAAGGGTCAACGTGGATTCCTTTTTCACTAACAACGTGTCCAAGGAACTGAACTTCTTTGATCCAAAACTCGCATTTAGAGAACTTAGCGTATAAATGTTCAGTACGCAAGAGTTCAAGTATAAGGCGAAGATGACGCTCATGATCGGCTCGAGATTTAGAATAAATGAGAATATCATCAATGAAGACGATCACGAAGCGATCCAAGTAAGGCTTACAAACACGGTTCATGAGATCCATGAACACAGCGGGTGCGTTGGTCAAGCCAAAGGGCATAACCACGAACTCGTAATGTCCATAGCGAGTGCGAAAAGCGGTTTTGGGAACGTCCTCTTCGAGGACTCGAAGTTGATGATAACCAGAACGAAGATCGATTTTGGAGAAACAGGTAGCGCCTTGAAGTTGATCAAAGAGGTCGTCGATACGCGGAAGAGGATAATGATTCTTAACGGTGAGTTTGTTGAGCTCACGATAGTCGATACACATGCGGAAAGAACCATCTTTCTTTTTAACGAAGAGCACAGGAGCACCCCAAGGAGAGGTACTTGGACGAATGAAACCCTTATCGAGGAGTTCTTGAAGCTGAGAAGACAATTCTTGCATCTCGGAAGGTGCAAGACGATAAGGACCCTTGGCAATAGGAGTCGCACCAGGTACGAGGTCAATACGAAAATCAACAGATCGAGGAGGAGGAGGAGGACCGGGTAGATCTTCAGGAAAGATGTCAGGGAAATCACGCACCACTGGAACATCACTTAAACTTTTTCCCTTGCCCTTTTCTTCCACAACGTGGGCTAAAAAGGCAAAGTACTGTTTGCGTAAGTACTTGTTCGCTTGTGTGCAGGACATCAACTTTAGTCCTCTTGAAGGTCGGTCTCCATAAACGTGTAAAACTTCACCGGATGGAAGAGGTAAGCGAACGAATTTCTCGTGACAAGCGATTTCAGCATGATTCTTTTGAAGCCAATCCATGCCTATGATGACGTCGAAACTACCCAATTGCATGGGTATGAGATCAATAGAGAAAGCATGCTCGTTAAGAGTAAGACGACAATCGAGGAGAATGGAATCGACTAAGATGGACTTGCCATTGGCGACTTCAACGGAAAACGTCTTAGGTAGCTTAGAGCGTGTGCAATTTAACAATGATTCGAATTCTAAGGACACAAAGCTTTTGTCCGCACCAGTATCAAATAGTATCGAAGCATAAAGATGGTTAACAAGAAACGTACCATTAACGACATCATTGTCGTTGCGTGCTTGATTCGCGTTTAGGTTGAAGGCGCGTCCACGAGGAGGTTGCTGCTGCTCTTGGATCCATTGAGGGCATTGGGGATGAAGATGATTAACATCCCCACATTTGAAACATCCCTAGGTGGTCTTGCGTTTTGAGGAGCAGGTGGAGCTTGTGGCGCTTGCTGAGCTTGTGGTGCTTGCTGGGCTTGTGGTGCTTGCTGTTGTTGGAATCGACAAAAGGCGGTGTCGTGTCCATAACGGTTACAAATGCCACAACGGCGACACCTAGCATTGACGGGATGATGATAGTTACAAGTGGCACACTTGGGGTGAATCCCAGTGTATGACCTTTGGGCGTTATCAGGAGCAACCGGGTTTGGGTTAACAGGTGGCACAATCGCGTTACAAACGGGGTTGGATTGCTTTCGCTTCTTTCCCCTATTGTTATTCGATTGTTGGGTGATTTGATTGGCTGGCTTCGAAGGAACGGGGTTTGCGGCTTGCTTATCGCGAACACGGTTGTTGTTCAAGGACGCGGCCAAACTGTAAATGTCTTTGATGCTATCGAGTTTGGCTGCCTCGATTGTGTCACGCATACTAGGGGGTAAACCATTGATATACTTGCTTTTCTTGCGATCAGGGGTCGAGACAAGGTGGGGGACAATGAAACAGAGTTGTTTGAAACGGGTGGTGTAGGCTAGGTTGTCATCACCAATCTGCTTTAATACCCAAAATTCTTCCGCCAACTTTCGTTGCTCATGCGGAGGACAAAACTCATCCATCATTAGGGCCTTAGTCTCTTCCCATGTCAAAGCATAGGCCAGCTCGTTCGAACGTATGTTTCTTTCATTCGTCCACCACTCGAGAGCTCGGGCTTGGAATACCCCAGTCGCGCTGCGCGTCTTGAGCTCATCGGGGCACTCGCTATTGATGAATGTGACCTCTATGCTGTCAAACCACTCAAGCATGGCGGTCACCCCATCATTGCCAGTGAATGGTTTCGGATTGCACGATGAAAAGTGCTTGAAGTTGAACGAGACGGGCTTGCGTGCTTCGACCTTAGAGTCGACGGAAGAGTGAGGAGTTTCAGAGGCTCGGATCTCGGAAATGACCTTTGGAACGACGCGAGCAAATTGATCGGCCATGAAAGCCATCATTTTCTTGGTGGAGCGAGACTTTGACTTCCTAGACGCGTTGGAGTGACGAGAAGACATCTAAGATTCAAAAGAACGAATAGGTGAGACTTGGTCATAATGTTTGTTTAAGAAAACGAAATTGATCACATAGCATAAAGGTTCACATAGCATGAAAGGTTCAACTTGATTTACACAGCATAAAAGTTTAAACGTTTCATATAGCATAGTCATGAATTCCACATAGCATAACATGAATAAACGAAAGCATTGTAAATTTAGTTTGTTCACGAGGGATTATTATTGTTTGTGATTGCGATAACATGCGAAATGATTAAAACGACATTTGGAAATGAATGAACGTTCAAGTATAAAATCACATGTAAATTGAGATACATAAAAGAGAGGCTCAATAAAACATTGGATTGTTTCGGGTAGAGAAACGTCGACTATTCCAAAGTGGGTCGAAAGTTCTTTCGAATTAGAGATATTGTGCTTTGGCCTATAAGTAAGATACTCTCGTCGAGAAGCGATTAACGGTATCTTACCCTTCTGGTTACTACACATCTCTAAATGATTGAAACATTCGGGACTTTGGCGAGAGTAAAAATCGAGGAATGGGACTTAATCGACGAGATGCGGGTTTCACCCCTAACTTGACGATTTCGTACCCTAAATGTGGTTGGTACTCGTCGGCCAAAATAAAATTTTGACACCTTGACGAGGGTCCACTAGAGTTGAAATGGAAATTACCATTAAGTTGTGGATGTCACTCCTAGCTTAATGGTGAAATTTCGTGCAAAAATAGATTAAAGGTAGAATGAGAGTCGTTTACCAAATTGTGGGTTTCACGCCTATTTTGCTAAATTCTTCTCGTTGATGTTACAAGAGTATAAAAATAGCATAAGTGTATTCATGTTAGCCTTAGGAAAGGCACATAAATTTAATCAAAAGTATAGCTAGGAAGCAGGCATGGTAGAGTACAACAGTTTTAAACAACAAATAAGAGGCAAAATTCCTAGAACTATAGATTAGGGCAAAAGCATGGCAATTTTTCCTAATTCCCTATAGTTATGGTTCTGATACCAATCTGTCACACCCCAACCGATGGCGGAAACATCGGGATGAGACGAAGTGTGTATAGATTGCTAGGCTCGTCATAACACTATGTGACAATATTTAATCAAATTCAAGTTTCATTGCAATACTAAATTGTCATACAAGATTCAAATAAAAATAACAACATAGTTTCAAATTGTAACATAATAACAAAAGATAGATTAATCTAGGTGTGTATCTAGTCCACCCTAAATCTTGTTTCGTCTTGAGTACCATCTCAATAATTAACCTGCAACATGTATTAAAATAGAGTTCAATGCAAAAGCAAAGGCGAGTATACAAGTTTGACTACATAGCATAATAGATTAAAACTCATATCCAACATGTTACTAAGTGAATAAATTTACTAGCAATGCAATTTTTGGCGTACAATATGATCAAACCCATGAATACAACGCATAAAAATAGCCTAATCCCAATCGTTCAGCGGGGTGGTAATGTTTAACTTAACAATACCCAATTAGAATAGCGGGCGGGACGTTATAGCGCTATAATTGTTAAGGTGGGCTAGCAAAGTTAATGAGCATATAACGTTCCAAATCGTTTATAGAGCATACAAGCATAGCAAATATTCATAATAGTTTCATGTCACGTTCATAGATAGAGTATGTTTTGTTTAAGCATAAAAGTTGTTTTGAATAGGTATACATGTTGCATCCCAAAGTGAAAAGGGGAAAAAGGGATCGAGTATACTCACGGTTTACAAGTCTTGACTTGGAAGATTCGAGAGTAAGTTTGGTGGATGATTTAGCTTGGAGCACCTAGTCCTTCTACACGAGGAAACGTAGGTGTGTGAGTTTGGCGTTTACGGAAGATTAAGAATATGGAAATAACTTAGTATAATGAAAGTATATGTGTATGTGAAAATAATCATCTTTTAGACTTTATAACCATCATATGACACTAGGTAACCAATATGGTTATTTAATGTTTTTCATGGGTAGTGAACCCATTAGAATCATATGAAGGTTTAGGTCTTGGATGATATTCTACTTCTTTAACATGTAAACACAAGTTTAACATCAAAGGTTCGAATGAGTATATGCTTATACTTAGGCTAAATATTACATATTATTTAGGTCCAATATTTCAAGTAGGAGGTAGAAGATTAAATCTCCATTTAGGCACCTCTTGGTTACAAGGATGTCATGTATGGGGTAGGAAGACTAAGCTTCCATTTAGGCACCCCTTTGAAGTTCACCACTTCTCTTGATGTAAAGACAACCAAGGAGGGTCACGAACTAAGGTTTATACGAGTATGTAAGATAAGCTAACTAATAGAAATCATCAAATCATGTGAGGATTGTATGTTTGGACAACCCAAGTTGTTCCATAATCACTCATGTATCAAAGTCTAAGTTTGACATGACTTGTGGGTTAAAACCCTAATCAAAACACCAAGTTTATGAGGTTTAATCCTCTGATTTTTAAGTGTCTCAACCATGTTTTTAAGTTTACCCAACCATAGGAGAGGCTGTAAGCATTAGGACATTGGTGTGAGATGTGTTAGACACAAGTTGGATAAGAAATAACAAGTTGTTGAATAATAATAAACAAAACAAAAAGTTTTAGTCCATTTTAGGGCAAATCCAAGCATGATTCTTCCAAGGAAAAACCAAGGATTCAAACCCAAGGACATAACAAAGCAATAGGAAGAAGAACCAAGTGATTTGGTTGAGAAATGAGCAAGTTACACTCACTTTTGTAAGTCTTTACGAATCTGTCCAAAACTCAGATTCTCAGCTGATTAGAGAGTAGTTTAGTGAAGATTTAGGAGTTGTGAAAGTGTCAAATGGGTTGGAGAAGGTGGGTATTTATAATGGAAGAGTTAGAAGGTGATTGGAGGTGATTAGAGGTGGATTAAAGGTGATTGGGTGGTTTAGGTTAATGGGATTTCTTGCACAACAGCTCAAGAAACACATTCTGCCGAAACAAGGGGCTCGCGTGACGCCAAGCCCCCTCGCGTCGCGCGGCGGGTGTGGTTGTCTGTCTTTTGTTTTATTACACTTAGGCCCTTGAAGTTTATATTTGGTTCCTTTAGGTGCAAACTTGGGAGTTTAGGGACTCGTTTGGATATAAAAGCATAGTATAAGGTATAGTTAAGCATGATGATCATAACCAAAGTATGTTTAAGCGTATAAATGTCATAACCAGGTATCGTTCTCGTTCAAAACACGTTTAATGCATAAGTTTAGGTTAATTACACGTTTCGCACATAGTTTCCAAGAATAATGATTAAACATCGATTGATTCACCAAATCGAACATATGAGCATATATAGAGTGCGTATAACATAAACGTAACAAAATACAAGCTTCATTAATGATCCAAGTCTCGGTTTGATAATGATTACAATGAAAGGAACGATTACAAGAATACAAGGTTTCCAAAAATAGAAATACGAACAAAACTTTCTATAAATGGAAAGTACAAAAGAGCCGGGTGTTACACTTATCATCTTCGTCTATAATTTTCTGATCCTCTTCTGTAAACAAATAATTTTCAAACCGAAACTTCCATTCATAGTAATCATCCCCATACAACAACCTGGGACACTTAGTAGAAGTGCCTATGATCTGGTCAAGTTCCTGATGCAGAGCCAGAGTATGAGATTGAAGGGCAACTAAGGTAGTGTCTGTAAGGCCCAAAGCAGTCATCATCCGATACATTAGTCAATCCGAAAAGTTGATCTAAAACAGTGCCAATCCAAAGAGTTATTCGGAACAGTGTCAATTCGAAATAGTCTTATCCGAAATGGTATCCGAGAAACTATCCGAAACAATGTTGTCCGAAACAATCCGAAAAGTCTTATCCGAAATGTGTATCCAAAATCCTACAAAACAACATTTTTCATAAACAAACTTCCGAATTATCAGGGATTCGAAATCTTGTAGACTTGGAAACTGAAATCCCGAGAAATCCTGAAACAAATTATCTGAGATCTTTAAAGCAGATATGATCCGAAATCAAAAGATTTATCCGAAACAACAACAATCACATGCAATCTTCAAACAGCTTTTATCCGAAATCACCAAAGAATGATCCGAAATCGGTGACTCTTCACAGCAGACTATACGAAATAGTGTCAGGTTAACCAAAAACAACAATTTTCCCAAGCAGACTCAGAAAATAGTAACCCAATAGCTTCCGAAACAATACCGAAACCGTGTGTTACCAGTCTGAGCCTAGAAACAGGTTCAACAAGCTCTGATACCAAATGTAAATCCCAATAACAGATCAAACAATGATATCACACGTAGTTTGATTGGTGGCGGAATCAACAATCAAACCAATCGATTATAATAGCAAGAAAAGAGATGAAACAGAATGTAATTGACCAAAAGCTTAACTTGCATACAATAAATTGTCTGATTCAAGTTATAGCAAAAGTATTAGAGTCAACAACCTTAAACAGAAAACTAAACATGTATATAGGGGAGGTTAAGCCCACAACTTCCCCTCAAGCTAAGCCTATTTCGCCCCTCCCCCCAAGCACATTCCATACAAGCCCAAAACTCAAACACATCAAACTAGCTCAAATCACTAAACAACAACTAATGTATAAACCTTCAAGGCCCAACAATTTTAGCCGATTCAGTATAACATTTTTTAATGAATTATAAAGATTGAAATGGTAGGACAAGCCCCTTTGTGATCAACAATAATTCACACAATATGAACTAATTTATTGGCTATTTATTTATTAATCAATGACACACAAATTTTTTTGGGTAAAGGGTTACCCGGGTAAATTTTATAAATAATCAATAAGAACAAAGTGTGTGCCTGACATAGGACAACAAGAAAGAAAACCAAACAAGACCAGAAACAAACATCCAGAAGACGAAAGCACAACCCAATACACTACCACATCAAACAAACACTAACTAAATGCAACTCGTTGAGTATCCTTAGCCCGGGTCTTCGTCTGCTACCCTAGAAGGGATCTGCCACTTTTTAAGAGTTCTATGATGCTCAACATCTCCCCGATAATCGAAACCCATTAACCAAAGCCGAACTGTGCTTTTGATCTTCTCGGTCACCTGCTTAGCCGTACACACATTTGGAGAGAATAACCGATTATTCCGCTCGTGCCATATGAAGTATGACGTCGCCGCTAACACCAATTTACACATAATGTGATTCATACTCTTAGATTCTGAGTTTTGCTCCATCCAATTCGAAATAGAGTTCCACGAGTCACTAATGTTACCCATATCCACCATCATCTTTACGTTTGACCAGACTTATGATCCAATTCGAAATAGAGTTACACGAGAAAAAGAGAGGATCTCTAGAGTCCGGGCCGTGCTTACAAAGGGGGCAACACATGAGCCTTCGGTTTGTTTCGCTACCCACTTCCCAAACTGCCAGCCGATCTTGAGTCTTCAACTTATTCTTTATTACCAGCCATAAATGAAAGGAGTGTCTCGTGATACATTGACTAAACCAAACCATGCTAGCCCACTTAACCAGAGTGTCACGCGTCCGTAAAGATTGCCACACTTCCATGAACTGTAATGTTGAACCTTACCCTCCGAATCCTTCCAAACTATTCGATCCGCTAATTGAGAGCTCGGTTGGTCAATAGTTAAGCCAATCAGTGTCACACCCTGTCTTTTGCGGAAGCGTATGATGTGTGACTAGTTTGTTATCATTGCATTCAATCATAATAAACAACTACATGATTAAAACAATGTTCATCCATTCAGAAAATCTTGAGTATTACAACACTTAATTTCTTAAGTTTTAAAACAAAACCTTCATCTAGGTTACAACTCAACAAAAGTGGATGACATCTAAGCTTGTAGTCTACTTCTAGTTATGACACTTGCGCCCAAGATCCATCCTGTCACCTGGAATACATGTAATTTTGGAAAAACATCAACATAAAGTTGAGCGAGTTCATGCATTTTGCATACCATGTATGAAAACAGGGTATGTATCTTGTTTAAATAAAGTATTCTTGTATAAATCAAGTTTTCTTGTGTACACCACGTACTAATTGAATGTTTGTACAAAGACATTAAGGCATGTGAGGACATATGGAGCATTAGTGTTGGCTCCTTTAAGGCATGTGAGGACTTATGGAGCATTAGTGTTGGCTCCTTTAAGACATGTGAGAACATATGGAGCATTAGTGTTGGCTCCTTTACTGTGTCGATTACCCGCGACTGTGTCGATTAACCTCGACTGTGTCAGTTTCCCTCGACTGTGTCGATTAACCTCGACTATGTCGATTACCCTCGACCGGGACTCCGAAGCACTACTAGGTACTAGTTTTGACCATGAGTGGGGTTCGGCCGTACCCGTTAGATCTAACCCTCGTCCCTAATTAAGTATTAATGGCATTTCAATATTTAGTCTATGCTCACATGATCTAGTATTTTCTAGGCATTTCTTAAAGCACATCACATTCGGTACTCGTTCTCACCAAGAGTGCTTCTTGTATTTTTGTATTCTCAAATCGCATCATACTCGGTACTCGTTCTCACCAAGTGTGCTTCTTGTATTTTTACCATTTGTAAAAATTGTAATATTTGTAACATGTATTTCACCCTCGAGAGTTATAAAACCAAAACAGTTAGAGAAAAGGGGGAGCATGAACTCACTACTTTGCGTTCCTTGCGTCGTAAACTTCACCGGATTTGCTTAGCTAGCGTCGTGACCTAAACATGTTTTATTAACGTTAGTTACTAGACTTGTGTTGCACAAGTACAAGTCACTATCTCTTGTGTACGTATTCTTGTATTAAAAATAAGTTATATTTTTAACTAAGTGTCTTACTTATATTATTTTCTCGAAAATAAATATAAGTATTTTGTATTTTGCACTTTGCACCCGAATTATGTATTTTGTCTAAGTATGTTGTATGTGTAATTTCAAGTCCTAATACACTATCATGTATTATACATACCACATACATTTAGCACAAAGTCTAGTAATCAAAAAGTATATATATATTTTTCCTCAGATAACATACTCGACATTTAGACACGCAAATTACAACTTATGTCATTTCAACTTAAATATCCAAAACTGGACTGTCTTCGAGCATTTTAATAAAATAGTTAACTTATTCCAAAAATTTCCAAATTTTTTCAGAATATCTAAAACGATCCAAATATTACTGTGTAAAAATATCGGGGTCCAATTCATTGCCAATATTTTATAAAAAATCATTTTCCGCACTGCAATCAGATTCATAACTTTCTGACTGCAGTCCACGGAATAATTCATTAAAAATTCATTGTAAGTCGAATTGATGAAATTCTAGTGAGACAATTACTACGAGATCAGTGTCCATCTGCAGTACCAATTTAATGACCTAGTTCTTCTCAGGTTTCAAGTTATGATTAAAAATATACACCCATTTACTGCTGTAAAAACTCAGCTTTAGCTGCTGTTACAAATTGGGTCTTTAAAAATAGTAAACGAAGTCTAAAAATTATGATTCCAGTGCCATTAGAACCGTATTTCATAATACATAAATCTAGACTTCATAAAATACATTTTTGCTTTATTAAAGTCCTGTTACAGCCAACTGAAGTTGGCTGTAATCACTAATCAGATTCCTGTTTTCAGCTTTTAGTTTTCAGACTTGTGTTCGATTGATTCCGTTAACATGTTTAGTGATCACAACAACATCAAACATCAATATTAACAAGCAAAACATCAGATAATCAACAAGAATAAAAACAACTTCATATTAACATTATTTCTTCATGTTTAAAGCTTATGTTTAAATTTTAACTTTATGTCCTTTAGTGTTCTTGAAGTTCTTCACATTTACCATCATGTCTCATACTTTAACCACCTCCATAGAATTTGAAATGAGTAGATCTAAGAGACTTACCACTAGCTTAAAGCTAGGAGAGAACTATGATGAAGATTGAGTGGATAAAAGCAACCGGGAGAGGTCCTTCAAGATCCGTTGCTTGCAACCTTCCTAACTTTGCTTCTTACACCTCTAGATTACCATGGATTGGTTGTAGATTGATTGGAAATGAATATACGGTAAGGGGGGTTTGAGGCCGTAGCCTTTGGAGAAGAAGGAGAAGTCTTGGTGTGTTGGTGAACTAATGAAGATGAAGATGTTAGTCTAGGGGTTCTTATAAAAATCCTCCACCATTTCTTTACACCATGTGTAATGTGTCTTGAATATGGTATAAATGTTGGTATATTCTCCAACATAATCTAATAAAATAATGCAAGAATATCCTATGTGGGGATCATGTCCCCTAACCGGCCATCAAGTGGGGGGGGGGTATTAGTTGAGTTTGAACTTCAAGTTAGGGATTCTAGTTAGCTATCAAGTGTTTGGTTAGTGGGTTTTGGTGTGTTATTAATTATATAGTGTGTTAGGGTGTTCGGGGACCCTAACTAGCTCTGAAAAATAAAAACAATGCTTCTAGCATTATTTTTGTGTTCCGGGTAAAGTCCGGTTGTTCGGTTAGATACCGGTTTGTTTAAGTGCTAAATTGCACCGTTTAGTGTCTTTCAAGTATCCTTTTGCGACACTTTTAATTCCCGACACTTAGGGAAGCATTCTGGATGATAAAACATAAATTCTGCATGAAATTTATGTGTTAAAAGCTGCTTTATAGCTGAATTTTATAAATTTCTGCACTTAAAGTGCGTTTCGGGTGCTTTTTAGTGCGTATTTTAGCTTCCGGAATGCCTATATTAAAACCCTTGTATGTACTCTTGGGTTTTAGTGCATTCTTGACGTTGGACCTACACCTAGGCTCCAATTCTAATGTCTGACCGATTTCTGCAGTTCTGTTAACACGATGTGTCCTACCGGTGAGTTTACTAATATTTTTGATGCAACGCTATCATAAGGTAATTCTTGTAGCATATATCATGCATAAATTCACTTGTATGGAATTCAGAAATTTATTTGTCTGGTAAACCAGATCATGCACAGTCATTTAAGCACAAATTACTGTTCATTTCGTGTACGGTATGTACGGAAAAGTGACGGTTGTCACAGTCTCCCCCGTTAAAAGAATTTCGTCTCGAAATTCAAGCGATGCCATCAGTCGCAGGGGAGTTGGGAAACCAATATGATCACTTAGATTCATGATTTGTCTTTATTGTGACAACTCGAGTTTCCAAGATTCCTTATTCGTATTTATTGCGCGTTAACTGTTTAGTTGCTTGACTGTTTGACTTGTAACTGTACGCTGAATAATAAGAACATTTATTGATATATTATGTGCTTAACGTGAGTAAAGTGTTTTGATTGCATGAATATGAATATGTAAACTATTAACTTGGAATGACCCGACGAAACACAATTGTTTCGACATGAACATATCCGACGAAACACAAGTGTTTAGTCATAAACCAGTACGACGAAACAGAGATTTATTCGTCACAAGCATCCCGACGAAACGGATGTGTTTCGCCGAGCCCAGTTACGCTGAAGCCCATTACGGGCCCAAAACGTTAATTTGTGTTTAAAACATGGAACGACTCTCTGTTTCATACCTTTAGACAAATAAGAAACCCTAAGAGCTTTCTCCACTGTGCGACGGCAACAACCATCGTTCACCATCATCTCTATCTCTCGAATCCTTGTTTGTTCACCTCGAATCGGTTAGTGTAAACCCTACTATATGTGTACATGTTAATTGGTGCCTTTGTGTGTTTAGGCTAGGGTTTGTAAACCATATGAATTTAGGATCATTATGTGATAGTGTAGGTGATGTTGTTTTAAAGTGCTTGACGGTTCCAATGAATTATTTGGTGTTGATCTTGTATGTTATCGATGGCGTAGTGAATTACAAGAAATATGATCACCGGATCCGCACATGTCGTGATTTAGGGTCATCTCATGATCTAGGGTTTATGCTAGAGGTTGGTTGTTATAATATGTTTTGGTTAATGTTTTCTGTATGAACGATAATGACTGAATGATTATTATATTGTATCAATGATTTCATGATGATTAGATGATGATTCTATGCTAAATGATTTCTGTATGATTGTTGTTCGATGATGACGGCAATTAGGGTTCTGCACGTAACTGTTGTACGACGAATCAGACGCCTTTACGAAACACAGATGTCGACGAAACACTGAGGTGTTTCGTCAACATTGGTGACCATTAAACGGACACGGCGAAACAGGGGGTGCTTCATCGAGGGTAGCTATGACGAAACAAATGTGTTTCGCCAAGGGTAAATACGACGAAACAAGGGGTGTTTCGTCGAGTGATCAAACTGCACAGTAACTTAACTTAATTCTGTTAAGAATTAACCCAGTAGTTAACTACCGTTAAATGTTAAACATAACTTGAATGAACTTGAATACGTGATATGTGCTACTTGGTGATTTCTGATACGATGTCCATTATGATTGAGCTTATACGTGAACTTAGTGAACATAAACTGATTATATACACGTGCGTACTTTAGGACGTGATTGATTAGCTGTGAGCGCATACTTAGCATACCGAGCAAACCAAGGTGAGTTCACACTCTTACCAAGGCATGGCATTTCCCGGTGGGTAGGGAAATAGGATTGAAAAAATGGGATTGAATAATTACTTGGACTTACATTGTGACTAGACTATCTACCATCGTCCTCGGTTGCGAAGGACCCTTACGTAAAACCTACGTAAACTTGTGCTTACCACTGTCCTCAGGTTTCGAGGGACACTTACGTAAAACCTACGTTAACTTGTACTTACTACTGCCTCGGGTTGTGAAGGGCACTTACGTAATACCTACGTAAACCCCCGCGTACCACTGTCCTCGGGTTAAGAAGGACACTTACGTAAAACCTACGTAAACCTCATACGTACTACTGTTCTCGGGTTTAGAAGAACACTTATGGTTACATCTAGTCTAGTACATACACACATGGGAAGCCCCCACTAAATGAACATACAATTGACTTAGTTAATAACGCATGGTGATGCAACGAACTTACTATTACGAACTTACTTACTGTGAACTCGCTCAACTAGTTGTTGACTTTCTGTTACATGCCTTGCAGGACCATAGGTACTCATGGAGCTTGCACGGGAGGCGTGATCGTTGTGGGCACATGGACTGTTGAGTTCCATGTTAAACATTTACATTTTGTGAACTTGATACTTATGCACAATTTTTACAATTATGCTTCCTCTGAATACGTAAGCTATGTTTGGTTTTGAACACCTTTTATATTCATGGATTGAATTTCATTTACTATATAATGTTCAATATGATTGGTGGCTTGATCCTGGTCATGTCACGCCTCCAAGCGGTGGTACTCCGCGTGTGGATTTTGGGGGTGTGACAGATTGGTATTAGAGCCATTGGTTATAGAGAACTTGGTTTTAATAAGGGGAAAACGTTTTTATTAAAACCAGACTATAACCTGTACAGTGCTCAACGATCCACAACGACGCCTCGCTCCATGTGCAAGACTCAACATCCTAGGTAATATGGTTTATGTATTATTGCCTACTTGTTAGATTACATAGAACTTTGCTCATGGTATGCTTAGATACACGTAACCCCTATTGCTTGAGAATACTTGTGTGCTCACTCTCTTCTTTCATCGCACTATTCGCGAACCTCTCTTACTTATGTTACCTTTGCTATGAGGATCATGGCTGGACATATTAACATGACTCAAGCCCAGTTGACGGCTCTCATTAACGAACAAGTTGCTGCAGCACTTGCAGCTGCACAAGTAGGAGGTATACCCTGTAGTCGTAACTCCCTCTAGGATCCTTAGATCCTACGCTCCTAAACCAACTTTTGTATTTAATCTTGTCCTGTTCCTATACACGACAGGTCAACACGCTCAGCCACCTGTTTGCACTTTCAAGAATTTCATGGACTGTTGTCCTAGCACGTTCAGTGGCACTGAAGGAGTAGTTAGACTCCTCCATTGGTTCGAAAAGCTTAAGTCGGTATTTGAAATGTGTGAATGCCCTGAGGCTCGCAGGGTGAAGTACGCCACTGGTACTCTAGAAGGAATTGCGCTGACTTGGTGGAATGCGCAAGTTCAGATATTAGGGCTGGCAGCTGCTAACGCCACCCCTTGGAATGATTTCAAGGAACTTATCAAACGGGAATACTGCACACGTGATGACATCCACAAGTTGGAAGTGGAGCTCTTTCATCTGAAAATGACAGGGTCGGAAATTGAAGCTTATACGAAACGGTCAAACGAGCTGGCTATCTTGTGTCCAACTATGGTGGACCCTCCAATTAAGCGCATTGAGTTGTATCTCAAGGGTCTAGCGCCAAAAATTCAGAGCCATGTGACATCGGCTAACCTCGATAATATCCAGGATATTCAACCTCTTGCTCATCGCCTCACGGATCAGGCAGTGGATCAGAATAGGCTGCCTAAGCGCATCAGTGTTACTAATACCGCTACCACTTCAGCTACTCCTGCTACTCCCAGTGACAACAAGAGAAAATAGGAGGGGGATTCCAGCAAGGGTTCAGCTACAGTTCAGTCTCAGGTTTAGCAGCAAAAGACTGACCACTACCAGAGCCCTAGTCAGCAGTCTTCTGGTAGTCGCGGGCAGAGAGTTTATCGCGGAAATCACCCCAGGTGCAACAACTGTAACAGACACCACAGTGGCCAGTGCAACAAGGGTCGTTGTCAGAGGTGTCTCAAGATGGGTCATGAGGCCAAGGATTGTAGGAGCCCGCGGCCTGTAACTCAGAATCAACAGCAATAGCAAGCACAACAGAATCCACAACAGGGCAACAAAGGATGTTTTCATTGTGGCGCTGAAGGTCACTTCAAAAGGCACTGCCCCCAGTTAAACCGAAACCAGAGCAACAACAACAATAACCAAGGCAACGGGGGAAATAACAATGATGGGAACAACGGCACTAGGGGTCGTGCATTTGTGCTGGGCAGGATGATGCCAGGAATGATCCCAACATGGTCATGGGTAAGTTTCTTCTCGACGACTTTTATGTTACTGTTTTGTTTGATTTGGGTGCGGATACCAGTTATATGTCTCTGAAAGTTAGTCAAATGCTCAAACGCACACCCACACTTCTGAACACTAAGCATGTCGTAGAGTTAGCTAATGGTAAAAGTCTAGAGGCCACACACATAGTTCAGGGTTGTAATCTTATCCTCGCTGGTCAGACTTTCTCTATCGATCTCATTCCTATAACTCTGGGTAGTTTCGACATCGTCATTGGTATGGATTGGTTATCCCAACAGCAAGCAGAGATCTTATGCAAGGAGAGGATTGTTCGTATTCCCCGTTCTGGTAAAGAACCTCTCGAAGTTCAAGGCGACAAGAGTGGTGCCGTGGTTGGCATCATCTCCTTCCTGAAAGCCCAGAAGTGTTTGCGAAAGGGCCACACCGCTATTTTAGCGCTTGTTACTGACGCATCAACGAAAGAGAAGAGATTGGAGGACATTCCAGTACTATGTGATTTTCCTCAAGTGTTTCCTGAAGACTTACCTGGTCTACCGCCTCATCGCCAGGTCGAATTCCAGATTGAACTAGCTCCTGGAGCAGCACCTATAGCTCGTGCACCATATCGACTAGCTCCAACAGAACTGGAAGAACTGTCTAAGCAACTACAAGAGCTCTTGGATAAGGTTTTTATTCGTCCTAGCTCTTCGCCTTGGGGAGCTCCAGTATTATTCGTGAAAAAGAAGGACGGTACCTGTCACACCCCCAAAATCCACCTGCGGATAACACCCGCTTCGAGGGCGTGGCTGACCAGGATCCAACCACCAATTATACTAAGCATTGGTTAATAGTAAAGTAAAATGTTATCTCGAGTAGTTTAGCAACATCTTAGCTTAAGTTTGATAGTAAGTTTAAACAAAACAGCGGAAGCATAAACCAACTAGTTTTAAAGGACAGTTCATGGTTCAAGATAAATAAAACCCAACACACGGGTTTTGACGATCACTACACATTCCCAAGCAGCAGCTCCTCAGTCACTGGTTACCTACAAAGCATGCAGTAAGGGGTCAACAATAATGCTGAGTGAGTTCACTAGTTGTTCAGTTTTAATTACCAAAAACTTGTTTCACCAGTTAATTTATCCGTTTATACATGCCATGGGGAGCTACCCCAAAAGTTAGCGACTAAACTGTTTTTCCAATACCGAACACTAGGTAACCGTTTGCGTTTCCGCAGGATGCCCCGATGTCAATGTTCTATCATCATTGACGGATGCCTGAGTACATTAGTTCACGACCGATCCCATACCATGGCACGGTGTGAGGTTGGTAAAACCTAAATAGCGCTATCAACTAATAACCCATTCGCCTGGCCCCGGCGACTAATCGGTATTATGTAGTAGGGACTTGAGTGATAGAGTTGCGTTTAGTGCCGTTTGGTTGCATTCCGTATAAACAGTAATTAACTAAAAAGGTTTCCCAATACAAGGGAAGGAAAAGTAAGTTTGTTCCCAGTAACTAGGGAAGGAAAGTGAATGGTATCCCCTTTACAAGGGGATAGGGTTGTTCTAGTCTCGTGTCCCAAACCACCGGGACGCATGCTTTTAAGTTGTGAACTCACCTTGGGTTGCTCGGTAGATTATTTTACCCGGTCAAGTATGTTGGTCACCACGTCCTAGCATGGTTACCAAGTATGGGTCAAGTTGGGTACAAATAAACACATAGCGAACACGTACGGCAAACACATATAGCAAACACGTATAACATGCGTAACAACAAACAGTTGGGTTATTGGGTCAGCCCTAAACATACAATCGGCAGCAACAACACGTAGCCCAGTTAACAGAAAGCCCAACAGTCAAAGCCCAAAAACACCAAAATAGCCCAGTCGAGACAAGGGTGGTTGCGACTCGCAACCGAGGTTACGACTCGCAACCGAGGTCTCGGTTCATCACGTTTTGGTTACGACTTGACAGCAGTGATTACGACTCGCAACCGGATTCGACACGCGTTGATTGCGACTCGCAACTGGGAGGTCTCGACAAAGCTTGATGTGGTCTCGAGTCGCAACCAAAGGTTGCGACTCGCAACCGTGATTACGTGCACAGCAATCATCTAGAACCTGCAATATGTACTGACCAATAGGATTGTATTTTTGTGTGAGTTTGTACTATCCAATAAGAATCCTTAAACATGTTTTCTTGTCTGTTTTGTGCACAATTCGGATCAAACTTAGCATATTTGAACGTTCATAAAATCTTCATACATGTTCTTCATTTATTCAAACATCCGAAACATGTATTTTACAACACTATCATGAGGACTTAACCAATCAATCAAAACAAGCCGGATAACACACAATTCATGAACATTCAACCCTAAATCATGCATAAATCTTCTAACCAAACCCTCATCATTACCCGGATAACCAAACCATTCAACATCACAACCATTCTTGCATTTAAAGCACACAAACAAGATATCAAAGCAACACTAACCGTTTACCCATATTACACCTTTTTGATTCACATAATGAAGCATCAATAAGCATACACAACAAACATCATAAAAACACTAACCAATAGAGATTCAAGGTGTGAGGGTATGATGGATCGATGAGTGAGCTTCCGGTTGGTGATTCCGAGCTAGAGCCGAGGTGTTCTTGTTGTTGGTTGATCCGAGAGGGAAAAGGAGAGGAGAGGGAGGTGATTCTTTGTGAGGGTTTTAGGGTTTTAGTGAGAGGTAGAGAGTGTGAGAGTGTGAGAGAAAATGTTGCAAAATGGTAAAATGGTGAGGGTTGGCCGGTATATATATCGAGTGGGTCAAGGGCTCACAAATGTTGTCCTTGGTGGTCGGCCCAACTGGCCCAACTGTTACTGTTTACTCGAGACCGAGCATGGTCTCGAGTCGGGTCCGTAGTCTCGGTTCACTAGAAGTTATGCACACATACATACACATATAAATATATATATATATATACACTTTACACATAATCGCAGAAATTTCATAGTTCTCATTTAATAAAATATGTACACGCAAAGTTACATCAGTAAGGTTGTCCGGGAAAACCCGAGGTGTCACATTATCCCCAAGTTTTAGGAACTTTCGTCCCGAAAGTTAAGGCAGCCACTGTCAAGCTAGTGTACGTGAAAGCGTTTCAACGGGGTGTCACATCATCCCCCCGTTAGTTTGGAATTTCGTCCCGAAATTCGGTTGTAGCTTCAGTGCTGGGGTTTTCGTTTGGGAACAACTGGGGATACTTGTGCTTCATCTGGTCTTCCCGCTCCCAGGTATACTCTGGGCCACGTCGCGAGTTCCAACGGACTCGTACAAGAGGTATCTGGCTACGTTTGAGGATTTTGATCTCTTGATCCGTGATCTCAATCGGTTCCTCAGTAAAGTGTAGCTGTTCATCAATAGTTAGTTCCTTGAAAGGAATCACGAGCGTTTCATCTGATAGACACTTCTTCAGATTAGATACGTGAAAAACGTTGTGTACCGCACTCAGTTCCTCAGGCAGGTTCAATCTATAAGCAACCTTACCGATTTTCTCGGTAATTTCGAATGGTCCGATATATCGCGGATTAAGCTTGCCCCGTTTACCAAAGCGAACCACACCCTTCCAGGGTGAGACTTTAAGTAGAACCCGGTCACCGACCTGGAATTCCAATGGTTTCCTACGCTTATCAGCGTAACTTTTCTGACGGTCACGAGCTGCCGCCATGCTTTGTCTGATCTGGGCAATCTTTTCCGTTGTATCTACCACCATCTCTGGGCCCGTGATTTGACTATCACCGATTTCCGCCCAGCAAAGAGGTGACCGGCATTTACGACCGTACAATGCCTCAAAAGGTGCTGCCTAAATACTAGTGTGGTAGCTGTTGTTGTAAGAGAACTCTACCAGCGATAGATGCTTCTCCCAATTCTTGCCAAAATCGATCACACACGCTCTAAGCATGTCTTCTAGAGTCTGGATGGTGCGTTCGGACTGTCCATCCGTTTGCGGGTGATAAGCGGTGCTCATGTCCAAACGTGAGCCAAAGGATTTGTGCATAGCTTGCCACAATTCCGAAGTAAAACGAGCGTCTCGGTCAGAAATAATTGAGGTTGGCACCCCGTGCCTCGAAACTACTTCCTTTAAGTAAATCTCCGCCAAGGTAGAAAACTTGTCTGTTTCTTTAATGGCCAGAAAGTGCGCGGACTTGGTCAATCGATCTACTATTACCCAAATAGTATCATTTCCGCGTTGAGACCTAGGTAGCCCTGTAACAAAATCCATGGAAATTTGCTCCCATTTCCATTTCGGGATTTCTGGTTGTTGGAGTAGACCTGCTGGCTTCTGGTACTCTGTCTTGACTCTCGCGCAAGTCAAACATTTGCTGACGTATGTTGCTATGTGGGCCTTCATGCCAGGCCACCAATATGTAGTCTTCAAATCGTGGTACATCTTGTCCGAACCAGGATGTACTGAGTAGCGGGACTTGTGGGCTTCGTCCATCACGAGTTCACGTAAATCTCCATAGAGAGGGACCCAAATGCGCCCTGTTACATAGTAAGCGCCATCTTCTTTCTGTTCTAGTTGCTGTCTCGATCCTCGCAGGGACTCAGCCCTGATGTTTTCCGGTTTCAATGCTTCAACTTGAGCATGTCGGATCTGGGTAGGGAGGTTAGACTGGATGTTAAGTTGCAATGCTCGCACGCGCTTTGGTATAGTGTCCTTTCGGCTGAGGGCGTCTACCACGACATTGGCCTTGCCCGGATGGTATTTGATGGCGCATTCGTAGTCATTCAAGAGTTCGACCCATCGACGCTGTCGCATGTTTAATTCCTTTTGCCTAAAGATATGCTCGAGACTCCTGTGATCGGTGTAAATAGTGCACTTGGTACCGTACAGGTAATGTCTCCATATCTTAAGAGCAAAGATCACTGCTCCCAGTTCCAAGTCATGCGTTGTGTAGTTCCTTTCGTGTGTCTTGAGTTGTCGTGAGGCGTAGGCAATAACTTTCTCACGTTGCATTAACACGCAACCGAGTCCATGGATAGACGCATCGCAGTAAACCACAAAGTCGTCAGTGCCTTCAGGCAACGAGAGAATAGGAGCGCTACAGAGGTTATCCTTAAGCCTCTGAAAAGCAGATTCCTGTGCTTCATTCCACTTGTAGGCGATGCCATTCTGAGTGAGTATAGTGAGGGGTTGTGCAATCTTTGAGAATCCCTGAATGAATCTGCGGTAGTAACCTGCCAATCCCAAGAATTGGCGAACTTCAGTGGGAGTCTTAGGCGTAGGCCAGTTCTCTATTGATTCGATCTTAGCTGGGTCAACATGAATTCCGTTCTTATTAACTACATGGCCGAGGAAATGGACTTCTCGAAGCCAGAAGTCACATTTAGAGAATTTGGCGTACAGCTGCTCGTTGCGAAGGAGTTCCAGAATAAGGCGTAGGTGTTGTTCATGCTCCTCTTGACTTTTCGAATAAATCAGGATGTCGTCGATAAACACAATCACGAATTTGTCGAGGTAAGGCTTACATACGCGGTTCATAAGATCCATGAACACTGCCGGCGCGTTGGTCATTCCGAAAGGCATAACGAGAAATTCATAGTGACCATAACGGGTCCTAAACGCAGTCTTGGAAATATCTTCGTCACGTACTCTCAACTGATGATAACCTGACCGTAGGTCAATCTTAGAATAGTAGCTCGATCCTTGCAACTGATCGAATAGGTCGTCGATGCGCGGGAGAGGGTAACGATTCTTGATGGTAACCTTGTTCAACTCACGATAGTCGATGCACATTCGGAATGTGCCATCCTTCTTCTTGACAAAGAGTACTGGGGCTCCCCATGGTGATGAACTAGGACGGATAAATCCTTTATCCAATAGTTCCTGTAGTTGCGTAGAGAGTTCTTTCAATTCTGCAGGGGCTAGACGGTACGGTGCACGAGCTATGGGTGCTGCTCCGGGAGCTAGCTCGATTTGAAATTCGACCTGACGGTGGGGAGGGAGTCCAGGTAGTTCCTCAGGAAATACCTCGGGATAGTCTCGTACTACAGGAAAATCTTCAATCCTCTTTTCCTTTTCGTGGGTGTCGTTGACGAGTGCTAGGATAGCGGTGTGCCCTTTCTGCAAACACTTCTGGGCTTTTAAAAGCGAGATAATGCCTGTGACTTCTCCACCTTTGTTGCCTTGGACGATGAGAGGTTGGCCAGAACGACGAGGTATACGAACTGCTTTCTCTTGACAGAGGATCTCAGCGCGATGTTTGGATAACCAATCCATACCGATGACGACGTCGAAGCTTCCAAGCTTGACAGGGAAAAGATCGATACTAAACGTGTGACCAGACATTTCTAGCGTGCAGTCGTGGATCACGTGCGTGGCTTCGATGTTCCTACCATTAGCTATCTCGACGACGTGCTTAGAACTTAATAACGCAGGCGGGTGCTTAAGTTTCTTACTAATGCGAAGGGATACATAACTGGCATCGGCACCGGAATCAAATAACACAGAAACATAGCGATCATCAAGTAGGAACTTACCCGCCACGACGTTGGGGTCGTTCCTTGCTTCTCCAGCTCCAATCACGAAAGCTCTTCCCCTTGCACCATTCCCAGCGTTGTTGTTTTGCTCATTGTTCCCAGCTCCCTGATTGTTGTTGCAATTCTGATTCAGTTCAGGGCAATCCTTTCGCATGTGCCCTGTTGCCCCGCATTTAAAACATGCTCGGTTGTTTCCCCGCTGCTGTTGCTGTTGAGGTTGTTGCTGATTCTGCCTTACTGGGAACTGACTTCTACAATCCTTGGCTTCGTGCCCCATCTTGTGGCATCGCTGACACTGGCCCTTGTTACATGCCCCATTGTGGTGCCTGTTACACTTGTTGCACTTAGGGTAGCTTCCCCGGTAGCCACCCTGTTGCTGAGTGCCCTTGTTGTTGTCAGTTTTCCTTTGCTGAGCTGGGGCCTGAGTAGAGTTAGCATCTTTGCCCTGATTTCCATCCCACTTTCGTTTACCATCACTAGAAGTCCCTTCCGCAGCACTGATCCTTTTGGGCAACCTGCCCTCCTCCACAGCCTGGTTGGTGAGTTTGTGGGCAAGACGAACCACAGGCTGTATGGTAGTGAGGTTGGCTGAGGTTACATGGCTCCTGATTTCTGGGACTAAGCCCTTGATGTACAATTCGATCCTTCGGTACATGGGTCGGGACATGTTTGGGCAAAGAGCAGCATAGTCGTTGGACAGCTTGGTGTAGGTCTCAATCTCTGACCCAACCATCTTGAGTTCATAGTACTCGTCCTCGAGTTTGTGGATGTCATCCCTGTGACAGTACTCTTCCTTGATCATATCCTTGAAATCTTCCCATGCAGTAGCGTTTGCAGTCTCCAAACCAAGCATTTGAATTTGCGCCTTCCACCATGAAAGTGCGCTTCCCTCAAGAGTACCAGTAGCAAACTTCACCCAATTAGCAGGGGGACACTCGCAGACAGCGAAGACAGCTTCGACCTTCTCGATCCAGTGAAGGAGACCTATGGCACCCTCAGTGCCACTAAATGGAAGAGGCTTGCAATCCATGAAGGTCTTGAAGGTACAAACACGTGGTTGCACAGGCGCAGGCTGACCTGTTGTGAGGAGTGAAGCGAAATAGGTTTAGAGGCGAAAAGACGATGTGGCGGTAGGATCTAAACATCCTAAAACAACGAGCTTACCTATAGGGTGAGCTGCGAAAGCTGCAGCCACCGTGTTGAGCAGGTTAGTGAACTGAGCCTGAGTCATGTTGACGTTTCCTCGTCCGCGTCCACTCATTGTCTTCATAACCAGAAAACATAGCATGAGTGTGGTGTCGTAACATAGCGAGAATGAGATAGAGGAGAGAAGGCGTATCTATCTAATCAGGCAAACTAGTACGTATAGTAAAGCAGAAGCATAAGACAAACAAGCAAGCAAATATGGGTCCGAGCTATGAGGTCAGATAAGTCGAGCCTTGCACTTGGAGTGTAGTGTCGTCACGAGTCACGGGTTATAGTCTGGTTTTTCTCAAAAAGATTTTCCCCTTTTTAAAACCAAGTTCACTATAACCAATGGCTCTGATACCAATCTGTCACACCCCCAAAATCCACCTGCGGATAACACCCGCTTCGAGGGCGTGACTGACCAGGATCCAACCACCAATTATACTAAGCATTGGTTAATAGTAAAGTAAAATGTTATCTCGAGTAGTTTAGCAACATCTTAGCTTAAGTTTGATAGTAAGTTTAAACAAAACAGCGGAAGCATAAACCAACTAGTTTTAAAGGACAGTTCATGGTTCAAGATAAATAAAACCCAACACACGGGTTTTGACGATCACTACACATTCCCAAGCAGCAGCTCCTCAGTCACTGGTTACCTGCAAAGCATGCAGTAAGGGGTCAACAATAATGCTGAGTGAGTTCACTAGTTGTTCAGTTTTAATTACCAAAAACTTGTTTCACCAGTTAATTTATCCGTTTATACATGCCATGGGGAGCTACCCCAAAAGTTAGCGACTAAACTGTTTTTCCAATACCGAACACTAGGTAACCGTTTGCGTTTCCGCAGGATGCCCCGATGTCAATGTTCTATCATCATTGACGGATGCCTGAGTACATTAGTTCACGACCGATCCCATACCATGGCACGGTGTGAGGTTGGTAAAACCTAAATAGCGCTATCAACTAATAACCCGTTCGCCTGGCCCCGGCGACTAATCGGTATTATGTAGTAGGGACTTGAGTGATAGAGTTGCGTTTAGTGCCGTTTGGTTGCATTCCGTATAAACAGTAATTAACTAAAAAGGTTTCCCAATACAAGGGAAGGAAAAGTAAGTTTGTTCCCAGTAACTAGGGAAGGAAAGTGAATGGTATCCCCTTTACAAGGGGATAGGGTTGTTCTAGTCTCGTGTCCCAAACCACCAGGACGCATGCTTTTAAGTTGTGAACTCACCTTGGGTTGCTCGGTAGATTATTTTACCCGGTCAAGTATGTTGGTCACCACGTCCTAGCATGGTTACCAAGTATGGGTCAAATTGGGTACAAATAAACACATAGCGAACACGTACGGCAAACACATATAGCAAACACGTATAACATGCGTAACAACAAACAGTTGGGTTATTGGGTCAGCCCTAAACATACAATCGGCAGCAACAACACGTAGCCCAGTTAACAGAAAGCCCAACAGTCAAAGCCCAATAACACCAAAATAGCCCAGTCGACACAAGGGTGGTTGCGACTCGCAACCGAGGTTACGACTCGCAACCGAGGTCTCGGTTCATCACGTTTTGGTTACGACTTGACAGCAGTGATTACGACTCGCAACCGGATTCGACACGCGTTGATTGCGACTCGCAACTGGGAGGTCTCGACAAAGCTTGATGTGGTCTCGAGTCGCAACCAAAGGTTGCGACTCGCAACCGTGATTACGTGCACAGCAATCATCTAGAACCTGCAATATGTACTGACCAATAGGATTGTATTTTTGTGTGAGTTTGTACTATCCAATAAGAATCCTTAAACATGTTTTCTTGTCTGTTTTGTGCACAATTCGGATCAAACTTAGCATATTTGAACGTTCATAAAATCTTCATACATGTTCTTCATTTATTCAAACATCCGAAACATGTATTTTACAACACTATCATGAGGACTTAACCAATCAATCAAAACAAGCCGGATAACACACAATTCATGAACATTCAACCCTAAATCATGCATAAATCTTCTAACCAAACCCTCATCATTACCCGGATAACCAAACCATTCAACATCACAACCATTCTTGCATTTAAAGCACACAAACAAGATATCAAAGCAACACTAACCGTTTACCCATATTACACCTTTTTGATTCACATAATGAAGCATCAATAAGCATACACAACAAACATCATAAAAACACTAACCAATAGAGATTCAAGGTGTGAGGGTATGATGGATCGATGAGTGAGCTTCCGGTTGGTGATTCCGAGCTAGAGCCGAGGTGTTCTTGTTGTTGGTTGATCCGAGAGGGAAAAGGAGAGGAGAGGGAGGTGATTCTTTGTGAGGGTTTTAGGGTTTTAGTGAGAGGTAGAAAGTGTGAGAGTGTGAGAGAAAATGTTGCAAAATGGTAAAATGGTGAGGGTTGGCCGGTATATATATCGAGTGGGTCAAGGGCTCACAAATGTTGTCCTTGGTGGTCGGCCCAACCGGCCCAACTGTTACTGTTTACTCGAGACCGAGCATGGTCTCGAGTCGGGTCCGTAGTCTCGGTTCACTAGAAGTTATACACACATACATACACATATAAAAATATATATATATATATACACTTTACACATAATCACAGAAATTTCATAGTTCTCATTTAATAAAATATGTACACGCAAAGTTACATCAGTAAGGTTGTCCGGGAAAACCCGAGGTGTCACAGTACCTTCAGGATGTGCATTGATTATCGCGAGCTCAACAAGGTGACAGTGAAGAATCGCTATCCTCTTCCACGTATTGATGACTTGTTCGACCAGTTGCAAGGGTCGAGCTACTACTCCAAGATTGATCTAAGGTTAGGTTACCATCAGCTGAGAGTCCGGGATGAGGACGTCTCCAAAACAGCATTCAGAACTCGTTACGGCCTCTACGAGTTTCTTGTCATGCCATTCGAATTAACAAACGCACCGGCAGTCTTCATGGATCTAATGAACAGAGTGTGCAAGCCTTACTTAGACGAGTTTGTGATTGTCTTCATCGACAACATCCTGATCTACTCCAAGAGTTAGGAGGAACATGAGCAGCATCTACGACTTATCTTGGAACTTCTTCGATCATAACAGCTATACGCCAAGTTTTCAAAATGCGACTTCTGGCTTCGTGAAGTCCACTTTCTAGGCCACGTGGTAAATAAGGATGGGATTCATGTTGATCCATCCAAGGTAGACTCGACCAGGAACTGGCCTGCACCACGTACACCAACGGAAATACGCCAATTCTTAGGTCTGGCGGCTTATTACAGACGGTTTATCAAAGACTTCTCAAAGATCGCACAACTACTTACACTACTGACACAGAAAGGTGTCACTTATCGCTGGGGCAACACACAGGAAACAGCTTTTCAGCACTTAAAGGATAGACTATGCAGCGCACCTATTCTCTCATTGCCCGAGGGCACGGACGATTTTGTGGTTTATTGCGACGCATCTATCCAGGGTCTTGGATGTGTGTTATTGCAACGTGACAAGGTCATTGCCTATGCTTCGCGCCAACTCAAAGTCCATGAACGGAACTATACTACGCATGATTTAGAGCTGGGAGCTGTTGTTTTTGCGCTTAAGATATGGCGACATTACCTGTACGGTACCAAGTGCACTATCTACACCGATCACAGGAGTCTCGAGCATATCTTCAAGCAGAAGGAATTGAACATGCGTCAACGTCGATGGGTTGAGCTACTCAATGATTATGAATGTGCCATCAAGTACCATCCAGGCAAAGCCAATGTTGTGGCTGACGCTCTCAGTCGAAAGGATACTGTACCTAGACGCGTGCGAGCATTTCAGCTTACTATTCAGTCTAGTCTTCCTGCACAGATACGAGATGCTCAGGTAGAAGCATTGAAACCAGAAAACGTCAGGGCTGAAGCCTTACGCGGCTCAAGGCAGCGATTAGAACAAAGGGAAGACGGCGCTTATTATGTAACGGGGCGCATTTGGGTCCCACTTTATGGCGACTTACGCGAGCTTGTGATTGATGAAGCTCATAGGTCCCGCTACTCGGTACACCCAGGTTCGGACAAAATGTACCACGATCTCAGAACTACCTATTGGTGGCCTAGTATGAAGGCCCACATTGCAACTTACGTCGGCAAATGTTTGACTTGTGCGAGAGTCAAGGCGGAATATCAGAAACCATCAGGCCTACTTCAACAACCCAAGATACCACAATGGAAATGGGAGGAAATTTCCATGGATTTGGTTACGGGCCTACCTAGATCCCAGCACGGGAACGATACTATTTGGGTGATCGTGGATCGACTCACAAAGTTTGCTCACTTCTTGGCCATCAAGGAAACGGATAAGTTCTCCACTATAGCAGACATATATCTCAAGGAAGTTGTCACACCCCGACCACGTGGAACAACAAAACGTGGCGGAAACGTCGGGGAGTGTTGAAAAAGAATCATTGTTTCATAACACATGGAAATTGAAATATTGTTTTATTGATTAAATGAACACATTGTTTTAATACAATCAAATAAGAACAACTATAATCTTCCAAGTTTTAAAGTTGCTAAGGCACGAGTCCATCCTAAATGTAGCATGTGTCAACAATATGTGTAAAAATAGGTACGTCAGCATAAAAATGCCTGTGAGATACATAGGTTTTATGTGAATATAGGATTCATGACTTACAAGTTTAGAAAGAGTTGTTCAACAAAAGTCAGTCATGATCCTTTTTAAAATGTTTTGTTTATAAATCATTCGAAAAGTGATGGTAAAGTAGAAGATACGTAAAAGAGTAATGTAAGGTTAATTGAATAACCAAGTAAAAATGAATTTGTATAAGATAAGTTGTTGTAAAGCAATGTCTTATGAGAAGTATGTTATTTGTATAAAATGTTATATGACTTAAATTGAAATGATTCAAATAACGCTACGATATGTAATACCATACAAACACTTATATATAGGAAGTACCAGCGGCGTATCCACCATGCTTGTATCATATTACACACGCCTCGTTACTTAAGTCACTTACGCAAACCGAACCACCAATATAGAATGTTCATGTTTAAACCAATAGTCCAATGTTATTGTATAACTCAGGTTAAATGTAAACCATGTAATGTATAACAAAAGTTATGTATGGTAAGTAAAATGAGATTTCTTAATCCACAAGAAAAAATGTACAAAACAAAGTGTTTGAATAAATCAAAAGTTATGCTTTGTAAAATGATGTAAGGTTAAACGAATAACCTTATAGTAGCATATTAAAAGTATACTTTGGATATGTAAATAACATATTAAAATATGTTTTGGTTTTTTGATAAAATATATATGTTGGTTCTGTACAATACCACACATGAGAGTATATCAAACTATACTTTTTGGGAGTATATCAAAATATACTTTAAAGGAGTGATTTAAGAATTCATTCAGACCTACTGCATCAAACTACACCTTGGATGGAGAAATAAATTGGTTTCAGACATTCCATGACAATAGGAATGGGGTGTCTAGTCCTATATCGCTATATCATACTACCAATCGGTCTGGCGAATGTATAAAATAAGTACAATCCAACAATTAATTTTATAATCTTTGAAAAAATTAGTGTTTAAACCATAAATAATCATTCAGTTTGTCAAAAGATAAGTACTAACATGTATAATCAATTTATACTTTGAAATCATAAACATAAAAAAAATAGGTACACTTGCTTCACCCCAAAACATTGAAAACAGTAAAAGAGTGGACTATGTACTCACTTGAGATTGCCTTGAAGTCCTTGTATAACAACCAAACAATGCTAGAGATCACGGATATCAAACGACACCTAATATAGGTAACTATGTTAATATACCGGACCTAAATCGGAGGATTGGATAGGATGAGGGTTCGTGAACCAAACTGTCACACCCCCAAAATACCACATGCGGGAACACCGCGGAATGTGTGACGCATCAGAGTTAGAGCCACCAATCACATTGAACCAATGATAAATATTTAAATAAAACATGTCATTAATTACCAATAGTAAATGTCAATCATAAGATTAAATCAAAAGAGTTGTGTAGCGGAAGCATATAATAAATCGTTTAACAACTGTATCATAATAAATGTTCAAAACCAATGTATCAAATATATGTTAATCCATGAGCCTCGATCCATGACCACTCCAGCACTCCCAGATAGCAAGTCCATGTCACGAATTCTAACGAACTGCAAGCATGCAGACAAGTGTGTCAGACGACGCTGGTGAGTTCAAAGTTTTGTTAATGCGTTTAGTTACTAGATGTGTGTTTAAGACAGTTCAACATTTTGCTATGATGTTGTTATTACTCGATTACCGTATGTGGTGTCTAGATGTGAATGCCCAACCCCAATGCCTCCATTTAGGCATTGGTCATGATGTCAAGGTATCAAACAACCTTGAATAGATGTAAGGGGTCTTATATGTACACGATGTGAATGCCCAACCCCAATGCCTCTAACTAGGCATTGGACATGAAGTCCAGGTAATTAGTTCACGCCCGTCCTTTCGGCCCGGTGTGAGGGTGTCAAACCTAATAGCGCTATCAACTAAATACCTCGTTGCTTCTTCAGCAACACAGTGGATGTATGGGGTCTTACATGATTTATACTATGTTCAATAACCAACATCCCAAATAAACAGTTTACCCAGTATTCCCTTTAGAAATGTTTACCAGATGTCCCAAACCACCGGGACGCATGCTTGGAAAAGTGCAGTGAACTCACCTTAGATTTGCTCGGTACGTTTCGTTATATTACCCGTTCCTAGTTGGTCAACCAAACCCTACTGTGGTTACCAAAAGTAATCAGTTTCATAATCACGTATTCAAAACATATATCACATAGTAAACATTTAGGTTTCATGTATGTCTATCACCACAAGTTCTTGTTTCCGTCAAGGGTTAATAACAACGCCAATCACAGTTTTGTAGCTATTACTGGGTCAGCGTACAACACGTATCATACATATCTCGTACTAACCATTAACTTATGTATCGGGTATTTACATAAATTGAACCATGTTTCTCACTCCCTAGGTAACGTTATCAACATGTAACAGATAAAGTTTGGAAGAGTGGTTCGACAACTTGTAGTTTGATAATGAATTCTAACAGTTCCCATGTGATTACACTATTCAATGTCATCAGAATCCTAGTTTGCATTGTCGGCCATATATTGCTAATTCACATTCAGCCTTGAGGTCCAATTATCATCAAGCATCATCAGTTCATTAAAGGGGGTGTCGGCCATAGTGTTAAATAAAGGTGTAGACTTTCTAAGATAGTGGTCCAATCATAAGTGGTTAATCTAATTTATACAACAGTGGACCATATTTCTTTAATTATGACTGCATGTGTTTAAGTAAGTCAGTAGGGTGGCATGATGACCGACGAAAGACAAGCCGACGAAACCCATGACTTTCGTCGTTGGCCTGTTGGCTGCTAATCGTGCAGAATACCCTAACTGCGACTGTTACTTTCTTGGCAATACAATCATTTGCAATCATCATGTAATCATGAACACGTACCGTTCACAACCCAATTCCTCATCCATAACATATTAACAGTCCAACCGATTACAAGTATCATTCCAATCAACGATTACCTTTCGACATCTAAAACCCTCATAACAATTTATTATGAATAGTCCAACACTCGTCAAATATATCACTGATAATCATGTATTCATGTCAAATATATCACTGATAATCATGTATTCATATCAAATATTAAACAGTAGCACAATCAATATGTATTCACGTACTAACCGAAAGAACGGAGATAACAATCACAGAGATCTTCAACACTAGAAACGGCCATCAAGTTCAAGGGATAGGGGATGAGTGGATTAGGGTTTCGATCACTTCCAATTACGTAACTTAGGTGAATGTGCAGATTTTTATAACTTAACCACCTTTGGGCCTCACATGGCCCACGAGCCCACGTAATGACGACGAAACATTAATGGATCGGTGAAACACATCTCAATTTCGTCGAGTGAGGGTGTGTTTTGTCGAGTGTAGTTTGAGGTTGATGCACCACTAGTTTGTGAAAGTTGAACAGTTTATAATAAGTGTCAACAATAACGACTGTAACCAAGTACTACACATACCCAAACAATATATAAATTCCAATTAAATTTCAGGAACAAAGTTTGTACAGTAACATATAAAGAAAAGGTCTTGTAAACTCGGGTTGTCACATCATCCCCAACTTGAAAGAAATTTCGTCCCGAAATTTGACAAGTAATCCCAAAACAGCGCAAAACAGCAAGACATTAATTCAGGATGACTGTGGATTTCCCGCGGGTGCCACACAAACGAGTATGGAGACTCGTGTAATATGGTTTAACAAAGCCCACATACTAAAAAGAAACCTAACCTAAGTGCTTACGACCCATTACGACCCGTTTAGGTAGCTTATGCTATCTTAACGCGTCGTTCGCATAAAACGCGTTTGGAACGTCTAACGTAGTGACCATAAGGTATAACCTCGGAAGGTTATTCCCTATACGACTATGGTCACCTAATGCGTTTGGTCGGATCCTAATGATCGACCAAATGGGTCGGGTTCGAAAGTATAAGCGATTGTTTAGATCGCGTACCTTACGACCCTATATATGCACTATACTAAAAGTGACGAGCTAAGCATGTTAGAACATGCTTAACTTAAGTTTAGAAAACACACTCGAAGTCTGTGCTCTCAAACCATTGAAGAAGCCCAGTTGCTCCCTCAGAACCACTAAACTTGAGCGGTTTAGCCGAGTTAAAATTCCTGAAATTGCATGGAGCATTGTTGTTGTTGATGGCTTGAATCATTTGAGCATAAAGATTTGGGAAGGCAGCTGCCATTTGCTGCGCGATGATTTCCGCCAGTTCGGAATTCGCTATCTGATTGTCGCATCGAGGAGGCATTCTAAAAGAGGAAACATGAAAGGAAACGAGTGAGAGAATTAGACGAAAAGAATGAGATGAAACAAATCTGATGAAAGCAAGGATAGTGGTCATTTGTTTGTTACTACAAAGCAACAAACGACCCCGGTGATTAATCAAAGTAAATAGGTCAAAAATAATGTATCGCGAAGACATGCTCGCCTATAAGTGGGCACTCACCCCAAGAGTTCCCAGGTAAGAGTGACTGGTCCGATTATGTGGATTTGTACGAACACTCTAGCCTTAGAGAGAAAACTCAGGGTACAGGCACCCACCCTTCCAGTTTGCACGTGTTCACATTATTTAGACCAACTTTGACGGGATTTTGAAAACTTAAAGGGTTCAAAACCATATAATAAATCATCCTAGAACAGATGATTAGTTTTCCAAGCGGGATAGAAATTTATGTTCTTATTGTGGTTGTCACCTAAGAATAAGTGACAGTATTGTTTTAAAACTATACACAAGAAAACTTGTGTTAGGGTCCTAGGAAGGTTATAGTCTAGGTCAAAGCATTACTAATAACCTAATTCCCTATAACCATTGGCTCTGATACCAACTTTTCTGTCACACCCCGAACACGTGGAACAACAAAACGTGGCGGAAACGTCGGGGAGTGTTGTAACAGAGTCATCGTTTCGTAACACATGGAAATTGAAATATTGTTTTATTGATTAAATGACCTCATTATTTTAATACAATCAAATAAGAACAACTATAATCTTCCAAGTTTTAAAGTTGCTAAGGCACGAGTCCATCCTAAATGTAGCATGTGTCAACAATCATCTCAAGACAGCACCTGAAACATGTGTAAAAATAGGTACGTCAGCATAAAAATGCCTGTGAGATACATAGGTTTTGTGTGAATATAGGATTCATGACTTATAAGTTTAGAAAGAGTTGTTCAACAAAAGTCAGTCATGACCCTTGTAAAACGTTTTGTTTTATAAATCATTCGAAAAGTGATGGTAAAGTAGATGATACGTAAAAGAGTAATGCAAGGTTAATTGAATAACCAAGTAAAAATGAATTTGTATAAGATAAGTTGTTGTAAAGCAATGTCTTATGAGAAGTATGTTATTTGTATAAAAAGTTATATGACTTAAATTGAAATGATTCAAATAACGCTACGATATGTAATACCATACAAACACTTATATATAGGAAGTACCAGCGGCGTATCCACCATGCTTGTATCATATTACACACGCCTCGTTACTTAAGTTACTTACGCAAACCAAACCACCAATATAGAATGTTCATGTTTAAACCAATAGTTCAATGTTATTGTATAACTCAGGTTAAATGTAAACCATGTAATGTATAAACAAAAGTTATGTATGGTAAGTAAAATGAGATTTCTTAAACCACAAGTAAAAATGTACAAAACAATGTGTTTGAATAAATCAAAAGTTATGCTTTGTAAAATGATGTAAGGTTAAACGTATAACCTTATAGTAGCATATTAAAAGTATACTTTGGATATGTAAATAACATATTAAAATATGTTTTGGTTTGTTGATAAAATATATATGTTGGTTCTGTACAATACCACACATGAGAGTATATCAAACTACACTTTTTGGGAGTATATCAAAATATACTTTAAAGGAGTGATTTAAGAATTCATTCAGACCTAGTGCATCAAACTACACCTTAGAGACTATAAGGATACCACAAAGGAAATCCCTATTTGGATGGAGAAACAAATTGGTTTCAGACATTCCATGACAACAGGAATGGGGTGTCTAGTCCTATAGCGCTATATCATACTACCAATCGGTCTGGTGAATGTATAAAATAAGTATAATCCAACAATTAATTTTATAATCTTTAAAAAAATTAGTGTTTAAACCATAAATAATCATTCAGTTTGTCAAAAGATAAGTACTAACATGTATAATCAATTTATGCTTTGAAATCATGAACATAAAAAAAAAATAGGTACACTTGCTTCACCCCAAAACATTGAAAACAGTAAAAGAGGGGACTATGTAATCACTTGAGATTGCCTTGAAGTCCTTCTATAACAACCAAACAATGCTAGAGATCACGGATATCAAACGGCACCCAATATAGGTAACTATGTTAATATATCGGACCTAAATCGGAGGATTGGATAGGATGACGGTTCGTAAACCAAACGAGTGTGGAGACTCGTGTAATATGGTTTAACAAAGCCCACATACTAAAAAGAAACCTAACCTAAGTGCTTACGACCCATTATGACCCGTTTAGGTAGCTTATGCTATCTTAACGCGTCGTTCACGTAAAACGCGTTTGGAACGTCTAATGTCGTGACCATAAGGTATAACCTCGGAAGGTTATTCCCTATACGACTATGGTCACCTAATGCGTTTGGTCAGATCCTAATGATCGACCAAATGGGTCGGGTTCGAAAGTATAAGCGATTGTTTAGATCGCTTACCTTACGACCCTATATATGCACTATACTAAAAGTGACGAGCTAAGCATGTTAGAACATGCTTAACTTAAGTTTAGAAAACAGGTTTGGTATCAAAACAAACGGTTTTGATACCTATCAGTAGTTTGTTACAAAGTACGTAAGAATGCACATTTTGGCCGAAACTACGACTCGTCACTGAGCCTAGATAACGTGGTAATCAGTAGGTGTAGTCACTATGGACTATAACCATCGTGATCACGCTCACGTTATGAAGTTCAAACGAACTCGTGTTAACCATAGGCTGGTCAACGTAGAAAGTCAAACATAGTTTGACTTTAGGACTAGAAAGCGATTAAAAGAACGAAAGAACACTTACGAAGGGTCCCCGAAAGCTAATCTCGATCCAGGAGCTCAGGTATGAAGCAAAGGCCTCAACTTAGAGCTTTAGATCAGATTTTGTGGGTTTTTAACCAAAAAGGCGGGGGGGGGGGGGGTATTTATAGGAAAAGCAAGACCGTTAGGATCGTTTCTTGAATATCGTGCCACGATCTAACCCGTACACTTGTCGCAAAGTTGTGGTGGCTTATTTTGCCCCCACCATAGGGTTTTGACACGTGGCGTTGCCCTTTGGGTGATCGAAAGGCTGCTGCAAGTGGATCAAAAACATTGAATCTGGTCTGGGAGGCTGACGCGGGCCATGTAAGAGTTCACCCTGGGCTTACGTGGGCCGCCTGAAAGTTCTGATCTGCAACCAACTTTCAGAAATGACAGTTTAGGTCCCTATTGTGGTTTAGGGCCATTTCTGACATGTTTAAGGCCCGTTAAGCCATCTTTAAGGCCCTAAAATGATGCTTAAACATTGAGGACATGAAACATGCTCAAAATATGCCGGATGTTGGTTCGTTTGGCCGTACGATCGCGATGTTCGCTTAATTACGACGGAATGCGCATAAGCGCGAAAAATGATCCAAATTGCGCGACGAAATGGATTTTTCTTATGCCAAACACTAAAATAAAATATTTTAGTGCTTACATAAATTTTTGGATGTCCGGATGTATTCAGAACGTAAGTTATGCGCGAAAATGCAAACTTATGCACTTTTTGACATTTTTAGTCCCTGAATGACCCAAAAGTTTATTTTAGCACACCGAACCCCTCAAAGCCTATTTCTAAGCTATATAAAGGATATTTAAGGTGTGTTTAACTTATGGTCATGCTCCAGAATGTCTGTTACAGTACAAATTGGCATACTTTCGCAGTTTGTCAAGTTTAGTCCCTGTAAGCGAATTAACTTGTTTTTGCCATACCAAAGCCTTTAAAACTTATTTCTAAGTTATGTAAAGGTTATTTAAGGTATGTTAAGCCTATTTCACTATTCCGGAGTGTTCGTTGGATTAAACTGGTTATTTTTACGCATCAGAGCGCGTATAACTCTCTAGAAAGCGATTTAAAGCTTAAAATCGAACAATAGTTGATATGTGCAAATGATACACATATTTTTACAAATCCCAAGTATGAAATACAATATTTCATTGGTTTGGCATTTGTTTGATGGTTGAAGTGACACAGGTGTCACAGAAGTTGTCTCAAGGCACGGAGTGCCAACCTCCATTATTCGGACCGTGATGCACGATTCACTTCAGAACTGTGGCAAGCGATGCACAAATCTTTTGGCTCACGATTAGACATAAGCACAGCTTGTCACCCTCAGACGAATGGGCAGTCCGAGCGTACTATCCAGACTCTAGAAGACATGCTTCGGGCATGTGTTATCGACTTCGGTAACAGCTGGGAAAAGCATCTCCAGTTAGTGGAGTTCTCGTATAATAACAGTTACCACACCAGCATCCAAGCCGCTCCATTCGAGGCATTGTACGGACGTAAATGCCGGTCACCTCTCTGTTGGGCAGAGGTGGGGGATAGTCAAATCACAGGTCCAGAAATGGTAGTTGATGCTACTGAACGGATTGCACAGGTACGACAACGCATGGCGGCGGCACGTGACCGTCAGAAAAGCTACGCTGATAAGCACAGGAAACCACTCGAGTTTCAAGTTGGGGATCGAGTGCTACTCAAAGTCTCACCCTGGAAGGGTGTGGTTCGTTTTGGCAAAAGGGGCAAACTTAATCCACGGTATGTCGGACCGTTCGAAATCACTGAAAGAATAGGCAAAGTGGCCTACAGACTGAACTTACCAGCAGAACTCGGTGCAGTTCACAACGTTTTCCACGTATCGAATTTGAAGAAATGTCTGTCAGATGAGACCCTCATAGTTCCTTTGAAGGAACTCACTATCGACGAGCAGTTGCGATTCGTCGAGGAACCAGTTGAAATCACGGACCGGGATGTTAAGATCCTCAAGAACACCAGGATACCTCTTGTTCGAGTTCGTTGGAACTCCCGTCGTGGCCCAGAGTTCACCTGGGAACGAGAAGATCAAATGAAACTCAAGTATCCCCAGATGTCCGCAAACAATGCAACTACTACTGAGGCTGAAGCTACTACAGAATTTCGGGACGAAATTCCAAATCAATGGGGGGATGATGTGACACCCCAGGGAAACCAGTGAACGATACACTCTATCTAGCTTCCTCAGTAACCGCATGCTAAATTTCGGGACGAAATTTCTTTCAAGTTGGGGATAATGTGACAACTCGAGTTTCCAAGATTCCTTATTCGTATTTATTGCGCGTTAACTGCTTAGTTGCTTGACTGTTTGACTTGTAACTGTACGCTGAATAATAAGAACATTTATTGATATATTATGTGCTTAACGTGAGTAAAGTGTTTTGATTGCATGAACATGAATTTGTAAACTATTAACTTGGAATGACCCGACGAAACACAATTGTTTCGTCATGAACATATCCGACGAAACACAAGTGTTTCGCCATAAACCAGAACGACGAAACAGAGATTTATTCGTCACAAGCATCCTGACGAAAGGGATGTGTTTCGCCGAGCCCAGTTACGCCGAAGCCCATTACGGGCCCAAAACGTTAATTCGTGTTTAAAACATGGAACGACTCTCTGTTTCATACCTTTAGACAAATAAGAAACCCTAAGAGCTTTCTCCACTGTGCGACGGCAACAACCATCGTTCACCATCATCTCTATGTCTCGAATCCTTGTTTGTTCACCTCGAATCGGTTAGTGTAAACCCTACTATATGTGTACTTGTTAATTGGTGCCTTTGTGTGTTTAGGCTAGGGTTTGTAAACCATATGAATTTAGAATCATGATGTGATAGTGTAGGTGATGTTATTTTTAAGTGCTTGACGGTTCCAATGAATTATTTGGTGTTGATCTTGTATGTTATCGATGGCGTAGTGAATTACAAGAAATATGATCACCGGATCCGCACATGTCGTGATTTAGGGTCATCTCATGATCTAGGGTTCATGCTAGAGGTTGGTTGTTATAATATGTTTTGGTTAACGTTTTCTGTATGAACGATAATGATTGAATGATTATTATATTGTATCAATGATTTCATGATGATTAGATGATTATTCTATGCTAAATGATTTCTGTATGATTGCTGTTCGATGATGACGACAATTAGGGTTCTGCACGTAACTGTTGTACGGCGAATCAGACGCCTTTACGAAACACAGATGTCGAAGAAACACTGAGGCGTTTCGTCAACATTGGTGACCATGAAACGGACACGGCGAAACAGGGGGTGCTTCGTCGAGGGTAGCTACGACGAAACAAATGTGTTTCGCCAAGGGTAAATACAACGAAACAAGGGGTGTTTCGTCGAGTGATCAAACTGCACAGTAACTTAACTTAATTCTGTTAAGAATTAACCCAGTTAGTTAACTACCGTTAAATGTTAAACATAACTTGAATGAACTTGAATATGTGATATGTGCTACTTGGTGATCTCTGATACGATATCCATTATGATTGAGCTTATACGTGAACTTAGTGAACATAAACTGATTATATACACGTGCGTACTTTAGGACGTGATTGATTAGCTGTGAGCGCATACTTAGCATATCGAGCAAACCAAGGTGAGTTCACACTCTTACCAAGGCATGGGATTTCCGGTGGGTAGGGAAATGGGATTAAAAGAATGGGATTGAATAATTACTTGGACTTACACTGTGACTCGACTATCTACCATCGTCCTCGGTTGCGAAGGACCCTTACGTAAAACCTACGTAAACTTGTGCTTACCACTGTCCTCAGGTTTCGAGGGACACTTACGTAAAACCTACGTAAACTTGTACTTACTACTGCCTCGGGTTGGGAAGGGCACTTACGTAAAACCTACGTAAACCCCCGCGTACCACTGTCCTCGGGTTAAGAAGGACACTTACGTAAAACCTACGTAAACCTCGTACGTACTACTGTTCTCGGGTTTAGAGGAACACTTATGGTTACATCTAGTCTAGCACATACACACATGGGAAGCCCCCACTAAATGAACATACAATTGACTTAGTTAATAACGCATGGTGATGCAACGAACTTACTATTACGAACTTACTTACTGTGAACTCGCTCAACTAGTTGTTGACTTTCTGTTACATGCCTTGCAGGACCATAGGTACTCATGGAGCTTGCACGGGAGGCGCGATCGTTGTGGGCACATGGACTGTTGAGTTCCATGTTAAACATTTACATTTTGTGAACTTGATACTTGTGCACAATTTTTACAATTATGCTTCCGCTGAATACGTAAACTATGTTTCGTTTTGAACACCTTTTATATTGATGGGTTGAATTTCATTTACTATATAATGTTCAATATGATTGGTGGCTTGATCCTGGTCATGTCACGCCTCCAATCGGTGGTACTCCGCGTGTGGATTTTGGGGGTGTGACATTTATGTTCCCATGAAATCTCTGGGTCATGTCATGAATTCTATCATACTCAAGTAAATCGTTCATGTCTTTTCTGTGTCTTGTGGACTCTTGGTCCAGAACCTCAACAGGTTCCTATAGTATTGTGGACACTTAGTCCAAAACCTTAACAAGTTTCTATAGTATTTGTGTGTGACATCTGTGCTTGTGATCATTGTAAACAGTTCAGTTATCAATGAAATAAAGTTATTTGACCCCTATGTTTGTTTGTTTATGTTTGATGTTTTTCATGTTTTGACTTTTATTCGATTTCAAACTCTATATCGCTTTCTGGAGAATTAGACGCAAACTGGTGCGTAAACGTAGTCAGTTTAACGCGACAAATACTCCGGAACATCAATTTATGCTTAACATACCTTAAATAACCTTTACATAACTTAGAAATAAGTTTTGAAGGCTTTGGTATGGCAAAATCAAGTTTATTCGCTTACAGGGACTAAAATTGACAAACTGCGAAAGTATGCCGATTTGAACTGTAACAAACATTCCGGAACATGGCCATAAGTTAAACACACCTTAAATATCCCTTACATAGCTTAGAAATAGGCTTTGATGGGTTCGGTGTGCTAAAATAAACTTTTGGGTCATTCAGGGACTAAAAGCGTCAAAAAGTGCATAAGTTTGCATTTTCGCGCATAACTTACATTCTGAATTCATCCGGACATCCAAAAATTTATGTAATCATTAAAATATTATGTTTTAGTGATTAGCTTGTCAAAAATCCAATCGTCGCGCAATTTGGACCATTTTTGCGTCCGTTACGACTTCCGTCGTAATTAACCGAACAACGCAATCGTACGGCCAAACGAACCGACATCCGGCATATTTTGGAGCATGTTTTCAAGTTCCCTATACTTTAACTTCATTTTAGATCCTTAAAATGGGGTTAACGGGGTTTAAACGTGCCAAAACGCATCAAAAATCAAGTTTGGAGGTACAGGGGTCTGTTCTGCCAAATTCAATCTTTCTGACCTGCAGGGTCCTTACGAACCGTAAGACCTACTCCATACGATCCGTAAGCAGGTGCCAGATACCAGAAAATGCAATCCAGCTTGATCCAGCTGTTCCTCACTTGTGCAAATGGTTTTGGGCAATCTATGGGCTGGTTTGGGGGCTCCCCTGGTTTTGTAAAACAATGGGCTTGATGTGTACGGCCTAGATCGAAGCACGTTATTCAACGAACGATCCTAACGGTTCTACTACATCTATAAATACCCCCACCATGTCTTGCTCAAAACCCACTTGAATTCTGAGATTTTCTCTAAGTTGAAGTGTTGAACACTTCATACCTGAGAAATACTTGGAATATCAATTTTGCGGGGACCTTCTGTAAGTATTCTTTCGCGTTTTTCGTTCGTTTTAGCGTTAAAGTCAAACTGTGTTTGACTTTCTGCATTGACCAGTTTTTGGTCAACGCGAAGTTCGTTTGAACTTCATAACGTGAGCGTAATCACGATGGTTATAGTCCCTAGTGAATATACCTACTGATTACCACGTTATCTAGGCTCAGTGACGAGTCGTAGTTTCGGCCAAAATGCGTTTTCTCGCGTATTTTGTAGCCAAACTACTCTAGGGTATTAAAACCGTTTGTTTTATTACCAAACATGTTTTCTAAACATTTCTAAACATGTTCTAGCATGTTTAGCTCGTCGCTTTTAGATTTGTGCTTGTTTAGGGTCGTAAAGGTAAGCGATCTAATCAATCGCTTATGCTTACGAACCCGACCCATTTGGTCGATCTTTAGGATCCGACCAAACATTTTAGGTGACCATAGTTGTATAGGGAATAACCTTCCGAGGTTATACCTTATGGTCACGACGTTTATGTAGTTGTATGATAAGTAGTTCTTATGCCTTAGGTAAATTACCAAAATACCCTTTTTGTGCCAAAAATTCATTTTAAACCTATGTAACATAATTTTTGGTATCTAAACTGATTTAACAACAATATTAATGTCATACCCCCAAAATCCACCTACGGAGTATCACCGCTTGGGAGCGTGACTGACCAGGATCAAGCCACCAATCATATTGAACATATAATTAATATTAAGTAAAATAAATGTAAACCATCCATCCAATACGATAGGTGTTCAAAACATAACCATAGTTTCAAAGTGTAGCGGAAGCATAGTAAATAATCCAACAATAGTTAATAGTTTTAAATGTCATAATAGTTCAATGTAGAAACCACGATCCTTGTCCACAACGACCCGCTTCTCCAGTGCAAGCTCCAAGTACCTAACGATCTGCAAGGCATGTAACAGAATGATCAACAAACTAGTTGAGCGAGTTCACAGTAAGTAAGTGCGTAACAGTAAGTAACGGGTGGCTCTACTGGGCCAATAGTAAGTTATACAGGTGGGGGCTTCCCATGTTATGTGACCACTAGACTATTCGTATCAACTACTCGTATCATCCCTGTTCTTCATCCGAGAACAGTAGCGCGTATGGGGTGTGCGTAGGTTTTACGCACGTATCCTTCACAACCGAGGATAGAAGTAAGTAATGCGTACACGTAGGTTTTACGTGCGTGCCTGACATCCGAGGCAGTAATTGGCATATGACCACGTAGGTGTTATCCTAACCTACGGAACCGTCCTGACATCCGAGGACCATGGTAGGTGATAGTCTAGGAAAAGCATATATACGTTCTTAGTCAATGGTAACCTTTATCCCATTCCCACGACCCGGGAATCCCATGCCTTAGTAGGAGTGTGAACTCACCTTGGTTTGCTCGGTATGCTAGGTTATGCACTCACAAGTAATTAATCAAATCCTATTGTATGCACGTATAACAAATCAGTTCATGTTCGCAATGATACGCATGTAATCAAATGTCACATAGTGCTTGATAGCCAATATCATGTATCAATCATGTATCACGTAACAGTTAACTCATTCATACAATTCACGTAATTCATGTGAACATTTACAGGATCATGCACCTCTCAAAAACTCAGACAAGTATGGGGGGGGGTCTCCCCTGTTCAAAACTTGGGTAACACATGATATATCATACTTCGGACATACATGAAGCACACAAACTCGGTCGCATTACCTTAATATACTGGACCATTTGATTTTTATCCAATAAACTTGACCCATCACATAATATAAATAAACTCGGTCCAATTGAAGTGTTAAACTCGGGCCATTTAAAGCATGATTAAATTCGGACCATTTAAGCATGATTAAACTCGGACATGGCAACATAACATTAAACTCGGACCCAATGCCACATTTACTAAACTCGGTCCAAGGTGAACTTTATAAACTCAGACCATAACTCTTAAACTCGGTCCAAACAAACAACTTAATAAACTCGGCCCAAACACTTTAAACTCGGACCAATTGTCTTATCATTAAACTCGGACCATATGAATTGTATGAAACTCGGTCCAGTCTTTTCATTAAACTCGGACCATCTATATAATCAACAAATTCGGATAAGCATATAGAGATTTAAACTCGGGCAATAAACAACTCCCTAAACTCGGTCCAAGAACATACTCGGACCATTACCAATTCAATTATACTCGGACCACCTCAATTCATTAAACTCGGATCATGTTATACATATTAAACTCAGACAGTTATGATAACTCAGACAATCAATAACATGAATTCCAATACAGGAGACGATCATATCAGTTACGTTCTCATACGACACAACCCTAACTCATACATTTTCACAAGAACTGTTCAATTAACAATCGTCCATTCATCATATCTAGCATCTTAAATCATCAAGAGGATCGATTATACGATTAACACATCATCACAATCAGAATAATCATAATCAATTTAAAGTACAGAACCATCAAATCAAAGCTAGGGTTTACAAGAATTCACAAGAATCAAGAATTGAAAACAATCAAACAATCAACAATTAATCACAACAATGATTAAACAATTACCTTGTGATGATCCTAGGGAAAGAGTAATCAAGAGTGATGATTTTTCTTGTGCCAAATGATTTGGTGATGATGGTTGCTAGAGAAAACAAATGCACGTACTTTGGTTTTGTGAAAAGTGATTAGTGAAGTTGAGATTAGGGTTAAGTATCTAGAATTTCACTAATTACCATTTACATCCCTAAGTATTATATTTTACACATGCACACCATCTCATAACCATTTCCTAATTTCACCACCAAGTTCATATATTTACTAATTTCTCAAATAACAAACAACTATGCACAATCCAATAATCAAAACATATATAATCCCATGGAAATCAATTGTGCAATTACATGAACGTGCAATAAATACGAAATAGAATCTTGGAAATTCGAGTTGTCACATTATCCCCAACTTAAAAGAAATTTCGTCCCGAAATTTGGTACGCACTCACTGAGGAAGCTAGATAAGTTACATCGTTCACTGGTTTTCCTGGGGTGTCACATCATCCCCCCGTTGATTTGGAATTTCGTCCCGAAATTCAGTAGTAGTAGCTTCAGCCTCAGTAGTGGATGTATTGGTTTCGAATAACTGGGGGTACTTTTCTTTCATTTGATCTTCGCGTTCCCAAGTATACTCTGGGCCACGTTGGGAGTTCCAACGAACTCGAACAAGAGGGATTCTCTTGTGTTTGAGGACCTTAACATCCCGGTCCGTGATTTCAATTGGTTCCTCGACGAACTGCAACCGCTCGTCGATAGTGAGTTCCTTAAAAGGAATGATGAGGGTTTCATCTGATAAGCACCTCTTTAAGTTCGACACATGGAAGACATTGTGAACTGCTCCGAGTTCAGCTGGTAAGTTCAACTTGTAGGCTACTTTGCCAATCTTTTCTAAGATTTCGAATGGTCCGACGTACCGCGGATTCAGTTTGCCCCTTTTGCCAAAACGTACCACACCCTTCCAGGGTGAGACTTTCAATAATACCCGGTCCCCGACCTGAAATTCCAAAGGCTTTCTACGCTTGTCCGCGTAGGCTTTCTGACGGTCGCGTGCTGCCGCCATGCGTTGTCGTATCTGTGCTATCTTTTCTGTGGCGTCCACTACAATCTCTGGACCCGTAATCTGACTATCCCCCACCTCTGCCCAACAGAGAGGTGACCGGCATTTACGTCCGTACAATGCCTCGAATGGAGCGGCTTGAATGCTGGTGTGATAGCTGTTATTGTACGAAAACTCCACCAATGGGAGGTGTTTTTCCCAGCCGTTGCCGAAATCGATAACGCATGCCCTAAGCATGTCTTCAAGTGTTTGAATCGTTCGCTAAGACTGCCCATCCGTCTGAGGATGATATGCTGTGCTCATGTCTAAACGTGAGCCGAAAGATTTATGCATTGCTTGCCATAGCTCTGACGTGAATCGTGCATCGCGATCCGAAATAATAGAGGTGGGCACTCCGTGCCTCGAAACAACTTCTTTAAGATAGACGTCTGCGAGAGTGGAGAACTTGTCCGTTTCCTTAATCGGCAGGAAGTGTGCAGACTTGGTGAGTCGATCAACTATGACCCATATTGTATCATTCCCACGCTGAGATCTCGGTAGGCCTGTAACGAAATCCATGGAAATTTCTTCCCATTTCCACTGAGGTATCTTAGGCTGTTGAAGTAGGCCTGCGGGTTTCTGATATTCAACCTTGACTCTCGCACAGGTCAAGCACTTGCCAACATAGGTGGCGATGTGGGCTTTCATACTTGGCCACCAGTATGTTGTTTTGATATCGTGGTACATCTTATCCGACCCTGGATGTACCGAGTAGCGAGACTTGTGCGCTTCGTCCATCACAAGTTCGCGTAAACCGCCATAAAGTGGGACCCAAATACGCCCCGTTACATAGTAGGCGCCGTCTTCCTTTTGTTCCATTTGTTGCCTTGAACCACGTAAGGCTTCAGCCTTGACGTTTTCGGGTTTTAGTGCTTCGATCTGAACAGCTCGTATCTGTGCAGGAAGACTGGACTGGATGGTAAGCTGTAGTGCTCGTACACGCTTAGGTAAAGTGTCCTTCCGACTGAGGGCATCAGCCACAACATTGGCCTAGCCTGGATGGTACTTGATGGCGCATTCGTAGTCGTTCAGAAGTTCAACCCATCTCCGTTGACGCATATTCAAATCCTTTTGCTTAAGGATATGCTCGAGACTCCTGTGATCGGTGTAAATCGTGCACCTGGTACCGTACAGGTAGTGTCGCCATATCTTAAGCGCGAAAACAACAGCTCCTAGCTCTAAATCATGCGTCGTATAATTCCGTTCATGAACCTTGAGTTGACGAGAGGCATAGGCAATAACTTTATCCCGCTGCATCAATACACAACCAAGCCCCTGTATCGATGCGTCACAGTAAACCACGAAGTCATCTGTGCCCTCTGGCAATGAGAGAATAGGTGCGCTGCAATGCCTATCCTTTAAGTACTGAAAAGCAGTTTCCTGCGTATTACCCCATCTGTAAACGACACCTTTCTGTGTTAGCATAGTAAGCGGCTGCGCGATCTTGGAGAAGTCTTTGATAAACCGCCTGTAGTACCCTGCCAAACCCAAAAATTGGCGTATTTCTGTTGGTGTTCGCGGTGCTGGCCAATCCCTGATCGAATCTACCTTGGATGGATCGACATGAATCCCATCCTTGTTTACCACATGGCCTAAGAAATGGACTTCACGAAGCCAGAAGTCGCATTTTGAAAACTTGGCGTACAGTTGCTCCTTTCGGAGTAGTTCCATAATAAGACGTAAATGCTGCTCGTGCTCCTCCTGACTCTTGGAGTAAATCAAAATGTCGTCGATGAATACGATAACGAACTTGTCTAGATAGGGTTTACACACCCTGTTCATAAGATCCATGAAGACTGCAGGCGCGTTCGTAAGCCCGAATGGCATGACCAGAAACTCGTAATGACCGTAGCGAGTTCTGAAAGCGGTTTTGGAGACGTCCTCATCCCGGACTCTCAGCTGATGATAACCTGACCTCAAGTCTATCTTGGAGTAATAACACGACCCTTGCAACTGGTCGAATAAGTCATCTATGCGCGGAAGGGGATAACGGTTCTTCACCGTCACCTTATTAAGTTCGCGGTAGTCGATGCACATTCTGAACGTACCGTCTTTCTTCTTCACAAATAACACTGGAGCTCCCCAAGGCGAAGAGCTTGGACGAATAAAGCCCTTTTCCAAGAGCTCTTGTAGCTGCTTCGACAGTTCTTCCAGTTCGGTTGGAGCTAAACGATACGGTGCGCGGGCTATTGGTGCTGCTCCAGGAGCTAACTCAATCTGAAACTCGACTTGACGATGAGGAGGTAAACCAGGTAAATCTTCAGGAAACACTTGAGGAAAATCACGCACAACTGGTATATCCTCCAGCTTCTTTACCTTTGCTGATGCGTCAGTGACAAGTGCCAGAATGGCAGTATGTCCCTTTCGTAAACATTTCTGCGCCTTTAAGAAAGAGATGATGCCAACCACAGCACCACTCTTGTCACCTTGAACTTCGAGGGGTTCTTGACTGGAGCGAGGAATACGAATAACTTTTTCTTTGCATAAGATCTCCGCGTGATGTTGGGATAACCAATCCATACCGATGACGACGTCGAAACTACCCAAAACTATGGGTATGAGATCAATCGAGAAAGTCTGACCCGCTAGAACAATACTACAACCCTTGACTACCTGTGCGGCTTCTACACTTTTACCATTGGCTAGTTCTACGACGTGTTTGGTGTCTAGGGGTGTTGGTGTACGTTTTAATAATTTACTCATTTTCAATGACATATAGCTTGTATCAGCACCCGAATCAAATAAGACAGTAACATAAATATCGTCGAGAAGAAACTTACCCATAACCACATTGGGATCATTCACTGCGTCACCCCGACCTAGCACAAAAGCACGACCCCGAGCTTCGTTGCCATTGTTGTTGTTGTTTCCCCCGTTATTGTTGTTATTGTTCCCGTTGCCCTGATTGTTGTTGTTGTTGTTCTGGTTCCTGTTTAGCTGAGGGCAATGCCTTTTGAAGTGACCCTCTGCACCGCACTGAAAACACCCTTTGTTACCCTGCTGCTGATTCTGCTGTGCTGGTGGCTGCTGCTGATTCTGGTTCGCAGGTCGAGCGCTTCTACAATCTTTGGCCTCATGACCCATTTTGAGGCATCTTTGACAACGAACCTTATTACACTGGCCACTGTGATGTTTGTTGCAGGTGTTACACTTTGGGAGGTTTCCTCGATACCCTCCCTGTCTGTGGCTGCCTGAGGAGTGCTGACTGGGACTCTGGTAACTGTCTGTCTTTCGTTGCTGGGCTTGCGACTGCGCTGAAGCTGACCCCTTGCTAGAATCCCCATCCCATTTTCTCTTACTTTCACTGGGAGTAGCAAGTGTAGTAGAAGCAGTAGCGGTAGCAGTAGCGCTGATACGCTTTGGCAGTCTGTTCTGATCCACTGCCTGATCTGTGATGCGGTGAGCGAGGCGCTGAATAGCCTGAATGTTGTCGAGATTAGCCGATGTTACATGGCTCTGAATTTCTGGCGCCAAACCCTTGAGATATAACTCAATACGCTTGTATGGAGGGTCTACCATGGTTGGACACAACACAGCCAACTCATTCGATCTCTTTGTATAAGCCTCGATTTCCGACCCAACCATTTTCAAGTTATACAGCTCGTCTTCCAACTTGTGAATGTCTTCTCTAGTGCAGTATTCCCTCTTAATCAATTCCTTGAAATCATTCCAGGGTGTGGCGTTAGCAGCTGCCAACCCTAAGATCTGCACTTGTGCGTTCCACCAAGTGAGCGCAATCCCTTCAAGTGTGCCAGTGGCGAACTTCACCCTGCGAGCCTCAGGGCATTCACACATCTCGAAAACCGACTCGAGCTTTTCAAACCAGTGAAGGAGTCCCACTGCCCCCTCGGTGCCACTGAAGGAATTTGGACGACAGTCCATGAAGTTCTTGAAGGTACACACAGGCTGCTGCGCGTGTTGACCTATTGTGTACGAATAGGACAAAGTTAAATACGAGCGTTAATGTAGGATCTAAAGACCCTAGTATGAGTCTATACTGCAGGATATACTACCTGCTTGAGCGGCTGCAACTGCCGCAGCAATGAGAGCCTCTAGCTGGGCTTGAGTCATGTTAATTCGTGCGGCCATTGATCTTCACATCAAAGGCATCATAAGTGAGAAAAGTTCGCGAATAGTGCGATGACAGAAGAGTGTAAGCACGTAAGTGTTCTCAAGCAATAACAAGTAGTGAGCAAAGTAATGTAAGCATACTACGAGCAAAGTTCTATGCAGTTCTAGCAAGCAGGTAACAAACATAAACCTTATTACCTAGGATGTCGAGTCTTGCACGTGGAGCGAAGCGTCGTTGTGGATCGTTGAGAGCACTGTTCTGGTTATAGTCTGGTTTTAATAAAAACGTTTTTCCATATTAAAACCAAGTTCTCTATAACCAATGGCTCTGATACCAATCTGTCACACCCCCAAAATCCACCTGCGGAGTATCACCGCTTGGGAGCGTGACTGACCAGGATCAAGCCACCAATCATATTGAACATATAATTAATATTAAGTAAAATAAATGTAAACCATCCATCCAATACGATAGGTGTTCAAAACATAACCATAGTTTCAAAGTGTAGCGGAAGCATAGTAAATAATCCAACAATAGTTAATAGTTTTAAATGTCATAATAGTTCAACGTAGAAACCACGATCCTTGTCCACAACGACCCGCTTCTCCAGTGCAAGCTCCAAGTACCTAACGATCTGCAAGGCATGTAACAGAATGATCAACAAACTAGTTGAGCGAGTTCACAGTAAGTAAGTGCGTAACAGTAAGTAACGGGTGGCTCTACTGGGCCAATAGTAAGTTATACAGGTGGGGGCTTCCCATGTTATGTGACCACTAGACTATTCGTATCAACTACTCGTATCATCCCTGTTCTTCATCCGAGAACAGTAGCGCGTATGGGGTGTGCGTAGGTTTTACGCACGTATCCTTCACAACCGAGGATAGAAGTAAGTAATGCGTACACGTAGGTTTTACGTGCGTGCCTGACATCCGAGGCAGTAATTGGCATATGACCACGTAGGTGTTATCCTAACCTACGGAACCGTCCTGACATCCGAGGACCATGGTAGGTGATAGTCTAGGAAAAGCATATATACGTTCTTAGTCAATGGTAACCTTTATCCCATTCCCACGACCCGGGAATCCCATGCCTTAGTAGGAGTGTGAACTCACCTTGGTTTGCTCGGTATGCTAGGTTATGCACTCACAAGTAATTAATCAAATCCTATTGTATGCACGTATAACAAATCAGTTCATGTTCGCAATGATACGCATGTAATCAAATGTTACATAGTGCTTGATAGCCAATATCATGTATCAATCATGTATCACGTAACAGTTAACTCATTCATACAATTCACGTAATTCATATGAACATTTACAGGATCATGCACCTCTCAAAAACTCAGACAAGTATGGGGGGGGTCTCCCCTGTTCAAAACTTGGGTAACACATGATATATCATACTTCGGACATACATGAAGCACACAAACTCGGTCGCATTACCTTAATATACTGGACCATTTGATTTTTATCCAATAAACTCGACCCATCACATAATATAAATAAACTCGGTCCAATTGAAGTGTTAAACTCGGGCCATTTAAAGCATGATTAAATTCGGACCATTTAAGCATGATTAAACTCGGACATGGCAACATAACATTAAACTCGGACCCAATGCCACATTTACTAAACTCGGTCCAAGGTGAACTTTATAAACTCAGACCATAACTCTTAAACTCGGTCCAAACAAACAACTTAATAAACTCGGCCCAAACACTTTAAACTCGGACCAATTGTCTTATCATTAAACTCGAACCATATGAATTGTATGAAACTCGGTCCAGTCTTTTCATTAAACTCGGACCATCTATATAATCAACAAATTCGGATAAGCATATAGAGATTTAAACTCGGGCAATAAACAACTCCCTAAACTCGGTCCAAGAACATACTCGGACCATTACCAATTCAATTATACTCGGACCACCTCAATTCATTAAACTCGGATCATGTTATACATATTAAACTCAGACAGTTATGATAACTCAGACAATCAATAACATGAATTCCAATACAGGAGACGATCATATCAGTTACGTTCTCATACGACACAACCCTAACTCATACATTTTCACAAGAACTGTTCAATTAACAATCGTCCATTCATCATATCTAGTATCTTAAATCATCAAGAGGATCGATTATACGATTAACACATCATCACAATCAGAATAATCATAATCAATTTAAAGTACAGAACCATCAAATCAAAGCTAGGGTTTACAAGAATTCACAAGAATCAAGAATTGAAAACAATCAAACAATCAACAATTAATCACAACAATGATTAAACAATTACCTTGTGATGATCCTAGGGAAAGAGTAATCAAGAGTGATGATTTTTCTTGTGCCAAATGATTTGGTGATGATGGTTGCTAGAGAAAACAAATGCACGTACTTTGGTTTTGTGAAAAGTGATTAGTGAAGTTGAGATTAGGGTTAAGTATCTAGAATTTCACTAATTACCATTTACATCCCTAAGTATTATATTTTACACATGCACACCATCTCATAACCATTTCCTAATTTCACCACCAAGTTCATATATTTACTAATTTCTCAAATAACAAACAACTATGCACAATCCAATAATCAAAACATATATAATCCCATGGAAATCAATTGTGCAATTACATGAACGTGCAATAAATACGAAATAGAATCTTGGAAATTCGAGTTGTCACAATTAAGCATGTTAAGGCATATCTTACTTGTCATAGGACTAGTTAGGCTTTCCGAACGCATTTTACGCAAACGACGCGTTAAAGTAGTATAAGCTACCTAAGCGGGTCGTAACGGGTCAAAAGCACTTAGGATAGGTTTCGTTTTAGTAAATAGGCTTTGTTAAACCATGTTACATAAGTTCCCCTACTTATTTGGTTTACGAACCCTCGTACTACCCGATCCTCCGATAGGTCCGTTTATTAATGTAGATACCTATATAGGTGCCGTTTGATTCTGTGATCTTCTAGCATTGCTTGGTGGTTATCCTACGACTTTTAAGCAATCTCAAGTGAGTACATAGTTCCCCTCTTTTACTGTTTTTCAAACATTTTGGGGTGAATGACATGTGCCTACTTGTTACTTTCATGCTTTCCATGTTTTCACAACTTATACTTGCTGTGTTCATTAAGTACACTATTAGTACATGATTTCATTATGTTTTGCTATGTATGTTTACTTAACATGCTAGCACATTGATTTACATTACATTACTTTGCGATATATGTTTACATGGCATATTAGCACATTGTTTTTCATGACTTTTCTGCTTTGTATGTTTACTTAGCATACTTAGTACATTGTTTTCACATAACTTGTTTACATTTGGTATAACATTTGGTTTGCATAAACGGTTCTTTACTACATTCATTAACATTAGCTACGCCGCTCGGTAGTAAGTAATGGTACCATAGGACTTGACAAATCCCGTTCATGACATCCTGGGTTGGTTTGGATGAAAGGAATGACTGAATCCGAAAACATTTTTACTTTGATAACCTTTACTCTAAGGTTATCCTGCTGTCTCAAGGCTTGAATGTAATGCGTTAACTTACTACATAAATGTTTGTATCAATAAAACAAGCTTTTACTTGGCAAAACATAACTTTTTGATTTATTCAAAATACTTTGTTTTGTTCCTTTTTACTTATGGTTAAGTATTCTCATTTTGTTACTTACCATACATAACTTTTGTTTACACATACTTAACTACATGACTACATTTTGGGTTTTAAACATTGACAATGGTTTAGACAAGAACATTTGATGATTGGTTTGAACATGAACTATATACTTTGGTGGTTTGTTTAAGTGACTTAAGTAACGATATGTGTGTAGTATGCTACAAGCATGGTGGATACGCCGCTGGTACTTCCTATATATAAGTGCTTGTATTGTATTACATGACATACCGTTATTTAAATCATTCGATTTTTTACTTATACATTTTTGCAAATAACATATTTTTCACAAGACTTCGTTTTTCAAAACAATTTATTTCTTACAACTTATTTCTACTTGGTTATTCTTTAACCATACATTATTCTTTACTTATACATATCATCTGATTTCATCACTTTTCAATTGATTTACAAAACAAAACGTTTTACAAGGTTCATGACTAACTTTTATTAAACACTTTTCTTAAACCTAAGTCATGAATCCTATTTTTACAAACCTATGTTACTCACAGGCATTTTTATGCTGACGTACCTATTTTCACATGTGTTTTCAGGAGCTAATGCATAGGATGGTGATCGTGACACGCTAGGGTGGACTTGGGCCTTAGTGACATAAAACAGAGCTAGACTTAGTTTAATTACATTATGTACTCTTTATTTCAGTAGTTTTAAGACAATGTAACATGTGGGTTCTCGTTTGAAACAATGTATTCCACCCCTGGGTGATGAATAAAATATTATTTTAATTACCATGGTTGTAGAACACTAATTCTGTTACAACTCTCCCCGACGTTTCCGCCACGATTTGATGTTTTACGTGGTCGGGGTGTGACAGAAGAGTTGGTATCAGAGCCAATGGTTATAGGGAATTAGGTTATTAGTAATGCTTTGACCTAGACTATAACCTTTCTAGGACCCCAACACAAGTAGTCTTGTGTTTAGATCTTAAAACATGCACTTCACCTATCCTTAGGTGATCGCTAAAACAAGAACCCAGTTTTCTAAAACGATTTTTGAAAAACAATCCTCTGTTTTCAAATGATTTATTATATGGTTTTGAACCCTTTTGATTTTTTCAAATTGATTTTGAAAATTTATCATTTCTTTTAATGATTCTTTTGGCCTTGTGCCTTCCAAGTTTTCAAAATCTCGTCAAAGTTTTGGGTTCTAAATAATGTGAACACGTGCAAACTGGAAGAGTGAATGCCTGTACCCTGGGTTTTCTGTCTAAGGCTAGAGTGTTCGTACAAATTCACATAATCGGACCAGTCACTCTTACCTGGGAACTCCTGGGGTGAGTGTTCACTTATAGGCGAGCATGTCTTCGCTAAGCATTATTTATGGACCCATTTACTTTGATTAGTCACTGTGTGTCATTTGTTTGCTTTGTGATACGGACGAATGACCACCATCCTTGCTTTGTTGATTTTGTTTCATCTCGTTCTTTTCATCTAATCATCTCACTCGTTTCCTCTCATGTTTTCCTCTTTTTAGCATGCCTCCTCGACGCGAAAATCAGCTACCTAATGCCGAATTGGCAGAAATCATTGCACAGCATATGGCTGCTGCGTTCCCGAATCTTATTGCTCAGTTTAACCAAGAGCTTCAATTCGGCTAAACCACTCAAGTTCAGTGGTACTGAGGGGGCAACTGGGCTCCTTCAATGGTTTGAGAGCATTGAGAATACTTTTCGTCATGTTCAGTGTCCTGATAATTGCAAAGTCGAGTTTGCTTCTAGTGTTTTTTAGAAGAGGGCGTTGACATGGTGGAACGGGGTTATGAGAGATCGTGGTGCTGAAGTTGCCTTAGCACAAACATGGGTTGAGTTAAGGACTCTCATGATGAGTGAGTTTTGTCCTCGTCATGAACTACGAGCGCTGGAAAGGGAGTTTGACGATCTAAAGCAGTTTAGTGGCGAGCACCGGGCATATACTGACAGGTACGAAGAGTTGAGTTTATTATGCCCAACAATGGTCACCCCACTCGACAAGGCTATCGAGAGATACATCGATGGTCTACCTGACTCTGTGCAAGACATCGTTACTGGTAGTAAGCCTACCAGTGTTCGTCAGGCAATCGAACTATCTGCAACGTTGACTGAGTCGCAGATTCGAAAGAGTAAGTTACACAGGAAGGGTGACAAGAAGGGTAAGAAGCAGGAGTCTGATAAGAAGGATAGCAAGAAAGGTGAAAGCAAGAAGGGGAGTGATGCAGGTTCCTCAAAGGGTTCTAGGAAGCGGAAGGCTTCCCAAAATTTTGCCGTTACTACACAGACGAATCAGCCTGCGCAACCTCTTGCCAAGAAACCATACTTTGGCAATGCACCTTTGTGCAATAAGTGTAACGGACATCATCAACCGCACCACCAGTGCCGTCAATGTACCAACTGCGGAAGGTCTGGTCATCTTGCTGCTACATGTCGCATTCCTGTCAATCAGAATCGGGCAGCTCAGAACCCGGCCCAACAAGTTGCTCAGCCTCTTGCTCAGCAACAAGGTCAAGCAGCACGACCTCACTTCCCACCAGGTTCCTGTTACAACTGTGGGGATCTGACCCACTACCGTAATCAGTGTCCAAGATTGGTGAATGTAAACCTGGTTCAAGCTCAGGCTCGTGGACGAGCTTTTAACATGAATGCTATTGAGGCGCAAGCAGATAACGAGGTGGTGAACGGTACGTTCTTTGTCAATAATCAACCTGCGTCTGTTCTTTTTGATTCAGGGGCCGATAAGAGTTTTGTGTCGTTATCTTTTGAGCCCTTGCTTCGCGTGTCTAGAACGAAACTAGGTAAGCCTTTGACTGTTGAAGTTGCGAGTGGTGAACCCATTGTTCTTGATTCTGTTCTTCGCAACTGCCAGTTGAACCTTAGCGACCATCTGTTTCCTATTGACCTCACGCCTATGCAACTTGGAAGCTTCGACATTATTGTGGGTATGGATTGGTTAGCTAAGCATCGCGCAGAGGTAGTTTGTTTTGAGAAGATCGTTCGTGTGCTGCTTTTGTCAGGTGAGATCCTACAGGTTCGTGGTGAGAAACCTGCTAGTAGCCTCAAGCTTATGTCTTGTTTTCAAGCTCGGAAGTATCTGCGAAAGAACTATGTGGCCTTCTTGGCACATGTTACAGCAGATAAAGACCAAGGTAAGTCTATGCAAGATATTCCTGTTGTTCGGGATTATCCGGAGCTGTTTCTTGAAGAGTTACCTGGTCTACCTCCAGCACACCAAGTCGAGTTCCGTATTGATCTTGTACCTGGTGCAAATCCTATTGCCAGAGCTCCATATTGTCTTGCACCGTCTGAGATGCAAGAGTTGTTTAAGCAGCTTCAGGAGCTTTCTGACAAAGGTTTTATCCGTCGTAGCTTTTCACCTTGGGGTGCTCCCGTTCTTTTTGTCAAGAAGAAGGATGGATCCTTCAGAATGTGTATTGATTATCATGAGCTGAATAAGCTTACCATCAAGAATCGATATCCCCTACCTCGCATTGATGACCTCTTTGACCAGTTACAGGGTGCTACTTGCTTTTCGAAGATCGACCTTCGTTTTGGGTATCATCAACTTCGTGTGCATGAAGAGGATATTCCCAAGACAGCATTTCGCACTCGATATGGGCATTATGAGTTCACAGTCATGCCATTCGGTTTGACCAATGCTCCTGCTGTTTTCATGGACTTAATGAATAGGGTTTGCAAGCCTTATTTAGATAAGTTCATCATCGTTTTTATTGATGACATCTTGATTTATTCTAAGACGCGAGCTGATCACGAGCACCATCTTCGTCTTACTCTGGAACTCCTAAAGAAAGAGCAACTTTGCCAAGTTCTCCAAGTGTGAATTTTGGCTTAAGGAAGTTTAATTTTTGGGACATATTTTCAACGAACAAGGTATTCATGTAGATCCCTCCAAGATCAGTGCGATTAAGGATTGGGATATGCCTACTACTCCTACTGAGGTTCGTTCTTTTCTTGGTCTTGCGGGTTATTACCGCCGCTTCATCGAGAACTTCTCAAAAATTGCAGTTACTCTAACTGCTCTAACTCAGAAGAATAAACCCTTTGAATGGGGTTCCAAACAAGAAGAAGCGTTTCAGACCTTGAAGCAGAAGCTTTGTAATGCACCTATTCTGACTTTGCCCAAGGGCAATGATGATTTTGTTGTTTACTGTGATGCATCGAATTGGGTCTTGGCTATGTTCTGATGCAAAGGAACAAAGTCATAGCCTACGCATCTAGACAATTGAAGGTACATGAGAGAAACAACACCACTTACGATCTTGAGTTGGGTGCAGTTGTCTTTGCTCTCAAAATCTGGAGACACTATTTGTACGGCACAAAATGCGTGGTTTTCACTGACCACAAAAGTCTTCAGCACATCTTCAATCAGAAAGAACTCAACATGAGGCAAAGACGTTGGGTCGAACTCCTAAACGACTATGATTGCGAAATTCGCTACCATCCTGGTAAAGCGAATGTTGTGGCTGACGCATTGAGTCGAAAGGAACGTACTATGCTTCATTGTGTTCGTGTTCAATCTGCTATTCAAGCACGATCCGATATCCAAGCACGCATTGCTCAGGCTCAACAGGCTTGTGTTTCACAAGACTTAATGGGTAAGGAATTACCCTGTCACATTAAGCCTGATCTTGTTTTGAAGGAAGATGGATCCTATTATTTCATGGACCGTTTGTGGGTCCCAAGCCTAGATGACCTTCGCGTTTTGCTTATGGATGAAGCCCATAAGTCTCGTTACTCTATTCATCCTGGCTCAGACAAGATGTATAAGGATCTTCGTACTCTGTATTGGTGGCCTGGTATGAAGAAAGACATTGCCTTATACGTTTCTAAATGCCTTACTTGTCTCAAGGTTAAGGCTGAACACCAACATCCTTATGGTCTTTTGGAGCAACCAGAGATCCCAGTTTGGAAATGGGAAAACATTGCTATAGATCTCATTACTAAACTTCCGCGCACTAAGAAAGGTCATGATACCATCTGGGTAGTTGTTGATCGTCTTACTAAATCAGCGCATTTCTTGCCAATCCGTGAGGATTTTTCTGCTGAAAGACTGGCTGAAATCTATGTGGATGAAGTTGTATCTCGACATGGTGTTCCTTTGAACATTATTTCTGATAGAGATGCTCGCTTCTCTTCTCGTTTTTGGAGAACCATGCAATCTGCTATGGGGACCCAACTAAATCTAAGCACAACATATCATCCACAAACAGATGGCCAAACTGAAAGAACAATCCAGACTTTGGAGGATATGCTTAGAGCTTGTGTGATCGATTTTGGTGGTAGTTGGGATTCACATCTTCCATTGATTGTGATTCTCCTACAACAATAGTTATCACTCCAGCATCAACATGGCTCCTTTCGAGGCTCTCTATGGTCGAAAATGTCGTTCACCAGTCTGCTGGAATGAGATCGGTGAGGCTCAGCTTACTGGACCTGACCTCATTCTAAATACAACTGATAAGGTTAAGAAAGTTCGTGATAACTTACAGACAGCTCGAAGCCGTCAAAAGAGTTACGCGGACCGACGACGCAAGCCCTTGGAATTCCAGGTCGGTGATCGTGTATTACTTAAGGTCTCACCTTGGAAAGGTGTGATCAGATTTGGAAAGACAGGAAAACTTGCACCTAGATACGTTGGACCATTCAAGATCATCGAAAGAATCGGTAAGGTAGCCTACAGACTTGCATTACCTCCCGAACTTGGAAATGTTCATCCAACTTTCCACGTATCCAATCTCAAAAAGTGTCTAGCTGATGAGAACCTCCACATACCGCTTGACGAAATCCGTGTTGATAAAAAACTTCATTTTGTTGAGAAACCTGTGGAAATTATGGATTGTGAAGTCAAATGGCTTAAACGCAAGCGCATTCCGTTGGTTAAAGTTCGCTGGGAATCTAAACGTGGACCTGAGTTTACATGGGAACGTGAAGATCAAATGAAGGCGAAATATCCACATCTATTCCCACGAGTTTCCTCTAAACAAATTTCGGGACAAAATTTCCACAAGTAGGGGAGACTGTGACATCTGTGCTTGTGATCATTGTAAACAGTTCAGTTATCAATGAAATAAAGTTATTTGATCCCTATGTTTGTTTGTTTATGTTTGATGTTTTTCATGTTTTGACTTTTATTCGATTTCAAACTCTATATCGCTTTCTGGAGAATTATACGCAAACTGGTGCGTAAACGTAGTCAGTTTAACGCGACAAATACTCCGGAACATCAATTTATGCTTAACATACCTTAAATAACCTTTACATAACTTAGAAATAAGTTTTGAAGGCTTTGGTATGGCAAAATCAAGTTTATTCGCTTACATGGACTAAAATTGACAAACTGCGAAAGTATGCCGATTTGAACTGTAACAAACATTCCGGAACATGGCCATAAGTTAAACACACCTTAAATATCCCTTGCATAGCTTAGAAATAGGCTTTGATGGGTTCGGTGTGCTAAAATAAACTTTTGGGTCATTCAGGGACTAAAAGCGTCAAAAAGTGCATAAGTTTGCATTTTCGCGCATAACTTACATTCTGAATTCATCCGGACATCCAAAAATTTATGTAATCATTAAAATATTATGTTTTAGTGATTAGCTTGTCAAAAATCCAATCGTCGCGCAATTTGGACCATTTTTGCGTCCGTTACGACTTCCGTCGTAATTAACCGAACAACGCAATCGTACGGCCAAACGAACCGACATCCGGCATATTTTTGAGCATGTTTTCAAGTTCCCTATACTTTAACTTCATTTTAGATCCTTAAAATGGGGTTAACGGGGTTTAAACGTGCCAAAAACGCATCAAAAATCGAGTTTGGAGGTACATGGGCCTGTTCTGCCAAATTCAATCTTTCTGACCTGCAGGGTTGTGACAACTCGAATTTACAAGATTCATTGCACGTTCATTTATTATTTAGTTGTTTACTTGCACAATTGATTTCCTTTTGAATTGTATACATTTGATGCAATGAAACGGTATTATGTGATTATACATGGTTATGTGTTAATTGTGAAAGAATTGCCAAATGCATAAACTTGGTGGTGAAACTGTGAAATTGTTGTGAGATGTGGTGCTTGTGTAAAATGTAATAATTAAGGGTGTGTAGAGTGATTAGTGAAACTTATATGATACTTAACCCTAGCCTTTCACTAAACCTCACACAAGAATCAAGGCACGTACTTTCATTCTTTGGTTTCTTTGGCAATCATCACATCATCATTGGCAAGCTATTCATCACTTTCGATTTCACATTTTCTCTAGAATCAACACAAGGACTCGATTGATTAATTGCAAGCACATAGTTAAGCATACCGAGCAAACCAAGGTGAGTTCACACAGCCAAGGCATGGGGTTCCCGGGTGGGAATGGGATTTGATGATTTATTGTACATACTCAGCTGATAGAACATAACGATAAGACACGACTAGACTAGTAACACTTAATGAACTGATCTTCACACACCTGCCAAGGGTTGGCCGCGATATTATGACTGACTTCGTATACCTGCCTTTGGAAGGCCGCGAACTGAAATCTGCTAATCTACGCACACCTGCCTTTGGAAGGCCGCGAACTGAAATTTACTAATCTTCGCACACCTGCCTGGTAGGCCGCGATACGGATAAACCTAGTCTAGAATACTCGGGATGAACATCCCCTAATATCTTCGCATACCTGCCTGGGAGGCCGCGATGGAAACTAATACGATACATGACATAACGAACGAACATACTACTACTCACATTATACTATTACTGAACTGTTAACTGTGAACTCGCTCAACTAGTTGTTGACTCGTTGCTGCATGCCTTGCAGGACCTTAGATACATATGGAGCTTGCACAGGGAGGAGCAGGTCGTTGTGGGACATGGATCGTGGATGCCATGTTAACATTTAAACATTGAACTTATGATTTACATTGGTTTTACATACTTACGCTTCCGCTACTCAAATTACGTTTTATTTAACACCAATTATATTGTGTTGGTTTGTCTTGGTTACTTTTGATACTTAAATGTTATGTTCAATATGATTGGTGGCTGGATCCTGGTCATGTCACGCCTCCAAGCGGTGGTACTCCACGGGTGGATTTTGGGGGTGTGACAGATTGGTATCAGAGCCATTGGTTATAGAGAACTAGGTTTTATTATGGGAAAACGTTTTTATTAAAACCAGACTATAACCAGAACAGTGCTCTCAACGATCCACAACGACGCTTCGCTCCACGTGCAAGACTCAACATCCTAGGTAATAAGGTTTATGTTTATTGCCTACATGCTAGAATTACATAGAACTTTGCTCGTGGTATGCTTAGATTACATTGCTCACTATATGCTATTGCTTGAGAACACCTATGTGCCTACACTTTTCTGTCATCGCACTACTCGCGAACCATTCATACTTATGCTACCTTTACTGTTCGATCATGTCTGGACGTGTTAACATGACTCAAGCCCAGTTGACGGCTCTCATTAACGAACAAGTTGCTGCGGCGCTTGCAGCCGCACACGCAGGAGGTATAACCTGCTATTCTAGACCTATCCTAGGATGTTAGATCCTACTCTCGTGACCCAACTCTCGCGCTTAACCTTGACCTATCTTTCTCGCGCAACGGGTCAGAACGCACAGCAACCTTTCTGCACATTCAAGAACTTCATGGACTTTCGTCCAAGCACATTCAGTGGCACATTCAAGAACTTCATGTGTGAACGCCCTGAGGCTCGCAGGGTCAAGTACGCCACTGGTACTTTGGAAGGAATCGCGCTAACCTGGTGGGACGCACAAATACAGATACTAGGGTTGGCAGCTGCTAACGCCACCCCCTGGAACGAATTCAAAGAACGCATTAAAAGGGAATACTGTACGCATGATGACATCCACAAGTGGGAAGTGGAGCTTTACCATTTGAAAATGACGGGGTCAGAAATTGAAGCTTATACGAAACGGTCGAACGAACTGGCCATCTTGTGTCCAACCATGGTGGACCCTCCAAGCAAGTGTATCGAATTGTACCTCAAGGGTCTAGCCTCAGAGATTCAGAGCCATGCTACATCGGCTAACCTCGACAATATCCAAGACATTCAGCGTCTTGCTCATCGCCTCACGGATCGGGCAGTGGAACAGAACAGGCTGCCTAGTTGTATCAGCGCTATTACTACCGCTACCACTTCTGCTACTCCCGCTACTCCTAGTGACAACAAGCGGAAATGGGATGGGTATTCCAGCAAGGGTTCCGCTACCGTTCAGTCTCAAGCTCAGCAGCAGCGTAGGAATAGTGATCACCAGAGCCCGAGTCAGCCAACTTCTGGTGGTCAGGGGCAGGGTGGATATCGGGGAATTCACCCAATGTGTAACTAATGCAACAGACACCACGGTGGTTAGTGCAACGAGGGACGTTGCCAGAGGTGTCTCAAGATGGGCCATGAAGCTAAGGATTCAGGAGCCCACGGCCTGCAAATCGGGATCGCCAGCAGCAACAGCAAGCAGAAATCCTATGCAAAGAAAAGATTGTTCCCATTCCTCGTTCTGGTAAAGAACCTCTCGAATTTCAAGGCGACAAGAGTGGTGCTGTGGTTGGCATCACCTCTTTCTTGAAGGCTCAGAAATGTTTGCGGAAGGGCCACACCGCAATTTTGGCTCTCGTTACTGACGCATCAGCGAAAGAAAAGAAGTTGGAAGACTATCCAGTTGTACGCGACTTTCCTCAGGTGTTTCCTAAAGATTTACCTGGTCTACCGCCTCATCGTCAGGTCGAATTTCAAATCGAGCTCGCTCCAGGAGCAACACCCATAGCTCGAGCACCGTATCGCTTAGCTCCACCAGAATCGGAAGAACTATCGGCGTAGCTACAAGAAATCTTGGATAAGGGATTTATCCGACCTATCTCTTCGCCTTGGGGAGCTCCAGTATTATTCGTGAAAAAGAAGGATGGCACTTTCAGGATATGCATCGATTACCGCAAACTGAACAAGGTCACAGTGAAGAACCGTTATCCTCTTCCTCGTATTGACGATTTATTCGACCAGTTGCAAGGGTCGAGTTACTACTCCAAGATTGATCTAAGGTCAGGTTACCATCAGCTGAGAGTCCGGGACGAGGACGTCTCCAAGACAGCATTCAGAACTCGCTACGGCCATTACGAGTTTCTAGTCATGCCATTTGGGCTTACGAACGCGCCTGCAGTTTTCATGGATCTTATGAGCAGGGTGTGCAAACCCTATCTTGACAAGTTCGTCATTGTTTTCATCGACGACATTCTGATCTACTCCAAGAGTCAGGAGGAGCACGAGCAGCACTTACGTCTTATCTTGGAACTTCTACGAAAGGAGCAACTGTACGCAAAGTTTTCAAAATGCGACTTCTGGCTTCGTGAAGTCCACTTCTTAGGTCATGTGGTGAACAGAGATGGGATTAATGTTGATCCATCCAAGGTAGACTCGATCAGGAACTGGCCTGCGCCGCGTACACCAACGGAAATACGCCAATTCGTGGGTTTGGCGGGGTACTACAGACGATTTATCAAAGATTTCTCGAAGATCGCACAACCGCTTACTATGCTGACACAGAAAGGTGTCACCTACCGTTGGGGAGATTCCCAGGAAACCGCTTTTCAGTACTTAAAGGATAGGCTTTGCAGCGCACCTATCCTCTTACTGCCAGAAGGCACGGATGATTTTGTGGTCTATTATGACGCATCGATACAGGGGCTTGGTTGTGTATTGATGCAGCGTGATAAAGTTATTACTTACGCTTCTCGTCAACTCAAAGTTCATGAACGGAACTACATGACGCACGATTTAGAGCTGGGAGCTGTTGTTTTTGCACTTAAGATATGGCGACACTACCTGTACGGTACCAAGTGCACAATTTACACCGATCACAGGAGTCTCGAGCATGTCTTCAAGCAGAAGGAATTGAACATGCGTCAACGACGATGGGTCGAATTACTTAATGATTACGAATGCGCCATCAAGTACCATCCAGGCAAAGCCAATGTTGTGGCAGATGCACTCAGTCGAAACGATACTTCACCTAGGCGTGTACGAGCTCTGCAGCTCACTATCCAGTCTGATCTTCCTGCACAGCTACGAAATGCTCAGGTTGAAGCATTGAAACCAGAAAACGTCAGGGCTGAAGCCTTACGCGGATGAAGGAAACGATTAGAACAAAAGAAAGACGGCGCCTACTATGTAACAGGACGTATTTGGGTACCATCATACGGCGGTTTACGAGAACTTGTAATGGATGAAGCACACAAGTCTCGCTACTCGGTACATCCAGGGTCGGATAAAATGTACCACGACATCAAAACAACCTAATGGTGGCCTAGCATGAAGGCCCACATAGCAACTTACGTCGGCAAATGTTTGACGTGTGCAAAAGTCAAAGTGGAGTATCAGAAACCAGCGGGCCTACTTCAGCAGCCCAAGATACCGCAATGGAAATGGGAAGAAATTTCCATGGATTTTGTTTCAGGCCTACCTAGATCCCAGCGTGGGAACGACACTATTTGAGTGATCGTGGATCGACTCACCAAGTCTGCTCACTTCCTAGCAATCAAAGAAACAGACAAGTTTTCCACACTAACAGACCTATTCGTAAAGGAAATAGTCTCGAGGCACGGGGTGCCCACATCTATCATTTAAAAATCGCGATGCACGATTCAAGTCAGAACCATGGCAAGCAATGCACAAAGATTTTGGCTCTCGGTTAGACATGAGCACAGCTTATCACCCTCAGACGGATGGGCAGTCTGAGCGCACGATCCAAACCCTAGAAGACATGCTTCGGGCATGTGTTATTGATTTCGGCAACAGCTGGGAAAAACAGCTCCCTTTAGTGGAGTTTTCGTACAATAACAGTTACCACACCAGCATACAAGCCACTCCATTCGAGGCATTGTACGGACGTAAATGCCGGTCACCTCTCGGTTGGGCAGAGGTGGGGGATAGTCAGATTACAGGTCCAGAAATGGTAGTTGACGCTACTGAACTAATAGCACAAATACGACAACGCATGGCGGCAGCTCGTGACAGTCAGAAGAGCATACGCGGATAAGCGTAGGAAACCGTTGGAATTTCAAGTCGGGGACCGGGTTTTACTAAAAGTCTCACCCTGGAAGGGTGTGGTTCGATTTGGTAAACGAGGCAAGCTCAATCCACGGTATGTTGGACCGTTTGAGATCATTGAAAGAATAGGCAAAGTGGCCTACAAGCTAAACCTACCAGCTGAACTCGGTGCAGTTCACAATGTATTTCATGTGTCGAATCTGAAGAAGTGCCTGTCAGATGAGACCCTCATAGTTCCTTTTAAGGAACTCACTATCGACGAGCGGTTGCAGTTCGTCGAAGAGCCAGTTGAAATCACGGACCGGGATGTTAAGGTCCTCAAAAGCAAGAGAATCCCTCTTGTTCGAGTTCGTTGGAACTCCCGACGTGGCCCAGAGTACACCTGGGAACGCGAAGACCAAATGAAAGAGAAGTACCCCCAGTTATTTGAAAACCATGCAACCACTACTGAGGCTGAAGCTACTACTACTGAATTTCGGGACGAAATTCCAAATCAACGGGGGGGGGGTGATGTGACACCCCAGGAAAACCAGTGAACAATACAGCTTACCTAGCTTCCTCAGTGAGTGCGTATCAAATTTCGGGACGAAATTTCTTTTAAGTTGGGGATAATGTGACAACTCGAATTTCCAAGATTCATTGCACGTTCATTTATTATTTAGTTGTTTACTTGCACAATTGATTTGCTTTTGAATTGTATACGTTTGATGCAATGAAACGGTATTATGTGATTATACATGGTTATGTGTTAATTGTGAAAGAATTGCCAAATGCATAAACTTGGTGGTGAAACTGTGAAATTGTTGTGAGATGTGGTGCTTGTGTAAAATGTAATAATTAAGGGTGTGTAGAGTGATTAGTGAAACTTATATGATACTTAACCCTAGCCTTTCACTAAACCTCACACAAGAATCAAGGCACGTACTTTCATTCTTTGGTTTCTTTGGCAATCATCACATCATCATTGGCAAGCTATTCATCACTTTCGATTTCACATTTTCTCTAGAATCAACACAAGGACTCGATTGATTAATTGCAAGCACATAGTTAAGCATACCGAGCAAACCAAGGTGAGTTCACACAGCCAAGGCATGGGGTTCCCGAGTGGGAATGGGATTTGATGATTTATTGTACATACTCAGCTGATAGAACATAACGATAAGACACGACTAGACTAGTAACACTTAATGAACTGATCTTCGCACACCTGCCAAGGGTTGGCCGCGATATTATGACTGACTTCGCACACCTGCCTTTGGAAGGCCGCGAACTGAAATCTGCTAATCTTCGCACACCTGCCTTTGGAAGGCCGCGAACTGAAATTTACTAATCTTCGCACACCTGCCTAGTAGGCCGCGATACGGATAAACCTAGTCTAGAATACTCGGGATGAACATCCCCTAGTATCTTCGCATACCTGCCTGGGAGGCCGCGATGGAAACTAATACGATACATGACATAACGAACGAACATACTACTACTCACATTATACTATTACTGAACTGTTAACTGTGAACTCGCTCAACTAGTTGTTGACTCGTTGCTGCATGCCTTGCAGGACCTTAGATACATATGGAGCTTGCACAGGGAGGAGCAGGTCGTTGTGGGACATGGAACGTGGATGCCATGTTAACATTTAAACGTTGAACTTATGATTTACATTGGTTTTACATACTTACGCTTCCGCTACTCAAATTACGTTTTATTTAACACCAATTATATTGTGTTGGTTTGTCTTGGTTACTTTTGATATTTAAATGTTATGTTCAATATGATTGGTGGCTGGATCCTGGTCATGTCACGCCTCCAAGCGGTGGTACTCCGCGGGTGGATTTTGGGGGTGTGACAAGGGTCCTTACGGACTGTAAGACCTACTCCATACGGTCCGTAAGCAGGTGCCAGATACCGGAAGATGCAATCCAGCTTGATCCAGCTGTTCCTTACTTGTGCAAATGATTTTGGGCAATCTATGGGCTGGTTTGGGGGCTCCCCTAGTTTTGTAAAACAATGGGCTTGATGTGTACGGCCTAGATCGAAGCACGTTATTCAACGAACGATCCTAACGGTTCTACTACATCTATAAATACCCACACCATGTCTTGCTCAAAACCCACTTGAATTCTGAGATTTTCTCTAAGTTGAAGTGTTGAACACTTCATACATGAGAAATACTTGGAATATCAATCTTGCGGGGACCTTCTGTAAGTATTCTTTCGCGTTTTTCGTTCGTTTTATCGTTAAAGTCAAACTGTGTTTGACTTTCTGCATTGACCAGTTTTTGGTCAACACGAAGTTCGTTTGAACTTCATAACGTGAGCGTAATCACGATGGTTATAGTCCCTAGTGACTATACCTACTGATTACCACGTTATCTAGGCTCAGTGACGAGTCGTAGTTTCGGCCAAAATGAGTTTTCTCGCGTATTTTGTAACCAAACTACTCTAGGGTATTAAAACCGTTTGTTTTAATACCAAACCTGTTTTCTAAACATTTCTAAACATGTTCTAGCATGTTTAGCTCGTCGCTTTTAGATTTGTGCTTGTTTAGGGTCGTAAAGGTAAGCGATCTAATCAATCGCTAATGCTTACGAACCCGACCCATTTGGTCGATCTTTAGGATCCGACCAAACATTTTAGGTGACCATAGTTGTATAGGGAATAACCTTCCGAGGTTATACCTTATGGTCACGACGTTTAAGTAGTTGTATGATAAGTAGTTCTTATGCCTTAGGTAAATTACCAAAATACCCTTTTTGCGCCAAAAAATCATTTTAAACCTATGTAACATAATTTTTGGTATCTAAGCTGATTTAACAACAATATTAAGCATGTTAAGGCATATCTTACTTGTCATAGGACTAGTTAGGCTTTCCGAACGCATTTTACGCAAACGACGCATTAAAGTAGCATAAGCTACCTAAGCGGGTCGTAACGGGTCAAAAGCACTTAGGATAGGTTTCGTTTTAGTACGTAGGCTTTGTTAAACCATGTTACATAAGTTCCCTTACATATTTGGTTTACGAACCCTCGTACTACCTGATCCTCTGATAGGTCCGTTTATTAATGTAGATACCTATATAGGTGCCGTTTGATTCCGTGATCTTCTAGCATTGCTTGGTGGTTATCCTACGACTTCTAAGCAATCTCAAGTGAGTACATAGTTCCCCTCTTTTACTGTTTTTCAAACATTTTGGGGTGAATGACATGTGCCTACTTGTTACTTTCATGCTTTCCATGTTTTCACAACTTATACTTGCTGTGTTCATTAAGTACACTATTAGTACATGATTTCATTATGTTTTGCTATGTATGTTTACTTAACATGCTAGCACATTGATTTACATTACATTACTTTGCGATATATGTTTACATGGCATATTAGCACATTGTTTTTCATGACTTTTCTGCTTTGTATGTTTACTTAGCATACTTAGTACATTGTTTTCACATAACTTGTTTACATTTGGTATAACATTTGGTTTGCATAAACGGTTCTTTACTACATTCATTAACATTAGCTACGCCGCTCGGTAGTAAGTAATGGTACCATAGGACTTGACAAATCCCGTTCATGACATCCTGGGTTGGTTTGGATGAAAGGAATGACTGAATCCGAAAACATTTTTACTTTGATAACCTTTACTCTAAGGTTATCCTGCTGTCTCAAGGCTTGAATGTAATGCGTTAACTTACTACATAAATGTTTGTATCAATAAAACAAGCTTTTACTTGGCAAAACATAACTTTTTGATTTATTCAAAATACTTTGTTTTGTTCCTTTTTACTTATGGTTAAGTATTCTCATTTTGTTACTTACCATACATAACTTTTGTTTACACATACTTAACTACATGACTACATTTTGGGTTTTAAACATTGACAATGGTTTAGACAAGAACATTTGATGATTGGTTTGAACATGAACTATATACTTTGGTGGTTTGTTTAAGTGACTTAAGTAACGATATGTGTGTAGTATGCTACAAGCATGGTGGATACGCCGCTGGTACTTCCTATATATAAGTGCTTGTATTGTATTACATGACATACCGTTATTTAAATCATTCGATTTTTGACTTATACAGTTTTGTAAATAACATATTTTTCACAAGACTTCGTTTTTCAAAACAATTTATTTCTTACAACTTATTTCTACTTGGTTATTCTTTAACCATACATTATTCTTTACTTATACATATCATCTGATTTCATCACTTTTCAATTGATTTACAAAACAAAACATTTTGCAAGGTTCATGACTAACTTTTATTAAACACTTTTCTTAAACCTAAGTCATGAATCCTATTTTTACAAACCTATGTTACTCACAGGCATTTTTATGCTGACGTACCTATTTTCACATGTGTTTTCAGGAGCTAATGCATAGGATGATGATCGTGACACGCTAGGGTGGACTTGGGCCTTAGTGACATAAAACAGAGCTAGACTTAGTTTAATTACATTATGTACTCTTTATTTCAGTAGTTTTAAGACAATGTAACATGTGGGTTCTCGTTTGAAACAATGTATTCCACCCCTGGGTGATGAATAAAATATTATTTTAATTACCATGGTTGTAGAACAATAATTCTGTTACAACACTCCCCGACGTTTCCGCCACGATTTGATGTTTTACGTGGTCGGGGTGTGACATTGTGGACTCTTAGTCCAAAACCTCAACAGGTTTCTATAGTTTGTCATTGACGTGAATCTTATTTGTGGGAACTATGACTGTTCCTTGAGTCAGACTCCTCTAAAGACTAGACACATGAATGTGTCGCGATTACTACTGATCTTTCATAGAAGTTTCATCTTGTGCGCAATGGTTCTGATCCCTACACCGGGGATTCAACCTTTTTGTTTTCCAAGTCACACTACGCCTTTTCTAGGCGAGGCTCTCGTTTTAGTCATGCTTCTTGTCTCAATTTCTTACGGCTTCTGCCACTCATCGGCGTAATCTTTCTGTATCTTACGGGCTGTCTCGATATGATCACATATCTGAATGACCTTGCCTCTAGATTTTCCCGAACTAACACGGGTCAGTATATTGTTCTTCTCCGGTCTCCGTCCAACATGACGGGGGTTAACTTATTACGTTCCATCTAAAGCTTCACACGAAGTGGTTTAGACGACGGCGTGATAAATACTGTTGTAGGAAGGCTCCACTAAGGGCAAGTGAGTGTTCCCACTTTTTTATCAAAGTTTATCACACAAGCACGCATCTTGTTCATACAATCTGCATCGTTCAACAGCTCAGTTCATATTCGAGTTCTTACGATCATCGGTGTGCTGCAACCCTTGTGATCAGCAAGGATCGTGCAGCGTTTTCTTTCAGGTAATGACGTCCAGTTTGCGGCGCGTAATTACTGTATCCATCTCAAGGTCTCTTCTCATGATCCCTTAATCAATGTGCCGCGTATGCAATGTTGTGGTCTCGTTGCATCGGCGTACAATCGAGACTTTGTCGAGAGGTGTCACATAATTGCAACTCTAACTCCTTAGCTCTTGGTTGCAGGGGTGGCATAAATTTCGTTCTCATCCACCATGTATCTTAAAGTTCTCACTTTGCGAATTCGAAATCCGCTTTTCGTCATCATAGCGCTTAACTGTTCTTTCTCTAAGAGTTGCAAGGTAAATTGCAGCTGTTGCTTACGACCTTCCTTGGTTGTTGGCCATATAAGAATGTAGTCAATAAGTATAATCATGATTTATCCATGTATGGCTTACACGTTCGGTTCATGAGGTCCATGAATATTGTTGATGCATGTGTTAAGCCAAATGGTACGGCAAGGAACTCGTAATGCTCGAAGCGAGTTCTGAGGGTCGTTTTAGGGATATTTCCTTCTGGCATTCGTAGTTGAGGACATCCTGTCCTCAGGTTGATCATTGAGTGGCAACTAGGATCTTACGATTTTGTCTGTTTCATGTCATTAGTCCTTGGCAAAGGACTCTGATTCTCAATTCTCTAGAATTTATGCAAAGTGGAGTCTATCAACTTTCTCCTTGTGCCCTTAACTAAGGATGTTATGTCCGTAATTTCCTCTGTCTAGCAGCTCTTGCAGTTATATCAGAGGTTCATGCTTCGCGGGTGAAGCCAGTCGGTTTGGCGTCATTCGGCACTGGTGCTGCTCCTGGCACGCGATTTATCCTAAACTCCTCTCGTCGCTACGGAGGGGCGTTCCTGGCAAGTCTTCCGCAAAGGCTACTGGGACTTCTTCTGTCACGGGGATGTTCTCAGGCTCTGCAGTCTACTCGGAGGCGTTTCTATGCCTCTTTGACCAATGAGGGGTGTCGTAGATCTGCCGCCTTGTGGGGTCTAACATCCTTGCATCTATTGCAGGAAAGTTGGGTTTCATCATTCGCAAGAGGGATGCGTCTGATTTTCTCGTATCGAACGACTTCAGCTGTATACTTGGATTTCCGATCCATGCTGACTATCATATTATGACTTCACGAGTCAATGGTAACAGAAGGTTCCGGCCCTCTGAGTCCCTAAATACGATCCTTAATCGCTTCGACTGTTTAAACTATCCTTCTATATGCCCATTTCTAAAGAGTACGGGACGTCTATATTACCCGAAACTAGGCCAAGCAGTTTCCTAAGTTCTAATCATGCAAGGTTAAAGTTGATGCCAGTATTAATTAAAAGTAGATGCATTAGGTTGGTTAATAGGGAACGTACCCGTAACCGCATCTGGATCCTAGCGTGCTTCACGAGTTTCGATCGTGCAAACCCTTCCTTGCTTGTTTCTTCTTTGGGCAATCTTTCCTTAAGTGCCCTGCTTCACCACATTTGTAGCCACCGGATATTCTCTTATTTCTTCCATCTGGGTCCTTCGCCCAACAGGCGTCCTTGCTGTGCCCTTCTTTTCCACACTTTCCACACCTAGGCCTCAGACATCGACCTTTATGGTGAAAAGTGCATTCCTCGCACCTCGGCTTAGTTCCCGAGTAAATCTTATCACCAACCTTATTAGTGGTTCTAGAAGCTTTCCTGTCATGCGGCGGGTTAACTTTCTTTCTTTTGTTTGCTTTAGAGCTTCCATAGCTAACTTGGGTGCTCATCTTTAGATTTGAGGACTTCCTCTTCTTGTTGCCTGATGACTCCACATGAGTCTCTTTCTTGTTACCCTCAGATTCCGAAAATTTTCCCGCACGTAGAGCCTCTTCAGTAGGAGTGACACTCATTTCGATAGCCTCTGCAATGGTTGAGGACTTTGAGGTAGTAACCATGCCCCTGATCTGGGGTGCAAGTCCCCAAATGAATCGTTCAATCCTTTTGAATTCCGGTTTGACTAGGTAGGGGACGACCCTAGACAAGTCGTGAAATCGCTGGACGTATTCAGGAATCTTCGGTCCGTCCATTTTCAAATTCCAGAACTCCACCTCAAGCTTCTGGATTTCAGCCCTAGAACAGTATTTCTTCTCCATCATTTCTTTGAGCTCGTCCCAGCTCAGTGCATAAGCAGCATCTGCACCAAGGCTTTGAACCTGAAGGTTCCACCAGGAGAGTGCGCCATCTAGGAATAACCCTGAGATATAGGTAACACTCTGTTGGGGTGAACAGTTACTCATTATTAGAATGGAGTCAGTCTTTTCTGTCCAATGTACAAATGCAACGGCACCTCCTGTGCCATCAAATTTCAGTGGCTTGCAGTCCAGGAATTGTTTATAGGTGCAGCCAGTTGGAGGGTTATTTCCAGTAGTGCCATTGCTGTGCTTAGAGCGGAGGGCTTCATGTCGTGCAATTGCCTGTGAGATGCGTTCTTGCAACTCGGCCTCTGTTCTTGGTAGCGTACTGGTGTTTGTGTCTCGCCTGGGCGGCATTCTCTTCTGCCAAAACGGTATGAAGTAGGTTAGACAACATTCCAGGTGTCTATGAGGTACATAGCACCATAAGCCATCATGTAATCACCCAATTTCACATGTATATATATATATATATATATATATATATATATATATATACTCAATGTATGAGCAGGGAAACAATTATTGAGCCTTCACATAGGCTTGCCAACTTGGCTTATTGTTTGTAATAAAATGAACTTGAGGTTACATCGCCTCGGTCACTTAGGTTTCAGTTATTTCCTGCTATATTAGCATTATAGATGTGTATATTTTCCGAGAGACGGGGTTGTTCGTGTAGAGGTGATAGAGAGTGTAACGTCGCTAAACCTATCTGAATGTCATTCCTCTTCTCTTACTTAAATATCGTTTCTCAAACGTCTCGTACACAGGTAGACACGGAGTAGGCAAGACAGGTTTCCTACTTTCTAACATGCTAATGCACTGATCTACGTATTGTTCTACCGGATGAAGGTGAGGACACCTGTAGATTAATTTTGTGTGGTTCTCATTAGCTCGACCCGCAGAGTCCACCAGGATTTCGGTGCACCACAAGTCGTTATTACGTGGGCCCCCGTAATAATAAATTGTTTTGCACAGTTACCCCAATTTTCTCTCGTCCAAGCAGATGATCAATCAAGGAGGGGACACTACTGTCCTTATACCTCTTGTCATGGAAAGGACCATTGAGGTGGTCCACGCGCTAACATTCGTTATCGTTACACGCGTATAGGCACGATGATTAGATGGAATAGGAATAGAGAGAATTCCTAGAAGTTGGAGGGGCACCTTCGTGATGAATACTTCATCTCCCTTTTCTGGTCAAGTATGTCGTCAATCTTGCTTCAAATAAGCCGCAGGGATCTCGTCCCGTTGATTAAGAGTTCGTACACAAGAAAACTTGATTTATACACCGTAGTCTGGCATCTTCACGTTCGAGAGGGATGAGCAGCCATCTCCTACGGAAGTAAGCTCAGAATCTTGTTTGGTAATCACTCCCAGCCATGAGCTTTGCAAAGGATGCGAGGTCGGTAGCTTCATCGTGCGAGTTACGTATAGTAATAGGAGTCGGAATCGAAAGTATCTTATTCATGTCAATAATCATTTCGTACACTTATTTGTATGCATTCACGTCAATATTTATTCCGTATACTTATTCGTATGTATGTATATCAAATACAAATATGCTACTTAGCATAATCAAGCAATTGAATGCATTATATTACGTATAACTCTCGTTTTGGGGGGGGGGGGGTCATTTTGTCTTTGGCAACTCTAACTCGTGTAGACTATGCCTTGGTCGGCACCTTATCTTAAAGGTATTCCTCACTGATGTCCTTGCCTTGTCTTTTCTTTGAAAAGTGTTCGACTCGTTGATCTTGGCGCTTACGTGAATGCAATGAAAACCTTTTTGTAAAACGGTTTCGTGAGAGAACTCTAGTGATTGTAGTCTAGACTCGAGAAAGAATCCTAGTTCACTACAATCGAAGCTCTGATACCAAACTGTCACACCCTGTCTTTTGCGGAAGCGTATGATGTGTCACTAGTTTGTTATCATTGCATTCAATCATAATAAACAACTACATGATTAAAACGATGTTCATCCATTCAGAAAATCTTGAGTATTACAACACTTAATTTCTTAAATTTTAAAACAAAACCTTCATCTAGGTTACAATTCAACAAAAGTGGATGACATCTAAGCTTGTAGTCTACTTCTAGTTACGACACTTGCACCCAAGATCCATCATGTCACCTGGAATACATGTAATTTTGGAAAAACATCAACATAAAGTTGAGCGAGTTCATGCATTTTGCATACCATGTATGAAAACAAGGTATGTATCTTTTTTAAATAAAGTATTCGTGTATAAATCAAGTTTTCTTGTGTACACCACGTACTAATTGAATGTTTGTACAAAGACATTAAGGCATGTGAGGACATATGGAGCATTAGTGTTGGCTCCTTTAAGGCTTGTGAGGACTTATGGAGCATTAGTGTTGGCTCCTTTAAGACATGTGAGAACATATGGAGCATTAGTGTTGGCTCCATTACTGTGTCGATTACCCGCGACTGTGTCGATTAACCTCGACTGTGTCAATTAACCTCGACTATGTCGATTACCCTCGATTGGGACTCCGAAGCACTACTAGGTACTAGTTTTGACCATGAGTGGGGTTCGGTCGTACCCGTTAGATCTAACCCTCGTCCCTAATTAAGTATTAGTGGCATTTCAATATTTAGTCTATGCTCACATGATCTAGTATTTTCTAGGCATTTCTTAAAGCACATCACACTCGGTACTCGTTCTGACCAAGAGTGCTTCTTATATTTTTGTATTCTCAAATCGCATCATCCTTGGTACTCGTTCTCACCAAGTGTGCTTCTTGTATTTTTACCATTTGTAAAAATTGTAATATTTATAACATGTATTTCACCCCCGAGAGTTATAAAACCAAAACAATTAGAGAAAAGGGGGAGCATGAACTCACTACTTTGCGTTCCTTGCGTCATAAACTTCACCGGATTTGCTTAGCTAGCGTCGTGACCTAAACATGTTTTATTAACGTTAGTCACTAGATTTGTGTCGCACAAGTACAAGTCACTATCTCTTGTGTACGTATTCTTGTATTAAAAATAAGTTATATTTTTAACTAAGTGTCTTACTTATATTATTTTCTCGAAAATAAATATAAGTATTTTGTATTTTGCACTTTGCACCCGAGTTATGTATTTTGTCTAAGTATGTTGTATGTGTATTTTCAAGTCCTAATACACTATCATGTATTATACATACCACATACATTTAGCACAATGTCTAGTAATCAACAAGTATATATATATTTTTCCTCAGATAATATACTCGACATTTAGACACGCAAATTACAACTTATGTCATTTCAACTTAAATATCCAAAACTGGACTGTTTCGAGCATTTTAATAAAATAGTTAACTTATTCAAAAATTTTCCAAATTTTTACAGAATATCTCAAACGAGCCATGTATTACTGTGTAAAAATATTAGGGTCCAATTCATTGCCAATATTTTATAAAAAATCATTTTCCGGACTGCAATCAGATTCATAACTTTCTGACTGCAGTCCACGGAATAATTCATTAAAAATTCATCGTGGGACAATTACTACGACATTAGTGTCCATCTACAGTACCAATTTCATACCTAGTTCTACTCAGGTTTCAAGTTATGACTAAAAATATAACACCCATTTACTGCTGTAAAAACTCAGCTTTTGTTGCTCTTACAAATTGGGTCTTTAAAAATAGTAAACGAAGTCCAAAATTTATGATTCTAGTGCCATTGGAACCGTATTTCATAATACATAAATCTAGACTTCAGAAAATACATTTTTGCTTTATTAAAGTCCTGTTACAGCCAACTGAAGTTGGCTGTAATCACTAATCAGATTCCTGTTTTCAGCTTTTAGTTTTCAAACTTGTGTTCGATTGATTCTGTTAACATGTTTAGTGATTACAACAACATCAAACATCAATATTAACAAGCAAAACAACAGATAATCAACAAGAATCAAAACAACTTCATATTAACATCATTTCTTCATGTTTAAAGTTGATGTTTAAGTTTTAACTTTATGTCCTTTAGTGTTCTTGAAGTTCTTCACATTTACCATCATGTCTCATACTTTAACCACCTCCATAGAATGTGAAATGAGTAGATCTAAGAGACTTACCACTAGCTTAAAGCTAGGAGAGAACTATGATGAAGATTGAATGGGTAAAAGCAACCGGGAGAGGTCCTTCAAGATCTGTTGCTTGCAACCTTCCTAACTTTGCTTCTTACACCTCTAGATCACCATGGATTGGTTGTAGATTGATTGGAAATGAAGATATGGTGAGGGGGGTTTGAGGTCGTAGCCTTTGGAGAAGAAGGAGAAGTCTTGGTGTGTTGGTGAACTAATGAAGATGAAGATGTTAGTCTAGGGGTTCTTATAAAAATCCTCCACCATTTCTTTACACCTTGTGTAATGTGTCTAGAATATGGTATAAATGTTGGTATATTCTCCAACATAATCTAATAAAATAATGCAAGAATATCCTATGTGGGGAACATGTCCCCTAACCGGCCATCAAGTGGGGTGGGGGGGGGGGGAATTAGTTGAGTTTCAACTTCAAGTTAGGGATTCTAGTTAGATATCAAGTGTTTGGTTAGTGGGTTTTGGTGTGTTATTAATTATATAGTGTGTTAGGGTGTTCGGGGACCCTAACTAGCTCTGAAAAATAAAAACAATGCTTCTAGCATTATTTTTGTGTTCTGGGTAAAGTCTGGTTGTTCGGTTAAATACCGGTTCGTTTAAGTGCTAAATTGCACCGTTTAGTGTCTTTCAAGTATCCTTTTGCGACACTTTTAATTCCCGACACTTAGGGAAGCATTCTGGATGATAAAACATATGTGTTAAAAGCTGTTTTATAGCTGAATTTTATAAATTTCTGCACTTAAAGTGTGTTTCGGGTGCTTTTTAGTGCGTATTTTAGCTTCTGAAATGCCTATATTAAAACCCTTGTATGTACTCTTGGGTTTTAGTGCATTCTTGACGTTGGACCTACACCTAGGCTCCAATTCTAATGTCTGACCGCTTTCTGCAGTTTTGTTGACACGATGTGTCCTACCGGTGAGTTTACTAATATTTTTGACGCAACGCTATCATAATGTAATTCTTGTAGCATATATCATGCATGAATTCACTTGTATGGAATTCAGAAATTTATTTGTCTGGTAAACCAGATCATGCACAGTCATTTAAGCACAAATTACTGTTCATTTCGTGTACAGTATGTACGGAAAAGTGACGGTTGTCACAATCAGAACCGGGCGCATATCATACCAAGCTTGGGGCGATTTCCATTGCCCATTCTCATCTAGTAACTCTGCAACAGAAGTTTGAAGGTTGAAACGCGCGTTTGCAATGTGTCTTGGCATTATAAAAGACCTGAGAGGACTCAAATGACACCAATTCTCGCTCCATGTGTTAGTTTGCACTCCACTCCGAATAACGCTCCAAAAAAACGGCTGAATAGCATTCCGAATGGATAAAATCTTCCTCCAACCCCAACTCATGCTACCCCTACATTGGACGTCCCAAAAATGCTGATTCTTCAGTTTATGAGCATAGATCCATTGCACCCATAGAGACTTTCTTTTCACAAGGATACTCCAAATATGATTAGTGATAAGGGCTCTATTCACATCCGCAATTCGCCGAATACCCACAATAGCCCTAACAATCTATTTATAATAAACTCATTTTAATCCTATTCAAACTCAAACTCTGTTAAATTAACAAATAAACTCCTAGATAAACCTTATTTATTCAAACTAAAAATTATCCCTCTTTTAAATATGAAAGACTCAATAAATAATTCACTAAGGGTTATCTATAACCTGTTTGATCGCTAACTCCTTAATTCAAAATTAATGTCTTCAGTGTCCCCCTTAATCTTGAATTCGGCTCGTTTCTTTAAATTCACATCGTTATCAACAACTTCAATTCCTTGAACAAGCTTGATATCCCTCTTTTTAGGTCCTGGAACTACATTGTTCTTGACCACCGAACAAATAAGAAAAGAAGCTTGCTACCATGCTGCTTCTACCGTATTTCTTTTTTACCTGCTAGAGAAGACTTGATTGAAAGTATCCTACTTTCACCATTCTTATTTTGTCTGAATAATCAAAATCCGACCGGATATCGTCTATATAAAATAACATACCCTGATCATTCCATTTTTATCCATGGAAGGAAGGACCATGGCTGATCATACATGGATTGGAAGTTGCTATTACGATGGAGTTCATCACTACCGAACATCCACTAAACTAGATCACCGATCACCACCGACGCTCAGAAGGTACTACCCTGTGACATCGGTTGACCCGAACCACCTCATCGTCGCTACCCCGCTTAAGATTGACTTTGGCATCCCAAAACTATTACCACTCGGGAATGTTGGAGCATTAGTGGGTTGTGGTGTCGAATATCATATGTAGCACCCGATCCACTTCAATCCTTTGTACTGTGTTTTCATGTGTGGCACTAGTTCCACTTCAATCCTCTGTAATGCCTTACAAAGACCAAGGCGGGGATGTGTTCAACAATTGATGGCATCATCAATGTGTACAACGCTGGTGATTTTGAGCCAAATCTATTCCGATGTCCAACATTACCCTTATACCACTGGATCTATGTCGGTATCCACTGATCCCTCTTCCAACCCTGCCCTTATACCACCAAAGTTCAAGAAACAAAACAGGTGATGTGTTTGGCGATAAAGAGTTTTCTTAAAAGTTTGAATGTGAAAAAAAGAAAGAAACAGGTTATATGTTCGACGAGTTAATTTTTTGAGAACATAGTTGATCTTAGGTTACAAAGGAGGGAAGGATGAGAGGGAAAAAGAAAAACTTAAACTTTTGGGATAGAGGAATGATACGAGAGATGAAACTTCATTGGGGGGGGGGGCTTAATATTTGGGAAATCACATTTAATTTTCTTAGGGGATTCATAACGAAGGGTGTAAATGAGGCAGAGCGGCTTCAGTAGGGATGAGTTCTATCTTGGTTCCGGAGCCAAAAGTACTTAGTACGGTACGAGTACTGGTATTTGATTGTAAAAACTAGGAAAATGTTGGTACAGAACCGAACTTGTATCGTATCGGTACCAAAAACGTCAAAATTTAGTACTGGAAGTGAACCGGTAAAACGCTTGAACTAGCTGAGCTTTAACAAGCCATTATGATATAGTATGACTCCTTACAACTCGTGATCTAACAATTTAGGACCTCATTATGATATGTCATGTCATAGTTGCTATAAGAGGGTTTTATAGGAATGTAATGAGTCATAGTTAGGCGTGAACACCCAATAACATGTCATACTTTCATGAATGGGCCGTATTGGGCCTTGATTGGTGTTAGCGGCCCAATATAGCCTCTTCCGTGTCATAGTTTCTCTAAAAAAGTTATGGAGGAGTGTAGTGAGTCATACTTGTGACAGTTGTGCCTTTTCAATCATTGTACAATCCCGAACAACTTGAACTCCAATGAAATCTTGTGTTTCATTTCCATGATTGTATATTTACATATGACATTTGCACGTTTTAGTCCTTGTACAATTTCAAATTCTCAAACCTTTTCTTGAAGTAAAATCATAAACTGTTACGCAAACGTAATCAGTTTAACGTGAAGTACACTCCGGAACAAGGAAGTAAGCTAAACATACCCTAAATACCCTTTACATAACTTAGGAATAAGTTTTGAGGGGTTCAGTATGGCAAAAACATGCTTATTCAAGCTCAGGGACTATTTATGACAAACTATGAAAGTCTGCCAATTCTCATATTTTTGAATACGGACCACGTACACATATCCAAAAAAATTTTGTAATCATTAAAATCTTGTATTTTATTGATAGGAATGCAAAAATATCATTCGTTGTGAAATTTCGGCCGTTATCGTATTCATTATAGCGTTCGTCGTATTTAAGCGAAAAACGCAACCGTACAACCGAACGAACTGACATCCATGACATTTTTGAACAAAATCCGAGTTACATATGTCTTAACACCTTTATAGAGCCTAAATATTAGGTTAACGGGTGATAAAAGTGACAAAACCCGACGAAACAAGTACATGGACCAAAACTGCTAAAAATTAAACAAGTTTGGGTGGTTCAGCCAGGAGGGTCGTGCCAGGAGAGGGGGTCCAGCCCCGCGTATTGCCTGGCAGTGCTCTGTGAAAAGAAAATGGATAGCAACATGGCATCTTGTAGTCTAAAGCCTTGGAGCCCAAGATTTCGTATTCCCCAAGTTCTAAACCTGCATTTGACACATGTTATACCTCCCTTGAGATCTTGACACCTCCTAGGACACTTGTAATGATCTAATGGCTTCCAAGACACTTAAATAGCAAGCATTTCTTCATCACAACTTGCTCATTTCATACTTTCTTCTCCCATCTTCTAGGAGCTTGCTTCTATCTTTTGGAGGCCTCCTAATCTGATTTCTTATAGTGTTTACAACACAAGTAAGTACTCCTCCTTAGTCTATTTCATTATTTTAGCTTAGTTTGAGCTAAAAGTCGAACAGTTGAATTTCTGTTTGAGTTTCAGTTCTAACCATAATTGGTCAAGTCAAAGTTCAATTGAAAATTGCAACGTGATCGTAATCACGAAGGTTATAATCCCTTGCGATTACACCTTCTAATTACCACGTTTACTAGTGAGAGGTGACGAGTCAAAGTTTTGGTAAAAAATGCACATTATGTGCATTTTACGACATAACTATTTTCGAGTATCTAAACACTAAGTTTTGATACCAAATCAGTTTTCCAACTTAGTTAGATATGTTTTTACATGTCTAACTCGTCACTTCTAGTTTAGTGCTTATTTAGGGTCGTAAGTCGAGCGGTCTTGACTACCGCTTTGACTTTCGAATCCGACCCGTTTGGTGGATCTTAGGATCCAACCAAACACATATTTGTGACCATAGTTGTATAGGGAATTACCTACTGACGTTATGCCTTATGGTCACGTCGTTTGGTTAGTTATATGATAAGTCGTTTCTATGTTCTTAAAAATGACTAAAATGCGCTTTTTGCGCCTAAATCAATTTTAAGCATATGTAATCAAAGTTTTGACATATAAACTGATGTTACAACATTTTAAAACATATTTTGGCATGTAAGACTTATCATAGGACATATTTGACCATCTGATCATATATTTACGCAAATGGCCCGTTAAAGTAGCGTAAACTACTTTAACGAGTCATAACGGGTCAAAAGCATTTAGGATCCTTTCCAAATCAGAATGTTAGGTTTGTTAAACCATATCACATGAGTTCCAACACTCATTTGGTTTATAAGACTTCATTCTATCCGATCTTCCGTTTTCAAGTTTCGACACACTAACATGTAGTTATCCGATACACTAAGAACCACTTCAACACTTGAACTCTTGATCCTTTAAGCTTTGTTTAATCATTTGAAAAAGACCTATACGCAATCCCAAGTGAGTACATAGTTCCCCTCTTTTACATTTCTTAAATGTTTAGGGGTGATTCATATGTGTAACCAATTTTTCTCAAATGTATGGCATATATGTGTTTACTAAGTGCTTTTTGTGTATTATTCCTATTATGCAAGACATGTCGATTGAGAACATGAACCGAATCCTTATAGGATCTTTCTATCTTCATAGTTAGGTTCTTGTAGGATATTTGAAGTACAGTCTTAAATCTTTCTATCTTCATAGTGAGATTTCTAAGAAGTGCTTTACACGCCGATGGTTATTGTTTATGTGAAGAGATTGTTGGTGATTAAGATAACGAAACTAATGTAATACAATAAGGACATGGTGGATACGCCGCTAGTACTTCCTATATATAAGTGTTCTTATTGTATTACCCTTCGTGGCGTTATCCAAGTCACCACTAGGATTTAGGATTTTGTGATTCAATGAATCAATGATTCAATGTGACCAGATCAAATCCTTATGGCATCTATCTATCTTCATAGATTGATTCTTGTGGGATGTTTAAAACTCTAAATTGAAGTCCTTGATTGGATTCTTTGTGTACTTTAATGCGTATGTTATGATTCACTGTGACCAAACCGGATCCTTATAGTATTTATCTATCTTCATAGTTAGATTCTTGTGGGATGTTTAAAGTACTAAATTGAAGTCCTTGATTGGATTCTTTGTGTACTTTAATGCGTTTTTACAAGTTGATGACCAAGTTGATGATTATGTGTTTATGTGATTAGTAGTGATTTAGATAACGAAACGAGTGTAATACCATAAGAACATGGTGGATACACCGCTGGTACTTCTTTTATATAAGTGTTCTTATTGTATTACCCTTGTAGCGTTATCCGAATCACATTAGGATTTTTGTGTTTAGTTGATTCAATGTTCAAATATCCAAATCCTTGTAGAAACTTTCATATTTCATATGTTAGATTCTTATAAGGATATCCAAAGTATTATTATAAATCATTGACTTGATTTCTAATAATACTCACACAAGTTATGACCGATTTCAATATTATTATTAATCCTTGATTGGATTTCTAATAATACACTCACAACTTTTATAACCGATTTCAATGTGGTAACAAAGATCAAAGTACAATTTTCAATAGCAAAAAAATTACCTAGTAATAATCATATTGCCATATACAAAACTCTTTTGTCACAAGTCTGACAATTAAGATAATGTATTGCAACGCTAAACCTTTTTGCCATTCCTTGGCTTCAAAAATTCCATTTTCAATTGACGACTCTCGTAGTTGTCAAAGTATTGCAATACCAAACTTTTGCCATTTATTTGGCTAACAAAACCTATGCACTCGCCAAGTTTTATGCTGACTCTCATTTTCACATATGTTTCAGGATTTGATTATTCAAGCATGCTACACATAGAAACGCATCTGGGCCTTAGACTTCTTTAAACAAAGACAATTTTAGTATTCTTGGTATTGTAAAACAATGTTAACAATAATGAAACAATTTAGTACCATTGGTTGTTAGCAATTTGTAACGTGACTCCCGAATATTTCCGCTACGTGTTGTTGTATTACGCGATTGGGGGTGTTACAATACTAGTCATAAATATGCGTTATTACTCAATAACATGTCATACTTTCATTAATGGACCGTAATGGCTTTGATTGGTGTTAGTGGCCCATTATAGTCTATATCATGCATAGCTGGTCTAATTGGGTTTTATAGGAATATAAAGAGTCATAGTTAGGAGTGAAACAATAACAGGTCAAAAACTTTCATTAATGGGTCGTATTGGTCCTTGATTGGTGTTACTGGCCCAATATAGGAGTGTAGTGAGTCATACGAGCCATGGTACTTTTGGGTCATCCTTGTAGTGTAGATTGAGTACCATCCTTCATGTACTTTTGGGTCATCCTTGTGGTTTTCCCAAAATATTATTGGAGCCGAAACAAATTTGAGCTCAGAATCATGAATCATATCCGAGGGGTTAACTGTTCCTCTCCATGCAACAAGAATGTCTCTCCTCCCTAACGCCTTTTTCCGTTCGTCTGTCACCACCGCGATAAACCCTATCCAGTTCGACCTCCTGCTCCAAGCGTGCTGATCAGAAGACGTTACAAATGCGCCAGGAAGTATGACAGCTAACGCGGCGTACGTGTATTTAGTGAGTTTGTACTGGTTCAATGGCTGGCCTTTAAGAAGTCCTACTTTCATTAATGAGCCGTATTGGGCCTTAATTGGTGTTAATGGCTCATTATAGCCTATATCATGTCATAATTGGTCTAATAGGGTTTTATACGAGTGCCATGAGTCATAGTTAGGTGTGAACGCTCAATAACATGGCATACTTTCACTAATGGCCGTATGGGGCCTTGATTAGTTTAGTGGCCCAATATAGCCTCTATCGTATCACATTTGCTCTAAAATAGTTGTATAGGAATGTAGCGAGTCATACTAGTCATAGTTAGGTGTTAACACCCAATAGCATATTAATGATTGGGCCTTAATTGGTGTAAATAGGTCCATATCTAATCAGGCAATTCTACTTGGAACTTTTTAATTGAAGAGATTAGTTTTTAAGTAACGAAAACGCTCAATAACATGTCATACTTTCACTAATTGACCATGGGGCCTTGATTGGTGTTAGTGGCCCAATATAGCTTCTATCATATCACATTTGCTCTAAAATGGTTTATAGGAGTGTAGTGAGTCATACTAGTCATAGTTGGGTGTTAACACCCAATAACAAATTCATGGGCCTTATTGGGCATTAATTGGTCTTAATATGTCCATATCTAACAAACAGGTACATAAACTAGTTAAGTATAAATTAATTAGTGTGAATGTATGAATACATAGTGAGCACGATATATTAATTTCTTTTACTCTTATGCCTTTTTCATTTAATTTTGTTTTTATTATTTTATTTAAATTTTTAGCGTATTTGTTTTTTGTTTATATTTTTTTTAATACGATGTTTTATGCAATTTTAAATATGTTGTTGTGACGTGTCTTATTTACATCTTCATATATATATATATATATTGTATTTCATATCAAATTGTAAATAGTAATTTATAAATAATTATAGCATAAACATACATTTTATAAAAGCTATCTTGATGTTTAGTCGTTTTTACCCTGTTTTTCCTCTTTAGACCACCCGTAATGGGCGTGTATTTTTCAAAAACACGCCCAATCTCGCCCCGACTCCACCCCCCTCGGCGTTATTAGGCGTTTTTTTCCAAAAAAAAGTTGAGCAGCGTGGTTTAAAACACGCCAAATTTGTGCATTGGGTGGAGAGTTTACGGTTACAAACGGTAACATTCTTTAATGTTTTTTTTATTCCCATTTAATTGTATAAACCCCACTTAACATCCAACTTTATATAAAAAAACCCACTCTCAATCAAACTTCCTCTCTACTTCTTTCACATTTTATAAACTTATTAACAATGAATCCATTCTGACCCCCTTTTGGTGTTCCGTCTTGGGAACCAGAATACCGCCCAATCGCAACAAAACTTTAACCCTCAAGACAAGGACCCGAACATGTTATCGTACGCGGCTTACTTCAGCGGCTCTACTCCTTACATGCCACACACTTACGGCTTTGCCCAACCCGGCGTCTCGCAACCATCCCAACAACAACCCGAACCCGAGGTGGATATCGTGCCGGAGACGCAACCCGAACCGGAGCGAGAGACATCGAAACGTGGTAAAAGGTCGCATAAAAAGAAGGAACCGAACCAATCTCGTCGTAAGCATTCTTATGGTATTTGGACGAAGGACGAGGGATACATGTTGGTTCGATCGTGGGTCAATGTTTCGGAGGACCCCAATGTGGGTAAGTGTTATTTTTTTAACTTATTTATTTTCTACTCGTCTGATTTTTTTTTCGTACAACTTTTTTTTTTTTTTTTTACTTTTTGTAGCAAATTTTCAAACCGGTCTAGAATTTTGGAATAGGATTCGTGAGCTTTTTTATAGCACGTGAGGAAAGGGTGAACATCGTGACAAGGATTCCATCTCTAGCAAATGGACCGATATCAACAACAAGTGTCACGCCTTCCAAGAAGTTTATCAAAGAAACTACGATAATCGGCCAAGCGGAGAAGGTGACGTCGGTGTTTTAACGAAGGCTATGGAAGAGTTCGAGAAAACAAAAGGTGATTTCACGTACTATAAATGTTGGGACCTACTAAGAAAAAATCCAAAGTGGGCTGGCGTACCGACCATGACGTCTAGTAGTAGATGTTAAGTTAAACGGTCGAAAACGTCATCCTCCATTCACCCTGAAACACCAACATCGGATGCCCGCAACGTGGATTTAAATGTTGTTGTGGACGATGACGAGGAAGTTGAAGAGTTGACCCGACCGGCCTGTAGAAGAAAGGATAAGCGAACCGGAAAAAAACCAGTGGAGTCGTGTTCCGATCTCGAGTTGAAGGAAGATTTCGAGGAGATGAACCGTCGTCTCCAAGACATTCGAGACCCCGGCCTCAAGCGTTGGGAGACTATGAAAGAACGAGTCGCCGAAAACAAAAAATTTAATGAGATGCAAGTGGCGAGGCAAACGGAAATGGACATAGAGTTTTTGTCCAAACCGATCGACCACCTCCAAGGCGATACGTTGATCGTTGCGCAAATGCACCGCGAAAAACTTCGAGAAAAATACGGAGTTTAGATCATCATCTTTTTTTTAAGTTTATTTCTTTTTTTATTTCTGTTTTTTTTAAGTTATGTCGGTTTTTATTTTATTTTTTAATTTCTAGTATTGTATTTTTTTTTAATTTAATGAAGTATTTTAAGTTTTAAACTTTAAAAAGTTAATAATTGTGTAACGATTGGATGGGGCGTTATCGCGCATTATTGGGCATTATTCCAGTACGCCACTTATGTAAAAACGCCCAATAATGCCCTCATGCTGACTGGACTGCTACATGACCGAAAACACCAAAGGATGAGGACATTATTCATCAATCGACTATGCATGTTTTAGTAATACAATATAAAGGTTACCTAAAATACAAAATAGAGGGCAAAATGATGTGCCTATGACGAATATCATATATTTTCTCCACTTGCAAACGTTTCTTCATATGATGTTTTGTTATCTATAAATAAGGCTATAAATCCATAAAATAAATGTCGATTCAAGAAATAAAAAGAGATATGGGTAACATCGCCAAAAACTGGAAAAAGCTAAGCGGAGAGACCTACTGGAAAGACGCGTTAGACCCTCCATCACCGGATCTCCGTACATACATTAACCACTACGGCGAAATGGCTGAAGCCACTTATGATGCTTACATCCAGGTAACCCCCTCAAAGAACGCTGGAAATGTCAAATACGCTCGAAAGAATCTACTCGAGAAAGTAGGTCTTCTTAAAGGCCAGCCATTGAACCAGTACAAAGTCACTAAATACATGTACGCCACGTCAGCTGTCATACTTCCTGGCGCATTTGTAACGTCTTCTGATCCGCACGCTTGGAGCAGGAAGTCGAACTGGATAGGGTTTACCGCAGTGGCGACAGACGAAGGGAAAAAGGCGTTAGGGAGGAGAGACATTCTTGTTGCATGGAGAGGAACAGTTAACCCCTCCGATATGATTCATGATTCTGAGTTCAAATTGGTTTCGGCTCCAATAATATTTGGGGAAAACCACAAGGATGACCCAAAAGTACATGAAGGATGGTACTCAATCTACACTACTAATGATTTGAATACACGTTACAATAAAACTAGTGCTCGAGACCAGGTGCGTATATATGTATAATCTTCAAATAACATTATCATTTTTAATTATCGAAACTGGACGCCCTGGGGGCAAAAGTGATTTTATTAATCTAATAAAAATAACGATGAAAGCGGCGGACGCTTAATCATGCATCATGCCCGAAAGACAATGGTATATGCACTAATCGACCTTTGTCCTGATTACGAGACATAACTAACTTGTATTTACATCGATCTCCTTACATAAAAAGTAACGTTACACAATTTTTTCCTATGTTGTAAATATCGTTTAGGCAATGGAAGAGGTGAAGAAATTAGTGAAAGAATACGAGCATGAGGATATTAGCTTGACACTAACTGGGCACAGTATGGGCGCGGCAGTTGCAGCATTAATGGCTCTTGACATAGTCATTCACGGATTCAACAAACTAGCGACCGCCCCTCCCAAGGTGTGCCCAGTGACAGTGTTCGCGTTTGCAACCCCCAAAGTGGGAGACTCCAGCTTCAAAAAAGTTTTTGACTCAATGAAACAACTTTATTGCCTACGAATTAACAATAGTCCAGATGTCGTCCCAAAATATCCTCTACTCGGATACTCAGATGTTGGGACCGAGTTGGTGATCGACACTTTAAAGTCTCCATACTTGAAGGGTCCTGGGAATCCAGGAATTTGGCACAACATGGAGGGTTATCTGCATGGAGTTGCAGGGGTCCAAACCAGTCTTTTTAGACGGTTTAACCTTGAAATTAATCGAGATATCTCGCTTGTAAACAAGTTTGGTGATATTTTGGAGGATAAATATGGTATTCCGGGTTTTTGGTTTACTGAGAGGAACAATGGAATGGTTCAAAAAGAAGATGGATCATGGGAGTTGAAAGATCATGAAGAAGACACTGATCCGTGAGATTATTATTATCTATCTATCTATATGTACGTTCAAGTTTGAATTCGTATTTTGTTTTCGTTGCTGATATGCGACTACCTGTGTTGATTGAGTGTGCACGTAATTGTGATATCATTCGAAGTTCAACTTCGATACGATTATATTAATAATAAGCACATATTATATCTATCTTATCTGACTGACTACTGTCTTCATACTTATTCAATTTTTCCTATATCTTGTTTCTGGCATACTTGCTAATTAGTTAAACAACATTCGCATCTTGTAATTTGTGATATCCCTGAAATCTTTCACATGAACACTTTTAAAGTGAAATCAATTTTTACTTGTAGATTTAGGTTTCGGGGTAGGTTACCCGAATCGTAATGCTGTCGTCACCTATTCAAGTACCCAAATCGAGTAGTGGTAGGGAGAGACAGAGTAGTGTAACATGGCTGGGTTTCACCAATTGGGAAGCAAGCCCATAAATTTAGAGGTTTTTCCGAAAATATAATTTACTGTGAAATATTTTAATAAAAAACGATAATAAATAAAGTAAAATAAATACCTAATAGATTTGTTTTTCTCTTTTTTTCATAGCTTGAAATCGTTCTAATACATCTTCGTCTTTTACTTTTTTAAAAGTTACTTTTCCACCGCACAAACCATAACATTATTCAAAACTCATAACAAAACATAGGGACGATGATCAGCAATTTCAGCATCAACAAAACGCAGGTTCAACAGGAACGATTTCAGCAGGTGAGAGTTCAGGTATTCTATTCTGGTTCAGCAGGGACGATGTTCGTCAGATCGCTGGCTTCCGTTCTATATAATCTACCTTTAGTTTTCATTACCGCCCATAATCACAAATCAAAATGGTCCTCTTTCAATTATACTATTGTTTTGGGTATTGGGATAACTATATCATTTAAATTTAGGGCATCATTTCTGTTCTATTATTGTTAATTTGGGCTTATTTTATAATTCAGGATTAACTATTCTACAAGTTCTTGGGTTGTAAAATGTTTAGCCTAATAAAAAATAGGATTTTAGTAATATCAAGTATCCTATTTTTTCGGTTAGGGGTAACCTCGTATTTTTTAGGGATATCCTTTGTATAAAAACGAAAAAAAAAAACACTACAAATATGAGGTTGAGCCGTAGCCCGTGCTACAGCTCCTAACACTATAGTTCCACCCTAGGTTTCATGGTTTATGGTAGTGGTTTAAGAGGAGATTGAGATAGTTTGGGCATGTGAAGAGGAGGCAGTTGGCAGAAACAGTTAGAGCAGTGGAAACCATAACAGTGGAAGGATTTGCTGTGTATTGGATGCAGACGGTGATTACGTGTTTGAGTTTGACCCCAAGTAACCAAAACCACAGCTTCCTGAAGATCCACCACTAGAACTCCTGTTAGGTGACTCATTTGAATTTCCAACATTGAAAGTCGTTCCGTACATTTGGTGACAGCAGGCTTCCCTGGTAGTACAGATTCATATTCTATTGATAGTCGGAGATGTTTAACTTTTTCTGATTTCTTATTTCCAGCTCATGCCCCTCCAACTTCTCAATCGAAGTATCTAGACTTACCGTACTCAAATTCAGATTATTTTTCAGAATCAACACTTAATACTTCCAATCATCCTCGTTTGGCAGTGCATCAACCAACTTTTCATTGATTTCTTCATCAGTCTTTGTAATTTCAAACCTATCCAGTTCCACTTTCAAATGGCAGAACCGTTCAATCATCTGCTTAACACCTTCTTTCTTCATACAGCTAAAATAATCAAATTCCTTGTATGTAAAAATGATGTGACAGTATGAAATGTGATGCACATGTAAGTATGATGCAAAAATCAGAAAGCAGTCATTGGTAATTCAGCACAGTCATTAAGCACTAATCATTGTTAATTAAATTATACGGATACCTGGATTTTTGACGGTTGTCACAGTACGAATCGGGTATCGTGGATTCGTACGAATCTACAAAGATAATGATGATCATTCAAATGAGCGTTTGTACGAATCGGGTATCGTGGATTCGTACGAAACGGCTCAAAATTCTCAAAAACCTGTGTTAAACTGGGTTCATACGAATCTACTGTTTCAGATTCGTACTTAGCAGTTTAAACTTAACAAAAACACAACTATTGAAGTGGGTTCGTACAAATCAGCTAAGTGGATTCGTACGAATCGACTCTGCGAAGAACCTAGTTACGTTTTTCATGATTTTTATCAGATTTTTATAAGATTTAAGTCGAATTTTGATCTGAAATTTTGAAGAATTGATTAAACACTAGTTTCGCACACTATGTCAAAAATTCAGCCGAATTCGTCCATGAATTCGACGTGAATTTTGATTTTAAGTCTGAGAAAGTTTAAGAAACAGAAGTATGAGTAGAAATGAGATGAAAACAAATTCAAATTGGATTGAATCTGTAAGAAAACGCGGTATCAAGTGATCTTCAATCTCAGATCCGGTCTCCAAGCTCTGATACCACTTGTGAGGACTGTGTTCGGTTCTTGAATGCTCCGAGCAGATCTAGAATCTACTTGCAAGTGAGGAATCCATGAAATAGATTGACATAATCATCACATAGACACCGTTAAATGTTCTTCTCATTAGTATTCAAAGATATACAAATCCTGGAGAAGATTGGACAGAGCTTCGCATCAATTGCCCAAAAGTTGTCTAAAACAAGAACCCAACACCCCTATATTTAGACAATGTGCATTCGTACGAACCCACCAAGTGCATTCGTACGAACCGAGGTTTGGGTGTGGATTCGTACGAAACTATACATTTGGCCACTCGTACGAATGGACTCCATTCGTACAAATCAACCATTACAATACAAAACCTTTAGATTCGTAACGGATAACGTACAATTTAATACAATACAAGATAAAATAAGACTCAATACAAGACGGAAGCTAAAGACATAGTGCATTCACATGTCTTATAAAAAAAACTATATAGCTACTTAGAATAAAATAAGGAAAAACAATATTGCTTCTAGTTATGTAGTTTTAACTAAGTCACAAAAAAATAAATTTTTCAAAAAAAAAGCCAACATTTTACTATTGGAAAATTGGTTTTTAATAAACCAACCTTTGTCCCGTTGGTAAATAATAATCTTACCTATGTAATTGGTATACAATAATCCTACCTATCAACATATTGGTTCTTAATGAACTTCCGTTAATTATTTTTAACTGAAGTTAGTTTTTCAGTTTTATTTATTACACAAACAGTCCATGTAGTTGTAATTTACTAGTTTTAATTATTTTGTAAAACAAAAAAACGTCAAGGGCCATGTAATTAAATTTTATATATACACATGTGTACTAGTTCCAGATTTATCACAAACACCAGGGACTGTTTGTGTAATAAATAAAACTTAAAAACTAACTTCAGTTAAAAAAATTAACGAAAGTTCATTGAGTACCAATATGTTGATAGGTAGGATATTTGTATACCAATTACGTAGGTATGATTATTATTTACCAACGGAACAAAGGTTGGTTTATTAAAAACCAATTTTCCTTTACTATTTTAGCCACTTCCAAAACCTGAGCCATAGCCGACCCTTTAAAAGTCCTCTCGATACCTACAAGGATTAAAAAAGTCAAAAAATGAGGAGGTTTGATTGCTTATCAGGCCTATAGAAGGAATAATTTCCAAATCAGGTACGAGCGTTCTCACTTATACATTTTCGGCCGAGTGTTGAATGATTACTTGTGAGGTGTGTAAAACGTCTATAAAACAAAAAAGAATTTTATAAAGGCATGCAATGCCCAAAAATAAATAATTGTTCTTAAATTATGTTGTAAATAAGTTATGACCAAATAAGAATGTAAATGAAAAAAAAAAACAAAATAAATTGGAACTTGGACTCCCGACACTCTAAAGATAGGTCCAAAACTTTCTCTTTTACCCATTCCTTTTGGGTGTGTAAGCCACAATAAAGAGTTTTGCTTGAGGACAAGCAAAGATTCAAGTGTGGGGGTATTTGATATGCTTAAAATACAACATATAAATTATATCAAATACGACATAAAATCAACCCTTTTTTAGTACTAATGTTGGAAAAAGCTCGTTTCTTTGTTCCTTTTTAATAAACAGGGTTAAAAGAGCTTAAAAGAACAAAAGACAGCAAAAACCAACATAAAATGCAATAAAGAAGGATTGACACAACTTGCCAAGCCCCCATCCACATCCAAACCTAAGAAATAACGAAAACAGAAGCTCTAGCACGGGGCCGTGCTCACCTAGCACGGGCCGTGCCCGGTGGGAATTCACTGCAGAAGGAAGAGACAATAACAAAAGACAAATTCCAAGCTCAACACAGGGCCGTGCTAAAACAACATGGGGCATGGTCAACTCTTGGATTTCCAGAATCTGAAGAAGTACAACAAGTACATTGGCCATGGGCCGTGCCATTGACGCACGGGGCCGTGTTAGTACAAGTCTGACACTGTAGTTAATGTAGAAGAGAGAGCCTCATTGCCACGGGGCCGTGCCAGGCGGTCACGGGCCATGGTGGGCGTTCTGTTTTTAGCTATAAATAGGGATGCTTAGTTTCACTTCAACTTATCCCTTGGCAAACCACTTCTCTCTCATTTGCCACCACTACAACACCATCATCCACCACCATCATCCATTTTCCATCTTTTAGAGTTTGTGTGTAGTCTCGGGATCCATGATTGATAGTAAGAATCTTTGTCAAACAAAGGCCATGCTTGGCTAAATTCTTACATCACTTGGTGAAGACATATGACGTGATGTCGTGGGTCACGCAAATTTAATCTCCAAAACAACTATAGATAGTGGTAAGAGGGTATCGAACTCAGGGAGTATGTGGAAGGTATGTCAATTGTATAGCTTTGTACTTAAACTAAAATTAAACTAAATTGCAGAAATTAAAATTCAAGAGTTTGGATTGTTGTTTTAGAAAACTAAATTAAAAACTAATTTCAAATCAAATGTTGGTTGTAAAACAGATTAGGAGAGAACAATGATCATCTTAGGTTTCAGTTTCTTTGAACAATTGTGTGTAATTCCAACTAGAAAGAGTTACATAGACAAAACTCGTGTATAGATAATTGAAGTGATAAAAGGGAACAAAGTACTCGGATTATATAAACGCGAGGTTGTTTCCCAATGACCAATTAATCAATAACCAACCCTAACCCTTCCCGTGATATCTCGATTGCCAACGGCACCAAGAACGTACGATTAAGACTAGAAATTGCAATATCGATCAACAAATTACAATCAACCAAACATACACCATGATACTCAAGCAATGCAAGTTATCATTCTAGAAATTCAGAAATAAAACACACAAAAGTTCAAGTAACCTTCACCTAAGATGATCACCTAAGAGTTTAGCCGGACATGGCTTGGTGAATCATCATAATAGCAAATCAGATGTTCATGCGAATCGAAAATACAAACCGAATGATAGAAATTGTCCAAAACCAAGCAAGCACAGCCAAATTCGCCCCTAAGATGTTCTCTAACCGTCCAATGATGAAGAATGATGAAAAGACACCATCAGACTAACTTAATTGTGGCAGTTACACTTTTTCTGTCGGACACCACCGTAATTTACGGCTCCACCGTAAATTACGGTGGACAATAAAATGTTACGGTGTCTAGAGACTGATTTACGGTGGGGAACAGATGAAATCCAGGTCCACCGTAAATTACGGTAGGACCGTAATTTACGGTGGTGAGCTGACTTGTCTTCTTTGTTTTGTCTCTTGTTCCACGCTCGACCCGTTCATCACCAAAGTCTCCAAAGCTGCATTTAATCCATCTTTTAACTGCCGAACCGCACCTGAAACATAAGCAATAGTAGTTATCTAATTCAAGATAATTACACGATTAAGTGAAGGATTATTTCATCTTTTAACATGCTTAAGGGTTGTCCAATGGACCACCCGTCACATCCCCACACTTAACCGTTGCTTGTCCCAAGCAACTCATCAAATCAATTTCAAAACAAGTGATCAAATTAACCCAAGCAAAACATGCAATCTTTTTACTAACCCCTTTTTAACACCCAAGCAAGCAATGCACCCCTCTCTAATTCTCTCCTCTCGGCTACAAGTGAAAACTAACAAAGATAAGCTAGACACACACTAGGCAAACGGGTGGTTGCACAATCATAAGCTTGTACCTAAATCGATCATTCTCCTAAAATGGGTCAAACATGAATGCAAATCAAAGGGACTACAAGGTTGTAACGCAGCTAGGTGTATAGGTAGGAAATGGGATATATATGAAGTAGCGAAAATTCGACCCGGTCTTTCTATTACAAAAATAAACAAACCAACAAACAAACTTAACTACTATATACAAGATAACTAACATCACTTTTTTTTTCTATTTTTCATTGCTTTTTTTTTTTTTGCAAACAACAATACAATAACGCATTAACCATATCTACTTCAAACTAGCAAAGCTACTAATACTATCACTAACACTATAAGACCGGGTCAAATTTGGGTAAATTTTTGGGAAACTAGCTAAGGGGTAACAAATGATCGGCTTTTAGGCACAAAATAGGCAACTAAATGTCCAAACCCCCGCCCCTCTCACTACCATGCTCATATATATACTTATGAGATCCAACCCCCCAAATCCCACACTCGCTCACACCAACGACGAGGCTACCTAAATGCCCTTATCCTTTCTACATTCATGTCTAACTAAGGACTCAAATCGCATTCAAACACAAGTTCTAATGTACCCCCACCCGTAGCCACTCTCATCAAAGATACGCATTATTTATATACAAGTGTGGCTACAATTCTCACCAAGAATGAAAAAGGTATTACAGGTTGCCGGTGCATTATTTGGGGTTAAATTAGGGCGTTCAAATTCTCACATCGTTTCACTTGGCTCAAAATTTTCCAACAATCTTCAAAAATTCCCCCCATCCCCACACTTGGGATACATTGACCCCGATGTATGGCTTTGGGAGGCTTTGATCACTAAACTCATTCAACATCAATATTAGCTCAAACACTCAAACCCCAAATTTCTTTTTGTATTTTTTCATTTTATATTTTTTTTATGCTTTTCTTCTTTTTAACACACAACACCACCAACAAGCACAACAAACGACACAATCATACACCACCCAACCGCCCAACCATAAACAAAATAAAACTAAAACTATGCACAAATTATACAAAAGAGAGAGCACCACCTGACTAATAGTAGCGTGGTCCTGGAGGACCAAAAATGGATGACATCATGTCATTCCATTCTCCGAATCCAAACGCGCCGCTGCTACTCCCTCCTTGTTGTTGGGCTCCCTCTTGCTGCCTCGGGTCAAGCCATTGAGAATGGTGAAGTGGTGGAGTCGGATATGAGACACTACCGTCATAAGGCGGTAACGAGGCATAATCCACATGTTGTGGATCCTCAACAACCGGCCTTCCGGCATGCCAATCTGCATGCATCCTCCTCGCTTGATCGTCATGATATCTATTATTCGTTTCCACCTCTCGGGAATACACCAATGTGCGGTTCCATGCCTCAGTACGATCAAGATTATGTTTTAACGACCGCTCTATACTTGCACTATTCCTCGTGTTTTGATCATACAACGTCCTCTCCGACCCCGACCATGTATCAAAAATAGATGCCGGAGGACGTTGACTTTCAATCACTTCTTGCATTGTACCATTATAAGCTCAACCCGGCTCATAAGTTTGTTGCGCATAGTCGTAAAACATACCACCGTGACCTCCACCATAACCCCCTTGACCCACATTCAAGTTCACCCCGCCTTGCGGTTGCTCCTCATAATCTTCATCCCCGCTTGGGATCTCTGCTTCACTCTCGGGTTCATCCTCTTCACCCGGTAACAAATCTCTCGCATTCGCCTTAAGAGCTCTCCACCTTTGGCCTTCCGACTTTAACTTGTGATAACGCTCCGTCTGAGTATACGTCCAAACATTCCCCAACTTATCCAACGTAAAAGGCTGGTGCCTTTTTGTTACTCCCCGATCTTCAGATGTTATCGCCTTCTGTTGTTTCATCAATCCCGTAATTATTCGACAATAAGGGACGATGTCTCTTCCATACTTATTACGGCAGATCCATAAGTGGTTCATGATAAGATAACGTATCGGGAAACGTGGAGCCCCATGCATCAACGAATAAAGAACGGGTACCTCCGGAAACCTCACCTGTTCTTTGTCTCCCCTTCTTGGAAGGACATTGAGAAGACAGATTGTATGCAACAATTTAGCTTCTATCTTCAAATTCTTCCGGTATAGAATACCACTGTATTTACCGGGTAAAAATATTGCTGCCAACATATCATTCCATCTAACATGTTTCTCCGGTTTGAGCAAGAGATCATCGAGAGTGGGAACCATGTACTCACGAGCCGGGAGACTATCATACTTCCCGAGCTTCTTCAAAGTGTCAAATGACATCTCCACCGGTACCCCGTGCACCTCACCAATCAACTTCATCTGTGACGGCTTGTTAAAATTGTGACATTTCAAAGTCGCCATCCATTCTTGTATCTCGGTCATAAACAAGTTGCTTTTGTCTTTATCGAAACATTTGAGCGCCGATTCCCATCCTAGCGCCCGAAACTTATCAAACACCCCAAATTGTTGAAACTCCACTTCCCGAACCTCTCGTTCACAAATGAAGGCCGCCGCCTTATTCTTCAACTTATTCATGCAATCATGGTAGAGTGTCGGTTGCCACTCCTCTGCTTGATCATCTAATGGACCCGAATTCCACACCGGCTTTTCACTCGGATCCAACTCCATCTCTTCTTCACTCCCACTCTCGCTTTCACTTATACGACCCATATATTGCCTTTTTCGCGGTGGTTGTTCTTTTTGTTTGCCTTTCCCTTTTGATGATGATGAACTCGATCCCGCTTGTTCTTTCGTTTTAGCCATTTCCTACACACATTAGACAATCAACAAAAGCAAACACAAAATTAAACCCTCTTTTCAAAATCATCCCCACACTTGCTTGTTATCATGGTTGTAGATGTTAGTGAACCTAAAGTACATCAAAAATTTTTAAAAAAATCGGGCATGGTGTCTCTACAATGTAAAGACACCCAAAAGTTCACTACTTTAACCACAAATCCTACATCTACAACCATATCCATGTTCAAATAATCAATTTCATAACCATATCTACAAACAAGCAAGTAGGTAAGAGCAAATAACCTAAATCACCTTACTTTTCACAATGTAGCATCAAAATATAACAAATAAGCTTTCATACCTTTGTTTAAAGATGCAAGAGTGCTTGTGAAACAAAAGCTCCCAAAACCCCCAAATTTTTCAAACTAGGGTTTAGAATTTGGACCCTAAAAGTGCGTTTTCCCGAAAATCTCTCCTCACAATCGACAAGCTTGTGAAAAATTAGTCAAGTTAGACTTCAATTTCACTTGTTTTGGACAGAAATTTAGAAAGTTATGGAGGATGGAAGGTTTAGGAAGAAGAAGAAGGTTATGGAGAGTTGTGGTGGGTCTTGAGAAGAAGATGGATGGATGTAAAGTGAAAAGGATTTGTGTGGTTGGGGTGAAGTCACGTGAACTGATGTATATATATATTTTTTTATGTACAAGCCGGACCCAAACGACGGACATGAATTTTCTCCGCACCGTAAATTACGGTCTCACCGTAATTTACGGTGAGACCTGAATCACCAATTTGCACCGTAAATCAGTAGACCTATACCGTAAAACTCAACCATTTTTATAACTCACCGTAAATTACGGTATGACCGTAATTTACGGTGAAAACTGAACATGAAATTTTCACCGTAAATCAGTAGAGTTTTACCATAAAGACCAACAACATCTCCTTTCCACCGTAAATTACGGTAGAACCGTAAATTACGGTGGATACTGGGCAATCCTGATTCGTTCAAAATGTTGTTTTAAGGTATATTTTTTTAGATTTTTTTTTTATTTTTTCGATTTTTTTATGTTTTTAATTTTTTTCAAAAAACTTGTAAAAAGTACCCTACCCCCTCAAAAATCCCGTGTTGTCCTCAACACAATGTTAGAGTAATTCGTGATCCGAACATCCCCACACTTGTTTCAAACACGAATTTCGAGGAACTATGGCAATTGTGCAAATTATACAAAACTAACAAAACAAAATACTACTATGTACACTACCGAACCTGGGCCTCTCATGGTTGTTCCTCATCGACCGGGCGTAAGATGTAGCCCGCTTTGTCAAGCTCCAAGTTATTGATGTCGTTTCCCTCCAAGTACGGCTTCAAGCGGTGACCGTTCACCGTTTGTTGTTTCAATGTTTGCTCGTCTTGGATGTCTACATCACCAAATCGCCCAACTCTCTGAATGACATACGGACCCATCCATTTGCTTTTAAGCTTGCCCGCGAACATCTTCAATCTTGAATTATACAACCAAAATTTCTGCCCCACTTCGAATGTTTTCTTTCTCAATTTCGCATCATGCACTTTCTTGAGTTTATCTTTATAGGCCGATGCACATTCGTACGCCTCATCTCGATTCTCTTCTATCTCGCTCAATTGCAACTTTCTCAACTTACCCGCCTCATCATAATCCGCGTTGACCGTCTTGATCGCCCAATGTGCCCGATGCGCCAACTCCATTGGTAAGTGACAACCCTTACCATACACCATCCGGTAAGGCGTTGTGCCAATAGGAGTCTTGTAGGCCGTTCGGTATGCCCACAATGCATCGTCTAACTTGCTCAACCAATCCTTTCTATCCGTTCTTACCGTCTTCCTGAGGATCTCTTTGATTTGACGGTTGGACACTTCGACTTGTCCACTTGTTTGCGGATGGTAAGGTGTGGCAACTCGGTGGTTCACGCTATACCTCTTCAATAATTTCCCAAAGTTGAAGTTCTTGAAATGCGAACCACCATCACTTATAATAACTCGCGGAATTCCAAAGCGAGAAAAGATGTTGGATTGAACAAATTCACAAACAACCGAATGGTCGTTCGTTCGTGTTGCAATAGCCTCAATCCACTTCGAGACATAATCCACCGCCACCAAAATGTAAAGAAAGCCATTCGAATTCGGAAATGGACCCATAAAGTCTATACCCCATACATCAAATATCTCTACAACCAAGATTGGTTGTAATGGCATCTCATCCCTTTTCGATATGCTTCCCATCTTTTGACAATTAATGCAATTTCTAGAAACTCAATTGCATCCTTGAAAATGGTGGGCCAATAAAACCCACAAGAAAGAACCCGATAGCCTGTTTTGTGCCCACTAAAATGACCCCCACATGCGGACGAATGAGCATGGGTCAAAATTTCCAACACTTCTGTCTCGGGCACACACCTCCGTATAACTTGATCTGGTCCGATCTTGAAGAGATCCGGTTCATCCCAAATGTATTGCTTCACTTGGACCATGAATTGTTGTCGACGCTTTTTGGTCCAATGACTTGGGATGGCACCCGTGGCTAAATAGTTGACATAATGAGCATACCACGGTGCAACGAAAGTGGAAACGGCCAAAAGTTGCTCATCGGGGAAACTTTCATTGATTTCACTCACATCATCGGTCCCTTCCACCGGAATCCGAGACAAGTGATCCGCTACTACATTCTCACTTCCCTTTTTATCTCGGATTTCTAGATCGAACTCTTGTAACAATAAGACCCACCGAATCAAACGCGGCTTCGCGTCCTTTTTCTCCATCAAGTACCGTACCGCACTATGATCCGAATAAACCACCACCTTGCTTCCCCAAATATACGACCGAAACTTATCCAAAGCATACACCACTGCTAGTAATTCCTTCTTGGTTGTGGTGTAGTTAAGTTGCGCTTCGGATAAAGTTTTGCTTGCATAGTAAATAACCACCGGCTTCTTGTCAACCCGTTGACCCAAAACTGCACCAATAGTGGTGTCGCTCGCATCACACATTATTTCGAACGGCTTTGACCAATCGGGTGGTTGCAAAATAGGCGCCTTGACCAAGTGTTCCTTCAAAACAGTGAAAGCTTGCATACACTCGTTAGTAAAATCAAATGGGACATCTTTCAATAACAAGTTGCATAAGGGTTTGGTGATAACACTAAAACCCTTAATGAAACGTCTATAAAAACCCGCGTATCCTAAGAACGACCTTACACCCTTAACATTTTTCGGAGGTGGCAAAGACGATATTACCCGTATTTTTGCCTTGTCCACCTCCATCCCCCTTTCAGAAATCACATGGCCCAACACAATGCCCTCTTGCACCATGAAATGACTTTTCTCCCAACTTAGCACTAAATTTTTCTCAACGCACCTTTTTAAAACCTTTTGTAATTCGTTGAGACAAGCATCAAAAGTAGTGCCAAAAATGGAGAAGTCGTCCATAAATACTTCGAGCGACTCTCCAACCATGTCCGAGAAAATACTCATCATACATCGTTGGAAAGTTGCCGGAGCATTACACAAGCCAAATGGCATTCGCCGAAAGGCAAAGGTGCCATATGGGCAAGTGAAGGTGGTCTTGTGTTGGTCATCCGGGTGTATGGCGATTTGATTGTAACCCGAATACCCATCTAAAAAGCAATAATATTTTTGACCCGACAATTTTTCAATAATTTGGTCAATGAAAGGTAGCGGGAAATGGTCCTTAGAAGTGGCGGCATTCAATTTTCGGTAGTCAATACATACACGCCACCCGGTAACCGGTCGGGTGGCAATTTGTTCACCACTTTCATCCTTGACTACTTGAATGCCGGCCTTCTTAGGCACAACTTGGGTGGGACTCACCCAAGCACTATCCGAAATCGGATAGATGATTCCCGCATCCAACCATTTAATTACCTCCTTTTTAACTACCTCCCTTAGGTTCGGGTTCAACCGCCTTTGAGCTTCTCGTGTCGGCTTGGCATCTTCGGTTGTAATGATTTTGTGCTTGACAATTGATGGACTAATTCCTTTGAGATCGGCAATTGTCCATCCGATAGCCCCCTTGTTTTCCTTCAAGACTTCCAACAATGCTTGCTCTTGGGCCAACTCCAAATTAGAGGCAATAATGACCGGTAAAGTGTCATTATCCCCTAAAAACACATACTTCAAATGGCTCGGCAAGTCTTTGAGCTCCAACTTTGGCGGTTCCTCCAATGATGGTTTCGTACCCGAATCGATCTCCACCGGTAGACCCTCGAATTGGTGGGTCCATGGTGGTCTACCTTCTTTCAACGCCATCGCATCTTGCGCTTCCTCTTCAACCCGGAGTGCATAAGCATGTACCTGTTCAGAAAAATCACACAGGCAAATATCCAAACCATCCTCCTCATACTCATGCGGGTTGCATCCATCAACTATATCTGCCATGAAACACTCATCAACACCGTTAGCATTAGAATTGTTAGTAAAAACATTCAAACGCATTTTTCTATTTCCAAAAGCCATATCAACGGTACCAAATCAACAATCAATAATAGCATGTGCGGTGCTTAAAAACGGCCGACCTAAAATTATATTTTGTTGTTGCTTAGGGTCCGCCGATGAGTAATCCAAGACTAGAAAGTCCACCGGGTAATAAAACTCATCAATTTTCACAATTACATTTTGAACCATACCCCGAGGCAACTTATGAGACAAATCGGCCAAAACAACCGTTGTCTCCACCCTTGCTAATGGACCAAAGTCATATTGGTCATATAAGCCCCCCGGTAAAATGCTAACTCCGGCTCCAAGATCTAGCAACGCCTTAGCCATTTGAAAATTACAAACTTGTACATTAATCAATGGCGTGCCTGGATCTTGGAGCTTAGGAGGAAGCTCCCCATTTAAAACCGCACTCACTTGCCCGGTTAAATCCACCCGCTTAGGCACTTTCTTCTTGTTTTGCCTTTTTTGTGTACATAATTCTTTTAAGAATTTTGCATAAGCGGGGACTTGTTTTATTGCATCGAGGAGTGGGAGATTTATTTTTACTTGTATAAACATGTCCCACATCTCCTCTTTTTGAGGACCTCTCGACACAATAAAATTTTTCTTTCCCGGGTCAAGTAAGGCCGATGGAAACTGGACTTGACTCGGTTCACCCTCAACTTTTTCATTCTTTTCATTTTCACCCAAACCCGGTTTTTTAACAATTGTTTCTTTTGGTTTAACCGGTGAAATTTCATCATCACTTTCAATTCCCGTGACATCCTCAACTACCCCCTCAACCAATTCGGGTGACAAATTGGCTTTAAATTCTTTTCCACTCCTCAAAACACTAACATGATTAATATTAACGTTACCTCGTGACGAACCATGTGAAGGGTTTACCTTAGTGTCGCTTGGAAGTTGACCCTTACTTTTCTTCAATTCCGCCACGTCGGTTGCCAATTGACCCATTTGGGTTGTTAGTGATTGGATGCTTTTGTCACGAACCTCATCCTTTTGCATTCGCACTTCATCAAGTTGGTTCCGTTTTTGCATCTCCATTTGCATGCTCTTTAGCATCTCCATCATCTCGTTTCCACCCGAAGACCCCCCTTGTTCTTGACCCGTTTGGTATTGCTTTTGTTAACCTTGGTTATTTCCGCCTCGGTATCCACCTTGGTTATTGTAAGATTGGCGTGAACCAAAGTTACCTTGGCTACCTTGAAAATTCGGGTTTGCTTGATTTGAAGGGTTCCCATATCTAAAATTCGGGTGGTTCCTCAACCCAGGGTGGTAGGTATTAGAGTTCATGTTGTTGTAGTTCCTACCACCTCCTCCTTGACCTTGAACCGCATGGACTTCTTCGTATTGCCCTTCCAACATCCCTTGGCAATTTTCAGCCGCATGACCTATTTCATTACACAAAGCACAAACATCATAAATTTGGTTAGTGGTTTGAGCATTACCATCATCTATGGCGTGCACTTGAGGTCGGGTAGTGGTCGGTCGGGCTCTTCTCGAGGCTTGAGCTTTCCTCTTTGATGTAGTTGCCATGCTTTCCAAGAACTCCCAATCATCGTTCTCATAGTTTGTTCCAAAAGTCCCACCGGTGATAGACATCAAATCACGTGCATCTTCGGCACTCAACCCCTCGTGAAAGGCATTCATCAACTCCCACAATTCAATTCCATGGTGAGGGCAATTTTTAATCATCATATTGAAACGCTCGAATGCCTCATGAAACATCTCACCATGTTGTTGTTGGAAGCTTCTCAACCCCTTCCTTGCATTGTTGGTCTTTTGGGCGGTGTAAAACTCATCCAAGAAAGTTTGTTGCATCTCCCCCCATGTATATATGGATGCCGAAGGTAACGTGTAGAACCATTTTTTCGCCTTCTCTTCCAATGAAAATTGGAACAAAACCAATTTAATATCGTCGGCTGAAAACCCTTGACTCCCAAGAGTGTTGCAAATCGAGTCATAAGCCTCTAAATGAAAATAAGGCTCCTCCGTTGCCAACCCCTTGTACTTTGGTAAACTTTGCAAAGAGTTGGTTCTTACTTCAAATGTTCGCCCTTGATCATTATGAGGAATGACTACCGGTGAAGGGTTTTGCGTGATTACCGGCCGAAAATGTGCTTCAATGCCCCTCACATTTTCTCTAAGGTGTCTCCTTGGTACACCATACCTACCTCTTGGAATAATAGGACCATTTGGCCTTGGTACTTGCCCTTGTGGTGCGATTGGCTGTTGAAACTGTTGTTGTCGCATCGGTGGGTGTTGAGGTGGTCTTTGAAATTGTTGTTGTACATGTTGTGGCCGGACTTGTTGCAATGGAATAGGTGGTGGCATTGGTGGCCCTTGTGGTCTTGGCCAAATGTGTTGTGGTATAAGTTGTTGTTGTGGCATTCCACCAACACTTGCCATCCCTTGAGATTGACTTTGCACATACCCAAACTCCCCTTGATCACCATAACCTCCATAAGCATACCCATCATCATCATACCCCTCAAAATCTTCAAATCCCTCATCATAACCATCTCCTTGAATTCCCGAAGTTTGCCCAAATGAGATGGTCGAATACTGAAAACCCGATTGTTGTGGTCTAAAGGATGAAGTAGTATGCACAATAGTTGAATTTGGTGCAATTGTGAAGGTGGATGATGATTGACCCGTAGTTGGGGGAAAGAAATGGGATAATGGTGGGATTGTGGTGGATGGGTTGTAGGTGATGGTAGGCTCAGTTTGAGTGGTGATTGGTTGGGTGACATTGGATGGTGTAAATTCAGCGGTGGTATTAGGTAATGTGGTATTTGGTGATGGTTGGGTGGAAGTAGGTATAAAGGGTGAGGATGATTGACCCGTTGTAGGTGGAATTTGAGAATCAGCCATGATGTTTCTCGGTGTGATGGGTGAAGTGGGTGAACCAATGATCTTGTTTTCTCGTACTAAAACTCTGTTTTGTCTTAGCGTTCTTTCAATTTCCGGATCAAACGATAGCGGTGATGACCTGTGAGAGCCCCTAGTATGCATACACCTGAAGTACCTTCACACTAAACACAACCAGCGTAAACCCGAAAATAACAAAACAAAACTATTAAACTAACACACGTTGCGCACTACTCCCCGGCAGCGGCGCCAAAATTTGACGTAATGTCGTGGGTCACGCAAATTTAATCCCCAAAACAACTATAGATAGTGGTAAGAGGGTATCGAACTCAGGGAGTATGTGGAAGGTATGTCAATTGTATAGATTTGTACTTAAACTAAAATTAAAGTAAATTGCAGAAATTAAAATTCAAGAGTTTGGATTGTTGTTTTAGAAAACTAAATTAAAAACTAATTTCAAATCAAATGTTGGTTGTAAAACAGATTAGGAGAGAACAATGATCATCTTAGGTTTCAGTTTCTTTGAACAATTGTGTGTAATTCCAACTAGAAAGAGTTACATAGACATAACTCGTGTATAGATAATTGAAGTGATAAAAGGGAACAAAGTACTCAGATTATATAAACGCGAGGTTGTTTCCCGATGACCAATTAATCAATAACCAACCCTAACCCTTCCCGTGAAATCTCGATTGCCAACGACACCAAGAACGTACGATTAAGACTAGAAATTACAATATCGATTAACAAATTACAATCAACCAAACATACACCATGATACTCAAGCAATGCAAGTTATCATTCTAGAAATTCAGAAATAAAACACACAAAAGTTCAAGAAACCTTCACCTAAGATGATCACCGAAGAGTTTAGCCGGACATGGCTTCGTGAATCATCATAATAGCAAATCCAATGTTCATGCGAATCGAAAATACAAACCGAATGATAGAAATTGTCCAAAACCAAGCAAGCACAGCCAAATTCGCCCCTAGGATATTCTCTAACCGTCCAATGATGAAGAATGATGAAAAGACACCATCAAACTAACTTAATTGTGGCAGTTACACTTTTTCCGTCAGACACCACCGTAATTTACGGCTCCACCGTAAATTACGGTGGACAATAAAATGTTACGGTGTCTAGAGACTGATTTACGGTGGGGAACAGATGAAATCCAGGTCCACCGTAAATTACGGTAGGACCGTAATTTACGGTGGTGAGCTGACTTGTCTTCTTTGTTTTGTCTCTTGTTCCACGCTCGACCCGTTCATCACCAAAGTCTCCAAAGCTGCATTTAGTCCATCTTTTAACTCCCGAACCGCACCTGAAACATAAGCAACAGTAGTTATCTAATTCAAGATAATTACACGATTAAGTGAAGGATTATTTCATCTTTTAACATGCTTAAGGGTTGTCCAATGGACCACCCGTCAACATATCTTTTATGTATTGCTTTTATGATTTCCAATGTTTGGCAACTTTTTAATTGGGTGTGTATTAATGACTTTAATAATTAGTTTTTTATATTGAAGCCAATCTACTTAACCATTCTTCATATGTCGTTTAATTACATATTCGTGTCTTTACGGTCTATATAACGCACGTTAACTACTTGGAAGGGGGTTAGAAGGGTGGTTGGGTAGTTCTACGTCTCGTTCAGTGTTTAGATCCTGCGAGAACCTGGTTCAAGTTTAGACTACTCCATGGATTGGTCGGGAATGACTGGCCTGACTGAGAGTAAGAAACCACTTGAATCCCTTGTTCATAAACTACTTTTAAAACTTTAAACCAACCCCGCGAGGACTGTATCCCTGCTGACTCAGACCAACCAATTGAGAGTGATCGCTGCCTGGAAGGGAGCCCACCGCATTTCGCATTAATAACTTACTTAATTATCTTTCAATATTCCGACCTAGTGGGATTGTATCCTTGCTGACTCAAACCACTAGGTTGAGGGTAACGTCGCCTTCACAAAAGGAGCCTACTACTATAACTAAGATAATCTTTTAAAATGCCCAAAGTGTGGAAGTTATCAAAAGTGTATATGAAAGATAAGTCGGATCCAAGTGATTCTTTCTTGTCTATCTGTTTTTTAATTTTAGTTTATTTTTCTGTTTTTTTTATCTTTTTATTAGTTTAAAAAACTTTCCTCAAAGTTTGATTCGATTAGACGTTGATGATAAGCCGGTATTAAAAGTTCTTGTGTCCTTGGACGACCTCGGTATCTTGCCATCACTATACTACATCCGCGATGGGTACACTTGCCCTAACGTGTGTGTAGAGTGATAGTAGAATATCGTGTTTTATAAATTTAAAACTTGAATTGGCGAGTAAAAAGAGCTAAAAATATAGTAAAAAAATATATACACACCCGCACACGTTACCACCTACGTGAGCAAGTGCTTGACCTGTGCTAGGGTTAACATAGAATACCAAAAGCCATCCGGGTTACTGCAACAACCACAGCTGCCGATGTGGAAATGGGAGAAAATTTCCATGGATTTCATTACCGGGCTACCTAGAACTCACAGCGGGAACAACATCATCTGGGTGATCGTGGACCACCTAACTAAATCTGCCTGCTTCCTTGCGATCAAAGAAACCAAAAAGTTTAGCAAACTTGCCAGTATATACTTAAAGGAAGTAGTCTCTCAGCGTGGAGTGCCAATCTCTATCATCTCCAATCGTGATCCTCGTTTCGCGTCCTATCTAAGGCAGTCTATGCATAAATCATTCGGCACATGTCTAGACATGAGCACAACTTATCACCCACAAGCCGATGGTCAAACCAAGTGCACCATTCAAACTCTAGTACACAAGCTGCGAGCATATGTCATTGATTTCGGTAACGGTTGGGAAAGACACCTACCTCTGGTGGAATTCTCTTATAACAATAATTACCAGCAGTATTCAGGCCGCACCGTTCGAAGCATTGTACGGACAAAAGTGTCGGTCACCTCTTTGTTGGGCTGAAGTTGGAGACAGTCAAATCACTAGCCCTGAACTCGTACTTGAGACATCGGAAAAGATTGTTCAAATCAGAAACCGAATGGCGGCAGCTCGTGACTGTCAGAAAAGCTACGCTGATAAGCGTAGGAAACCTTTGGAAGTCCAAGTTGGTGACAGGGTTTTCTTAAAAGTCTCACCTTGGAAGGGTGTTGTCCATTTTGGGAAATGGGCCAAGCTCAATCCGCGTTATGTTGGACCATTTGAGATCATGGAAAGAATTAGCATAGTGGCATACAGACTTAATTTACCTGACGAACTCAGTGGTTTGTACAATGTCTTTCATGTCTCTAATATAAAGAAGTGTTTATCTGATGAAACACTCGTAGTTCCATTCAAAGAACTCAAGATTGATATCAACTCAGTTTCATTGAAGAACCAGTAGAAATCATGGATCGGGAGGTTAAAACACTCAAGCGCAGTAAGATTCCTATTGTTCGGGTTCGTTGGAACTCAAAACATGGCCTAGAATTCACTTGGGAACGGGCAGATCAGATGATGCACAAGTACCCTTAGTTGTTCAAGCCGGTTGCATCAAATGTTGAAGCTACTACTGAATTTTTGGACGAAATTCCAAATCAACTTGGGGATGATGTGACACCCCAAGAAAACGCTCAACTGCACTAGCTTCTTCAACGATTGTTTGCAAATTTCAGGACGAAATTTCTTTCAACTTGGGGATGATATGACAACCCATAACTTTGAGGTGAAAACCCGTTTGTTTCACTTTTATAAATCAAATCATACGCTTTTAATATTTGATGAATTAATTATATTTTATCCATATCGTGTTGAACCAACCCGAACTGTTTAAACAAAGTGCATGTCTCGCTTGTCGATCCAACCCACTCGCATAGCTCGATATTTATGAGGCCCGAACCATAAATTGATTATGACACTTTATATTAGTTGAAGTTGATTAATTATACTTTTATCATCAGCTGATTGTAAATAATAATAGTAATAATAATAATAATAATATAATAATAATAATAATAATAATAATAATAATAATAATAATAATAATAATAATAATAATAATAATAATAATAATAATAATAATAATAATAATAATAATAATAATAATAGTATTTTTTACAACTATATCAAAGCAGCAATTGAAGTGCAGCCATCTCCTTGCGTTGCATCCCCATGTGCAGCCCAAAACTCCTTTCCCTAGCCCAATTAAGTTATGGCCCAACCCCAAAATCAATCCTAAATCGCCCCAACTTTGGAAGCTTTTATTAGACTACGTAAAAGCATTAAAGGATAATAACTAAAACCCTAAATTCTATAACCTGCAAACTTTTTCCGCCTCTCTACTATCGAGCAACATCAGAAGCCTCAAGGCATCAAACTTTCGGTTCAAGGCTCAATCGAACTTCCTTTGCATCGCTAGGTATCATACCTTGTCTGTTATCGAGAGCTCTATTTGTTTATACATGTTTTTCGGTTGTAAACTTCTCATTCCTTGGCTGCGTTTTCTGGATGGTGATGAGTTTTGATGTTATGTGCTGATACATGTGATCTATGTGTTAGGAAAATCATAAATTTATGATGGTTTAGTGGATTATGGTGTTGGTTAGTGGCTAGGGTTTTGAGTATGGATTGAATCTTGTTGGTTCTTGATGCTTTAGTGATAAATAATCTGAATTTGATGATAACCTGCTGTAAGTGAAGTATTACTGGTGTTGTTGTTCACTAGATATGTTAACGGAACCAGTATAACTCGCATTAGAATGTTAAAAGTAAAAAGCTAAAAACAAGAAGCTGTCTAACAGTTACAGCCGACTTTCGTCGACTGTAACTTGGTCATAACATAACGAAAACTGGATTTTCTTGAGTCCAAAACGTGTTATTTCGAAATACACTTCTAATGGCGCTAGAATCACAACTTTTAGATGTCGTTTAATATTTTAAACGAATTATTTTGTTTCATTGGTCAAAGCTACCTTTTTCTGCAGAATTTGTGTGTTGTGTTTTACGTCATATCACGGTGAATACTTGGAGTTAGGTCATGAAATTTATACAGTAGATGGTCTTAGGTGTCTATACAAATCCCAACTAGAATTACATTTTTAAACGAATTTTATCCGTGAGCTGCAGTCAGAAAGTGACAAATCTGATTGCTGCTTAGTAAATGATTTTTATAAATTGTTCTGTAAAGAGTTAGGCCTTAAAAATTTAATATAATGCCAACCCCGCTGAGGGTACCTCCCAGAAAAAGATCATAATTTTTTCAATAATGTAAGTATGGTAAATGAGCTCCCTAAAACAGCCTAATTTCAGTGAAATTGCTATGTATTATTTATAAGCTTATAAGAGTCGTACTTGCTATATTAAGTGTCCATACTTGCTTAGTGAATGTATAAATAACATATGTCATGTCACAGGTTATATTGTAAACAAGTGCATGAAAATCACACCATAGAATATTATGTGACAACTTGTTTGCGTGCTAATTGCTAGATACGTGTAGAACTTATGAGCTTTGCTTAAACACACTAATAACCCTATGGGTATCATAATAGGTCGTGGTTGACTACATCAACTTATAAAGCATTTTAGTCTTACCTAGCAAAACTAAGGTGAGTTCACAACTCTTTTCTAAAAGCATGTATCCCAGGTTTGGGATAACACCTTTTACGGTATCGCTGGTTGGGAGCTACGTGTGCGTTCCTTGTGGGAACCACTGAGACATACGATCCACTAAAGGTGGATAGTACATTTGGACTAAACGACAACTCTATCATGAAACTCCCTACACATTATAACAATTAGCTTGTCGGGTTGGCAGGCGAGGTATTAGTTGATAGCACTATTAGGTTTTACAAACCTCACCCCGTGCTGGGAGCCGGGCGTGAACTATTGACCTTTCCTACGGCATCAATGCGGATAGACATTGATGAAGGGCATAAAAACTTAGGGCATAAAAACTTACTATGTCAGTTTTCGGTATCTACACAATTTAGTCATGTGATGAGGGTTAGCTACCCGAGTCATACTTAATTCAAAAACATTGTGAACTTTACTTTTGCCAAACTCAAATTTGTGAATTTGCCAACTTTATTGTTGACACGTAGTTGCATGCTTTGGAGGTCCTTAGGTACCGCTATGGATGGGCGTTGCAATCGGCTGGAGTGGGTGGTTCGTTAAACTTTATGTTTTGAACATTTATTAAACTCATGGTTTTAAGTTTTGATGGGTTTTACTTTACTTTTTCCATTGCAACATAAACTGTGTTTTGGACAATTAAAATTTATCACTAATCATGTTATCTGTGAGGTTTTAGGAATTGAAATAGTAGGTTCAACATGATTAGTGGCTAGATCCTGGTCAGTCACACGCCTTGCGGTTAAACTCTGCATGTGGAAATTGAGGGTGTGACACAAAGCCTTCAAGGGATGTGATCCCCCAATATTCGACAGTAAAAAGGACGCCACGACCACTTTTCTGTGGATCCACGAAATGGAAGTTGTTATTAACATCAGTAGATGCACGCCCACACAAGCAGTCATGTATGCCACTCACTCGTTTAGGACTAAGCCACTGTTCTGGTGGGATAATGTCAAACAAGCCAAAGGACTTGGAGTTACTTCTGCTTTAACTTAGAATGAGTTAATGGAGCTTATTATGGAGAAATTTTGTCCTGAAATCGAAAAAGACAAAATCGAAAGAGAGTTTATATAACTACAAGCTAGGAAAATAATGCATCGTCAGTACACAACCAAATTTGATGAAATGGCTAGGTTACTCCCTGAGCATGTAACACCTGAAGCCAAGAGGGTAAAAAGGTATGTGCAAGAGTTACCTCCTCGCATTCGAGAATTGGTCAGGATGTCTGCCCCAAAAACCTATGAATCCGCAATTGCGTTAAGTGCAATTGCATATGAAGAAGAAGGCCAGATAACGACTGACAATAAAAGGAAGCGAAACGAGGAAGTAAACAGTCGATATAGAGAGAGAGAGAGAGAGAGAGAGAGAGAGAGAGAGAGAGAGAGAGAAAGTTTTCAAGGAATAGGGGAAACTTTGTCGATAGGCAAGGTAAATATGTTAAGAATGGAGCAGGGAGAAGGTCACAAGAACCAAAATGTTTAAGATGTCCTCATGAGAATCATGTATGGAAAAATTGTCCAAAGAATAGATGCTTCAACTGTTGGGAGTATGGACATCTACGAAGTGACTGCCAGAAACCTCCCCAACCAAAGCCTGAAGAAAATCAAAATAAGGCGAGGGGTCGATCATATGTGTTAAAAGAAGTCGGGGATGGAACCATAACCGGTAAGTTCCTTGTTAATAATATATATGCAAAAGTATTATTTGATACCGGAGCAAATAGAAGCTTTCTTTCAACTGCCTTAGTGCCTTACTCGAACTTAGTACCACAAACCCTTGAAAATGCATATATAGTCGAGAAAGCCAGGGGAGAGCAAGATAGAATCACCCACATCTTTACGGATTCTGTTATTAATCTAGTTAAAAATGAATTCCCTATAAACTTTATGCCGACCACTTTGACTGATTATTACGTCATTATTGGGTTGGATTGGTTAAATAAGAATTGTGCTCACCTTGATTGTGAACATAAAACGATGTCATTGCGTAAGCCAGATAGAGGAGAGCTACTAGTTAATGGAAATGATGAAAACCCTAAAACCGGAATCATCTCTGTAATAAAAGCTATAAAATATATCCAGAAAGGAAGTATTGCCTTTCTCGCATCTGCAGTAGATGCTAAGGAGGAGAAGCAAGTCAATGAAACCCCTGTAGTGTGTGACTTCCATGACATATTTCCAGAAGATCTACCAGGACTCCCACCTGAACTCCGGATAGAGTTTCGCATTGACTTAATACCTGGTGCTAACCCAGTGGAAAAGGTTCCTTACCGTTTAGCCCCTTCGGAAATGAAAGAACTTATGAAGCAGATTGACGAACTTTTGGAGAAAGGCTTTATCATACCAAGTTCCTCACCTTGGGAGCACCGGTGTTACTCGTTAAGAAGAAAGATGGTTCAATGCGTATATGCATTGATTATGGTGAATTAAACAAGTTAACTATCAAGAATAAGTACCCTCTCCCAAGAATAGATGATTTATTTGATCAACTGCAAGGAGCCAACTACTTTTCAAAGATTGACCTTCGATCAGGGTACCATCAACTAAAGGTATGGGAGGAGGATATTCCTAAGACAACCTTTAGGACGTGTTAGGGGCATTACGAGTTTTTGGTTATGTCTATTGGACTAACTGATATGCGCAAAATGCAACATATAAATTATATCAAATGTGGCATAAAACTAACCCTTTTTTAGTACTAATGTTGGAAAAAGTGTGCTTTTGTCTTCCTTTTGTATTTTCAGGATTAAATGAGCTCAAATTAACAAAAGAAGCAAAAAGACAGCAAAATCTAACATAAATACAAGAAAAGGAACAAAAGTGGAATGCCCGACTCCTCAACAGCATCTTCCCAAGCAAAACCAAGAAAACAGAAGACTGAACACGCCCCGTGCTCAGCGAGCACGGGGCCGTGCCCAAGAAGCAGCAGAAAAGACAAACCTTTAGAAGCTTCTATTTCCCACCACGGGGCCGTGCCCAATGGACACGGGGGCGTGGTCAGACTCCTTGGCACACGACCTCTCTCACACTTCACCCACCACCCACCACCACCATAACACCATCATCCACCACCTTCATCCATTGTCTATCTTAGAGTGTGTGAGTCGTCTCGGGATCCAAGATTGATCGTAAGAGTTCTTGAAAATCAAAGGCCATGTTTGCCTAAGTCTCTTACATCACTTGGTGAAGACAAGTGTTTAGTGTAATACTTTTTATGTTTAATCTTTTGCACTTTTTAATTGGTTTTGTATTAATGACTTTAATTACAAGTTTCTTATGTTGAAGGTGATTCTTCCTTATCGTTTGTCCGTGGTGTCTTGGCATTATTTTACTGTCTATATAAAATAAAAGATTTTCACCATTCATATCTCCACGGTCTATATTGAGGTATATTGACTACCTGGTCGGGGGTTAAGGGAACGGTTTGGTAAGAGTCTTGCCATTGTTCAGCGTTTAGAGATCCTGCAAGGGACCTGGGTCAAATTTATTAGGACCTCCTTCAATACCCAAAGGTATTGGATGGCGAGGGTCCAAACTCTCTGATCCCCTCATAAGTTAAACTACTATTAAAACTTTAACCCAGCTACTTAGGACTGTATCCCTGCTGACTCAGACTACTTAGCTGAGGGCAACGTCGCCTTCAAAAGAGGGGCCTACCACATTATGCATTAATAACTTAATTAATTATCTTTCAATAATCCGACCCTTTAGGATTGTATCCTTGCTGACTCAAACTACTGGGTTGAGGGTAACGTCGCCTTCAAAAGAGGGGCCTACTACAATAACTAAAGATAATCTCTTAAAGAAGTGCAAAAGTGCGAAAATAATCAAAGGTTAAACTAACACATGAGTCGGATCCAAGTGATTCATCTTGTCTATCTGTTTTTATTTTTATTTTTATTTTCAGCATTTTAGTTAGTTTTATTTTCTTAGTTTAAAATCTTTTTCTAACATTTTGATTTGATTAGACGTTGAGGATAAACCGGTACTAAAAGTTCTTGTGTCCTTGGACGACCTTGGTATCTTACCAACACTATACTACGTCCACGATGGGTGCACTTGCCCATATGTGTGTTTAGTGTTAGTAAATATCGTGTTTTATAAATTTAAAACTTGGCTAAAAAGTGTAAAAGGGCTTAAAATACATACCTAAAACATATACACACTAACACACACATCAAGTTTTTGGCGCCGTTGCCGGGGACACAAGGATTTTAAGAAAGCTTAAAATCAACGACCTAATCTATTTTTCAAAACCTTTTTAAAACGCACGCACATTTTTCTGCATTTTAGTTTAGTTTGCATTTACAGTAGCCTGAACACGGGGCCGTGTTCACTGAACACGGGGCCGTGTTGCATATTTTTAGCTAGATACCCAGATACAGAGTCTAAACACGGGGCCGTGCTCACTGAACACGCCCCCGTGCTCAACGAGACCAGTAACATTAATTAAAACTCCCAGATACAGACCCTGAACACGGGGCCGTGTTCACCAAACACGGGGCCGTGTCCAGCTTCTGTTTCCGACTTTATTTCTGTTTTCTGGTCCCGAGACTCAGTTGTGGTCTGTTGAGTGATTCCTATGGATCAATACTCAGGAGGCTACAATTACACCTATGAGGAGGATGATTATATGAGAGAATATTGCACTAATTGTGGTAACCCTCACTCGGTACAATGTTGTAACTTATTTCAACCATCCAATTCATACAACTATTATGAGGAGCCCAGGTACGAGCCATCGACTTCATACACATCCTATGAAGACCAGAGGTATGAACCTTCTCACTCATACTCATAATTTTGATGAACCAAGGTATGAACCTTCATACTCATACTTTGAGGAGTCAATATATGAGCCACCACCTTCATATACTTATTATGAGGAACCATGGCGTGAACAACCCACCTCATATGAGTACTATGAAGAACAAAATTACGACCCTTATCCATCATATGCTTACAATGAAGAACAATGGTATGAACCATCTACTTCATATGGGTACTATGAGGAACCAAGGATCGAACAACCGGATTCAAGCTTTGAGGATCCCGATCCTTACTCTATCACCGACATAGCCGATAGGATAGTAGAAAAACATAAAACTATCGAACATTACATAAAAGAATCTCGTGCAAGGGAAGAGGAGTCCCGCGTAAGAGAAGAATTAAATAAAGAAACGATAGTTGAAGAGTTAAAAATGGAAGAACAAACAAGTGAAAAACCGACTCATGAGTTAAACAACGAAAGAGGTGAGGCCGATAACGTTAAAATCCAAGAAGAGTCTAATTTCGAAAAAATTAATCTCTTGTCACCTTCTTTTGAAAATCATTGTTTAGTGTCAACTCATGCTAAGTTTTTAAAGGAGCTAAACACTAACGCTAAAATTGGAGAAATGGTAAGTGTTAAGTTAACTAATGATCAAACTTTGCTAATAAAAGAAGATCCTTTTGAAATAAACATTACACCGGTTCCATGTTTTTTTTTTCAAAATTCATTTATTAGTAATGTCACTATTGATAAAGATCTTTGTGTTAACATAATGCCCAATTACATTTTCGAAAAATTAAGTATTAGTGATTTTGCTCCATTTCAAATACCCATTTTTCTATCCAATCGGAAAGTAATAAAGTCAATCGGTCTAGTTGAGGATATCTTGGTTCAAACAGATCAATTGGTTATTCCAACCGAATTTGTCATCCTCGATGACGCTCCTCTAGTGTTGGGAAGACCTTTTGTAAAAACTCATGAAGCTTTGAAAAACCGGAAGTTTAATAATCTACCTCTTCAATTAGGGGCATTCAAAAGGAGCATAGATATTGAGCGTTCAATGAAATATCCTTTTGGCAATAATGACCCCCTAATTGAAGATGAAGCTGAGCCACCCGATACAAGTGAAAAAGTTGACCACTTTGTTGAAGAAGAGGTCGCCATAGAACAAACCTTTAAAGTTCTTGATTTAGATGAGCCCCAAAATAACGAGTCTCCTAAAGACCCACCTCTTGAGCTCAAAGAACTTCCAAAACGTTTGGAATATGCTTTTCTAGACAAAGATGGTGGTTCTCCTGTAATTATTTCATCTAAATTAAATAGTATAGAAAAGGAAAAATTAATTAAATTCTTGAAAAAACATAAAAATGCGATCGCTTTGAAGCTTGTAGATATAATAGGAATAAGCCCTTCCATGTGCACGCACAAAATTCTAATGAACGATGACTACAAATCCGTGATACAACCACAAAGGAGAGTAAATCCAAATGTCCAAGAAGTGGTTAAAAACGAGGTCATCAAACTGCTTGACGCCGGACTTATTTATCCTATCTCCGATAGTCCATGGGTAAGTCCAGTCCAAGTAGTCCCAAAGAAGGGAGGTATGACGGTAATAACTAATGAAAATAATGAATTAATACCAACGAGAACCGTCACAGGATGGAGAGTATGTATAGATTACAGACGATTAAATGAAGCAACGAGGAAAGACCACTTTCCTTTGCCCTTCATTGATCAAATGTTAGAACGACTATCTGGTCATAAATTTTACTATTTCTTGGATGGATTTTCAGGTTACTTTCAAATTCCAATAGCACCTGAAGACCAAGAAAAGACGACTTTCACATGTCCCTACGGAACATTCGCTTATCGACGCATGCCATTTGGTCTATGTAATGCCCCCGCAACTTTCCAACGTTGCATGGTGGCCATTTTCCATGACATGATAGAAAAGACAATGGAAGTCTTCATGGACGACTTTTCTATCTTTGGAGATTCATACGACCAATGCCTCGATAACCTCGAACGAATGCTATCCCGATGTGAGGAAACTAACCTCACCCTTAACTGGGAAAAATGCCATTTCATGGTAACAGAGGGAATAGTACTCGGTCACAAGATCTCAAGCGAAGGAATGGAAGTTGATCGAGCAAAGATTGACACAATTTCTCGATTACCTCCACCATCCTCCGTTAGAGCAATCAGAAGTTTCTTAGGGCATGCCGGATTTTACAGACGGTTTATCAAAGACTTTTCAAAAATTTCAATACCTCTAACAAAATTATTTGAAAAAGATGCGCCTTTCATCTTTGACAAGGATTGCAATCAAGCGTTTCTAACCCTCAAGGAAATGCTAGTCAATGCACCTATCATGATAGCGCCCGATTGGAAATTACCTTTCGAAATCATGTGTGATGCAAGTGACTTTGCTGTTGGAGCTGTCTTGGGACAAAGAAAAGAAAAGCATTTTCACCCAATTTATTATGCTAGTAAAACACTTAATGATGCACAAGAGAATTACACAACTACTGAAAAAGAATTACTAGCCGTGGTATTTGCTTTTGATAAATTCCATTCTTACCTTGTTCTTTCTAAAACTGTAGTCTATACAGATCATGCAGCTATCCGATACCTCTTCAGGAAACAAGATGCCAAACCCCGTTTGATCTGGTGGATTCTACTCCTTCAAGAATTTGATATCGAAATCAAAGACAAAAGAGGAGCAGAAAACACAGCGGCAGATCATCTTTCGCGCCTAGAAGACCCAGCTTTGGAGGCAACCAGGGACGAACAAATCAACGAAAAATTTCCAATAGAGTCCCTGGAGATGGTGGAATACAGACAAAAACCATGGTATGCCGACTGTGCTAATTACTTAGCTAGCGGTATAGTCACCAAGGGATGGCCACATCACCAAAGAAAGAAGTTCTTTGCTGATGTAAAGCATTACTTTTGGGAAGACCCTTATCTTTTCAAAATGTGTGCTGACCAACTCATCCGAAGGTGCGTACATGGGAACGAAGCAAGAAGGATTCTCCGCCATTGTCATGAAGGTCCATACGGAGGACATCATGGTACTGCCAGTACAGCACGAAAGGTATTTGATTTAGGATTTTATTGGCCGATCATTTACAAAGATGCGAAAAATCTTGTCAAGACATGTGATGCTTGCCAAAGAACAGGTAATATTTCTTCCAAAAATGAAATGCCACAAAATGGCATTCTCGTTTGTGAAATTTTTGATGTGTGGGGACTCGATTCCATGGGACCTTTCCCACCGTCAAAAGGAAACAAATATCTACTTGTGGCAGTTGATTACTTCCAACAAATGATGGAAGAGTTGTGGTAAAATTTCTGAAAAAATTATTCTCTCGTTTTGGAACGCCTAAAGCATTAATAAGTGATAGAGGTACCCATTTTTGTAACCATCAACTCGAAAAAATCTAAACAAGATATGGAGTCTATCATCGGGTCTCAACAGCGTATCACCCTCAAACAAACGGACAAGCCGAAGTGACTAATAGAGGTTTAAAACGAATACTTGAAAAAACCGTAGGATTAAATAAAAAGGAATGGGCCGATAAATTAGATGATGCTTTATGGGCATTTCGTACTGCTTATAAAACCACTATAGGCACAACCCCATATAAGCTCGTCTATGGAAAAAGTTGTCATTTGCCGGTAGAAATAGCTCACAAAGCCTACCGGGCAATAAAAAATGTAAACTTAGATGTGGATATTGCAGGTAAAAATCGATTTTGTCAAATAAATGAATTAGACGAACTAAGGAATTATGCATAATCTAACTCGGAAATTTATAAGGAAAGAATGAAAAACTTACACGACAAGTACATTAAACCTAATGAATTTCGAGTAGGAGATCAGGTTCTATTGTTTAATTCACGACTGCGATTATTTCCGGGTAAACTAAAATCTAGGTGGTCAGGACCTTTTTCCATCATCCATATTTTTCCTCACGGTGCAGTAGAAATTAAATCTCGAAATGGAATCCCATTCAAAGTCAATGGCCAACGGCTGAAACTCTATCAAGGATCCATTGAGGATGAAGAGGGAGAAATCTAGCTCCAAATGGTTGAAGACTAAAGGCCTCAACATCATACCTGGTAAGTTACGAACAAGCGGGTAAACATCGAAAACGGTAAGTCTTCGAACCAAGTTTCTGGGAAAACAGGGCACTCACACGTGCACTTAAAAAAATTAACTTTGTTCGGCACGGGGCCGTGTCCGCGCAACTGTCGGGATAAAAACCCCCTTTTTCACAAACAGTTTCATTCCACACGCCCCGTTTCCCTAAAAATGCTCTGGTCCAGGCGATTTTCGGCAGATTTTCGACGTCTCCTCTCATTCTAACAATATCAAGGTATGATTCAATCATCATTAGTAGTTAGATTAGTTACTTGCATGTAGTTAAAACATCAAAAATTTGGGAAAAAATCTAGGGTTCTTTAAGTTCATCCGGATCAAACCTCAAATTTTTGACATAATCTGTTAGCATTAGTTTAGATTAGTATAATAGGAAGTAAATACACTTATATTGCTGATAGATTTGCCCGATTTCTCATAAAAACCCCAAACCCTTGTTTTTAAACCGAAAAAGATAAAATCGAAGGGGTAAACGGTTTGTTTTGGGAAAAAAGGCACTTGGGGTTTTATTTTCGGGGGAAACCGCTCCTACTTGGCCAAAAATTTTCAGATTTTCGGGACCGGAACGAAAAATGCAAATTTTGAGTAATAGAAGCCTGGACACGGGGTCGTGCCCGCTGAGCACGGGGTCGTATCCAGCTCACTGTTTGCAGTTTTCTCCGAAAATTCCACTGTTTCGTGCTAACTTTTGGTGTAATCTTTCAGATGTCGAAGAAGTTCACGAGATTCAACGCTAATGAGCTCGATGCTAGGGCCAGATATGATACGCTTCAAACAAGACCCGAGGAATACCCAAGGCAAGCATGCACGGACCTGTTAATCTTGGTGAACCAACTTGACCGCTTCAACAACCTGGTTACCGGCCCGCTCAGGGTTGCTTTGACCACTCGACTCCGGTCGGTACACGAATGCACCATGGAGTTCTACAGCACCTTCACTTTTGATTCAAGAACCAACCCTTTTGATGACGATGCGGTTGAATTTCGTTGTGGGGGAACAAGATACTCTATATCAATGGCGCAATTCGGGGCAGTAGTGGGGTTGTATACGGAAGAGGATGCGGGAAATGAGGAAAATACCGGGGGAATGCGTGAGATTGATGAGAATGAACGCCAGGCTGCATGGGCTCAGATTGGTGATGGGTTTTACAATCCGAGCAGTACTAAGAGCACTAAGCTAAGGGATCCGCTCTATCGCTACATTCACAGGCTCCTTACTTACTCTCTTAGTCAGAGACATGACAGCAGCGGCGTTGTTGGGTTGAGAGATTTGGTAGTCCTCCACTGCATTCACACCCGAAGATCCCTCGATGTTCCATTTCTCCTACTCCGGAACATGCATCTGAACTGACTTGCTCATGCACCAACCCCTATCTTCTACGGGGGATGGGTGTACCGCCTCTTCAAGCACTTCACGAAGATCCCTAGGTCCTTCCAGAGATGCCCATGGTCAGGACGGGTCGATGTGCACATTTGTCGTGCGATGAACCTAATCTATGAGGCGGAAGATGGGTCGGTAAGCTTTCAAAGGATGCAAGGCCATGCATGGAACCCACAAGAGGCGCTAGTCCTTCACGCTCCACCTCCCCAGTACCAGTACCAACCCCATGGTGATCCGGGCCAATCCTCCTCACAAGGGGGTGGTTTTCCTAACTTTCAAAGTTTACATGATCTTTTGCAGGAAAACCTTATATGCACCAGGAACACCTACAACCTTGCCAACAACACATACCACCGGGTCGGGGCCATTGAAAGAAACATCACCGATATCCAAGACGACATCGGGAACATCGAGAGTATATGGCGGGTCATGGGGGAGGAGGTGATGACAGTGATGAAGACATGGACTAGGAGGGTGAAGAAGGAGTAGGAGTGGACGGTTGGTGAGCCCACAGGTTAATTTCCCTTTCTATCAGACAATTTCCGGCCTGCGTGCCGAAGTGTTGAACAATTTACTTTCCCTAACTTATTTTTATTTTCTGCTTTTGTTTTTACTTTTAACTTGATGGTTTGATGTTTGACTTGGTAATTTACTGTAGGATCGGTTTTGGCACCGAACGAGTCGTTCAGAGGCTTTCTCCTTGGTTTCAGGTGCGGAATAACAAGAAACTAAGGTAGAAACAGCAGGCAAATCACTTTTAACTACTTGTTTATTGATTTCAAACGTTTACATCTCAAATCTCGTACCAGCAGCACTTCGGCACGATTTCTACACCCTGTTACAACTGAGATCGCTCATCGGACTATTTATAGAGCACTGGGACCGCTTATTGGACAGGCCCAATAAGCGGCCCATGACATTGGAGCGGCCCAACATTGACACAAAAGCGGCCCATATTTATGACACATGAGCGGCCCACCAACGTCCATTCGAGCGGTCCAAGATGTTACCACTCGAGCGGTTCATCCCACTTACCGTTCGAGCGGTCCAGCCCACTACATGACCAAAAGAGCGATCCACCTATCTAATTTTGACTCTAAAAGCGGTCCAATCATCTAAAACCTATACATTTCACTATTTCTCGTATTTCGAGCCCAGATCTAAAGTTCTAAGACAATGACTCGATACAAGACGTAATCAGCAGATGTAGTGCACCAACAGACTCCCCCTCTGATGTTGATGGAGTCGACTATCGAGTCACACCAATGCTGTCTTCAGTTCTTCAGTCTTGATCAGTCTTCGGGCTTCTCTCTCTTTATCATTCTATCATTCTAAGACTCGAACGAAGATGTAGTCGACAGACAACTGCACTAACAAACTCCCCCTTGGATGTTGACGGAATCTTTAGTGAGAGTCTTCAAATACTCTTGTTCGAACAGAATCCCAGAGGATCTGTATTTTCTTCAGAATCTTCAGGCTCCCCCTTTCGTCAAGCTTCCGTGCTTTTGGGATCGACGCCTTGCTTTTCAGATACAAGCTCCTTTAGTGTTGAGCTCGTCTTCAGACTTCCCCTTAGACTCTGCTATCGGGATGGTAGTCTGGCTTTTCGTAGCAACAAATTCAAAACCTGCACATCTCAACCACTCTATTACAAACCAATAAAGTTGTGATTCAACTTAATGAATCAACTAAACATTTCGATTTAACCAACCTGTTTGTTCATCATGTTTAGCCTTTGAGATTTTTAATATCAGCTTTTCAATATCAGTTGTCGAAAATCTTTTTGGATTTTTCAAAATAAGAAACATGAATGCAAAGACAGAAATTAAATGCGGAAATGAAATATGTAAAAACATATTTTTTGTGAGTTTGTGTAAGAGGATCATATCAGTTTTTGAGACACATCACAAGCACCGTTAAGCTTTTAGACATTTTAAGTTCTAAACGATTCACGTTGATTGACGATATTGTTGTCCACTTAAGCTCAATCTAAAAACTTTCGAAATGCTTACCGATACGTTAAGGTATATTAATTATGCACTAAGTTCTTATGGACCCCACGATCTCAGCATATCCCCTCATCATGCAATACACTAACTCAAGTAATGCCTTTAAACTTTCATCAACTGTGATTTGTGCGAAAACAAAGCAGAATGTTTAAACATTAACAATCAGGTCGATACTTCCGTATACGCAGAGAAAGTCCAATGTTTAAACAAAATAAGAAAATAAAACAAGTTGAAGTTGTTTAGGCTTTAACCACCAGGTCGATACTTCCGTATACGCAGAGGAGGTCCAAAGCTTAAACGAAACACCAAAGAAAATAAAGCAGAACGTTTAGGCAACAACATCCAGGTCGATACTCCCGTATACGTAGAGGATGTCCGATGCTTAAACAAAATAAAGAAATCAAACAAGTTTAAATCTTTGCAAAATGAAATGCACAATCACAGCGATTTTTCAGCAAAGTAGTGAAAGTTCACAAACTTAACCAGTTTTATGTCTTTCGACGATCAGCGATTACTGAGCAGGCACACAGTCAAGAAGGACAAAACTAAGTACTATGCTTTCAACCATGTTTCCCACTAGAACTAGGCTTTTTCATTTATATTTGTATCGTTATCGCAAATCTACTAGTCTAGCTGAGCCTATCGTCACATCTTTAGTGAGATCGTTTATCACATTTGACATTTCATTTCTTTAGCATGCTGTGATAGTCCACTGATTTACTATCATTTCCTCTTTTATCAACAAAACTCATTTTTAAATTTTTCGATGTTTTTGACTTTTTCAAATTTTCTAATTTTTTTAAAATTTTTCTCCCCCTAAAATCAAAATATGTTTCAATTTTGATTTTCTGAGAAAATTTGAAACAAACTGTACAAACTTGACAACTTGATGAGAATCACTTCAATTCTCCATCCACTTGGCGTAAACAATCAGAACTCCCCCTCACAACAAACTATTTTCCCATTATGATTTCAAAACACTTAAGTTTGTTTTAATCAAAATGGTTTTTCCGGAAAATTAGTTTTGTGTGACATTTCATAAACACGGGGTTTCATCACATTGTTTTTCAAATTACCATTTGTAGGAAAGATGAATCAAGTACAACTTAATGTCCCTGATTTATCTTTTGAAAGACGAAAAATCACCAGAGTGAAATTTCTCAAGAAAAGTGCCGATTCATGTTCCACGCTTACCAACCTGGGAACTCCAGCAAGTCAGGTTTTTCATTTGAAAAGTTTCACCCAAGCCTGACTGTCCTTGGGTGATTTTGAATTCTTTTTCAACAATGGTGGAAAGTTTTTCTCATCCATTGCTAAACTAGAATTCTCGACATTTACCTCAACACATGGCTCTTCTGGCTTTAACGAACCAGAATCATTGCCTGACTGTGGCTTGTCTGACTTTGATGAGCCAGATTCATCGCCTGAAGGTGGCTTATCTGACTTCGGCATGTCAGATTCATCGCCGACCTTTTCCTTCTTCTTTTCCTCTTTTGTCCTCAGATTTGTATCTGATGAATTCTTTTTGCTTGTCTTTACAGCTGAGGGAGTAGATTCATCAGAACTTTTATTCTTTCCAACGGATGAACCCGAGGACAAAATCTTCTCCAGATATTCTCTCGCTTTTTTTCTCTTCTTCCTCAGTCGGTCTTTCTGCCCCTGAGAAAGTTTAACTTTCGTCTCTAGAACTTTCGGTTGTTGAACTTTTGGTTCTCGAACTTTTAGTTCTTCGGGCTTGACCTTGACTGGAATTCTTGCCACTTTCTGAGACATAACCCTTGATCTTCCCATTGATCTCCTCGGGCAATCTCGGGCAATATGACCTTTGATATTGCAGTTATAGCACCTCCTGGTCTCATATCTCCAGTACTGGCAATTAACAGCAATGTGTCCATGATAGCCGCAGCTGTAACACATTCTGTTATCGTACCAGTTATCACCGTTGTACCAAACACTCAAGTCGTAACTGTAATGCCCATAAATTTAAAATCATTTTTATAGAAATAAAAAGAATAATAGTAATTATTTATTAAGGAAACCCTAAATGAGACACCCAAGTAAATTAGCATGAACCCTAAAAATTTTTAGAACAATCGGAATCAGGATCAGGGCCCCTAAAACTCAGGGGGGGCAAAACCCTAGTTACGATTATCTAAATAACTTGCTGGCCGTTTTGAATTTTACAATTTTATCAACTCAGCTAAGCTACTTAGACACGAAGCTACCTATAGAAAATAGGTGACCACTCGCGTAGCGCGACACGTATAGGGGTTACCCCTCGCGCTACGCGACAGGGACAAATTTCGCCTAACATAAATTACCAATAGCGTAGCGCGACGCCTACAAGTGATACCCCTCGCGCTACGCGACGGTGTCAAAATTCGGGTATAAATAGAGGAGTCTGGGACTTGATTTCTGGCACAAAATCGACGGAAAAACTCACAATATACACAGAGTTATCGTCGTTTTACTTCAATTAACACATACACTATTATCGAGGTGCTGCCGCAATCAGGGTAATTACTCGATCGCTATTACGATTCATTGTCCGGAATCAATATATCCCAAAGAATATCTAAGTGCTGCCCATATTTGGGTTATGCTTCATCTATCATCGGTAATCCGATGACTGAGCCGAAGCAGTGTACTTTATCGTTGTCGATGATTCGATATACGAGCCGAAGTACTGTACTTTATCGTTTGTCATTTTGATAAATGAGCCGAAGTATTGCACTTGGACATTCATTGTCCAAATTGATCTCGGGGAATTATCGTAATCGTTGTATTGATCACTAACTCTGTTTTGTGTGCATTATTGTGAAATTAGGTTAAAAGATTAATCAGTAGTCTAAACTCTGCCCATATAAATCTAAAACATTAGCATAAGGTAGCTTCACTTTGGAGTTATTAAGGTACGGATCCTTACCCCACTCTTTATTGCTTCATATTCAAAAACCACTAAATTACTATATCTGTTAAAAACTCCTCACGTCTTTGATTATCGATTCATTTGACAGTCCGTTCGATTCCTATCCTAAACATTTGATTTAACTTTCATGTCATGCGATAGTATTATGTTGTTATACTCATTATCGCATGTTCCAATATATGTTCCGTTTTGTTATGAAAATAAGTTTTATAAGTTATGTGAATAAGACCATTTGTACTCTGATACCCTGAGTATCGCTTCTCGTGGAGTGTCCCACGAGCATGTTGTTGTGGCATCAACATCATGTGCTCCATCCGTGACGGAGAGATCAGTTCACGGCGTCTCTTAAGTACAAGTGTGGTACATAAGGCTATTAGGAGGCGTATGGATCGATCCTAGGATTTAAGTATAAGGAGGTGGATAACGGGTATGCCAATTCGCCATCTCATGTGATAACTATGCGGGAGTAGCTACCTGTGTATTGTCACGTTTTAAGTTTGCTCATGGGTACATCCGTAAGATATAATTATGAAATTTTGTTCTTGCATCGTATCATTTTCGCCTAAAAGTTCCATCCGGATAAGATTTCGTATGAAGCATTTATTTGGTATTTGAGCCTAAAATTCCGTACTGAGCATTCGGCTCATTCCGTAAACTTTTTGTATATACAGGTCCACAGGCTACTTTGGGAGGGGAAAAGAGAGAAGAATAAAGCCTAGGAATAAATCTGAAGATATTAGTTAAATAAGATGAATGTCTCCACTTGTATATTAGTCTTAACTTTAATGATCGTATGGTTGTGTCCTTATCAAATAAATAAATGGAATTATGACTTTTGTTATGTTACCGTTATTGTGACATGCCAGCCCTTCCGGGTTGGGGTGTTACAGCTATGGTATCAGAGCAAAGGCTCTTTCCTGTAGAAAACTTGAAGATAGTAATTAAGACCTGTGAGGAATGGGTAGATATCTATGATAGGATTCAACTTGATCTCTTATTTGATTTAACTCCTATGTCTATTCTTATAGATGCCTCCTCGTCGTCCGCCACGTAGGAATACTCGTACTAACCATGAACGTAACAACACTTCTTCGAATGAGACTCCAGTTGATCCAAACATAGTTAATGCTATCAACCAGGCTGTTGCTGGGTTGCTTCCAAACCTTGTTGCCCAAACAGCTGAGGCCGTTATTCAACAAACTCGTCATCCAGAACACACTAACACTAATCCAATCTCTGGTGGTCAAACCCGTGAGAATACCACGAACAATATTACTTATACTATAGACATATGGATTAGTAAATTTCAAAAACAAAAACCGAAATCCTTTAGTCACGCTACTAATCCAGTCGAAGCAAGAAACTGGATAGCTCACATTGAAAAGATCTTCGGAGTTCTTGGAGTTCCGGAGCAATACAAAGTTAGACTGGCTACCTATAAATTTGAAGATGACACACAAACTTGGTGGGAAGGATATAAGCAAGTCAAAGGAGGGGATGATTTTGACGCTAATCTTTCATGGGTCGACTTTCGTAATATCTTTTACGACAAGTATTTTTCGACCGCTGATAAAGAAGCTTATATCAGGGAGTATGCAGTGATTCGACAGGGGAGTGATGAACCAGCCTCTGAGTTCATTACTCGATTTTCAAGATTGGCTATTATTGTAGGAGATGTTGCAGGATCAGCAGAAGTCCAGGCTGAAAAATGCAAGTGGGCAGTTAATGATCGAATTCGGAAGTCGATCATGTACATAAAATTTAAGGATATCACCGAAGTTGCTGATGCAATCAAAACTTTTGAATTCGAAAGGAAAGAATTCCTATCTCGAACTGGGGATAATAAGAAGAGAAATAGAGAAGGCCAATTTAAGCAAGAAATCGGCCAATCATCCACTACACCACAGCAGCAAGATCGTAAAGTGCAAGGAAATCAAAACTCTGGAAATCAAGCACGTCCATGGCAACCTAGACTTCAAAACCCGAGGCCTGCTCAAAACCAAATTCAGTTGTATGCAGAACCTATTAGAGCTCAACCACTAAATCAACAAGTAAACCCGAATCAGATTACATATCCTCTATGTAATACTTGTGGTAAAAGACATCAGGGCGTATGTCACCGAAGTACAGGAGCATGTTTTAAATGTGGCCAAACTGGACACATGATCAAGGAATGTCCTAAGAAAGATACTAAGAAGAATCATCAACCCAATGTTGGAGGAAGAGTTTTCGCACTTTCTGCTACTGACGCTGCTAATGTTCCAGGTACTGTATCTGGAACCCTTCAGATTGGTGAACATAGTATCTATGTGTTATTCGATACAGGAGCGACTCATTCTTTAGTATCCCACTCGTTTACTAAGTATCTTCCGATAAGACCAACTCTCTTAGATCATACTTTAACCATTTCCACTCCCATAGGAACTTCGTCCGTAATCACTTACGTATATAAGGATTGTCCGATCCGTATTGAATCTATTGTGTGTAAGGCAGATCTATTTCCAATACATATGTGTGACTTTGATGTTATTCTAGGAATAGATTGGTTGTCTAGACATCAGGTAACTATAGATTGTCATTCTCGCCGTGTTATTTTCGGTAATCTTCATCATCCTGATATTATATATCAGGGAACTCAAGCTCATAAATCTCTTAAAATTATCTCTGCGCTTAAGGCTCGAAAATCCATATCAAACGGTTGTGCTGGATTCCTAGCATCGATTAAGGATATTTCTGCTAGTATTAAGAGTATTGATAGCCACTCCATTGTCCGTGAATATCCTGATGTATTTCCGGATGAACTTCCGGGATTACCACCCGACCGTCAGTTAGAATTCACCATCGACTTGATCCCTGGTGCCGAACCTATTTCTAAAGCTCCATACCGTATGGCCCCGATGGAACTAAAGGAGTTGAAGGAACAATTGCAAGAATTGTTAGATTTAGGATTCATAAGACCCAGTGTTTCACCTTGGGGTGCTCCGGTCTTATTTGTGAAGAAGAAAGACGGTAGTATGCGTTTATGTATTGACTACCGAGAGCTGAACAAGATTACTATTCGTAATCAGTATCCTCTGCCTCGCATTGATGATCTCTTTGATCAACTTCAGGGGGCTCAGTTCTTCTCAAAAATCGACCTGAGGTCTGGGTACCATCAACTAAAGGTCAAGAATGATGATGTTCCCAAGACCGCTTTTCGTACTCGATATGGTCATTACGAATTTTTGGTTATGCCCTTTGGGCTAACTAATGCACCCGCAGTCTTTATGGATTTGATGAATCGCGTATTTCACCAATTCCTAGACAAATTCGTTATTGTCTTTATCGATGACATTCTGGTATATTCTAAGAGTCGCGAAGAGCATGAAGCACATCTACATATAGCACTTGGAACCTTGCGGCATGAGAAGTTGTACGCGAAGTTTTCCAAATGTGACTTTTGGCTTAGCCAAGTGTCATTTCTAGGTCATGTCATATCAGCGGAGGGAATTATGGTAGACCCAACAAAGGTTGAAGCTATTACAAAATGGCCAAGACCCACTTCTGTTACCGAAATACGAAGTTTCTTGGGTCTTGCTGGCTATTACCGAAGATTTGTTGAAAAATTTTCGGTAATTGCTTTACCACTCACAAAACTCCTAAGAAAAGGGGTGAAGTACTCCTGGAATGAGGAACAAGAGAAAAGCTTTGAAGAATTAAAGAAACGACTCGTATCCTCTCCGATACTCGCTCTCCCTTCTGGATCAGGAGGTTACCAAGTCTACAGTGATGCCTCAAAGAAAGGATTAGGTTGTGTGCTAATGCAACATGGGAAGGTTATCGCTTATGCCTCCCGTCAGTTGAAGCCTTATGAAGTTAACTATCCTACACATGATTTAGAACTGGCCGCAGTCGTCTTTGCACTTAAGATTTGGCGACACTATCTGTATGGTGAAAGATGTGATATCTTTACCGACCACAAGAGCCTCAAGTATATATTTACGCAGAAAGAGCTAAATATGAGGCAAAGAAGGTGGTTAGAACTTTTAAAAGATTATGACGCAAATATTCAATACCATCCAGGCAAAGCCAATGTTGTAGCTAACGCATTAAGCCGAAAGAATTCCGGGACTATATCTTGCCTACAAATTCAACCTCATATTAGGAGGGATCTTGAAAGGATGAACATTTGGCTCCAGTTTAGTAAATCTGATGGATATCTAGCTAGAATGCAGATTGAACCCAACCTCATATCGCGGATCAAAAATGCACAAAAGCAAGATGGAGAACTTTGGGCAATTGTGCAAAATCTCGAGGTGGGTAAGCAATCTGAATTTAGTATAGACCATCAGGGGGTGATTTGGTGTGGCAAAAGACTTTGTGTACCCGATGACTCCACCCTTCGTGAGTCATTGTTAGCCGAAGCTCACAGCTCACCATTTTCAATTCACCCAGGATCTACCAAGATGTATAGAGATTTAAGACAGAACTTCTGGTGGAATGGCATGAAGGAAGACGTTGCTCGATACGTAAGTAAATGCCTCACTTGCCAACAAGTGAAAATTGAACACAAACGAGCAAGCGGTCTGTTGCAGCCATTGGATATTCCCATATGGAAGTGGGATGAAATCACAATGGATTTTGTTACTGGCTTACCTAAGACATTCAAGAAGAATGATGCTGTATGGGTTGTTGTCGATAGATTATCAAAGTCAGCACATTTTCTACCAATTCAGCAAGGATTTTCGGTTAATAAGTTATCCGAAATATTTCTTCAAGAAATTATTCGACTCCATGGCACACCATCTTCCATTGTTTCCGATAGAGACCCACGTTTTACCTCACGATTTTGGAAAGGCTTTCAGGCAGCTTGGGGGACACGACTAAAGTTTAGTACGGCTTTCCATCCACAAACAGATGGGCAGTCAGAACGTACGATTCAGACCTTGGAAGACATGCTCCGAGCATGTGCACTTGAATGGTCTGGAAACTGGGATGAATATCTATGTCTTGTTGAGTTCGCTTACAACAACAGTTGGCAAGCAAGTATTGGCATGGCACCCTTTGAGCTTTTGTACGGTCGGAAATGTCGTGCACCCATATGCTGGGATGAAGTCGGAGAAAAGATTATTGAAGGGCCAGAATTAGTTCAGATTACAAATGAAAAAGTCATTATAGCCCGAGAAAAACTGAAAGAAGCTCAGAGTAGACAAAAGAGCTATGCAGATCAAGATAGACGACCCCTCGAATTTAAAATTGGTGACCACGTATTCTTAAAGGTATCACCTTGGCGTGGTGTTCGTAGATTTGGAATTAAAGGGAAACTTAGTCCCCGTTTCATCGGTCCATTTGAAATCCTTGAAAGAATTGGAGAAGTGTCATATCGACTGGCTTTACCGCCTCAACTCTCTCACGTTCATAACGTTTTTCATATATCCTCTTTAAGAGGATATAATTATCATCCACTCCATGTCATTAGTTATCCGTTACTTTCAATTCACGAAGATTTGTCCTACGAAGAGGAACCAGAAGCCATCTTAGATCGACAAGAAAGGGTTTTACGTAGGAAAGTAATCCCGTTCGTTAAAATCCTTTGGAAAAATCACTCTGAACGCGAAGCAACATGGGAATCCGAAGAATCAATTCGTTCTCTATACCCTAATCTATTCTCGCAATAGAATTTTAGTCGAGTAACGGTAAATCTTGCTATCTGATATATGTTCATTTGTTTCTGTTTACGGTCATTTATGCTTTACCTTATGAGAAGATATTTTAGCTATAACTAAGTATATCTATGTAGGAAATTTCAGTACTAATAGTCACTCTAAGTATCTGAAAATCTCTATTAAACTTTTCATACGGTAAGATATCTTAGTAAGAAGGACCATTAAGGCACATATATAAGGTAATTGACAAGTATAGTCATAACCTTAGCTATGAATTTCAAATACCCATGTGTAGTTAGAAAATTCGGGTTATATAAGTTAGTAACTCTGCTAGGAAAGTTTCGTTTCTGTTACTTATACGATAGGTTATATTCTTATTTGCAAAATTTCGAGGACGAAATTTCTTTTAAGGGGGTAATAGTTGTAATGCCCATAAATTTAAAATCATTTTTATAGAAATAAAAAGAATAATAGTAATTATTTATTAAGGAAACCCTAAATGAGACACCCAAGTAAATTAGCATGAACCCTAAAAATTTTTAGAACAATCGGAATCAGGATCAGGGCCCCTAAAACTCAGGGGGGGCAAAACCCTAGTTACGATTATCTAAATAACTTGCTGGCCGTTTTGAATTTTACAATTTTATCAACTCAGCTAAGCTACTTAGACACGAAGCTACCTATAGAAAATAGGTGACCACTCGCGCAGCGCGACACGTATAGGGGTTACCCCTCGCGCTACGCGACAGGGACAAATTTCGCCTAACATAAATTACCAATAGCGTAGCGCGACGCCTACAAGTGATACCCCTCGCGCTACGCGACGGTGTCAAAATTCGGGTATAAATAGAGGAGTCTGGGACTTGATTTCTGGCACAAAATCGACGGAAAAACTCACAATATACACAGAGTTATCGTCGTTTTACTTCAATTAACACATACACTATTATCGAGGTGCTGCCGCAATCAGGGTAATTACTCGATCGCTATTACGATTCATTGTCCGGAATCAATATATCCCAAAGAATATCTAAGTGCTGCCCATATTTGGGTTATGCTTCATCTATCATCGGTAATCCGATGACTGAGCCGAAGCAGTGTACTTTATCGTTGTCGATGATTCGATATACGAGCCGAAGTACTGTACTTTATCGTTTGTCATTTTGATAAATGAGCCGAAGTATTGCACTTGGACATTCATTGTCCAAATTGATCTCGGGGAATTATCGTAATCGTTGTATTGATCACTAACTCTGTTTTGTGTGCATTATTGTGAAATTAGGTTAAAAGATTAATCAGTAGTCTAAACTCTGCCCATATAAATCTAAAACATTAGCATAAGGTAGCTTCACTTTGGAGTTATTAAGGTACGGATCCTTACCCCACTCTTTATTGCTTCATATTCAAAAACCACTAAATTACTATATCTGTTAAAAACTCCTCACGTCTTTGATTATCGATTCATTTGACAGTCCGTTCGATTCCTATCCTAAACATTTGATTTAACTTTCATGTCATGCGATAGTATTATGTTGTTATACTCATTATCGCATGTTCCAATATATGTTCCGTTTTGTTATGAAAATAAGTTTTATAAGTTATGTGAATAAGACCATTTGTACTCTGATACCCTGAGTATCGCTTCTCGTGGAGTGTCCCACGAGCATGTTGTTGTGGCATCAACATCATGTGCTCCATCCGTGACGGAGAGATCAGTTCACGGCGTCTCTTAAGTACAAGTGTGGTACATAAGGCTATTAGGAGGCGTATGGATCGATCCTAGGATTTAAGTATAAGGAGGTGGATAACGGGTATGCCAATTCGCCATCTCATGTGATAACTATGCGGGAGTAGCTACCTGTGTATTGTCACGTTTTAAGTTTGCTCATGGGTACATCCGTAAGATATAATTATGAAATTTTGTTCTTGCATCGTATCATTTTCGCCTAAAAGTTCCATCCGGATAAGATTTCGTATGAAGCATTTATTTGGTATTTGAGCCTAAAATTCCGTACTGAGCATTCGGCTCATTCCGTAAACTTTTTGTATATACAGGTCCACAGGCTACTTTGGGAGGGGAAAAGAGAGAAGAATAAAGCCTAGGAATAAATCTGAAGATATTAGTTAAATAAGATGAATGTCTCCACTTGTATATTAGTCTTAACTTTAATGATCGTATGGTTGTGTCCTTATCAAATAAATAAATGGAATTATGACTTTTGTTATGTTACCGTTATTGTGACATGCCAGCCCTTCCGGGTTGGGGTGTTACAGTAACATTGTTTGGCCTGGTGATATTCCTTCCTCAACTTTGCTGGATTTTGACGCTTTAGCACTGTGGTCTGACCTGCACCACTTATTACCAACATTTTTTGAGTTTTCATTTTTCAATTTTTGAAAATTTTGTTTTTGATTGGATGATCTATCTGATGAACTTTTATTATCTTTTTGTTTCTGTTCTGCTTTCTTCTTCAAAGGCTTTTGCTTAGAACATTCACCTTTTTCGGTCGATTGCAAAACAGTTTTCTGAAATTTTTCTTTCAAATTTAAAAACAATTTTTCTTTTTCTTTTTTAACATTTTCATCATCGGATGCATCATCACAATCTTCAACTTTGACAGAGTCAAAGTTTGTGACACAGTCACTTATTGGAACAGAGTTGATTGGTTTTGGACAAGGAATATTCAACTTGTCAGATGAAGTCACAAAACCGATCAACTTCTTTTCAAGTTCATCAATTTTGTTCCTCGAATTCTCAGCTTCCCTTTCAAGCTGAGATATTCTCCCAAAATGAGACTTGATTGTTTTTTCATTTTCATTTTTCAAATTTTCAAGAACAGATTTTTCATTTTCCAAAACATTTATCTGTTCTTGAAGTTTTACTTCATTAGCTTTCAGATTTTTGTTTTCAAGCTTAATCCAGAAATCCTCATCTTCTGACGATTTCTGTTTGTTTTCAAATTCTTTTTCTTTCTCTTTCAAAACCTTGTTTTCTGATGTCAAACTGTTCAAATTACCCAACAGTTTGTCATTTTCAACTTTCAGTTTCTCACAAATTTCCTGAATCATAAGAATCTGTTTATCATCAGCTTGCTTCTCATCTGTCAACTTCTTGATCTCCAATGCCAAAATTTTTGCACCTTTTTCGAGTTTGTCATTATATGTCTTAAAGTTGTCACATTTGAAACACACTGATGCATTCTTCACAGATTCTCCAACTTTTGAAGCCTTTTCTTCCTTTGCCCTTTGATCACCATTTTGGTTTTTCTTCTTTTCATCATTAATCCTTATCTGTGCTTCAATTCTTTCAACGAGTGCACCAAACGTCAGTTGAGAAAATTCTCCAGAACTCTTCAGGTTCAAGATGTAATCTTCCCATTCTTCTTTCGGTAAAGCACTGACAAATTTTTCAACCCATTCTGCTGGTTCTTTAGTTATACCAATTTCAGACATTGCACGAATAAGAAGTCTAAATCTCCTAATGATATCCTTAGTGTTTTCTCCTGGATCACCTGAAAACGAATCAAACTCTTTCCTTAATACTTTTCTTCTATCACATTCTTCTTGAGTCATGTTAAAGAAATTGAACTCCATGATTCCTTAACACGTTTTTCAAACACTGTGACGAATAAGCGAACCAGGTGTGACGGAAAAGTGAACTAATCAGCAATCTGACACAAAAGCGGATCAGATGGGCTAAAAGAGCGGACCAGAGAATAATGTGTCCGATAAGCGGTCCAGATAAGCTATCCGGATAACAAATAAGCGGACCAAGGTCGTCCGTATGAGCGGTTCACATAGTGAATTTTGAGCGGTCCAAAGTCAATTGATCGAATAAGCGATCCAACAATGTATGGATGAGCGGTTCAGAATTGTCCGAATTAGCGGTCCAAGGTCATTCGAACAAGCGGTCCACAATCAATTCCAATTTTGACCTACTTAAACTCCGAGTTTTGATCTGAAACTTTCCAGGGTTTGTCACAGTACTATTGCGCACAATCCCTGAGATTTTGAACAAATTTCAACCGTGAAAACTTCCCGAATCAGAACAAGAAAGTGTAGAAGTAAGAAAAAGTGACTAAATCCAGCTGATTTCTGCAGAGAACCTCCTCCTGAGCTCTGATACCACTTGTAGGATCGGTTTTGGCACCGAACGAGTCGTTCAGAGGCTTTCTCCTTGGTTTCAGGTGCGGAATAACAAGAAACTAAGGTAGAAACAGCAGGCAAATCACTTTTAACTACTTGTTTATTGATTTCAAACGTTTACAGCTCAAATCTCGTACCAGCAGCACTTCGGCACGATTTCTACACCCCGTTACAACTGAGATCGCTCATCGGACTATTTATAGAGCACTGGGACCGCTTATTGGACAGGCCCAATAAGCGGCCCATGACATTGGAGCGGCCCAACATTGACACAAAAGCGGCCCATATTTATGACACATGAGCGGCCCACCAACGTCCATTCGAGCGGTCCAAGCTGTTACCACTCGAGCCGTTCATCCCACTTACCGTTCGAGCGGTCCAGCCCACTACATGACCAAAAGAGCGATCCACCTATCTAATTTTGACTCTAAAAGCGGTCCAATCATCTAAAACCTATACATTTCACTATTTCTCGTATTTCGAGCCCAGATCTAAAGTTCTAAGACAATGACTCGATACAAGACGTAATCAGCAGATGTAGTGCACCAACATTTACGACGTTTGGTATTGTTTGGTGTGGTATATATTGCTAGAACAGGTACAAACAATGCTTAGAGTACTAAACATTATTACTACTAAAGCCAAGACAGGAAAACTAGAGAAAGAAACCTGTTTTTCAGCTTTGCAGACTGTCCACACGGGGTCGTGTCCAGCCGACACGCCCCCGTGCCCACCTCCCAGACCTATTGTTTGTTTAGTTTTCTGCAAATTTTTACCAAACACGGGGTCGTGCCCAGCCAACACGCCCCCATGTCCAACTTCTGTAAGTTTTCGTTACTGGCACCTGAACACGGGGCCGTGTCCACCCAACACGGGGCCGTGTCCAGACTGCCAGTAACATAAAATTTTGCTTTAAACACCATTTTACACATTCAATCAACCTAAAAACTTATTTTTGGGACACATTGAGGACAATGTGTAATTTAAGTGTGGGGGGATGCTAAAACCATGAATTTTGCAAGTCCTAATAACAAGCCTTACACAAAACTCTATCGGAACCGCTAATCACCCCAAATTTTTTCCAAACATTTTCACTTTTTTTACTTGTCTAAGTTTAAGTTGGGAATTCAAGTCTTAACAAGGTTATATTTTTACAAATTTACAACCGATAGCGTCGTGATAAAAAGAACCAACATAAGAAAATTATGAAAAGGCATGACAAACTTAGTTAAAATTCGATTATATATACTTGATCACATAAAAACCCTTTTCCAACAAAAGTGAGTTTTGAGCCTTTAACGAGCATACAAATATATATATCTTTACACTAAACGCTCATCTTTCGTTTCTTGTGTGAATAGCCGCTTGGTTCATACGACTCTAGAACTCGCCACAACAATACATTCCCGGTCCTTACCAACTTAAACCCAAGTAAGTAAATGATGGAGGCATTAGGACTAACCCTTTTTCATTCTATACCATTATTTTTCTTTTTTTTTACCACCTACCCAAAATCCCCCTAGTTAACCCCTTTGAGCCTAAACCTTTTCATTTCATAACCCAAAACAACCCTTTTTACCCATCTAAACCTTTTTATTTATTTTTTTTTAGTAACAACGTTCGGTTCTCTTATGACTTTTGAATATATATATATATATATATATATATATATATATATATATATATATATATATATATATATATATATATATATATATATATATATATATATATATATATATATATATATATATATATATATATATATATATATATATTCGATGAAGCCAAACAAACCAACAAAGTTTATCAAATATCTTTGTTTGAACAATCCATCGAAATAAAATAAAAATATGAAAAATAAAAAGTCTTTCAAACCGACGTTTGTTACGCCTTTCGCCCTTTTTATTAACCACTAACCCAACTACCCACCTTTAGCCCAAGCCAAAAAACCCATAAAGTCCTCTTGATATTTACAAAGGTATATAGTTAAAAAGGAGGAGGATTGATTGCTTGGCAAGCTTATGGTAGAAGTAAGTTCCATGCCGCTCTCGAGTGATTCACTAAAAAAATACACCTTCGGCCGAGTGTTGAGTGATCTCCCGTGAGGTATGTGAACTTGTATATAAATGAAATTTTAAAAAGGTACGTTATGCCCAAATAAGTAATTTATCTTAAGGAATGTTCTTAATAAATCATGCCAAAATAGGATTGTAAATAAATAAAAATAAAATCTCAATAAAGAATCTTGGAAATCCCGACACTCTATGACAAGCCCAAAAACCTTCTCTTCTACCCATTCTATTTGGGAGTGAATAAAGCCACATTATAAAGAGTTTTGCTTGAGGACAAGCAAAGATTCAAGTGTAGGGGTATTTGATATGCGCAAAATGCAACATATAAATTATATCAAATGTGACATAAAACTAACCCTTTTTTGGTACTAATGTTGGAATAAGTGTGTTTTTGTCTTCCTTTTGTATTTTCAGGATTAAATGAGCTCAAATTAAGAAAAGAAGCAAAAAGACAGCAAAATCTAACATAAATACAAGAAAAGGAACAAAAGGGGAATGCCTGACCCCTCAACAGCATCTTCCCAAGCAAAACTAAGAAAACAGAAGACTGAACACGCCCCGTGCTCAGCGAGCACGGGGCCGTGCCCAAGAAGCAGCAGAAAAGACAAACCTTTAGAAGCTTCTATTGCCCACCACGGGGTCGTGCCAGTGGACACGGGGGCGTGGTCAGACTCCTGCAGGCGTATTTATTGTAATTGCGAATTACAATTAATGAGGAGAGACAAGGATGGACACGTGGCCGTGCCCAGCGGGCACGGGGCCGTACCCGAGCTTCTGTTCAACCTATAAATAGGAGTGCTTGGAGACATTTCAACTCATCCCTTGGCACACCACCTCTCTCACACTTCACCCACCACCCACCACCACCATAACACCATCATCCACCACCATCATCCATTGTCCATCCTAGAGTGTGTGAGTCATCTCGGGATCCAAGATTGATCGTAAGAGTTCTTGACAATCAAAGGCCATGTTTTCCTAAGTCTCTTACATCAATTGGTGAAGACAAGTGTTTAGTGTAATACTTTTTATTTTTAATCTTTTGCACTTTTTAATTGGTTTTGTATTAATGACTTTAATTACTAGTTTCTTATGTTGAAAGTGATTCTTCCTTATCGTTTTTCCGTGGTGTCTTGGCATTATTTTACTGTCTATATAAAATAAAAGATTTTCACCATTCATATCTCCACGGTCTATATGGAGGTATGTTGGCTACCTGGTCGGGGGTTAAGGGAACGGTTTGGTAAGAGGCTTGCCATTGTTCAGTGTTTAGAGATCCTGCAAGGGACCTGGGTCAAATTTATTAGGACCTCCTTCAATACCCAAAGGTATTGGATGGCGGGGGTCCAAACTCTCTGATCCCCTCATAAGTTAAACTACTATTAAAACTTTAACCCAGCTACTTAGGACTGAATCCCTGCTGACTCAGATTACTTAGCTGAGGGTAATGTCGCCTTCAAAAAAGGGGCCTACCACATTATGCATTAATAACTTAAACTACTGGGTTGAGGGTAACGTCGCCTTCAAAAGAGGGGCCTACTACAATAACTAAAGATAATCTCTTAAACAAGTGCAAAAGTGCGAAAATAATAAAAGGTTACACTAACACACGAGTAGGATCCAAGTGATTCATCTTGTCTATCTGTTTTTATTTTTATTTTTATTTCCAGCATTTTAGTTAGTTTTATTTTCTTACTTTAAAATCTTTTTCTAACATTTTGATTTGATTAGACGTTGAGGATAAACCGGTACTAAAAGCTCTTGTGTCCTTGGATGACCTCGGTATCTTACCAACACTATACTACGTCCACGATGGGTGCACTAGCCCATATGTGTGTTTAGTGTTAGTAAATATCGTGTTTTATAAATTTAAAACATGGCTAAAAAGTGTAAAAGGGCTTAAAATACATACCTAAAACATATACACACTAACACACACATCACTAACCAACGCCCCTACAACATTCATGGACCTAATGAATAGAGTTTGCAGGCCATACTTGGATAAGTTTATCATTGTTTTATACTTATTTAATCTAAGCACTAAGATGATCACACTGGACATTTGAAAATGGTTCTAGAAACCCTTCGACAAGAGAAACTTTATGCAAAATTCTCTAAATGTGACTTCTTGAAGAGGGAAGTCCAATTCCTTGGTCACGTGATAAGCGAGAAGGGTATACAAGTGGATCCAGCTAGGATAGAAGCTGTGATCAAATGGGAGGCACCAAAGAACCCAAACGAGATTAGAAGCATTTTAGGTTTAGCAGGATAATACCAAAGGTTTATCCGAGATTTCTCAAAGATTGCTATGCCCTTAACAACCTTGACTCAAAAGATTACAAAGTTTGTATGGGGACCAAAGCAAGAAGAAGCTTTCAACCTTCTAAAGGAAAAACTTAGTAGTGTCCCCATACTTGCATTGCTAGAATTAATGAAGATTTTATAATTTAATGTGACGCCTCACATAATGGTCTAGGTTGTGTGTTGATGCAAAAAGAAAAGGTCATAACCTATGCATCACGACAACTAAAAGTGCATGAGAAGAACTATACTACGCATGACCTCGAATTAGGTGCCATAGTGTTTGCCTTTAAAATATGGCGACACTAACTGTATGGTACCCAGTGCATAATATATTCAGACCATAAGAACCTACAACATATATTTAATCAAAAGATGTTAAATATGAGGCTGAGAAGGTGGATGGAGCTTATCAATGAATATGACTATGAAATAAAGTACAATCCAGGAAAGACTAAACTTGTCGCAGATGCCCTAAGTTGAAAAGAAAGAATTAAACCGATTAGGGTAAAGGCTTTGAGGATCGACGTCACTCTTGATTGGAAATACCAAATCAAGAATGCTCAAAAAGTGGCCTTGAAAGATGAAAATATCAAGACTGAAAGAATGCCGGGTAAGCAAAATTTCTTGACCAAAGGGGCAGATGAAATCTTAGGATTTGTTCAAAGAATTTGCATTCTGAAATTTGGAGATACTCAAAGTAAAGTGTTGGATGAAGCCCATAAATCTAAATACACAATGCACCCCAGGGGAAATAAGATGTACAAGAACATTCGGGATCAGTATTCGTGGCCAAATATGAAGAAATCCATAGCCCAGTACATTGAGAAATGCCTGACATGTTTACAGGTTAAGATTGAACATCAAAAACCTGCAGGTCAACTACAACAACTGGAGTTGCCAGTATGGTAATGGGATAGAGTGACAATGGATTTTGTCACGAAACACCCAAGAACACGAAAGGGGTATAATGCTATATGGGTCGTGGTTAATAGACTAACCAAGTCAGCACATTTTCTACCTATAAGCGAGAGCTATCCAATAAAAAAGTTGGCTAAGATATATATATGGATGAAATTGTAAGTAAACACTGAGTGCCTTTATCCATTATTTCAAATAGAGATAGCTGATTCATGTCCAGATTCTGGAAAAGCTTCCAAAAGGAACTTGGAACCAAGATCAGTCTAAGCACGGCTTATCATCCTCAAACGGATGGACAGAGCAAACGAACAATTCAGACTTTAGAAGATATGTTGTGTGCCTGTGTGATTGATTTTGGGGGTAGTTGGGATGATCATTTGCCTTTGTTCGAATTCTCATACAACAATAGCCACCACTCTAGCATTAAGGCTGCACCGTGCGAAGCCTTATATGGAAGGAAATGTAGAACTCCCATCTATTGGACAGAAGTAGGAGATGATCAGTTGAAAAAACTGAGATCATTCTTAAAACAACTGATAAGATTTAACAGATACGACAACGATTAAAGGTTGCCCAAGATAGGCAGAAAAGTTATACCGACAAAAGAAGGAGACCTTTAGAATTCCAAATTGGAGATTATGTAATGTTAAACCTTTCACCATGGAAAGGAGTGATGCGATTTGGAAAACATGGAAAGTTAAGTCCCAAGTACATTGGACCGTTCAAAATCATTGCTAGGGTTGGCTCAGTTGCATACAAGCTAGAATTACCCGAAGCATTAAAAGGTATCCATGATACTTTTCATATACAAACCTAAAGAAGTTTTTGGCAGATCCAACCCAATCAATACCATTAGAAGACGTGCGAGTAGACAAGAAATTGAACTTCATGGAAAGACCAATAAAGATTCTTGACTTTCAAGAAATAAAACTAAGGAAGACGATAATTCCCCTAGTGTTGGTTCAGTGGGAAGGTCATAAAGGACCCGAGAAAACATGGGAGTTAGAAGAAGAAATGAAAGTCAAATACCCTCAACTGTTTGAATAACCTTCGAATTTCGAGGACAAAATTCATTTAAGGAGGGGAGAATGTAACATCCCGAGTTTTCTAGTCAATTAAATCCAAAATGGCCCAAATAAACCCGTAATCAAAACCCGGAATGCGTATGAAGAAAACCGGCACGAAAAACGAGAAAACCCAGTTTTGGGCCTCGTCGTGCAATGCGATGTTGATTAAGAAGCATGGTTGCGTAACACGACGCTTTATTTTTTCCTGGAGACACATGTCGCCACATGGTATCACGTGGCAGACCTACAGGGGTGACTAAGCACACCTAAGCCCTATTTCACCCCACCGCGTGATGTGACGGTTATTGATGATGTTGGCCGCATGACGCGACGACATCAAAATTCATCTATAAATAGAGCAAATCATGGGCATTCCAAGCTACTCAAATTTAATTTCTTTCTCTCGCTTTCTCTCTCTCTCTCTCTCTCTCTCTCTCTCTCTCTCTCTCTAATGCAAGAACTCTTAAACCTCGAAACTTTGCTCCGTAGAAAGTGTACTAAACCCTGATCATTGAAACGATACCCTGTCCGATTGATCTGAAACCAAATCAACAGATGTTTAAGTGTTGCTGTATAAGGCTATACTTTGTCATCTATGTTGTGGTTTTTATCTCGTGATTGTAGTTAATGTTTGATCTGGTTTTTACACTTATGCGTATTGTACTCTGTTAAATTAGATGCTCAGTTGTCAGAAGGCTTAGAACCAGGACTATAGAAGCTTCATTATCTAAAAGCTCAAGAACTACAAACTAGCAAGGTGAGTTCCTCTAAACCGTTTCTAAAACAGGATGTGATGTTTTGTTTGATTGGTAATAACTATAGAATCGACTATGTATAGCATCTGTGATATGTGGCAATGATTGATAGGAGGATTGAAGGCTGATTATACGTATCTGATTTAACCAATAGAGTTTGTATACATAGCCTGGTTATGTGAACATACTGTGCTTACTCTGTACTTATCTGTTTGACATGATTTTATCTGATTGATGTTATAGTCGATAAATGTATGTTTTGAATAAAATCAATTTTGTTCATAAACCCACTAGCTTATGCTATGTCCCAAATATTTTAAGGGCACACATCCTAGGTGCCATGTGATTGCAGGAATCGAGTATGATGAGATATGAGGAGATAGAACTCTAGAGGGCTGCTAAAGATTTAGATCTCTAGTATAGTAAAACCGATGTCATATTAGTATGTAATATGAGAGATGCATAGTACTCTTCAATAAAAGTTTGAAACTTCCGTTGTGAATTCTCTAGTTACTATGTCTTCTGTATATCCGATTCGTAACACTCCCTAGAGCTTATCCCGGGATGCGGGTGTTACATTCTTTGATTATGATGTGATGATATATAGCCTAAGGGGATGAACATGAAGATAATTGTCAACAAACTATTATGTTGTACTTGCTCAAATGTAAAGAAGAGATAAGGCAAAGCTGCAGATAACGTCTCTACTTGTTATTTATTATAATTTTTCAGCTTCACTAATCGTTTTCCACAGATACACTTTCATAGATGAGACCATGTATCCTCCTGGTTACAAATATTCTATGGCCAGGCTCCTCCTATGCTTCCTCCCTAGGTGTTCCTCTAAGTTATAACATTGATGTGTAGAAATATAGCAGCTTTTCTTATTAAATTTAATGCCAAGATGAGTGATGAGCCAAATAAAAGATTTACGTTGAAGGGGATCATATTTTGTATGCCAGAAACTAGAACAAGTCAAATTCTGCATTATATTATAATTACCGATATCTCACCAGATAACCTATATCTCAAATATCGGTCCTTGACCGATATCCGATATTTTACTGCATTAACTGCATAGTGTATTAACTGCATTAACTGCATAGTGTTAAGAAAGAAATAAGCCGTATATTTATTTATATATTTATTTTCAGGAGAACACCAATAACATAATAACATGATAGAAACGCTGAGAAAAATACCTAACATGTAAAGGACAATGTGCAGCATGTTTGTTTCCTCATTCTTTATACATGAAATTAGAAAGATGGTCAAAAGATAAAACCAACCATTTTAAATGAAAACATATAGTATTGAACTATTGATAACAAGTTAAAATGGAAAAAAAAAGACTTTATAAGGAAAACATGTCAAATGGGTTGAACCTTACTTTAAAATCATATTATTATTTATAAATTGAACAATAATAGATGATTATACAGACAACTTTTGATGAGTCAACACAACCCGGTCCATTTTTGTCACACCCCCAAAATACCACAAGCGGAGTATCACCGCAAGGCGTGTGACGTACCAGGATCTTAGCCACCAATCACATTGAACTCGTAAGAATAATTAAATAAACTTTCATTTATTAATTGGAAGTATTTCAAAACACTACATATAACACATAGTACACATCGGAAGCATATATCATTTGTTAAATGTTTTATAATCCTCGCTTAAGTAAACCATTAGACTTATGTTGCAATTCCATGTATCTCGACCCATGACCACTCCAGCATCCCAGACAGCAAGTTCCAAAGATATGCACCTAAAAGCCTGCAAGGCATGTTACAACGAGTCAACAACAAAGTTGAGCTAGTTCACAGTTGGTTGATTAGATATTGAGTTCGTTTTAGTAATCGTAAGTTCGTTTTGTAAACCAAGTTTTAATCAGTAACCCTGTTTCCCAAACCTTCTCAATAATTAGTGGGGGCTTCCCATGTGAATTACCAGACCGTACCATATCGACTACTAATGAAAGTAAGTTGTGCCCTAAGTCAATGTCTATCATCATTAACCCTTTGCCTTAGTCCATTAGTACACACCCGTCCTACCGGCACGGTGTGAGGTTTGTTAAACCTAATAGCGCTATTGATAATGACCCGCTCGCCATCGGCCTCTGCGATTAAGTCGATATAAAATGAGGGACTTATGATAGAGTTTTGGTCCAATATGTTTAATCTTGTTGTCCTACCCAAGGAGGACGAACGTACGTATCCTACCCAAGGAGAATACGCGAGGTTTAATCTTGGCATCCGACCCATGGAGGATGGCCGTACATATCCTACCCAAGGAGAATATGTAGTTTCTGTTTTAGTTCTTTAACCCATTCCCTACCCTTGGGAATCCCATGCCTTGTAGAAAGTGTGAACTCACCTCGGTTTGCTCGGTTTGGTTATTTACTCATTTCCAATTAATCAGTCAAAGCCTATGGTATGCACGTATACACAATCAGTTTAAGTTCGTAACGATTCACATGCAATCTATGTCACAAAGTGTGTTTGGCAGTTAACATCATGCATCATGTAAGCAGTTAATCAATTCCATGCAATTCATGCTCCACATAAATGTCCTTCACAGTTTATCCTAACATGGTTATTCTTTAACATACTTAACAAAGTTAACAAACTTAACAGGATTAACATACATAACATGAATAATAAGCTAACAGTGTTAGTTAACTAACAGGGTTAACAAACTAATAGAGTTATATACTTAACAGAGTTGCATACATAATTTAACAGAGTTAATAAAATTAACAGAGTTAATAGACTTAACACAGTTAATAGACTAATTGGGTTTACATTCTTAACATGCATAACAGAGTTAACATACCTAACAGAGTTAACATACTAACAGAGTTAAAATACTAACAGAGTTATCACACTAACAAAGTTATCACACTAACAGAGTTAACATACTGAACTACTGTTACTTATAAATTTCACAAGGAACCTTAAGGTTCCTCGTCATATGGCACGACGAAGTTTCACGGGGAACTTTAACCTTCCCCTACGAGGAACCTTAACCATCCCCTACGAAGAAGCTACCTTCCCCTATGAGGAACCTTAACCTTCCCTCAACAGTTACGAACACAGAATCATAATCCCTTACCGCCGTTCATCAGCAGACTGTTCCTGTTCCTACGACATCTATTATATGCAATCATTCCAGCAACAGATTACCGTGCAACGCTAATCTTGTCCATACATAATCGGATTCACCTTTTCATAATAATCGTTCATATTGTTTTACGCTAACAAATATTGTTTAACCTTATAAAACCCTAAATCTGCCGATCATCATCAACGAATCATTAACAGTAATCACAATACGTTTATGTGCAAATCATGGATCATTCAATAATCATGCAACAATAATCACCAACAATAAAGAGACCACTTATAACATAACAATTACTAACTATTCATGAGATTACACACATCAGGTAACCAAGATAACTAACAGGAAGCAATCTACTAACCGAATTCTTAATGCAATCGAAGGAAGGGGCCTCACGACTTAAGGTACTGTCGTCGCAAAATATGGAGGAGATGATGGTTGTTTAGGGTTTGCAACTAGTTGTGTTGTGATATAAAATTCCTAATACATAACTTACGTATATAAGAAGGAAATTGGAGAGTTGGGTCAAACTAATTAAGAGTGGCGGATTGGGCCATTAAACAACTAGTGGATTTGGGCAGAGAGGTAACAATCTCAATGAAGTAGTTTGAGGGATTGGGCCGAGTTAATTTAAGTGTGGTGGCGGCCCAATAGCATTGTGATAGGTGCGGCCCACTTGCATACGTACGTAAAATTTAACGGAGTTATCGTACATTTAAGTTTAAGCTTGACCGAGGTACGCCCTTACAGAATATCTAACACATTAGAGAGGGTTAACCGAGAAATTAAGATCACAAGGTTAGACGTCACTAACCTTGAAAGTTCAGGTTGTCACATCATCCCCATCTTGGAGGAAATTTTGTCCCGAAATTTAGGACGTAGTTACTGAGGAAGCTAGTTAGGTTGCATGGTTTCCTGGTTTCCTGGGATGTCACAATTTTAACATGTAAAAGCTAGTTATTTCAATTGAGGCTCATTTTGACTCATTATCTAAGACATCCAGACCCACATATTTTGTTATCTATGCTCTTAGATCTTGAATGAGAATTGTAAAAAAGAGTTGATTTGTACATTGTAGTATTGTACCTGGTATGTGACAAGCTTTATAAGCTTGAACCAGAATCAAGTCAGTTGGTCTTAACCACTTTATGTGGGTATTCAGGGTGGTCAACAAATGTTGGCTCGGTTCATTGGAAATTAACTGTTTTGTGCATTTTTATTCAACCAAAATGCATATAGTTGTACTATGAATTTTGACCATAAATTCCACAAACACCCATTTTAGTAAGGCATTTAGATTAGCTTTTATGCATTTTTTTTAGATGGAGTGGATTTGGTCCATGAATTCCATTGTAATAGTCAGTTTTTCTTTGAGATCTGGATTTAAAGGCTCTAACTATTTGCACACCTTGGCAGACTATCTACACACTTAGGGTTTGCATACGCTGCGTAGAGAGCTATACGCAGCGTATAGGGTTACCTATCTACGCTGCGTATAGGTCTCTACGCAGCGTATGTAAGGGGCAGGTACACGACCAGACAGTCAAACCAAGTACCATGTCAAATCAGTCTGACATACGTTGCGTATAGATCTTATACGCAGCGTTTGTCAGACTGATTTGACATTGATACGATGTTGTCTAGGCATGTGAATAAAGCAATACGGGGAGTAGAGAGGTATACGCTGCGTACTTCAGTAAATTTAAAAGTCTATTTATCCATGCATCTCTGCTTCCCTTCGACTTCATCTCTTGTTCTGTTTTTCATCTTCTTCTTCAATAACAAAGCAAAATCATTTGTTCTTTTTTTTGTTCAATATTGTTAAAATGTCATCATTTTGGAACGAGAATTATTTCGGTAATCGCTATTCTAACGACACATGGGGAGCAAATGATGCCAATGAGGAGGAGGAGGTTGTGTCTGGAGTCCCTGTTGATCAAAAAACACAGTTGCCAGACTTGAACCAAACTCCCACTCCACCTGTTGATGAACCAAATTACCCTGCGCATCAAGTGTATCTGGATTACGGATACAGGTATGAATCTCCGTACGTACAACAAAGTGGATACGGTGCTAAGAATGCACCTGTTGATGAACCATATTACCCGACGTAGCAATCGTATCCGGGTTACGGGGGATACAGGGGTGAAGGTGGATACGGAGGTTACGGTGGATACGGGAGTGAAGGTGGATACGGGGGTGAAGGTGGATACAGTGGATACGATAGATATGGGGTGAAGGTGGATACGGTGGATACGAAGAATACGGTGGATACGGTTATGAGCCCCGTAACACTCCACTTTATGATGATTATGAACCATCTACCCCGGGCAATCCGTTTCAAATAAAGAAAGTATCACATTAATATTTGCATTATTTTTATAATAATTATTAATATTGTTAGAATTATATTATTGTTGTTGTTGTTGTTATAATAATAATAATAATAATTAGGCAAATTGGAAAATAATAATCCCACCATTATGAAATTGACCAATAATAATCCCAAGTCAGGAACTAGCCAATAATAATCCCACCTCGTCCATTTTTTGAAAATAATACTCCAAATGCTGACGTGGCACTTTTCTCGTTTAGTGACTGTGGATTATTATTTTCCAAAAATGGAAGTGGGATTATTCTTGGCTATTTCCTGACTTGGGATTATTATTGGCCAATTTCACAATGATGGGATTATTATTTTCCAATTTGCCTAATAATTATTACTATTAATAGTTAAAAATATTATTATTATTATTATTATTATTATTATTATTATTATTATTATTATTATTATTATTGTTGTTGTTGTTGTTGTTAAAAATATTATAATTATAATTATTATTATTATTATTATTATTATTATGGTTAAAAATATTATAATTATAATTATTATTATTATTGTTAAAAATATTATAATTATTATTATTGTTAAAAATATTATAATTATTATTATTATTGTTAAAAATATTATAATAATAATAATAATAATAATAATAATAATAATAATAGTAATAATTGTTGTTGTTGTTATTATTATAATAATTATTATTATTATTGCTAAAAATATTATAATTGTAATTATTATTATTATTGTTAAAAATATAATAATAATAATAATTATTATTATTATTGTTAAAAATATTATAATTATACTTATTATTATTATTTTTAAAAATATTACAATTATCATTATTATTATTGTTGTTGTTGTTGTTGGTGGTGGTGGTGGTGTTGTTGTTACTGTTGATGTGGCTGTTGCTGTTGCTGTTGTTATTGTTAACGTAACTTTTTTTAGCGTTTCATGTCTCTAACTGTTTTGAAGAATTGGGTACAAGAAACGGGAAAGGAGAATGGTTACATAATTGTTACCCGCCGATCAAAAAACATTGGCGGTACTACTGGGATGGTATGACTTGTGTGCGACCGTAGTGGTGAGCACTGTAGTAATGCAACAGTTAGGAAAGCTGGTAGCAAAAAAATCGGTTGCCCATTTTCATTACTCGCCATCCGGGATGTGACGAATCACACGTGTGAGTTAAAAGTGGACAACGCGAAACATAACCACGAACCTACGACGAGTCTGTTGGGCCACGCTTTTGTGCGAAGATTTACTGAAGTCGAATACAAGCTAGTGGAGCAGCTAACTGCTCAAAACATGGAGCCACGTATCATATTTCAAACCCTAAGAAAGCAGTTCCCCGACAGCCTGCATGTTCAGAAAGACGTGCAAAATGCGGTACAGAAAATTAGAGCGACACTGATGGACGGAAAGACTCCTATGCAGGCACTGGAAAGCTTGTTGCATGACAACTGATTCATTTACGACACCCGACAGGAACCCAAAACAGATGTCGTAACAGAGATTTTCTTTGTTCATCCTTATTCAACCACTATGTGACGTGCATTCCCGCACGTGATGTTAATCGATGCGACCTACAAAACAAACATCTACAACATGCCATTTGTCCAGGTTGTGGGTTTGACGTCGACCAACAAGTCTTTTTGTATCGCACATGCCATTATTTACAAAGAACGAAGGGATAACTACGTGTGGGTGCTTGAGCGGATCAAGTCAATGTTGCATGAATGTATGATGCCGCGTGTGATAGTCACGGATAGAGAGCTTGCCCTAATTAACGGGTGTGCTAAAGTATTCCCGAACGCATCTAGGCTTCTATGCAAGTTTCACATCGAACAAAATATATGTAGTCATTGCAAGCAAGGGTTCAATAAAGAAGATTGGGGAAATTTATATCGTACTGGCAGAGAGTGTGCGAATCTGCTTCAGAGCCCATGTACAAGTACAACTTGGAGAAACTGTATAACCGACTCGTGGTTCCCAACCGAGAAAGTAAGTGTTCCTTCAACAAACGACTCACCCAATATATTGTGTTTTACACACGCTTTTACATTTCATTATTTTATTTTTGCAGGTGTCTTTGATTATGTCACACCCCGACCACGTTAAAACAACAAACCGTGGCGGAAACGTCGGGGAGTGTTGCAACAGAATTATTGTTCCACAACCATGGTAACCAAATGTTTCGTTTTATTAATTCATTAAGCAATGTACATTGTCTTTAGACCAAATCAAACAAACTACACATTGTTTATAACTGTTTTTAAGTTACTAAGGCCTCGTCCAGATCCTAAGTGAACTTGCTTCCCAGCAATCAACATCATGCAATACCACCTGAAACATATGTAGAAATAAAGTCAGCAAAGAAATGCTGGCGAGTACATAGGTTTTATAGGAGTATCGGAATCATGGCTCGTTTATATGTTGCAGTACCATGTTAGACTATAAGAGTCAAAATACAAACCTCGTTTTGAAAAGTGTATTGCAACACAGTTAACCAACTCAAATCGAATTGATTATAGTTTATAAAATCTCGTAGCCATGACTCTTAACTCAAAAACATTTGTTTTAATAAACCAAATCGTATAACATCTCGTAAAAACTCATTAATAAAACTCGTATGGTTTATATCGTTTTGAAAACTCGTTGTGTGACATCGTTTCAAAATCGTTTTCCCCAGTGAACTAAATAATGACACGCAATGTAATATGATAGAAGCACTTATATATAAGATGTACCAGCGGCGTATCTACCATGATTCTATCATACTACACCCGTCCCATTATCTAATCACTACCCAAAACCAATCATTTAATTCGTTTAACTCGTCTCAAATCGTGTATCTCGTTTCAAATCGTTTAACTCGTCCCAAAAACGTGGTAATCAGTGGGTATAGTCACTAAGGACTATAACCAACGTGATTACGCTCACGTTGCGAAGTTCAAACGAACTTCTCGTTGACCAACTCGTGGTCAAAGCTGGAAGTCAAACTATTTTTGACTTTCAAACTTAGGAAAATAATAAAAAGAATGAAAGAATACTTACAATGGGTCCTTGCTATCTTTTCTACAAGAAAACCAAGTTCCCAATAAGATTAGAAAGCTCCAAACACTAAGGGAAGCTCTCCAAATCAGATTGTAGAGAAGAGAAGAAGAAATGAGCAAAGAATGAGGAGGAAAGCTTGGCTATTTATACTTGTGCATGATGAATAAGATCAAGACAAGTGTTTGTGTGGTCTCCAAGCAATAAATCCTAACCATCCAAGTGTCATGAGCAGCTAGGAAGCCTTTGGGAGGTGTTAACTTGGTCCCCAAAACATGAAAATTGCATACAAGGACCTCAAGAACGAGCTGGGAAGCTGCTGTGAAATTTCCGATCTGCAACGCTAACGCGGGCCGCGTAAGAATAAGGCCTGGCTTACGCGGGCCGCCTGGGGATGTTTGGTAGATTGTCAACACCAGTCCCTGCAGCTTAGAAACTTGCATTTCGACCCATTTTTGACACGTTTAAGCCCCGTTAACCTCATTTCAAGGCTCTAAAATGAAGTTAAAGTATTGGGAAATCAAAACATGTTCAAAAATATCTCGGATGTTGGTTTGTTTGGTCGTACAGTCGCGTTGTTCGCTAAATTACGACGAAATTCAAACGGACGCGAAAACGATCCAAAATTAAGCGACGAATGGAATTTTATTATGCCAATCACTAAAACAAAATATTTTAATGATTACATAAATTTTTGGATGTCCGGATATATTCAGAACGTAAGATATGCACGAGAATGCAAACTTACGTCGTTTTTGACACTTTTAGTCCCTGAAATATCAAATAAGCATATTTTTGCACACCGAACCACTCAAAGCTTATTTCTAAGCTATGTTTAGGTTATTTATGGTATGTTTAGCTTATGATCAATTTCCGGACTGTTCGACACCATACGAATCGGTATAGTCTCGCAGTTTGACACAAATAGTCCCTGCGATCGAACAAACTTGCATTCGACACACCAAACCTTCCAAAACTTATTTCTAAGTTATGTTTAGGTTATTTAAGGTATGTTAAGCCTATTTCACTATCCCGGAGTGTTTGTCGCGTTTAACTGATTGCGTTTACGCACCAGTTTGCGTATAACTTTCAAGAAAGTGATTTAGAGCTTGAAATCGGAATCGAATCAAATCGTAAAATCACCAAACACATAAAACACATGTAATAACACCAAAGCACATTGTTTTATTAATAATTAACATTGTTTTGCGTTGATAATCGATTAAAGAGCAGAGTTGTCACAGATTACGTCTACGAAAACTGGCTCAAAGACTATAAAGAAATGTTCGTTTATGCGTGGACCGATAAGTGTCGCAACTTTGGTCAGCGCACCACCAACAGAGTTGAGAGCTAGCAAGATGCGTCATTGATATAGTTGAAACTCAGTACGATGAAATACAAAATAGTTTCACCGAGAGCATCGAAAAAACAATGAACCACCACAGACACCCATTGTTGGACAACCTACGTGGGAGGGTTTCCCATACAGCATTTGATTTGCTGGCAATATAGCTAATGAGGAAGCTGGAGGTGTTGTGGAAACTTAACGCATCATGTGGTTGCCATATGTGGCTTAGCTGTGGATTGCCGTGTGCTTGTAGGCTGGAAAACTACAAACGTACAGGTAAAAAATATTAAAACTACAAACCTTTTGTTATTTAGTACGATTTAGCTGTTTCTCACACCGTATTAACTTAACTGTGCAGGACGTATGATACAACTCGACGACATAGATGTATTCTGGCGTAAGCTTGACTTGCCCCGTGTAAACTGGTAGATGAGGAAGTCGATGTTGTCGCAGAGCTCAATAATGTGCGGCAACATTTAGAGGCGCACCCCCGTTCAGCAAAAGAGTTTGCTTTCAAAGATAAAAGCAGTCTTCACCCCAAAATCATCAACCAAGAAACCACCGATCGTCCAGCAAAGTACTCGCGGTCGGCCTACATCAAAGAAAGTACAAGAAAGGCTAGATGAAGCTGTGAGGTTAGACGAAGCTGTGAGATACAGCTCCTATGGCGAAGACAACAACGTATATACCGCTTCCCCAAAACATAGGAACGATTTACCCTGACATAGCTCATACATACCGTCAGAGGGCTCTCGTGGAACCGGTTTGGATGTAAAGTCTGAAAAACCTAAAATGCAATGAAACAGTTCAACGAGTTCTAAAAAGAAGGAGGATGATCATGGTTTTCCATTAAAGAAGGGGGACAAGCACTTGTTAAACATTATGAGGTTTAAGGATCAAATTCCATCAGATTTTCACTCTTACATATCGCGTATACAAGATGTGACCCCAGACGGTCATTGTGGGTACAGGTCTGTGGCTGTCGGGTTAGGTTTTTTGGAATACGTATGGCCCCGTATTCGAAGTGATTTACTACTAGAGATTGACCATAACGAGCCGCTATGGAAGCATGTATTCGAAAGATATGATGAAGGAGACTTTAAACGAATACGTAAAAGCATCGAATGTCATTCAGTGAAAGGGTGCGATCGAAGTCACTGGATGGAAATTCCCCACGTAGGGCTCCTCGTAGCGCAAAGGTATAATATTGTCCTCCACGTGCTAAGCATCGAAGGGAGCTCTACCATCTTCCCATTAATGGATGCCCGACTAGATCCACGACCTCAAGCGATAACGCTCGTACATGTTTACAGGGGACACTTCATACATGCTAAGTTGGAAGGAGACTACCCCATGCCTACACTGACCCTATTGTGGTCGACACATCGATCAATAGCTGCGAAACGGTGGGAAGAAATGTATAGACTGCGGTTACAGCACTACTACGAGTTAACCAATCCTAAATTAGACTCAGACAAAGACAGAGAACCAAGTTTAAATGTTATCGAAGATTAAGCGGAAACTTGTATTTTTGTAAATTGTAGAAATTTTTTAATTTATAAAGTTTGTATCATTTTTTATTTTTATAATTCATAATATTTGTATTATTTTTAACTTTTCTAAATTATATTTGTATTATTTATCAAATAATATTGTTTTCTATAAATAAACAAAGGAAAACACAAAAAAATTAAAAAAATGGACCTTTGGATACGTTGCGTGGGGATACCTACGCGGCATATGAGAAGCAAATGACAAAACAACCCCTGTGTTTGGCTTCGTATAGCCTCAGCGCAAGGGTAAAAAGGTAAAATGATAAACCAAATAGGCAGCATAGATATAGGCAGCGTATGTAAAAGGCGGACAATTCCCCCCCCCCCTAAATCAAATTTTCAAAATATAAATATGTTAAATTACCATTTTGCCCTTGTGTTGGGGCTATACGAGGCTGATTACATGGGTAAAAAGGTCATTTTATGACCTTTATATACGCTGCGTATGTGGCTCTACGAAGCGTATATAAAGGTCAAGAGAATGACCTTTATACACTTGTATCAATGCTTCGTGTAGCATCAACACAAGGGTATGAAGGTCATTCTCTTGACCTTTATATACGCTTCGTAGAGCCCCATACGTAGTGTATATAAAGGTCATAAAATGACCTTTTTACCCTTGTAATCAGCCTCGTATAGCCCCAACACAAGGGCAAAATGGTAATTATCTCAAGTCAAACTGATTTTTTGACTTTTTTATACGCTTCGTAGGGATCTCGTATAAACCAGGTATTTACTCAACCTATTTAACTAATTTTGATTTTTTTAATATTTTATCCGTAAATTAGGGTTTACAGTGAATTAGGGGTGTTTGTTTGATTGTTGTGTGAAGTTGGGGGGGGGGTATTGTTCTTGTTCGATTGATGTTCTTGTGTGAATTAGGGGTGTTTGTTTGATTGTTGTGTGAATTAGGGTTTACAGTGAATTAGGGATGTTCTTGTGTGAATTAGACAACTTAACGATTTAATTTGATCACAATTTACAGCAACAATCCAAAGGAATCTTCTCTCATTTTCTTATCTGTTCTTATTTTGCTGAATGTATGCATTATATCAATTAATTTAGGGCTAAATGAATGGTATGTTGTTAAGATAAGATGATGACATCTAACTGCTTAATTAGGTCGGTTTTCAAAAACTAGATTTAAATGCACACTCAACATGTTTTAATTTGATTCTTGGTCCATTTAGCCGATTTATATGAAAATCTTGGGTCGAACAGACAAACCAAACTGACTAGACAGGGGAAATTTTCGCCAAAATTGTGGATCGAATATCAACTGAATGTCTGAAACGATACAAACTTCCATGCAAAATTGTCTTAAAATTAAAAATTAATCAATTAAAGTAAGTTGAAAAGATTTTGACTGAACTAGATATTAATCGCCACTAGTAACTTTGTATAGAAGTCAACCAATACCGTTTAGTTCACACATACACACGCACACACAAAGCATGATTTATTGTGTTTCGGACGTACCACACACGCCCTTAATTGCAATTAGATATATAGGTATCACACAATATCCAGTAGTAATGACCCACTACTAGCATCTAATGTAGTTATGAAATCGAAATCCCATAACTACATTAGTGCGAATCATGATAAAAGGGGGTGTTCGGACTGTTTATTTAAACAGCTTATCTGCTTATATTTTTTTAAATAAAGACACATCTGAGCGCGTAAACAAAAACTGCCTTTGCTTAATTTACAGTGAAATAAAATGTCTTGATAAATCGTTTGAAATTACATTCTTAAACTAAATTTTCTTGGTGGATTCAAATTTAGAAATGTGCCCAACCGGTTAAGAAAAAGTTAGTTATCTGCATATGCTTACTCAACCAATCCGAAAACAGCCCCCTTTAATTTTAACACATTAACAATATAGAAACCTGTTCATATTCAAATTCAGTAATACTTGAAAATAATGTCACGTTAATGGTTTCCTCACCTCAACAGGATGTTTTAACGGCTGCAAACGCAGACCCAAACAACAGCGATTTCGCAGCCGTTTGCGGCCGCATTTGCAGCCGTAAATGGGTGTTTAAACGGCTGCAAACGCAACCGTAAGGCCCGGATTAAAGCTCGTTTTACGAGGACCGATCCTAACGGCTACCCGAAATCTATAAATCCCCCCACCCTCTTCACTTCAAACCCACACTTTGATCTGATTTTGGCCCTCTATGTTTGAGTATACACTTCATACCTGATGGTAAATCGGATCAAAACTTGCGTGGACCCTTTGTAAGTATTCCTTCGTTCTTTTTATGCGTTTTTAGCTTAAAAGTCAAACTGCGATTGACTTTCTGCATTGACCAGTTTATGATCAACGCGAAGTTCGTTTGAACTTCATAACGTGAGCGTAATCACGATGGTTATAGTCCCTAGTGACTATACCTACTGATTACCACGTTATCTAGGCTTGGTGACGAGTCATAGTTTCAGCCAAAATGTGTAGGATCGGTTTCGACCTGAATGAGTCGTTCGGAAGAGCTCTAGTCCGTTTCAGAGGCAGAAACTAAGAAACGAACTTGAAAACAGCTTGAAATACACTTTAATCCTCTTTTACATTCAATTGACAAAGTTTACAGCGAGAGGAAATACCGGCAGCACTTCGGTATTAACTGACCTGACCGTTACAAATGACTCGATATGACAGCTATTTATAGAACAAGTACCTTCCGTTTGAAACCTTTCAAACGGACATCTAACTACAAACAACCACATGCTCAAACGGACTCTACTATTCAAACGGCCAACTAATATTCAAACGGACATCTTATTTAATTTGACATTCAAACGGTTGACTCTCATTGGACCCTTCAAACGGTTGCATAAACTCAAGCCATTGGACCTTTAAATGCTAGCTCTTCATTGGACCATCACATGGGATCACCTCATTGGACCATCACCACTTTTGTCTTTTGTGTGAACATACAAATTCGTATATCATGACATCAAACAGCCAATATCAAGTTACTTTATTCATGATGTCACATGTGATGTCATCAAGGTGATGTCACATGTGATGTCATGCTTGATTGGATCCGCACCGTGACTGAGACTCGACAAAAGACGAAGACGACAGATGACTGCACCAACAGACTCCCCCTCAGATGTTGACGAGTCTTAAGTGTCGAGTCTTCAACGACTTCAGTATTTATCAGTCCTCTCGAACTCTTTGAAATATTTGACGTTGTAAGAATCCTCAAATCTTTCTCTTCTCTTTTCGTCATCATCAACAAACTCCCCATGAACAATCTCTACTCGGATGACTTCAGACTCCCCTTTTCGCTATGCTGGGATCGCAGCCTGGCTTGTTGAAATCACACAGTCTTCAGGTATCGGAACCTGGCACTCTATCTTCAGATAACCTGCACATACTCTACCCAAAAATAAATTTTCTGATGATAACTTTTAAAAACAATCTCACCAGCTAATGAACGATTTGCAAGAATAATACAATCAAAGAATGATTTTACAATGTTAATCTTTGATAAACCACTTGAAGATATATTTTAATTTTTCAAAACAATACACTCTCCCAAACCATTTGTTCATCATGTTTAGCACTCGGAATTTTGAAAATTAGCTCTTCAATACCAGTTGTTGAAAATCTTTTTGAATTTTTCAAAAATTTATGCTAAAACACACTAAAAATCTTTTTGGAATTTTTAATGTAAAGAAATGCAGAAACAAAATATTTACAAACAATATTTTTGTGAGTTCGTGTAAGAGGATCATATCAGTTTTGTGACAAATCACTAACACCATTAAGCTTTAAACATACTCAGTTCTAAACAATTTACCTAGATTGTCAGTATATTGATCCACTTTAAATTTTCACACAAATTTCAATTGATTCGAGATACGATATTAGTGTTTTAGAAACTTAAACTTAATTGTGTATCACTCCACTCGAATATACTCCTGTATCCAGATTCCAATATTCAGTCTTACAGGTGAGTATACCACAGATGATATCTGTAAAGGGGTTATGTGCGAGGGCCGTGAGAGCTCAGGTCGATACTTCCGTATACGCAGAGAGATGACGGCTTCGACTTTAGGTGGGTCCCCTTTAGAGGATCTTTTGATTACAACAGCAGCGACTATCAATTTTATTATTTCATCATCAGCTTGCTGAGGGCGATGCTATGTTTCAAGCATTTTGCAGAAAGCATTATCCGGGGACTAGGTCAGTACTTCCATACAGCAGAAGTCCCGGGATAATACCCCAGATATCACTGAGTATAAAGACCTAGTATCTCAGAATACGGGACCTTTCAAACAAGATTTCGAGGGTTACCCATATATTCAAGAATAGTTACCCAAGAATCAAGCAAGTTTGAATTTAGGTTTATATCTCGTTTCAATTTACTAACTGTGTGAAAATCTACTGACACATCCGTAGTAAGATTGTTTATCACTTTTAAACTTTCCAATTCTTTAGCATGTTGTGATAGTCCACTCATGTAATATCATTTCCTCTTTTTCACAAAAAAAACTCATTTTTGGTTTTATCATGTTTTTGACTTTTTCAAATTTTCTAATGTTTTTGGATTTTCTGAAAATTTCTACTCCCCCTAAAATCCAAACACATTAACGAAAATATGAAAACAAACTGTACAGAAACATGACAACCGATATCAAATCACCTCAAATCGCCATTCACTAGGCATAAACAATCAGAACTCCCCCTATCAACAAACTATTTTCCCATTTAGATTTCAAAACACTTAAGTTTGTTTTAATCAAAATGGTTTTTCCGGAAAATAAGTTTGATTGATTTTACCACTTGTAGATTTATCAAACAAATGTTCGGGGTTGTGGTTCATCATATTGTCTTCCAACCAAAAGTAAGAAAATACAAGTACAACTTAATGTCCTTGATTTACCATATGCAATCAAATCATCTAACCACTTGTAATTATAACCAACAAACATAAACAAACCTCATTACCGATTGTATGATTGACGTTACCAAATAAAATTCAAGAAAGATGCCGATTCATGCTCCACGCTTACCAACCTGGGAGCTCCGACAAGTCCTGCAAAACCTCAAACACAGATTAAGAAGGATGCCGATTCATGATCCACGATTACCAACTTGGGATCTCCGGCAAGTCAGGCTTTTCTATTTGAACAGATTTACCCAAGCCTGACGGTCCTTGGGTGATTTCGAATTCTTGTTCAACAATGGTGGAAAGTTTGTATCATCCATTGTTAAACCTGAATTCTCAGTTTTTGTCACACACCCAAAATCCACCATGCGGAGTACCACCGCTTGGAGGCGTGACATGACCAGGATCGAGCCACCAATCATATTGAACAACATATTTAAGTAAATAAAACCAACCACAATACAATTGGTGACCAAAAGCCAGTTAACCAAGTTTTAAATTAAACAGCGGAAGCATAATACGTGATACCGAAATATAAGTTCATAGTCCATAAGTTTAAAATCCAAAACGTAGATTGAATAAGTTCATAAGGATTAAGTGTTTATTACGGAACATGACAGTCCGTATCCCACAACGACTCCTTCCTCTCGTGCAAGCTCCAAGCATTTAACGACCTGTAAGGCATGTAACAACGAGTCAACAACAAAGTTGAGTGAGTTCATGTGTAGTTGTTTAGTTTTAAGTTGTTTCTGAAAACGTGGTTTGTCATTCGTTGGCGTAATTGCCGTGGGGGTTACCCCGTAGTTGAAAGTAAGATTAACCAGTTCATTCTTTATTACCCAAACCATTTCCATGATTAGTGGGGGCTTCCCCATGTGAACTACTAGACCGTATGGTATCGACTACTACGCAAGTAAGTTGTGCCCTACATCAGTGTCTATCATCACTGATGGTTTGCCATAGTCCATTAGTACACGCCCGTCCGACTAGCACGGTGTGAGGTTTGTTAAACCTAATAGCGCTATTAACTAATGACCCGCTCGCCATTGGCCTCGGCGATTAAGTCGATATAAAATGAGGGACTTATGATAGAGTTTTGTCTAGTAAGTTTAAGGTTGTTGTCCTACACAAGGAGGACGAACGTACGTAGTTCTCCCAAAGAGAATACGCAGGATTAATACTGGCATCCTACCCGAGGAGGATGGCCGTACATACCCTACCTAAGTAGGATATGTAGATTCCGTTTTAATTCTTTAACCCATTCCCAAACCACCGGGAATCCCATGCCTTAGAAAGTGTGTGAACTCACCTCGGTTTGCTCGGTTAGATTTTCAATATAGCTAACTGTCAAGGTCGGTCAATCACGTCCTAGTATGATTTACCAGTTAGTCATTTAGTGGCTTTCAAATAGAACACAAAGTTCCTATACATATCTATCACACAACATGCATCACTTTAACGGTTTATGCCCATCTAAGTTTCCCATCCATCCCCCACTCAAAATCAAACATACGATAATGCACATAACATATATAACATGTTAGATCATTCACGGATAGCATACTCGACATTTAGACACGCAAGTCACAACTTATATCAATTCAGCATTAATATTCAAAACCGGCTGTTTTCGGGCATTTAAATAAAATAGTTAAATTATTCCAAAAATTCCCAAATTTTACAGAATGTCTTAAACGTTCCATATTTTATTGTGTAAAAATATCGGGGTCCGGTTAATTACCAATATTTTATAAAAATTCATGTTCCGGACTGAACTCCGATTTGTGTATTTCTGACCACAGTCCACGGAACAATTTATTAAAAATTCATCGAGTGTCCGATTTACGAAATTCCAGTGGGGTAATTACATACGCATCGGTTGTCATCTACTGTACAAATTTCATGGTCTGATTCATCACAAAACTCAGGTTATGACTGAAAGTATGACACCCATTTATTGCTGTCAAAATTCAGCTTAAGTTGCTGTTACAAATTAACACTTTAAAAATAGTAAACGGAGTCCAAAAATTACGATTCCGGTGCCATTAGAACCGTATTTCATAATAACATATTTTAGATTCAAAATATCGGTTTTTCGTTAAGTTTATAACCTGTTTACAGCCAACTGAAGTTGGCTGTAAAGTATGGACAGATTGCTGTTTTTAGTCTCTAGCTTACTAGTTTGTGTTCGGTTGATCCCGTTAATCATATTTAGTGATTGTAACAACATCCCACATCAATATCAACAAGTAAATCAGCAAATACTCAGTACATATCAAAACAACTTCATACTAACACAAGTACATCATGTTTCATCTTCTTGGTTAAACCCTTTTTAGTGTTCTTGTGAAAAAAAACATCATTCTACAAATATTAGCCATAAAAGTAAGATAATCAAGGGTTAAACGAGAGCTTACTACTAGATTATAGCTAGGGTAGAATCTATTGAGAATATGATGGTGAAAAAAGACTAGAACAAACTCCTTAGAAAGTCCTTCAAGTTGCCACCTCCATAGATCACCTTCAAACTTGAATGGAACTTGTAAAAATGGAAGAGATGGATGATGATAGTGGTGGTGATGGATTTCGGTTTTGGGGGAAACCGAATGAGAGAGAGGGAGTAGTAATGTGAGGGTGTGTAAGACTTGAATTGATTGTAAGATCTCATGGCCATGCCTTATAATCATCTTCACATATTATGGATACTTACACAAGCAAGAATCAAATATTATGGATACTTACACAAGCAAGAATCAAATATTATGGATACTTACACAAGCAAGAATCAAATAAACAATTGCCATAAAATCTAATCAAATATATGGAGGATGGAGAATGATTTGTGGGTCCATGGGGGACCGAAATTTCGAATGGGGGGGGGGTCTTGATGTAAAATTTCAACTAAATGGTAATTGATAGTTAGAGTGCAAGTATCTTGATAGTATATGTTTGTGTGATGATTTTTGGTGGGTGTTATGGTACAAAGGGATCATGACTAGCCAAAAATAATAACACAGTGTGTTAGACAAATATTTGGTGTCCCGGGTAATGTCCGGTTGTTCGGTCGGATACTGTTCTGTTAAAGTGTTTAATTATTCCGCAAGGCGTCTTATTCATATATTTTTGTAACATCAATTTATTCCTAACACATAGGAAAATATTCAGGACCATTTGGTCAAGTTTTCTGCATACTACTAGTATGCTAACACGCACATGTAAGTATAACACAGTAATCAGAGAGCAACTAAATAATTTAGCACAGTCATCAAGCACTTAAATTATTATTAAATAAATTGTACAGATACATATAAATTTGAGGGTTGTCACATTCTCCCCCTGTTAAGAGAATTTCGTCCCGAAATTTAGTGCGTGGTTACTGAGGAAGCTAGTTAAGTTGCGGTGTTTACTGGCTTTTCCTGGGGTGTCACATCATCCCCTCGTTGATTTGGAATTTCGTCCCGAAATTCCGCAGTAGCTTCAGCCTCAGTAGTGGTTGCGTTTTTCTTAAACAGCTGGGGATACTTAAGTTTCATTTGGTCTTCTCGTTCCCAGGTATACTCTGGGCCACGACAAGCATTCCAACGAACTCGGACCAGAGGTATTCTGGTGTGCTTGAGAATCTTAACGTCTTGACCCGTAATCTCTACTGGTTCCTCGACGAATTGCAGCTTGTCGTCGATTGTGAGCTCTTTGAGAGGAACTATGAGGGTCTCATCTGACAAACACTTCTTCAGATTCGACACATGGAATACGTTGTGAACTCCACTGAGTTCTTTATGTAGGTTCAGCCTGTAAGCGACTTTGCCAATTCTCTCAATGATCTCGAACGGTCTGACATAACGCGGGTTGAGCTTGCCCCGTTTGCCAAACCGGACTACACCTTTCCAAGGTGAGATTTTGAGCATCACTCGATCCCCAACCTGGAACTCGAGTGGTTTTCTTCGCTTATCGGCATAGCTTTTCTGACGGTCACGAGCTGCCGCCATTCGTTGTCGTATCTGAGCAATCTTCTCGGTTGTATCTACTACGAGTTCTGGGCCAATGATTTGACTGTCACCAACTTCTGCCCAACAAAGAGGTGATCGGCATTTACGTCCATACAATGCCTCAAACGGAGCGGCCTGGATGCTGGTGTGGTAGCTGTTGTTATACGAAAATTCCACTAACGGGAGATGCTTTTCCCAGCCGTTGCCGAAGTCGATCACGCATGCCCTAAGCATGTCTTCGAGAGTCTGAATGGTGCGTTCAGATTGCCCATCCGTCTGTGGATGATAAGCGGTGCTCATGTCTAATCGTGAGCCAAAAGACTTATGCATAGCTTGCCACAGTTCAGAGGTGAAACGCGCGTCACGATCAGAAATGATGGAGGTTGGCACTCCGTGCCTTGATACCACTTCTTTTAAGTAGATGTCTGCTAGAGTAGAAAACTTATCCGTTTCTTTGATAGGCAAAAAATGTGCAGACTTGGTCAGTCGATCTACGATCGTCCAAATGGTATCGTTTCCGCGTTGAGATCTGGGCAGGCCGGTAACGAAATCCATGGAAATTTGCTCCCATTTCCATTTAGGTATCTCTGGTTGTTGGAGTGGGCCTGATGGTTTCTAGTATTCGATCTTAACTCTCGCACAAGTCAAACATTTACCGACGTAGGTTGCTATGCTGGCTCTCATACCAGGCCACCAGTATGTAGTCTTGAGATCATGGTACATCTTGTCCGAACCAGGATGTACTGAGTAACGAGGCTTATGCGCTTCATCCATCACAAGCTCACGCAAGTCTCCATACAGTGGAACCCAGATGTGTCCGTTAACATAGTAGGCGCCGTTTTCTTTTTGTTCTAGCCGTTGCCTCGATCCTCTTAGGGACTCAGCTCTGATGTTCTCTGCCTTTAATGCTTCAACCTGAGCATCGTGAATCTGAGCTGGAAGGTTAGATTGGATGGTAAGCTGTAACGCACGTACACGCTTAGGTATAGTATCCTTTCGGCTGAGGGCGTCGACCACAACATTGGCTTTGCCCGGATGGTACTTGATAGCGCATTCATAATCATTCAAGATCTCTACCATCGGCGTTGACGCATGTTTAACTCCTTTTGCTTGAAGATATGTTCGAGACTCTTGTGATCGGTGTAAATGGTGCACTTGGTACCGTACAGGTAATGTCTCCATATCTTAAGCGCGAAAACAACTGCTCCCAGTTCCAGATCGTGAGTAGTGTAGTTCCTTTCGTGAACTTTAAGTTGACGTGATGCGTAGGCAATGACCTTGTCATGTTGCATCAACACGCAACCAAGTCCTTGGATGGAAGCATCGCAGTAAACCACAAAATCGTCTGTGCCTTCAGGCCATGAGAGGATAGGCGCGCTACAAAGTCTATCCTTCAAGTGCTGAAATGCGGACTCCTGTGCATCACCCCAACGATAGGTGGCACCCTTCTGAGTCAGTGAAGTGAGAGGTTGCGCAATCTTGGAGAAATCTTTGATAAACCTTCTGTAATATCCTGCCAAACCCAAGAATTGGCGGATCTCTGTTGGTGTGCGGGGTGCAGGCCAGTTCTTGATCGATTCAACCTTAGATGGATCCACATGAATTCCATCCTTGTTTACCACATGGCCTAGAAAGTGGACTTCGCGAAGCCAGAAGTCACATTTCGAAAACTTGGCATACAACTGCTCTTTTCGAAGAAGTTCCAGCATAAGTCGTAGATGCTGCTCGTGTTCCTCCTGACTCTTAGAATAGATCAGGATATCGTCGATGAACACAATAACGAATTTATCCAGGTAAGGCTTGCACACTCGGTTCATGAGATCCATGAAGACCGCTGGTGCATCCGTCAGCCCGAATGGCATAACCAGAAACTCGTAATGGCCGTAACGAGTTCTGAATGCTGTTTTGGAGACGTCCTCATCTCAGACCCTTAGCTAATGGTATCCCGATCTCAACTCAATCTTGGAGTAATAGCTCGACCCTTGCAACTGGTCGAACAAGTCGTCAATACGTGGAAGAGGATAACGATTCTTCACAGTCACCTTGTTAAGCTCGCGATAGTCAATACACATCCTGAAAGTACCATCTTTCTTCTTTACGAACAAGACTGGAGCTCCCTAGGGCGAAGAGCTAGGACGTATAAAACCATTTTCCAAGAGCTCTTGTAGTTGCGTAGACAGTTCTTCGAGTTCTGATGGAGCAAGTCGATAAGGCGCACGAGCTATTGGTGCTGCTCAAGGGGCTAGCTCGATTTGAAACTCGACTTGTCGATGAGGCGGAAGACCTGGTAATTCCTCAAGAAATACCTCTGGAAAGTCGCGTACAATAGGAATGTCTTCAATCTTCTTTTCTCTCACGGATGTATCAGAGACGAGGGTTAGAATAGCGGTGTGCCCCTTTCGCAAACACTTCTGGGCCTGAAGGAAAGAGATGATGCCTACAACAGCACCACTCTTGTCGCCACAAATCACGAGGGGTTCTTTATCAGAACGAGGGATACGGACGATTTTCTCCTTGCAAATAATCTCCGCTTGGTGTCGAGATAACCAATCCATCCCAATGACAACGTCAAAACTACCAAGTGTGATAGGAACAAGATCGATAGGGAAAGTCTGACCAGCTAAGATCAGGTTACAACCTTTAACTACGTGTGTGGCTTCAAGACTTTTACCGTTAGCTAGCTCTACCGCGTGCTTGGTGTTCAAAAGTGTTGGGGTACGTTTAAGCATTTGACTAACTTTTAAGGACACATAACTAGTATCCGAATTAACTAAAATAGAACTTACCCGCCACAACGTTGAGGTTGTTTCCTTCTTCCTCTTGTCCATTCAGAAGCTCATGCTTACCAGTCCTGCGGTTATCCTTAGTGTCTCCGTTATTGTTCCCGTTGCCCTGGTTGCCGCTGTTGTCACGATTCTGTCTCATCTGCGGACAGTTCCTCTTGAAGTGACTCTCAGCATCGCACTGGTAACATCTCTCATTACCCTGCTGGTGTTGCCGTTGGTTCCGGTTTGCAGGATATGGGCTCCTACAGTCTCTAGCCATATGTCCCAACTTCTTGCACCGATGACAACACGATTCCGCACATGACCCGCTGTGGTGCCGTTGGCACTTGGGGCATCTCGGTTTATTCCCTAGGTATCCCCCTTGATTTTGGTAGTTCAGCCCGAGTTTCCTGTGCGGTTCCCGTCGTATAGAGCTAGGACCCTCACCTTGGTACTCACCCCAAATATACTTGTTACTCATTAGAGCATTTGCATTGGAAGAGCTACGCTTGGGCAACTTGCCCTCTTCCACCGCCTGATCGGTGAGTTGGTGCGCCAAACGAACGACTTGCTGGATTGTGGGAAGGTTGGCCGCACTCACAGACCCTTGGATTTCCGGGACTAAGCCTCTGAGGTATAGCTTAATTCACCTAGATATGGGTTGTGACATGTTAGGACATAAGGCAGCCAAGTTGTTGGACCTCTTTGTGTACGCCTCAATCTCTGATCCTTCCATCTTCAAACCATAATACTCTATTTCAAGTTTTCAGAATGTCGTCCAGGTGGCAGAATTCTTCCTTAATCAAATCCTTGAAGTCGCTCCAGAGGGTGGCATTCGCGTCTGCCAAACCGAGCATCTGAACTTGTGCGTGCCACCAAGAATACGCTTTCCCTTGCAACATGACAGTAGCGTACTCTACTCGTTTGCCAGCAGAACTTTCACTTTCTTCGAATGTATATTCGATTCTTCGGATCCAGTGTAGAAGGTCGATTGTCCCTCCAGTGCCATCGAAAGTGGGAGGTTTACACTCCAAGAACGCCCTGAAGGTGCCCATGCGGGATTGGGTGTGCATGGGTTGACTCCCTGATTGGGTTGCTAAGGCTTCAGCAATCCGTTCGTTAATCAAGGTCGTCAGCTGACCCTGGGTCATGTTGAGATGCCCACTCATGATCTTCACATCGAGGGGAACACAGGTAAGAAAGTTATCGCAACGTGCGTAAGTGTGGGACGATAGTAGAGAGTAAGCACACATGGTTCAAATAGTAATTATCACATTATCTAATGCACAGTGAGAACTATCTAACCAACAATATAACATAAATCATACACTTATGGTGTCGAGTCTTGCACGTGGAGCGAAGCGTCGTTGTGGATCGTTGAGCACTGTACAGGTTATAGTCTGGTTTTATTAAAAAGCTTTTCCCTTTGTAAAACCAAGTTCACTATAACCAATGGCTCTGATACCAATCTGTCACACCCCCAAAATCCACCATGCGGAGTACCACCGCTTGGAGGCGTGACGTGACCAGGATCGAGCCACCAATCATATTGAACAACATATTTAAGTAAATAAAACCAACCACAATACAATTGGTGACCAAACGCCAGTTAACCAAGTTTTAAATTAAACAGCGGAAGCATAATACGTGATACCGAAATATAAGTTCATAGTCCATAAGTTTAAAATCCAAAACGTAGATTTAATAAGTTCATAAGGATTAAGTGTTTTTTACGGAACATGACAGTCCGTATCCCACAACGACTCCTTCCTCTCGTGCAAGCTCCAAGCATTTAACGACCTGTAAGGCATGTAACAACAAGTCAACAACAAAGTTGAGTGAGTTCATGTGTAGTTGTTTAGTTTTAAGTTGTTTCTGAAAACGTGGTTTGTCATTCGTTGGCGTAATTGCCGTGGGGGTTACCCCGTAGTTGAAAGTAAGATTAACCAGTTCATTCTTTATTACCCAAACCATTTCCATGATTAGTGGGGGCTTCCCCATGTGAACTACTAGACCGTATGGTATCGACTACTACGCAAGTAAGTTGTGCCCTACATCAGTGTCTATCATCACTGATGGTTTGCCATAGTCCATTAGTACACGCCCGTCCGACTAGCACGGTGTGAGGTTTGTTAAACCTAATAGCGCTATTAACTAATGACCCGCTCGCCATTGGCCTCGGCGATTAAGTCGATATAAAATGAGGGACTTATGATAGAGTTTTTTCTTGTAAGTTTAAGGTTGTTGTCCTACACAAGGAGGACGAACGTACGTATTTCTCCCAAAGAGAATACGCAGGATTAATACTGGCATCCTACCCGAGGAGGATGGCCGTACATACCCTACCTAAGTAGGATATGTAGATTCCGTTTTAATTCTTTAACCCATTCCCAAACCACCGGGAATCCCATGCCTTAGAAACTGTGTGAACTCACCTCGGTTTGCTCGGTTAGATTTTCAATATAGCTAACAGTCAAGGTCGGTCAATCACCTCCTACTATGATTTACCAGTTAGTCATTTAGTGGCTTTCAAATAGAACACAAAGTTCCTATACATATCTATCACACAACATGCATCACTTTAACGGTTTATGCCCATCTAAGTTTCCCATCCATCCCCCACTCAAAATCAAACATACGATAATGCACATAACATATATAACATGTTAGATCATTCACGGATAGCATACTCGACATTTAGACACGCAAGTCACAACTTATATCAATTCAGCATTAATATTCAAAACCGGCTGTTTTCGGGCATTTAAATAAAATAGTTAAATTATTCCAAAAATTCCCAAATTTTACAGAATGTCTTAAACATTCCATATTTTATTGTGTAAAAATATCGGGGTCCGGTTAATTACCAATATTTTATAAAAATTCATGTTCCGGACTGAACTCAGATTTGTGTATTTCTGACCACAGTCCACGGAACAATTTATTAAAAATTCATCGAGTGTCCGATTTACGAAATTCCAGTGGGGTAATTACATACGCATCGGTTGTCATCTACTGTACAAATTTCATGGTCCGATTCATCACAAAACTCAGGTTATGACTGAAAGTATGACACCCATTTATTGCTGTCAAAATTCAGCTTAAGTTGCTGTTACAAATTAACACATTAAAAATAGTAAACGGAGTCCAAAAATTACGATTCCGGTGCCATTAGAACCGTATTTCATAATAACATATTTTAGATTCAAAATATCGGTTTTTCGTTAAGTTTATGACCTGTTTACAGCCAACTGAAGTTGGCTGTAAAGTATGGACAGATTGCTGTTTTTAGTCTCTAGCTTACTAGTTTGTGTTCGGTTGATCCCGTTAATCATATTTAGTGATTGTAACAACATCCCACATCAATATCAACAAGTAAATCAGCAAATACTCAGTACATATCAAAACAACTTCATACTAACACAAGTACATCATGTTTCATCTTCTTGGTTAAACCCTTTTTAGTGTTTTTGTGAAAAAAAAAACATCATTCTACAAATATTAGCCATAAAAGTAAGATAATCAAGGGTTAAACGAGAGCTTACTACTAGCTTATAGCTAGGGTAGAATCTATTGAGAATATGATGGTGAAAAAAGACTAGAACAAACTCCTTAGAAAGTCCTTCAAGTTGCCACCTCCATAGATCACCTTCAAACTTGAATGGAACTTGTAAAAATGGAAGAGATGGATGATGATAGTGGTGGTGATGGATTTCGGTTTTGGGGGAAACCGAATGAGAGACAGGGAGTAGTAATGTGAGGGTGTGTAAGACTTGAATTGATTGTAAGATCTCATGGCCATGCCTTATAATCATCTACACATATTATGGATACTTACACAAGCAAGAATCAAATATTATGGATACTTACACAAGCATGAAACATCCCGAAAATGGGTTTGGTAATTAAACCTCGTTAATAGTAAAAACGGGTAAATACCATTAGTGGTAAAATAAACCCGGTGAATATTAGGATTTAAATAAATAAGTCTTATATTTATTAAAAGGAGGGGGAAATACTTTGTGAAAGCGAAGTATAATAAAAAGGCCCGAGATTTAACGGGACTTAAAATAAAGCGGGTTTTTGAACAAAATGAATAACTAGGAGAATTATAACCTAGTTAACTACAAGTCTAGATATAACTTGAAATAAGGTTAGAATAACCAAAACTAAATGTTAAACAAAAGAGGAGGGACCAATGTTGTTAAAAATGAAAGTATAATATTGTTTTTAATAAAAATCAAACCAAACCCCCATTTTGAAGGGTCTGGTCGTACAGGAGAAGAGCAGGGGCAACACCCCACTCTCACAAACCTAAAGATCACTAGAACTCTCAAATTGAAGGTTAAATCCTGTCCCAAATCAAAATCCGAGCATAGATTATTGATCCTCATTGCAAGAGGATTCCAAGGTATGTAAAATTTAAGGAAAACTCTGAATTTGAAATTCTCATGAATTGGGAAAAATCTGAAATTTGGCTTGCATGTATGTGTTATAATGATTAAGGAACAACTATAGAGTCTAAGGACAAACCCTAGATCAATAGAGGTTGAAATTATAAGAAATTTTGGGTGAATCCATGAACACCATTGTAGGTGATTAATGGGTTATGTGTAAATTGATGAATACTAGGATATTGGGTGTTAATCTTGTGTAATTTGACGATTTGGAAGTGATTTCAGAAATCTAGTAGCTAACAATCATGTAAAATGTGATTGAGGTGAATTTAGGGCTAAATGATAAGCTAGAAACTTGTCATATAATCATGCGAAAAATCTGCCCTTAAGGTGTTTGTGAAAATGCCTCAAAGAAGGCTTAAAATAGAAATTTGAAGATCAAACGCATAATTATGATGTTTCGGTGTATTATGCGATGTAAGGTTTAAAAAGAGTTCTAAACATGTCTTGAATTGAACTCTTTAGACGAAGAATCCGGAACGTCAAGCGGACAAGCCGGAGGTGATACACGCTTGAAAGGTGTGCTTTGAAGGTACGTAACTACGGTTCCGTTACATTATGCTTGAATTCGTATTTTCGTTATTAGGCTTCAAATTAGCATAATATATGAAATTGACATTTAATGGAAGTGACGAAGATCACTAGGTAAATAAACGGGTCAAAAGGTGAAATTATCACCCTTTGACAATATCGACTAATGGTTCGTCGAGTTACTTGTTTATAGGAATAAATATCAAACGGATACGCACATCGCTATTGCTTAGCGGCTACTAAGTCAAGGTATTGAAACGGGTCAATATATTGATCCGAGCCAGGTATGTTTAATAACACAACTTATCATGTAGAGTTTGGAGTTCTATAAGAGTTAGACAATGTTAAAGTGTAGATATTCGGTTATCTTTAAGGTAAACCGAATAAATTTAATTATGTTCATGGTGTTTTAGAAGCACATGGGTTTATAAATAAGATTATAGTTAGAAGGGTCGGGTTTTGGGTCAATCAAGTATTTAAAGGACCCTGTAATTAAAGAAGGATGAAAATTGACCAAATTGCCCTTGTAAGTCAATTCAGACGAACGACCCTTAAAGGTGGTTCGGAAATAAGTTTTATGATTATATAAATGCTTCGGATAAGTTAGATAGTGAAAAACATAAATTCTTGGGTCGAAGGGCTTTATATGAGTCTTTGCCGTAAAATGGTAATCCGAGGGGTAAAAACTCGGAACATATAGATATCCACATTAAACCCAAGACATATATAGTTGTAGTGGGAGATTACTTGTTGAGAAATTTAGGAATAAGATACTAGAAATGAATGAAAGCGATTTCAAGCTCTAAAGTGCTTAAATATCCTTAACGGGTCAAAATAAGCATACGAGCAAAAACGGGTTCAAATTGTCTAAGAAACCTATGAATAGAACCTAATATAGTAGGTAACATATATTAGAAGAAGTATATGAGATATAGGAATCAAATAAATAGGTTTGTTTGATAAAATGCATAAACGGGTTAAAAGTCGGTATAAAGGGTAATAAGCCGAGGATTAAAAGTCTGAAATTTTATTAAGTTGGATGTTGGGTTTTAACTCCATAAGATGGAGGATTTAATTACGGACGCGTAGGAAAAAGAATCGCGTAAAACGGATCAATAACGAAGAAGTTATGGCCGTTTCCGTGAAATCGAGTTGAGCCGGGAATGTACAGCAACAACTGAAGAAACCTGCTGTGAAAAAGGGGGGCTCGCGTGACACCTAGGCCCTAGGCGTCACGCGACGCCCCTAACTCCGAAAATTTTTAATTTTTTGTCATTTTTAACCCCTGTACTTGTATGAACTAAATATTTGACTATCAAAACTAACTTTTAAGTTGGTTTTGATCATAGGTGAACGTCAAGGGTGCACGGATGAAGATCAAGCGTCGAGCAAGAACCGAACACGATTACGAACTAAGCTTCCGCACTATGTATTGTTATTATGTTAAACGACGAATGTACACATGATTTGTTATAGACTTTTTAAATCTTAAAAAGTTTTAATAAACCCGGAATTTTCAATGCATATGTAATCTTAATTACATGACTGTTTTTCGTAAATGAGACGTTAAACCTTAGTTTATATGAACGGGTGTTACAAGTTGGTATCAGAGCCTTGGTTTAAGAGATTCAAGTATGGCGGGAAAGCTATGCTTGGACTTAAACCTTACGCTCTTGATAAAGATTGGTGTTCGGTTCGAGGCTTGATCGCAAATCCGGTAAGTACATGTATACCAATGGTTCAATATGATTAAAGTGTTGAGAACAACACATATGGTTATCGTGTAATACACGTTACACCAATAAAATCGATATAGAATAGATATAGTCAATGAAATTACACGCGTTGATGTGTATAGTAGAAAAACCTTGTATTAAAATACGGGAATCCTTTAATGTTGAAATTATTAACATTGTATATGTTTTAGTTGAAGGACACTCGCATACGAGGATAGCGAGAGCTTAACAAATTACGGGTATGATAGAAGAACGATCCGAAGTATGAAAAGAGGAGCATGCTCACCAAGGACTAAATCGCGTAACGACCGCGAACAAAGCTAAAAGGCAAGAAACGCCCGTCGGGGAAAACATTACCAGGTGCACACTTTTAAATTTAATTGCACAAGTAGTAATATGCAACAAACACGTAAGTAATGACGGTTGCATACACATATGATAGAACTTAGAAAACCTGATTTCCAAGAGAAATTTAATAGAAAATGTGTTATTCATGATGATGAATAACAAATGAGTAACAAGATGGTTCATATGGAAACTTGGATTAGGGTAATTATCCAAGTGGAAAACTCTCAAATTAATGCTATTAAGAAAAGTAGCAATCACATTAACAAATGTGATTATAGATTAGTTTGATAAAAAGGAAAAACATTGTATATGTTCATGAATGAAACATGTAAATCAAATAACTGTTAAATGGTAACTAAATAAACGGTTGCCAATGAAAGTCAAGAATATAGAAAGATTAGAGGCGTCACTTACATGGGGTATAGTGCGGAAATCATGAAAAGGTCATGTGTGTCGTGTGTTGATCGCTTACTCTGGCCAAGTAAGTAGTGAACACATGATGTCATGAACTTTTTATGATAGACATACTTACATTTGATGTAGTAGGGACGGGGTGAATGGGACGAATTAAAAAGGTACCCAAATGGATCAAACAAGTAAGATGTTTGATAGTAAACGTAAACGCAAGTCGGATGACGGGAGCGTATTACGTTAGAATAACGAGCCCGAGAGAAGGGACAAAGATTAAAGTAAATGGAAATACAGACTGACTAATAGGAATGCTAACGTATAAAGATAGAAGTTTGACTGTCACAAGTGATGAAATTCACATGGACAAGTCAAACGAATTGAATAAAAAAAATAAAAGACTTGATCGAATAAAAGTGATGGATCTCGCTAAGACGACCAAATAAATTAAAATAACGTTTAAAACCATATAGAAATGGTTACTTGAGAATGATTACGGTAAAGATACCCGATGAATTGGTAGGATTTGGAAAGAATGCGTAAACCAAGAGACGGGAACGCGAAATAGAAAGTCAAAAGACTCGGAATATGAGTCATGACTAAAAGACAATGAGAAATTGCAAACAAAAATGTTAATAACTACGCTCAACTATTTTTAAGTTGAACGGGTCGAATAAAGAACATTGTTTGATGTTCATAAGTGATGAAATTTCACACGAACAAGTCAAACGAGATAAATAAAGTATAAAAACTTGGTAGTGCAAGTAAGCGCAAACCAAATAATGGAAGCGCGAAACATTAATGAACCTACGTGATGACTCATAAAGGAATATATATAGGAAAAACGCAAACTAGCGAAACAAAAAAAAATGTTAAAAACATTAAAATAAAAGAACCCGGGCAATGGGTTGTAAAGGAGTATAAGTATAAACCGGGTAACGGTAAGCGTAAGACAAACCGACGTGTAAATGACGTTAGAAGTCGTAAAGTCGGAAAGATAGCCCGAAAGTAAACAAATGGAACCTTAGACTACGGTCAAGGTCAACCAAGTTCAAAAGCAAAATTGAATGATTCCAAACATAACAAAGGATGCTTTAAAGTTATATATATATGTATAACTAGACATATGAATGTAGACGTGAATAAAAGACGATCTATGGGATCATCGTAACCTACGGGGTAAAATGTAGTGATAAGGTCTACGAGACCAAGGAGACCGTTGGGTCATAAATAGGAAGAGACGAACTGTTGGGTCTCACCTTAAAAGGGTAAAACATATAAAGAAATAGCCCATGAGGCTAAGTGAAGAAACCTACGGGTCAATATTGTAAAGCAAGGGAAATTGGTTACAATTCTCCGTGTAAAATAATAACTGTCAGGAATAAAACTTGAAATGGAAATTCCTAGACATGAGAAAAAGATATAAGACAAGGAGAAAATGTAAACTAAAAATTTAGTTTTTAGCCAAAAGCAATGTTTTAACAAACATAAGTAGTATGAGATGGTTTAGAAAATCTTAGACACACATAAGGCCGGAGATGGCAAATTAGTATACCCGTGTGACGGGGTAAGAAGTGACGGTGGCAAATTAGGCTAGCCGCCAAAACTATTCAAAGTCAAGAAAAATGTCATGACGAATACAAAACGCTTGTTAATATAAGACAAGTGCGTGATAAACCTGTTAAAAGACTAACGAGACTGAGTGGTCAAGTTACAACTCAGTCAATAAAGATTAAGAGTTATAAGCAGTAAGTAACGGCCCGCGAGGCCTTACACATGAATGACATACGCGTCAGTATACATGAAAATTTTTAACTAAAAGATAACGAGTTTTTAAATGGTTACCTTATAAGGCAAACCATAGCAAATAATAAGGGTAGAAAGTAACTGGACCAATAAGTCTAGTTGGTGACACCGGTTAAGGTCATTTAAATAAATTTGGTTTGCTTGTAAGCAGTGGATTCGGTATAAATGAACCAAATAACTAAATTTGAAAATAAAAGGATTTGTTGCTAAAAGTGAAAGATTTCACCAAAGATCTTTAAACGGGTCAAGGTAACGGATTCACAAAGGGTTCGGTAATATGGATATCGCTAAGTTAATTGAACTAGTAGAAATAACGAAATTACATTATTTCAAGTTGCTTTATGTCGAATGAGGCCCGTAGATGTTTTGTAACTAAAAAGGTATTACCATAATTTTTATGGTAATATTAATAATCGAATAAAATATGAGCAATGCTCAATTGATTATCGAGAGCATATGCATGGAGTTAAACTCGATAAATTACAAAAGAAAAGGTTTCGAGGACGACACCTCTTTAAGGGGGGTAGACTTGTAACATCCCGAAAATGAGTTTGGTAATTAAACCTCGTTAATAGTAAAAACGGGTAAATACCATTAGTGGTAAAATTAACCCGGTGAATATTAGGATTTAAATAAATAAGTCTTATATTTATTAAAAGGAGGGGGAAATACTTTGTGAAAGCGAAGTATAATAAAAAGGCCCGAGATTTAACGGGACTTAAAATAAAGCGGGTTTTTGAACAAAATGAATAACTAGGAGAATTATAACCTAGTTAACTACAAGTCTAGATATAACTTGAAATAAGGTTAGAATAACCAAAACTAAATGTTAAACAAAAGAGGAGGGACCAATGTTGTTAAAAATGAAAGTATAATATTGTTTTTAATAAAAATCAAACCAAACCCCCATTTTGAAGGGTCAGGTCGTACAGGAGAAGAGCAGGGGCGACACCCCACTCTCACAAACCTAAAAATCACTAGAACTCTCAAATTGAAGGTTAAATCCTGTCCCAAATCAAAATCCGAGCATAGATTATTGATCCTCATCGCAAGAGGATTCCAAGGTATGTAAAATTTAAGGAAAACTCTGAATTTGAAATTCTCATGAATTGGGAAAAATCTGAAATTTGGCTTGCATGTATGTGTTATAATGATTAAGGAACAACTATAGTGTCTAAGGACAAACCCTAGATCAATAGAAGTTGAAATTATAAGAAATTTTGGGTGAATCCATGAACACCATTGTAGGTGATTAATGGGTTATGTGTAAATTGATGAATACTAGGATATTGGGTGTTAATCTTGTGTAATTTGACGATTTGGAAGTGATTTCAGAAATCTAGTAGCTAACAATCATGTAAAATGTGATTGAGGTGAATTTAGGGCTAAATGATAAGCTAGAAACTTGTCATATAATCATGCGAAAAATCTGCCCTTAAGGTGTTTGTGAAAATGCCTCAAAGAAGGCTTAAAATAGAAATTTGAAGATCAAACGCATAATTATGATGTTTCGGTGTATTATGCGATGTAAGGTTTAAAAAGAGTTCTAAACATGTCTTGAATTGAACTCTTTAGGCGAAGAATCCGGAACGTCAAGCGGACAAGCCGGAGGTGATACACGCTTGAAAGGTGTGCTTTGAAGGTACGTAACTACGGTTCCGTTACATTATGCTTGAATTCGTATTTTCGTTATTAGGCTTCAAATTAGCATAATATATGAAATTGACATTTAATGGAAGTTACGAAGATCACTAGGTAAATAAACGGGTCAAAAGGTGAAATTATCACCCTTTGACAATATCGACTAATGGTTCGTCGAGTTACTTGTTTATAGGAATAAATATCACACGGATACGCACATCGCTATTGCTTAGCGGCTACTAAGTCAAGGTATTGAAACGGGTCAATATATTGATCCGAGCCAGGTATGTTTAATAACACAACTTATCATGTAGAGTTTGGAGTTCTATAAGAGTTAGACAATGTTAAAGTGTAGATATTCGGTTATCTTTAAGGTAAACCGAATAAATTTAATTATGTTCATGGTGTTTTAGAAGCACATGGGTTTATAAATAAGATTATAGTTAGAAGGGTCGGGTTTTGGGTCAATCAAGTATTTAAAGGACCCTGTAATTAAAGAAGAATGAAAATTGACCAAATTGCCCTTGTAAGTCAATTCAGACGAACGACCCTTAAAGGTGGTTCGGATATAAGTTTTATGATTATATAAATGCTTCGGATAAGTTAGATAGTGAAAAACATAAATTCTTGGGTCGAAGGGCTTTATATGAGTCTTTGCCGTAAAATGGTAATCCGAGGGGTAAAAACTCGGAACATATAGATATCCACATTAAACCCAAGACATATATAGTTGTAGTGGGAGATTACTTGTTGAGAAATTTAGGAATAAGATACTAGAAATGAATGAAAGCGATTTCAAGCTCTAAAGTGCTTAAATATCCTTAATGGGTCAAAATAAGCATACGAGCAAAAACGGGTTTAAATTGTCTAAGAAACCTATGAATAGAACCTAATATAGTAGGTAACATATATTAGAAGAAGTATATGAGATATAGGAATCAAATAAATAGGTTTGTTTGATAAAATGCATAAACGGGTTAAAAGTCGGTATAAAGGGTAATAAGCCGAGGATTAAAAGTCTGAAATTTTATTAAGTTGGATGTTGGGTTTTAACTCCATAAGATTGAGGATTTAATTACGGACGCGTAGGAAAAAGAATCGCGTAAAACGGATCAATAACGAAGAAGTTATGGCCGTTTCCGTGAAATCGAGTTGAGCCGGGAATGTACAGCAACAACCGAAGAAACCTGCTGTGAAAAAGGGGGGCTCGCGTGACACCTAGGCCCTAGGCGTCACGCGACGCCCCTAACTCTGAAAATTTTTAATTTTTTGTCATTTTTAACCCCTGTACTTGTATGAACTAAATATTTGACTATCAAAACTAACTTTTAAGTTGGTTTTGATCATAGGTGAACGTCAAGGGTGCACGGATGAAGATCAAGCGTCGAGCAAGAACCGAACACGATTACGAACTAAGCTTCCGCACTATGTATTGTTATTATGTTAAACGACGAATGTACACATGATTTGTTATAGACTTTTTAAATCTTAAAAAGTTTTAATAAACCCGGAATTTTCAATGCATATGTAATCTTAATTACATGACTGTTTTTTCGTAAATGAGACGTTAAACCTTAGTTTATATGAACGGGTGTTACAAAGCAAGAATCAAATATTATGGATACTTACACAAGCAAGAATCAAATAAACAATTGCCATAAAATCTAATCAAATATATGGAGGATGGAGAATGATTTGTGGGTCCATGGGGGACCGAAATTTCGGTTGGGGGGGGGGGTCTTGATGTAAAATTTCAACTAAATGGTAATTGATAGTTAGAGTGCAAGTATCTTGATAGTATATGTTTGTGTGATGATTTTTGGTGGGTGTTATGGTACACGGGGATCATGACTAGCCAAAAATAATAACACAGTGTGTTAGACAAATATTTGGTGTCCCGGGTAATGTCCGGTTGTTCGGTCGGATACTGTTCTGTTAAAGTGTTTAATTATTCCGCAAGGCGTCTTATTCATATATTTTTGTAACATCAATTTATTCCTAACACATAGGAAAATATTCAGGACCATTTGGTCAAGTTTTCTGCATACTACTAGTATGCTAACACGCACATGTAAGTATAACACAGTAATCAGAGAGCAACTAAATAATTTAGCACAGTCATCAAGCACTTAAATTATTATTAAATAAACTGTACAGATACATGTAAATTTGAGGGTTGTCACATTCTCCCCCTGTTAAGAGAATTTCGTCCCGAAATTTAGTGCGTGGTTACTGAGGAAGCTAGTTAAGTTGCGGTGTTTACTGGCTTTTCCTGGGGTGTCACAGTTTTTACCTCAACAACTGGCACTTCTGGCTTTACCGTACCAGAATCATTGCCTGAATGTGGCTTGTCTGACTTTATTGAGTCAAATTCATCGCCGACATGTGGCTCCTTTGTTTCCGAAGAAACAGATTCATCGCCAGAAAATGTTACCTTCTTCTTGTCCTTTTTCGTCCTCAGATTTGTATCTGATGAATTCGACTTACTTGACTTTGCAATTGAGGGAGTTGATTCATCAGAACTCTTATTCGATCTGTCCGGTGAACCCGAGGACAAAATCTTCTCCAGATATTCTCTGGCCTTCTTCCTCTTCTTTCACAGTTTGTCTTTTTGCCCCTGAGAAAGCTTCACTTTCGTCTCTTGAACTTTAGGTTTTTGAACCTTCTGTTCTTTGACTTTCTGTTCTGAAACTTTCAGTTCCTTGGGCTTTTCTTTGACTTTGACTGGAATCTTTGCCAATTTCTGAGAATTAACCCTCAATCTTTCATTTGATCTCCTTGGGCAATCCCTGGCAATGTGACCTTTGATTTGACAATTATAGCATCTTCTCGTCTCATATCTCCAACTCTGGCAGTTAACAGCAATGTGTCCTTGATAGCCGCATCTGTAACACACTCTGTTATCGTACCAATCACCATTTTCATACCAAACACTCAGATCAAAGCACTGTTTGGCTTGGTGATACTCTTTCCTCATCTTGATTGCTGGATTTGACTTTTGAGCACTGTGGTCCGACCTGCACCACTTATTGCCAACAAATTTTGATTTTTCATATTTCAATTTTTGTGCTTTTTCATTGCGATTGGATGATCGATCTGATGAACTTTTATTATCTTTTTGAACATTTTTCTCATTTTTAATTTTTTGTTTCTGTTCCACTTTCTTCTTCAAAGGTTTTTGCTTAGAGCATTCACCTTTTTCAGTTACAGTTTTCTAAAACTTTTCTTTTAATTTCAAAAACAATTTTTGTTTTTCAATTTTTTCATTTTCATCATCAGATTTCTCATCACAATCTTCAACTTTGACATTGTCAAAGTTTGTGACATCGTCACTTATTGGAACTGAATTGATAGGTTTTGGACAGGGGATATTCAAAAACTCAGATGATGTCATAAAACCTTTCAATTTCTTCTCAAGTTCATCAATCTTGTTTCTTGAATTCTCAGCTTCATTTTCAAGCTGAGATATTCTTACAAGATGAGACTTGATTGATTTTTCATTTTCATTCTTCATGTTTTCAAGAACAGAGTTTTCATGTTCCAAAACTTTTATCTGTTCTTGAAATTTCGTTTCATTTGCTTTCAAGTTTTTGTTCTCAAGTTTTATCCAGAAATCTTCATTTTCTGAAGATTTCTTTTTGCTTTCAAAGTTTTTTTCTTTTTCTTTCAAAACCTTGTTTTCTGATAATAAACTGTTTAAGTCATTTAACATTTTAACATTCTCAGATTTCAACTTCTCACAATTCCCCTGTAAATTTAGAATCTGTTTTTCATCAATTTGTTTCTCATTGTTCAACTTCCTGACTTCAGATGTCAAACTTTCCGCATCTTTCAAGAGTTTGTCATTCTCAGTCTTGAAGTTGTCACATTTTGAGCAATCTGTTTCATTCTTCACAGATTTCTTCAGCCTTTAAAGCTCCTTCTTCCGATGAATGATCAAAGATAGGTGCGTTTTCTGCAATCTGTTTCTTTAACTCTGATTCAGGATTCACAGATACAGGTTTTTCAGATTCTACTTTCTCAATCTTGACTGATGGAACTTGTTCAATCTTCTCAGCTCTGATCTTTTCTTTAACAATGACTGCCTTTTGAATCTTTCTTTTTGCATCTTGTTTTTCTTTCAATTTTTCAATTTTATCGGCATAAAATAACTTTCCACTACGTTGATTAGATGGAAGTTGTTGTTTAAGATATTCAAGCTTCCGGATTTTCACTTCATAATTGTCACTTTCTTCATCAGACGAATGATCAAAAATCGGAACTTTTTCAACAACTTCTTTTGCTGAGACTGTTTCTTCTTCTTGCTTTGTCGGAAAATACTGTTGAGATTCATGATACACATATGCCAACAATTCCTCAAACTCCATGTTTTGATCTTCAAAGTTTCTCAAATTCACTTGCACTCTACTATTTGACCAAATTGATCACCCCTCAACAACACATGCACCACTTTGAATGAACACACAATGGCCGACAACACTGTTTGTAATACAAGAATTATTGGACCTTATATCCCTTGCCAACAATTATGTTGTATATAAGAGGGCCGATTATATGATGATTAATAATATTCTCTTTTTGGTTAAAGTGGCCGACAAACAAAAACTTTCGATGATAGGGCCGCTAATTTGCAAGACAAGACCAAACACCTTTTAAAAACACAAAAAAATTCTATTGGGCCGTTTCACTATTTTAACATTTGATAGGGCCGCTTATCTATAACGTGGACAAACAACATTTAAAAGTTCAATTATGGCAGACAATTCTGGCAAACCGACATACACCACATGATATCTTATCCCAACATATGACAGCCTCGTTTTTATGTATCACACATCTTGATAATCTTTTTCAAACGGTTCACACAATACAAAGTATTTTTCAAGCGGTCAATGTTTTCAAACGATGTGTCTACCTTTTTTAAACGAAGATTTCAAACGGAAAGTTCATTTTTCAAACGAGATGATTTTTTCAAACGATGTTTCAAACGGTAAGCATTTTTTCAAACAATAGGAGCCGGTTTCAAATGATCATTCAAACGGAACGGAAAATTTCAAACGGAAGATAACACTTTCAAATGATAGAACTGATTTTCAAACGGACACTTACTGGGCTCGTTCAAACGGACAACAGTTTTTAGGCCATTTTGACCAGTTTTACGTTCAAATCCGAACACAGTGTGAAACTTTGATCCGATTTCAACCGTAAAATTTATCAATTTTATGAAAGAAGGTGTAGAAAATCAGATTTTCAAGCTGAATATGGCAAGAACTCCTCGTCCTGAGCTCTGATACCAATTGTAGGATCGGTTTCGACCTGAATGAGTCGTTCGGAAGAGCTCTAGTCCATTTCAGAGGCAGAAACTAAGAAACGAACTTGAAAACAGCTTGAAATACACTTTAATCCTCTTTTACATTCAATTGACAAAGTTTACAGCGAGAGGAAATACCGGCAGCACTTCGGTATTAAATTAACTGACCTGATCGTTACAAATGACTCGATATGACAGCTATTTATAGAACAAGTACCTTCCGTTTGAAACCTTTCAAACGGACATCTAATTACAAACGACCACATGCTCAAACGGACTCTACTATTCAAACGGCCAACTAATATTCAAACGGACATCTTATTTAATTTGACATTCAAACGGTTAACTCTCATTGGACCCTTCAAACGGTTGCATAAACTCAAGCCATTGGACCTTTAAATGCTAGCTCTTCATTGGACCTTCACATGGGATCACCTCATTGGACCATCACCACTTTTGTCTTTTGTGTGAACATACAAATTCGTATATCATGACATCAAACAGCCAATATCAAGTTACTTTATTCATGATGTCACATGTGATGTCATCAAGGTGATGTCACATGTGATGTCATGCTTGATTGGATCCGCACCGTGACCGAGACTCGACAAATGACGAAGACGACAGATGACTGCACCAACAAAATGCGTATTCTCGCGTATTTTGTAACCAAGCTACTTTTGGGTATCAAGACCCTTTGTCTTGATACCTGTTAGTGCAGTATGTCTATTGACTTCGTCTTGTATCGAGTCATGTAATGAGATTGGATAGGATAATCAGTGCTAGAAACTGAATTTAGTGTATTTGGTGGTGATTCCGCTTGAAAGTGCTAGAGACCATTTCAAGCGAAATCATATTAAGCTGATTCCGCTTGAAAGTGCCCTTGGCCATTTCAAGCAAAATCACAACAATATATATAGGGGCACTTGGTTTTTCATTTGTAATCTTTCGGATCTGAGTAGCGAAGCTCTGCCGAATTGTCTCCAGGTTGTAAATCAGTGTTAAATCAATAATAGAGACATTATAATTACATCGAGCGTCCGTTTCATTGATTCCGCCTTTGATTCGGATAAACAACTCTTCTGATCGACTCATTCGGGTCACACAACGATCCTACAAGTGGTATCAGAGCACAAGAAGAAGAGTTCAGCTTGATTGCCTCTATTTTCTGACTTCTACACCTTCTTTTTCAAATTGGACAAGATTTCACAGACAAAATGGACTAAATTTTTCACAGTACATGCGAAACAGTGTTTTAACAAAGCCTTGAGAATATCAGACCTAAATTCGGCTTAAAAGTGACAAAAATGGACTAAAATTGTGATTCCGCTTGAACGAACATACTAATTCCGCTTGAAATGTTCAGTTGATTTCACTTGAAAAGTAATATTCCGCTTGAAATTAGCAAGGTATTCCGCTTGAAACAGTTATTTCGCTTGAAAGTTCATCTGATTCCGCTTCAAAGTGGTATTCCGCTTGAAGATTCCGCTTGAAAGTGTTGATTTGGTTTGAAGTTCTGATTTCGCTTCAAGACTTGATTTCACTTGAAGGGTCAACTAAGTGATTTCGCTTGAAGTGTCACCCAAAGTGATTTCGCTTGAAATCACTATTCTGCTTGAAAGTGAAATTTTCTTTCGAGATCATTTCACGTTAACCGAGTGTCAGTCTATTTCAAGTTGTTTGATATTGTTTGTACTGATTGTGTTTGTTTGATTGTTTTGTTTCCAGGTTATAATTCAAGAAATTCACATCATGTCTGAAGAATTCTATAACACGTTTTTCAACGCGTTTACATCCGAGTCTTCCGAAATTTCAACAGTCACGCCAAAAACCATAACGAAAGCGATAAATGAGAATATTAAGCATGACAACTTCTACGGCACACATTCAAAACCACCAACTCTGGAAAGTATTGAAGATTATACTTGGTGGAAAGAGCGATTTATCAACTGGGCAAAAGCGTATGTACATGAAAGCTGGTTCTGTCTGGAGTTTGGATATGAACGACCAAAAGATGATAAAGGAGAAGAGCTTCCACTCAAGAGATTATCTAGAGATGACAAAGCAGAATTTGCAGCTGAACAAAGAATGATTGCGTTAATTCAATCTTCAATCAGAAATGATATGTTTGCTTTATTGCAACATGACGGGTCTTTAAAATCTGTCTGGGAAGCATTGAAGGTTAAGGCAGAGGGGGGTAAACAAATTAAAATGATCAAAATTGCTCTTTTAAAGAAAGATTTTGATTTGTTTGATAACTTGAAAGGAGAGACTGTGAGGCAGATGATTGAGAGATTTGGTCATCTAAAAGTAGAACTTGATCGTTTTGGAATAGTTAAAACAAGAGAAGAAATCATTGATAAAATCATAGAAGCGTTACCACGAGCTGATCAGTGGCAAACATTTGTTTTTATTCTAAAAAATGATGCTTTGTATGATACAATTTCTCTTGATGTTTTGATAGAAAAGATTGAAAGTCATGAACTGGAGTTGCAGAAACAGAACAAGATGAGCAGTTCTTCGCATCAACAGAATGTTGGCCTGTACTACAAAGGAAGTTTACCTTCGGTGAAAGCTAATAGTTCACCAAAGACAGCATTCAGTGGTGAGAGGACAAAAGAGCCACAGAAGAGCTCATCAGGTTATGATCCGGGTTACCATTCATCATCTTCAAAAACTAGTTCAGAAGAAGCAGAGGAGATTCTATGCAACATTGCTCTTAAGTTGAAAAATTCTCCTGCAATGAGCATCAATGCAACTAAGCAGCAAATGAGTTTTCTTGCATCTGTTCTGGAATCATATGAAGGTCTTGTAGCTGGCAAAATTGGAAACTCAGAGTTAACCAAAGAAGACTACGACCAGATTGATCCGAAAGAGATGGAGCTCATAGACATTCGTTGGTATTTAGCAAGCTGCATTCGAAGAGCGCAGAGGTATATGGAGATTACTGGGAAACAATCATTGGGTGGTCCATCAACCAAGCTCGGATTCGACAAATCCAAAGTGACCTGCTTCAGATGTAAGCAAAAAGGTCATTTCAAAAGAGAATGTAGGAATTCGGAAGTTGCTGAATCGGAGAGACCTTTCAACGATGATTATTACCGAAAGCCAATTTATCACCGTAGTAAAGAAGAGCCAAAGATGATTGAAGATAAATCCAGAGAAAAATCAAGAGCTTGTTTTGTAATTCACGATGATGAAGGTTTTGACTGGAGCACAATTTGTCCAGAAGAAGATCGTTTGGAAAATGTTCGAAAAACAGCTCATGGCAGATCTATAACAGAGAAAAGACAGTTTGTTTTAGTTGCTGAAATCAAAGACGAAAACAAAGGAGAAAAAGACACAGCTGTAGTCAAAGAGAAAACCATAGAAGAGATTTTGAGTGAGAAAACTTATCGCGAAAGAAACATTGCTTTAAATAGAATGGATGAGATGCAAGAAGAGTATGAAAGTGCTGTAGACAATACGAGATGGGATAAAAGGAGAGAGTGCTACTTCAACAGAGAAGGTGAACCAGTTGTTCCGAAAAAAGACATAATTTCTGAAGATGTTCTTCTCGTAATTCCTTCATCGGCTGAATATTATAGAAATGTTCTAAAAGATGACACGTATGCAAAAAGGCATGAAAAGGAAATATGATATGCCATGACATCGTGTTTAAGGAAGAGGGATGAAGAAAGGATGAAGAAAAATGTTGAAGAAATGTTGATCAACTTGAAGAAACCTGCTGAAGAAGTAAAAGCTGAAGCTGTTCAAGTTGAGGTTGAGAAGAAAGTTGAAGTTGTAAAAAAGGAAGATTTGAAGGTTGTTGAGAAAGAAAAGATTGAAAAAGAACTTGTGAGGAATGAAGAAGTTAAGAAAGCTGTTACTGAAGAACAACAGGTTGTAGAAGATGAGAAGAAAACTGGGAGTTTGACTGAGATAAAGATTGAGAATTTGAAGTCTGCTAGTGATGAAAGTGCTGATGATGAGAAGAAGGAAGAGCTGAAGCAAACAGAGGCAGCTGAAAACACCAAAGTGCAAATCACTGAGGAAAATTCTGATTCTGAAATCTTAAAACCGATTGAACAGTGCAAGAAATGCATGGAAACATGTAGTGCTTGTACTGAAAAAGATGAGAAGTTCAGAACAAGAGATCTTGAATTCACAAAAATTGAAAACATTTTTAAAGAAAAATGCAAAGAAATGCTAGAAAATGAAAAACTTTTAAAAGAAAACGATGAAAAACTTTCAGAAAAATATAAAAAATTAGAAAAAGAAAATAATATTTTGAAAGAAAATGTTTTGAAAAAGACAGAAGAATGTGATCAAAACGAAAATGTTTGTCAAGAAATGAAGAAAGAATATGATTCAATGAAATTGGCATATCACAATACAAAAGAGTAATATGAAAAAGTAAAGGGTGAAATGAAGTTTGTTCAATCAAGATTGAATTACTGTTCTGAAACATCAAAGGAACTAAAACGAATGTATGAAATTAAACAAGGTGTTGTAAATTCATATATTGAAGATGTTGCTAAGCTAAAACGACAGATTGCTGATTTAGAACAGGATAACTACAAATTAAAAAGTTATCACGCGTCATCATATGTGCTTGAACGTATTTTTAACATAAAACCAGATGGGAAAGATTCTGATCAAAACACGAAAGGTATTGGCTCAAAGTTTCATCAAGTTCCACCACAAGAAAAGTTTGTGTTTTATGATGATGAAAAGGTCGAAAAAGCTTTCAACATGGTAGATCAATTGCTAGACAACATTGACGTAACGTATTCCAAATCTGATGATTCTAGTGATTCAGAGGTGGTAGGTAAGGTCGTTGAAAGTGTGTTGAAAGAAGAGTCAGTTGATACAGGTAATTCTGAATCACAAGATGAAAATGAAGGAAATTTTCATGATGGATATCTGAAAAACACAAAATCCGAGAAAAATTTGAATGATGATTCACAAGGGTTGGTTTATACCATGATTGGATCGGACAAATTATTCTTAGATGTTGTATTCCCGATTCAGAATGTAATTTCAGAAAAGGTTGATAAAGTTTTCAAGATGGTTGAAATTGAAAAGTTTTAGATTTCCAAGTTTGTTGGTAAAGGTCACAAAACTTTTTATAACAAACCTGGTTTCAAGAAGAAAAACATGAAGGCTGGGTTGGGTTATAAAAAGAAACAAAATTGGAAGAAAAATGAAGTGCCAAATTCTCAGGCAAAAATGAGTTTTGTTCAAGGAAAGAGTTTAGCAGAAGAGAAAGAACTTAAATTTGGACGACAGTCTAATGAAGAGTTTGTTGCTCAGAAAAAGCAATAACAACAGGTCAAAGATGTCTCAAAAAGGACATGTTTCAAATGTGATCAAATTGGTCATCTTGCTCACAAGTGTCCAAATCTGAAACTTGTTGATGTTGAGATGAAAAAGAAGTCTGATAATGTTCAAAAACAGAAATCTGAGGATGTGAAACAAAGGTCGACCAGATTTGATTCGAAACAAACTTGGATGTACAATACAAACAAGTTTGCTTCAAATCGAAATTGGAAATCAAACCCGAATAGGTTCGATTCAAAATATGTGACAACTCGAGTTTCCAAGATTCCACTTTCGCATTTATTGCACGTTCACTATTTGTTTAGTTGTTTACTTGCACAATTGGTTTGCTTTGTAACCGTATATGTTTTGGTTCGATAAAGTGTATTGTAATTGTGCATGGTTATGTGTTACTTATGAAAGATTTGACAAATGCATGAACTTGGTGGTGAAACTGTAAATTACATTGTGATGGGTGTGCCTTATGTAAAAGATGATACTTAGGGGTGAGTAGAGTAATTAGTGAAATTTCAATCACTCTTAACCCTAACCTCCTTCACTAATCACAACACAAAAATCAATATACGTACTTTCACATTCTCCAATCCTCTCTACAATCATCTTCTTCATCATTGGCACAAGCTCTCAATCATCACTCTTGATTCCTCTCGTTATCTCGAATCAATCCAAGGTAATTGTTTAATGATTGTTTGTTGTTAATCGTTGATTGATTGATTCATGCTAAAACCCTAGTTCTTCGTATGATGGTTCTGTGTAATGATAAAGTCTGATTGTTGTGAAATGTTTATGACTAGAAGTGTAATCAAATGATTGACAATGAGATGCTTGTAAGATAGAATGTTTGATTTGCTGATTAGATTACTGCAATGCAATTGTATGATATTAGGGTTATTGATCGTAACTGTTACATTGCCTGGGAATGATCGTAGAAACGTAACTGTTCCAATGAAGATTGAATGTTCGCATGATTTGATTGATGTTAGTCCGAATTTTAAAAGAGTTATAAGATCCGAGTTTTATATGAGGATGTGGGATCCGAGTTTATATTAACATTACAAGGTCCGAGTTTCTGTCTATGTATGTCCGAGTTTTAGTAATAGGGAATCACTTAGTCCGAATTTTTCATGTGGGTTATAGTCCGAACTTTATGTGTGGAAGCTTGTCCGAATTTTATAGAAAGGACACTAGGTCCGACTTTTTACACAAGGACCCTAGGTCCGACTTTCTGATGGATATACATGTCCGACTTTTTGTGCTTATATATGTCCGACCTTTTAATGATGTTTATGTGAGGTCCGAAGTTTGTTCATCATATAGGGTCCGAGTTTTGGGCCATGGGGTCTTGTCCGAATTTTTATATATAACACACTTGGTCCGACTTTTATATGTAAACATGTGGTCCGACCTTTTACTAGATACATGTGTAGTCTGGGCTTTGTTAATGGTTATACTGTCCGAGTATGTTGAGTTGTTAACAGAATCAAGCAATTGTTGAATGAAAAACACCTATTCTGCCACCACTGTATGTATGTTACTGTAGGTGTATGTTACTGCATGATGCTGTTTGTTACTGGATACTGTATGTATGAACATTCTATCTGATATCATTATGTACACAATTATCACACAGAACACAGTTGCTTGAATACCAAAGACTTGTAAACCCTAATTGAAAATAAACACTTACATCGAGTTATGTGCAATGTACCTTAGGTCGTGTGTAAAGGACCTAACTATTAATTAACACTAGAAGCAATAACATACCGAGCAAACCAAGGTGAGTTCACACTCTTTACCAAGGCATGGGATTCCGGGGGTTGGGAATGGGATTGAAGGAATAGATTTGTACTTACACTGTTACTAGACTATCTACCATCGCCCTCGGATGCGCAGGACACATACGTAAAACCTACGTATACTTGTACTCATCACTGTCCTCAGGTTGCGAAGGACACTCACGTAAAACCTACGTGAACTTATACTCATTACTGCCTGTCACACCCCGGCCGCGTATAGCATGCAACCGCGGCGGAAACGCCGGGGAGTGTTGTGGACAGAATTAAATTGTTTCATGACCATGGCATACAAGTTGTATTTTATTTATAAACAAAGGTGTTACATTGTCTTGGAAAGAGAGTACGGATATTCAAAACATAATTAAGCTAGTTCAAACTTCATTTTTAGGCTCTAAGGCACAGGTCCGCCCTAGAATCATGATCATCGTCCTACGGAATAGCTCCTGAAAACACATGTGAAAGTAGGTACGTCAGCATAAAAATGCTTGTGAGATACATAGGTTTTGTGAAAATGGGGTTCATGACTTGAGTTTTAAAGAATGTTTAATAACAGTCAGTCATGAACCTTGTAATTTGTGTTGCTTTGTAAATCATTTGAAAAACGATAACATCAAACGATATGTATAGATAAGTGCAAGGTTAAACGAATAACCAAGTAAAATGAGTTGAATAAGATAAGTTGTTTGTGAAAATAATGTCTTGTGAAGAATATGTTACTTATGTAAAGTGTAATGTGTCTAAACTGAAATGACTTAGGTAACGCCACGATATGTAATATTATACAAACATTTATATATAGGAAGTACCAGCGGCGTATCCACCATGTTTGTATCATATTACATACGCCCCGTTACTTGAATCATTTACCCAAACCAATCCACCATGTAAATTGTTCATGTGCAAACCAAATGTCAAGTGTTATTGTAATCCATGTCAAGTGTTTATGCTCAAGTGTAAACCACCAAATGTATATGTCAATGTCGACGTGTTTATGTTCAATGTAAATCATGTAATGTGTAATCCCAAAATGTATCATGTATGGTAAGCGAAATGTATCAACTTAAACCATATGCACAAAACAAGTCGTTGAAGTAAAACGTGGTTTAAATCAGCGTTATGTTCTGCGGGAAATGCATGCTCTATTGATATTAACATTTATGCGGTATTGTAAACTATGCATACATCCAAGCCTTGAGACTGTGGCGATAAACCCTTAAACAAATTAAAGGTTTATCTAAGTTATGTATATCGAATTCGGTCATTCCTTCCAGTCCTATCAAACCCAGGACTTCAGGAATGGGAGTTGTCAATTCCTATGGTACCACTACCTACTAACGAACGGCGTAGCTAATGTTAATGAATGTATTGTCCCATGTTAAACAAACCAAATGTCATAACAAAATGAAGGCATGTGCCCATATGCTGAGTAAACATATGCAGCAGAAATGTTCATGTAAATCAATGTGTCCATATGCTGAGTAAACATATGCAACAGAAATGTTCATGTAAATCAATGTGTCCATATGCTGAGTAAACATATGCAACAGAAATGTTCACGTAAATCAATGTGTCCATATGCTGAGTAAACATATGCAACAGAAAATGTAATGTAAATCAATGTACTAAGTACGCACACAATGGGCATACATAGCATAAAATGTAATGAAATCGTGTACTATAATGTACTAACAACATAGCAGGCATATGATGTAAAAACATGGAAAGCATGAATGTAACAGATAGGCACATGTGTTTCACCCCAAAAACAGTTTGGAAAACAGTAAAAGATGGGGTTCTATGTACTCACCTGAGGTTGCTTTGTTGTTCTTGTGAAATAACCAGGTAATGCGAGAGGTCACGGAATATCAACGGCACCTAATAGGTAGCTATGTTAATATACCGCACCAAATCGGAAGATCGGATAGTACGCGGGTTCGTAAACCAAACGAGCATGGAGACTCGTGTAATATGGTTCAACAAAGCCTACATACTAAAATGAAACTTAACCTAAGTGCTTACGGTCCATCACGACCCGTTTAGGTAGCTTATGCCACCTTACGCGTCGTTCGCGTAGAACGCGTCTGGAACGCCTAACATCGTGACCACAAGGTATAACCTCGGAAGGTTATAGCTATGGTCACCTAATGTGTTTGGTCAGGTCCTAATGACCGACAAAATGGGTCGGGTTCGAAAGCATAAGCGATGGTTTAGATCGCTTACCTTACGACCCTATATAAGCACTAAACTAAAAGTGACGAGCTAAGCATGTTAGAACATGCTTAACTAAGTTTGAAAACAGGTTTGACATCAAAACAAACGGCTTTGATGCTCACGAGTAGTTTGGTTACAAAATATGCAAGAATGCACATTTTGGCCGAAACTACGACTCGTCACTGAGCCTAGATAACGTGGTGATCAGTAGGTATGGTCACTATGGACCATAACCATCGTGATCACGCTCACGTTATGAAGTTCCATGAACTTCGCATCGACCATAAGCTGGTCATTGCAGAAAGTCAACAAAACGTTGACTTTCGGACTCGAAAAGCGAATAAAAGAGCGAAAGAAGACTTACGGAGGGTCCCCGAGTGCAAATCAAGATCAAACAGCTCAGGTATGAAACAATGGTTTCAACTTAGAGCTTTAGGATCTGATTTTGTGATTTTTACACTAAAGGGGGGGGGTATTTATAGGAAAAGTGGAACCGTTAGGATCGTTTTATCGAATATCGAGCCTTGATCACGTGCGTACATGTGTCCAGTGGATAAGTTCAGTGAACTTGACTCTTGGCTCTTCATTGGGTGAAAAGGCATTGATCCTTGATCGAACGAAAGGCCAGATTCTGCATTAAATGCAAAATCTTTCTGTCAGACATCCCCACGCGGCCCGCCTCACATTTGGGCAAAACTCACGCGGGCCGCCTGGCCCTCTCTGATCTGCACCACTTGCAGAATTTACACTTTTGGTCCCTGTTGCGTGTTTAAGCTATTTCCAGCCCTTCTAAGACCTGTAAACCATCTTTAAGGCCCTAAAATGATGCCTAAACATTGTGGACATGAAACATGCCCAAAAATATGTCGGATGTCGGTTCGTTTGGCCGTACGATCGCGATGTTCGCTTAATTATGACGAAATGCGCATAAGCGTGAAAGACGATCCAAATGACGCGACGAATGGATTTTTCTCATGCCAAACACTAAGGCATAATATAAGGATGCTTACATAAATTTTTGGATGTCCGGATGTATTCAAAACGTAAGTTATGCGCGAAAGTGCAAACTTATGCACTTTTTGACACTTTTAGTCCCTGAATGATCCAAAAGTTTGTTTTAGCATGCCAAACCTCTCAAAGCCTATTTCTAAGCTATGTAAAGGATATTTATGGTATGTTTAACTTATGGACATGTTCCGGAATGTTCGTTATAGTTCAAATTGGCATACTTTCGCAGTTTGTCAAGTTTAGTCCCTGTAAGCGAATTAACTTGTTTTTGCTATACCAAAGCCTTCAAAACTTATTTCTAAGTTATGTAAAGGTTATTTAAGGTATGTTGAGTATATGTTGATGTTCCGGAGTATTTGTCGCATTAAACTGAGTACGTTTACGCACCAGTTTGCGTATAATTCTCCAGAAAGCGATATAGAGTTTGAATTTGAACAAAAGTCAAAACATGAAAAATGCAAAACACAACCAAACAATCATTGGGATAAAATAACATTGTATTATTGATAATTGAACTGTTCATAATGATTACAAGCACAAATGTTACAGTCTCCCCTACTTGTGGAAATTTCGTCCCGAAATTTATTTAGAGGAAACTGATTGAAAAAGATGCGGATATTTTGCCTTCATTTGATCTTCACGTTCCCAAGTAAACTCGGGTCCACGCTTAGATTCCCAACGAACCTTGACCAAAGGAATGCGCTTGCGTTTAAGCCACTTGACTTCACGTTCCATGATTTCCACTGGTTTCTCGACAAATTTCAGAGTTTTATCAACACGAATTTCGTCAAGCGGTATGTGGAGGTTCTCATCAGCTAAACACCTCTTGAGATTGGACACGTGAAAGGTTGGATGAACATTTCCAAGTTCAGGAGGTAACTCAAGTCTGTAGGCAACCTTGCCGATTCTTTCGACGATCTTAAATGGTCCAACGTATCTAGGTGCAAGTTTTCCTTTCTTTCCAAATCTGATCACACCTTTCCAAGGTGAGACCTTAAGTAATACACGATCACCGACTTGAAAATCCAAGGGCTTGCGTTTTAAGTCCGCGTAATTCTTCTGACGGCTTCTAGCTGCCTGAAGGTTATCACGAACTTTCTTTACCTTATCTGTTGTCTCTAAAATGAGGGCAGGTCCAGTAAGTTGAGCCTCGCCAATCTCATTCCAGCAGACTGGTGAACGACATTTTCGACCATAGAGGGCCTCGAAAGGAGCCATGTTGATGCTGGAGTGATAACTGTTGTTGTAGGAGAATTCAATCAATGGAAGATGTGAATCCCAACTACCACCAAAGTCTATCACACAAGCTCTAAGCATATCCTCCAGTGTCTAGATTGTTCTTTCAGATTGACCATCCGTTTGCGGATGATAAGCTGTGCTCAGATTAAGTTGAGACCCCATAGCAGATTGCATGGTTCTCCAAAAATGAGAAGTGAAACGAGCATCTCTGTCAGAAATGATGCTCAAAGGAACACCATGTCGAGCTACAATTTCATCTACGTAGATTTGAGCAAGTTTGTCAGCCGAAAAATCCTCACGGATTGGTAAGAAATGTGCTGACTTTGTAAGACGATCCACGACTACCCAGATGGCATCGTGACCTTTCTTTGTGCGCGGAAGTTTAGTAATGAGATCCATAGTAATGTTTTCCCATTTCCAAATTGGGATCTCCGGTTGCTCTAATAATCCGGAAGGACGCTGATGTTCAGCCTTAACCTTGAGACAAGTAAGGCATTTGGATACGTATAAGGCAATGTCTTTCTTCATACCAGGCCACCAATACTGAATACGAAGATCCTTATACATCTTATCTGAGCCAGGATGAATAGAAGAACGAGACTTATGGGCTTCATCCATAAGCAAGGTACGAAGATCATCTTGGCTTGGGACCCACAAACGGTCCATGAAGTAATATGATCCATTGTCCTTCAGTTCAAGAGCAGGTGTTATGTGATAAGGAAATTCCTTATTCATTAAACCTTGTGAAACACAAGCTTGTTGAGCCTGAGAAATACGGGCTTGGATATCGGTTTGAATAACAGATTGGACACGTACACAATGAAGCTTAGTACGTTCCTTGCGACTTAATGCATCGGCTACAACATTCGCCTTACCAGGATGGTAGCGAATCTCGCAGTCGTAGTCGTTTAGAAGTTCAACCCAACGTCTTTGCCTCATGTTGAGTTCCTTTTGATTGAAGATATGTTGAAGACTTTTGTGGTCCGTGAAAACCACACATTTTGTACCGTATAAATAGTGTCTCCAGATTTTGAGAGCGAAGACAACTGCACCCAACTCGAGATCATGAGTGGTGTAGTTCTTCTCATGTATCTTCAACTGCCTTGATGCGTATGCTATGACTTTGTTTCTTTGCATCAGAACGCAACCAAGACCTAATTTAGATGCGTCGCAATAAACGACGAAATCATCGTTGCCCTCAGGCAATGTTAGGACAGGCGCGTCGCAAAGCTTTTGTTTCAAAGTCTGAAACGCTTCCTCTTGTTTGACTCCCCAATCAAATGGCTTGTTCTTCTGAGTTAGAGCAGTTAGAGGAACTGCAATCTTCGAGAAATTTTCTATGAAGCGGCGGTAATAACCCGCTAGACCAAGAAAAGAACGAACTTCAGTAGGGGTAGTAGGTGTATCCCAATCCTTAATCGCGCTGATCTTGGAGGGATCTACATGAATACCTTGTTCGTTGACAATATGTCCTAAGAATTGAACCTCTTTAAGCCAGAATTCACACTTGGAGAATTTGGCGAAAAGTTGTTCTTTCTTTAGGAGTTCCAAAGTAAGACGGAGATGTTGCTCATGATCAGCTCGCGTCTTAGAATATATCAAAATGTCGTCAATGAAAACAATGATGAACTTATCTAAATAAGGCTTGCAGACCCTATTCATTAAGTCCATGAAAACAGCAGGAGCATTAGTCAAACCGAATGGCATGACTGTGAACTCATAATGTCCATAACGAGTACGGAACGCTGTCTTGGGAATGTCTTCTTCATGTACACGAAGCTGATGATATCCATATCGTAGATCAATCTTTGAAAAGTAAGATGCGCCTTGTAATTGATCGAAGAGATCATCAATTCGAGGTAGGGGATATCGATTTTTGATGGTAAGCTTGTTAAGCTCACGATAATCGATACACATCCTAAAAGATCCATCCTTCTTCTTTACAAAGAGAACGGGAGCACCCCAGGGTGAAAAGCTAGGACGGATAAAACCTTTTTCGGAGAGTTCCTGCAGCTGTTTAGACAATTCTTGCATCTCGGATGGTGCAAGACGATATGGAGCTCTGGCAATGGGATTTGCACAAGGTACGAGATCAATACGGAACTCGACTTGGCGTGCTGGAGGTAGACCAGGTAAGTCTTCAGGGAATACTTCGGAATAATCCCGAACGACAGGAATATCTGAAATAGACTTACCCTTGCCTTTATTTGTTGTAACATGTGCTAAGAAAGCCACATAGTGCTTTCGCAGATACTTCCGTGCTTTAAAACAAGACATAAGTTTGAGACCACCGGCAGGCTTCTCACCACGAACCTGTAGGATCTCGCCTGTAGACAGCGGCACACGAACAATCTTCTCAGAACAAACTATCTCTGCGCGATGTTTAGATAACTAATCCATTCCCACAATAACGTCGAAGCTTCCAAGTTGCATTGGCGTGAGGTCGATAGGAAAAATATGGTCGTTAAGGTTTAACTGGCAGTTGCGTAGAACAGAATTAAGAACAATGGGTTCACCACTGGCAACCTCTACTGTCAAAGGTTTACCTAGTTTCGTTCTAGACACGCGAAGCATTGTCTCAAAAGACAATGACACAAAGCTCTTGTCGGCACCCGAATCAAAAGGAACAGATGCTGGCTGATTATTAATAAAGAACGTACCGTTCACCACCTCGTTGTCTGCTTGTGCTTCTTGTGCATTCATGTTGAAGACTCGTCCTCGAGCCGGTGCCGGATTCGGGTTTACATTCTGGTTCTGGTTGACTAGTTTTGGACACCGATTTCTGTAGTGGGTCAGATCCCCACAATTATAACATGCACCTGGTGGGTAGTTTGGTCGTGCAGCCTGACCCTGTTGTTAAGCAACCTGTTGAGCAGGGTTCTGGACTGCGTGATTCTGAGCAAACCGACAAACATCGGCAAGATGACCCGATTTCCCACAGTTAGTACAGAAACGGCACTGATATTGTGGCTGGTGGTGACTGTTGCATCGATTGCACAAAGGTGCACTTCCTGAGTAGGGTTTCTTTGCTGGAGGCTGGTTGGGAGCTGCCTGGTTTGCTTGGGCAGTGACAGCAAAATTTTGGGAAGCCTTACGCTTCCTTGACCCCCTTGAGGAACCAGAGTCCTTTCCCTTCTTGTTCTGACCTTTCTTACTATCCTCCTTGTCAGCCGACTGTTTCTTGCCCTTGTCGCCCTTCCTGTGTAGTTTATTCTTTCGGATCTGCGACTCAGTCAACGTCGCCGATAACTCGATTGCCTGACGGAGTGTGGTAGGGTTGCTACCAGTAAGGATGTCTTGTACTGAGTCAGGTAGGCCGTCGATGTACCTTTCGATGGCCTTATCGAGTGGGGTAACCATAGTTGGGCAAAGAAGACTCAGCTCCTCAAGCCTATCCGTATAAGCCCTGTGCTCGCCACTATCTTGCTTCAAAACATCAAACTCTTTCTCCAACGCTCGTTGCTCATGACGAGGACAAAACTCCCTCATCATAAGAGCTCTCAGTTCAGCCCATGTTTGAGCTAGAGCAACTTCTGCACCTTGATCTCTCATAACCCCATTCCACCATGTAAGAGCCCTCTTCTGAAACACGCTTGAAGAAAACTCGACCTTGCGATTGTCAGGACACTGCACATGACGGAAAGTGTTCTCGATGCTTTCGAACCACTTAAGAAGCCCAGTTGCTCCCTCAGAACCACTAAACTTGAGTGGCTTAGCCGAGTTAAAATCCTTGTATTTGCATGTACCATTGTTGTTGTTGGCCTGGTTCCATTGAGCAAAGAGATTCGGAAATTGAGCAGCCATCTGCTGCGTAATAATCTCCGCCAGCTCGGCAGTAGCTATCTGGTTGTCGCGTCGAGGAGGCATTCTAGAAGAGAAAAACATGAAATGAAACGAGTGAGATGATTGGATGAAGAGAATGAGATGAAGCAAAAGCAATCAAAAGCAAAGATGGCGGTTATGCATCGCAAAGCAAATAAGCGACGTGAAATGTCTAGTCAAAGTAAATGGGTCAGGATTAGTGTATCGCGAAGACATGCTCGCCTATAAGTGAACACTCACCCCAAGAGTTCCCAGGTAAGAGTGACTGGTCCGATTATGTGGATTTGTACGAACACTCTAGCCTTAGACAGAAAACCCAGGGTACGGGCATTCACTCTTCCAGTTCGCACGTGTTCACACTATTAACCCAAAACTTTGACGGGATTTTTGAAATCCAAAGAGGTTCAAAACCATATAACAGAGGGTTCAAAACCTTATAATAGAGGGTTCAAAACCTAGTAATCAATCATCCTAGAACAGATGATTAATTTTCAAAGCGGATTCGGAACCGAAGTTCCCGTTGTGGTTATCACCTAAAGATAGGTGATGTGCATGTTTTAAACTCTATACACAAGATAACTTGTGTTAGGGTCCTAAAGTTATAGCCTAGGTCAAAGCATTACTAATAACCTAATTCCCTATAACCAATGGCTCTGATACCAACTCTTCTGTCACACCCCGGCCGCGTATAACATGCAACCGCGGCGGAAACGCCGGGGAGTGTTGTGGACAGAATTAAATTGTTTCATGACCATGGCATACAAGTTGTATTTTATTTATAAACAAAGGTGTTACATTGTCTTGGAAAGAGAGTACGGATATTCAAAACATAATTAAGCTAGTTCAAACTTCATTTTTAGGCTCTAAGGCACAGGTCCGCCCTAGAATCATGATCATCGTCCTATGGAATAGCTCCTGAAAACACATGTGAAAGTAGGTACGTCAGCATAAAAATGCCTGTGAGATACATAGGTTTTGTGAAAATGGGGTTCATGACTTGAGTTTTAAAGAATGTTTAATAACAGTCAGTCATGAACCTTGTAATTTGTGTTGCTTTGTAAATCATTTGAAAAACGATAACATCAAACGATATGTATAGATAAGTGCAAGGTTAAATGAATAACCAAGTAAAATGAGTTGAATAAGATAAGTTGTTTGTGAAAATAATGTCTTGTGAAGAATATGTTACTTATGTAAAGTGTAATGTGTCTAAACTGAAATGACTTAGGTAACGCCACGATATGTAATATTATACAAACATTTATATATAGGAAGTACCAGTGGCGTATCCACCATGTTTGTATCATATTACATACGCCCCGTTACTTGAATCATTTACCCAAACCAATCCACCATGTAAATTGTTCATGTGCAAACCAAATGTCAAGTGTTATTGTAATCCATGTCAAGTGTTTATGCTCAAGTGTAAACCACCAAATGTATATGTCAATGTCGACGTGTTTATGTTCAATGTAAATCATGTAATGTGTAATCCCAAAATGTATCATGTATGGTAAGCGAAATGTATCAACTTAAACCATATGCACAAAACAAGTCGTTGAAGTAAAACGTGGTTTAAATCAGCGTTATGTTCTGCGGGAAATGCATGCTCTATTGATATTAACATTTATGCGGTATTGTAAACTATGCATACATCCAAGCCTTGAGACTGTGGCGATAAACCCTTAAACAAATTAAAGGTTTATCTAAGTTATGTATATCGAATTCGGTCATTCCTTCCAGTCCTATCAAACCCAGGACTTCAGGAATGGGAGTTGTCAATTCCTATGGTACCACTACCTACTAACGAACGGCGTAGCTAATGTTAATGAATGTATTGTCCCATGTTAAACAAACCAAATGTCATAACAAAATGAAGGCATGTGCCCATATGCTGAGTAAACATATGCAGCAGAAATGTTCATGTAAATCAATGTGTCCATATGCTGAGTAAACATATGCAACAGAAATGTTCATGTAAATCAATGTGTCCATATGCTGAGTAAACATATGCAACAGAAATGTTCACGTAAATCAATGTGTCCATATGCTGAGTAAACATATGCAACAGAAAATGTAATGTAAATCAATGTACTAAGTACGCACACAATGGGCATACATAGCATAAAATGTAATGAAATCGTGTACTATAATGTACTAACAACATAGCAGGCATATGATGTAAAAACATGGAAAGCATGAATGTAACAGATAGGCACATGTGTTTCACCCCAAAAACAGTTTGGAAAACAGTAAAAGATGGGGTTCTATGTACTCACCTGAGGTTGCTTTGTTGTTCTTGTGAAATAACCAGGTAATGCGAGAGGTCACGGAATATCAACGGCACCTAATAGGTAGCTATGTTAATATACCGCACCAAATCGGAAGATCGGATAGTACGCGGGTTCGTAAACCAAACGAGCATGGAGACTCGTGTAATATGGTTCAACAAAGCCTACATACTAAAATGAAACTTAACCTAAGTGCTTACGGTCCATCACGACCCGTTTAGGTAGCTTATGCCACCTTACGCGTCGTTCGCGTAGAACGCGTCTGGAACGCCTAACATCGTGACCACAAGGTATAACCTCGGAAGGTTATAGCTATGGTCACCTAATGTGTTTGGTCAGGTCCTAATGACCGACAAAATGGGTCGGGTTCGAAAGCATAAGCGATGGTTTAGATCGCTTACCTTACGACCCTATATAAGCACTAAACTAAAAGTGACGAGCTAAGCATGTTAGAACATGCTTAACTAAGTTTGAAAACAGGTTTGACATCAAAACAAACGGCTTTGATGCTCACGAGTAGTTTGGTTACAAAATATGCAAGAATGCACATTTTGGCCGAAACTACGACTCGTCACTGAGCCTAGATAACGTGGTGATCAGTAGGTATGGTCACTATGGACCATAACCATCGTGACCACGCTCACGTTATGAAGTTCCATGAACTTCGCATCGACCATAAGCTGGTCAATGCAGAAAGTCAACAAAACGTTGACTTTCGGACTCGAAAAGCGAATAAAAGAGCGAAAGAAGACTTACGGAGGGTCCCCGAGTGCAAATCAAGATCAAACAGCTCAGGTATGAAACAATGGTTTGAACTTAGAGCTTTAGGATCTGATTTTGTGATTTTTACACTAAAGGGGGGGGGGTATTTATAGGAAAAGTGGAACCGTTAGGATCGTTTTATCGAATATCGAGCCTTGATCACGTGCGTACATGTGTCCAGTGGATAAGTTCAGTGAACTTGACTCTTGGCTCTTCATTGGGTGAAAAGGCATTGCCCCTTGATCGAACGAAAGGCCAGATTCTGCATTAAATGCAAAATCTTTCTGTCAGACATCCCCACGCGGCCCGCCTCACATTTGGGCAAAACTCACACGGGCCGCCTGGCCCTCTCTGATCTGCACCACTTGCAGAATTTACACTTTTGGTCCCTGTTGCGTGTTTAAGCTATTTCCAGCCCTTCTAAGACCTGTAAAGCCATCTTTAAGGCCCTAAAATGATGCCTAAACATTGTGGACATGAAACATGCCCAAAAATATGTCGGATGTCGGTTCGTTTGGCCGTACGATCGCGATGTTCGCTTAATTATGACGAAATGCGCATAAGCGTGAAAGACGATCCAAATGACGCGACGAATGGATTTTTCTCATGCCAAACACTAAGGCATAATATAAGGATGCTTACATAAATTTTTGGATGTCCGGATGTATTCAAAACGTAAGTTATGCGCGAAAGTGCAAACTTATGCACTTTTTGACACTTTTAGTTCCTGAATGATCCAAAAGTTTGTTTTAGCATACCAAACCTCTCAAAGCCTATTTCTAAGCTATGTAAAGGATATTTATGGTATGTTTAACTTATGGACATGTTCCGGAATGTTCGTTACAGTTCAAATTGGCATACTTTCGCAGTTTGTCAAGTTTAGTCCCTGTAAGCGAATTAACTTGTTTTTGCTATACCAAAGCCTTCAAAACTTATTTCTAAGTTATGTAAAGGTTATTTAAGGTATGTTGAGTATATGTTGATGTTCCGGAGTATTTGTCGCATTAAACTGAGTACGTTTACGCACCAGTTTGCGTATAATTCTCCAGAAAGCGATATAGAGTTTGAATTTGAACAAAAGTCAAAACATGAAAAATGCAAAACACAACCAAACAATCATTGGGATAAAATAACATTGTTTTATTGATAATTGAACTGTTCATAATGATTACAAGCACAAATGTTACACTGCCTCAGTTATGTCAGGCACTTACGTAAAACCTACGTAAACATGTACGTACCACTGTTCTCTGGTTAAGAAGAACACTTATGGTAACAAATAGTCTAGTGTATATGCAAACATGGGAAACCCCCACCGATAGAACATACTAACGGCCCAGTAGAGCCACGCGTTACAAACGAACTTACTATTACGAACTTACTTACTGTGAACTCGCTCAACTAGTTGTTGACTCTCTGTTACATGCCTTGCAGGTCGTTAGGTATACATGGAGCTTGCATGGGGAGGCGCGGTCGTTGTGGACAAGGATCATGAATGCTTTGATTGAACATTATGACATTACATACTTATTTATGATTGGGCTTTTATTTTTTTGGGTAAAGGTTTCACCCTGGTAAATTTTATATCACAACAAAACCAACGAAGAACAAGTGGTAAACATAAGCGTCTACCAATTCATATCCCCGACATGCCGGGAATATGCACTACCAAGAAAGAAAAAAAACTAACACACGAACCACAGCAAACCACCAAACAAAATAGACTAGCACCCTAGACCAAACTAATCTGATCTGAACACTAAAACAACCATTTTAGCCTAGTTGATTGTATATGACAAGCCCTTTCGGCAGCTTCCAATCTCTAAGAATTTTTTCCACTTGTCTCGAGTCCTTGAACTTCAGAGTTACCAATTTCAATCGAACCGAGGAATTGACCGCATCCGCAACTTGTTGAGCTGACCGTTGAGTATTCGCAAACAACCTGGAGTTTCTTTCTAGCCAAACCTGATAAACGGTCGCCGCAACCAAAATCCTGCCAATCACATGCTTTGCCAATTTTGAACCTGATGTATTAACAAGATGCTGGAAATTATCCTCCCATTTATCCGAAATGTGTTGCATAGCTCCCATGGGTTTAACTATCATCCAAACTTGTGTCGAAAAAGGGCATTCAAAGAATAAGTGCGGATGAGAATCAATACCGTGCTGACACAAAGGACAACACATCAGCCGAAGGTTTACGGCTCCACCAACATCCCAATGCTTCAACCTATCTTGAGTCTTAAGCTTGTTCCCAATCACTAACCACATGAGAAACGCGTGACGCGGTATACACTGAGAAAACCAAACTGCTTTATACCAATTTACATCCGGGCCACTTGATCGAAGTGTATCCCAAACATTCTTGGACGAGTAGGTTGTTTCCTTACCATTATTATCAATCCAGGCAATAGTATCTTTTTCATTTGGCGTTAAGCTCGGAATCTGCATATTTGCCAGAGCCGGGTATGTATCTAGCCAAGCCTCCGGCCATATCCATTGACCATCATTCACCACTTCCGCTAACTTTGTATTAATGCAAAAGCCCGCTTGTTGAAACATTCTTGGCGTAATAAAGCTTCCAATTGGATCCGCATGAGACCATTTATCATACCAAGCAAAAGTCGCCTTGCCATCTCCTATCATTGACCACACATGCTCACGAATAAGCGGTCTAAGCTTTAAGATTTTTCTCCACCCCCACGTATTACCTTGCTTAACAGGGACATCCCAAAAGCATCTTTGTTTCAACTTGTATGTGTGAATCCACTTAACCCAAAGAGACTCTCGATTAGTTAAGAGGCTCCACACATGAAAAGTCATCAACGCCTTATTCACATCGTCAACACGTTTGATCCCCAAACCCCCTTCATCCCTAGGCCGACATATAGTTTTCCACGCAACCTTGGCCTTGCCTTTCCCTACTGAACCGCTTCTCCATAGAAAATCTTTCATTTTTCTTTCGAGTTCCTTTGTAATACGCTTTGGCAGGATGAAGACAGAAGCCCAATAGACATGCATAGACGATAGAACTGATCTGATGAGTTGAAGTCTTCCCGCGAATGAAAGAAACTTGTCGCCCCAATACGTGATTCTATTTTCCATTTTTTCAACGAGAATTTGGCAGTCTTTATACAATAACCAGGAAGATATAAGGGGAACGCCAAGATATTTAACTGGAAGGTATCCTTATTTAAACGACACAAGGTCCAGAATCCTTTGTTTAACCTGATTGGTCACATTAGCAAAGTATACCGTGCTTTTAGGGATACTCGGAACTAAACCTGACATGTTTTTAAAACTTTCAAGAGCTTCTAGCACAAGCTTGACCGATTTAACTTCGCCTCTTGCAAACATAAACAAGTCATCAGCAAAACATAAGCTCACAATTCGTTGTTTATCACATTTATTATGAAACCGGAAATTCAGCGAAGTGGCTACCATGTGATCTAGCCGAAGAGTGAGAACTTCCATAACGAGTGTAAACAAATACGGCGACATCGGGTCGCCTTGTCGAAGCCCCCTCTCACCTTTGAAGAAACCATGCAGGTTACCATTTATGCTCAACGAGAACGTTGTGGATGAGATACACTTCGTAATCCATTCAACCATACGATCATGAAAGCCGAACCCTATGATGATTCGTCTCAGAAAACTCCAATCAACTGTATCATATGCCTTCTGAATATCGATTTTAAAAGCACATCTAGGAGGACCCGTATTTCTGTGATAATTATGCATCAGTTCTTGCGTAAGCATAATGTTGTCAGTAATTCGCCTTCCCGGGATAAATGCCGATTGGTTGCTGCTAACTAGCTCATGCAAACCTTGCTTGATTCTATTCGTAATAATTTTACTCAGACACTTGTATATCGTGTTGCAGCAAGATATTGGTCTATAGTCCGTGACATACTCCGGAGTGGACTTTTTGGGGATTAGAGCAATGATAGTATGGTTTACCTCCTTTAAGAGTTTGCCATTCCTGAAAAATTCCCGAACCGCAAGACAAACATCACTCCCTACAATATTCCATGCTTTTTTAAAGAAGACAGACGAGAATCCATCCGGGCCCGGAGCCTTATTGTCCCCAATGTCAAACATAGCATTCTTGATTTCATCATTCGAAACCTCCCTCACCATCAACTGAGCTTTGTCAGGATTCAGCTTATTGACAAATAACTTAGGGGTAGGGTTCACCAGATTATTATCTTTTCGGCCAAGAAAGTTTTCATAGTGATCTAGGAGCGCTTTAGCTGCATCTATACCATCATGTTGCGTCCCATTAACATCCTTAACTATCTCAATTCTGCTACGATGGTTCTTGCTTTTGATTGAGTTGTGAAAAAACGCTGTGTTCGCATCTCCAGCCCCGAGCCATTCAACTTTTGCTTTTTATTTGAGAAAACATTCTTCATCACTCGACGCCTCCATAAATTCTTTGTATGTCACGGCCTCCTTGACTCTTAACTCTTCATTATTCGGTTCACTGTCTAACTGAATCTGAATTTTATCCAACTCTTTACGTAAATTATCCACCTTCTTATGTAAGTTACCTTGGTCACGAAGCAACTTCCTAAGAGGCACCTTTAAAGATCTCAGCTTCGACGTTAACCTGAACATATGACACCCAACCACTTCCTCATTCCACTTATCAGTCACCGCTTCCACAAATTCTTTCTTATTTGCAATGAAGTTAGCAAATTTGAAAGGTTTTGGTTTTTCTTTCGACAAGGATGGGATTTTTAGAATACATGGCGTATGGTCCGAAATCCTGTTAGGGTGAAAGTATGCACACGCTGCTGGGAACATATCCGTAAAATGAACATTAGCCATTATCCGATCTATTTTCTTGATAACACCAGTTCCCTTTTTTGGTTTTTGCTTCCAAGTATAATGAACGCCTGAGCTATTGACATCAAACACCTCCACATCGTCAATACAATCTCTAAAGTCCCGCATGCCCGTATTAACTTTAGACGAACCAAACAGGTTATCTTCTAAGTTCAATGAAGAGTTAAAATCCCCTAGAAGAACCCATGGCTTATCATGAACAAGGGCCGTATGGTAACGAAGGTTCTCCAATAGGTCACGCCTAGTTTTATAGTAGTTATCGGCATATATGAACGAGCAAATCAGAGTTTTCTTATCCCTCTTGAACTGAATTTGAGCATGTATAACTTGACTCGACTGAGCCAGAACCATGACATCCACCTCATTAGCATTCCACCCCAGGATTATGCGAGTTCCCTTTTGACAAACGTTACCATTCGATGTCCATTCCCAAGATCTCCAAACCTTTCTACAAACACTAGTGAGATTACTAATATCAACATGAGATTCAATAATTGCACACACCTGAATACCATTTTGATGGATAACTTCACGAACCTCCTTTTGCTTAAGAGGGCGGTTCAACCCTCTAATATTCCACGATGCTATGCTAGACATGGGAAACATTTTCACCGGGAGTGCTTGCCCCCTCAGCATGTTTCGGCTCTCCCACTATGGAGCGAATCGTTTCATTATAAACCTCTTGCACTTCCTCGTCATCAGAAGAATCCTCAACATTCTCATTCTGATCCTTATTTTCCGTGTCCCTTTGGTTACACCCAGGTTTATTATTCGTATTGCCCACATCATCGCTTAAAAGATCAAACATGTTGCTCGTTTTTACCACATTAGCTTTCATCAGTTGAACAGGCTTTGTCACCTTTTCTAACTCATCTATTACATTAATAACACGAGGAGCCTGTTTTGCCTTTTTTGGGACCGGTCGATATTCAAACCTCGTACCTTGTTTCTTTGTAGGGAAACCCTGTTTCGTTTGATGTTTCTTTTTTACCACTTCATAACCATCTTCCAGTTTATTACCGTCCTCCTTAACTTGTTTGATGACTTGCTTCGGACATTTAGCATCCATGTGCCCAAATACCTTACATCCATTACATCGCGGGGGCTGCCACTCATACTCAATCTTAACCAAATTCTTAGAAAAACCTTCCTCGTCTTCTAATGGGATCGCAACGACAACACTTTCCTTCAGTTCTTCTTCAGCATTTACTTCAATTAAAGCTCTTGCATAACTATTTCTTCCCCATGATTCAGCACACATAGAAGCCGTGTACGAATCCAACATCCTAGGGGTACCTACATTTGTGGCTATCATACTTAACCCATCCTCAGAAAACGCTGCTATTGGAACATCATGCAGTTTGGTCCAGATCGGAACTGATTTTATATCTTCTTTTACCAGTTTGGACGACGGTTTCCATATATTCAGAATAATTGGGAGCTTACGGATCAACCATGGTCCATTTTCCATCACTTTTTCCATGCCCTCTTTCGAGTTGAACTTAAAGAAGTAAAATCCGTGGGCATTCATCATTGTCTTAGCAATACCATACTTTGCCCATGAATTCTTCACATAATTCTCAACAATAGGAAAGGGCAATCTCTTCCCTAAAAAGTACCCGTAAATTGTGTTTGTAAATCTGTTCTGGACTTTTTTTACTGAAGCGGCTGGGATAACCACATCAGCTCCTTCAACTTTAGTGTCAGACTTCAGAATCTGAAAATTAACTTTCTTATCACTCATACCTGATTCGGCAACGCTGGCATAGGATTTCTTTAAAGGATTATTACCTGGTTCAGACTCCCCCATGTCATCAGATCGATCAATAACTTTATTTAGGTTAACATTAGCTTCCATGTCATTATATTGATAGGCCTCATCTCCAAACAGGTTATCATATAACGAAGTATTAGAACCTTCTCCTTGTTGTTGCTGCCCTTCGTCCTTCCTAATGATTCCACGTACAGGAAGTAGAACGCTCCCATCAGCTCTTTTCAGCGGCACATCAATGTTTCTTAGCTTCGAAACTAGACTAGGAACACAATTGCTTCTCTCCATGCAAACAAAATACAGAAAACCACAAGAAAACCAGCCGAAACCACAATCACATGCAAAAACCCTAATCCTAAAACCCTAGAATCAATCTTCAACCCTTAACCGATTAAATCAGCGAATCGATCTAGCTAAATTAAACTCAGTTAAGCGCAATCAATTACAACTGATTTTAATAAATAAGGGTTTCCAATAGATAGCTAGGGCGGCGATTAAAAGAAACGAATCAAACAAGAAAAAACCCTAGTTTCAGATCGATCTATATTGCTAACGAGTTCGTTATAGAGGTTTAAAAGATTAAACCTCTAATCACAGACTGTTATACAAAAAGATTTCAAAGGAACAGAAAGGGTTTCATGATGAACACAAGAAATCGCCTAGAGGATAGAGAGAAAGGGTTTTTTTTATTTTTATGATTGGGCTTTTACCCATTTGCTTCCGCTAAACTTTGTTATTATACTTATGTTTTGGAACACCTTTCATATGGATTGGTTTGGTTTAATCACATTTACTTTTACTATATACATTGTTCTATATGATTGGTGGCTTGATCCTGGTCAGTCAGGCTCCCAAGCGGTGATACTCCGCGTGTGGATTTTGGGGGTGTGACAAAATAGACCTGAAATTCTCACACACCCAGATTCAGAACAACGCAAAGTTGGAAAACATCAGTTGATATGACAAAACCTCAAGAGTTTTGGAAACCAAAAGATGTTCAAAATCAAAAGATTCAAAAATAGACACATTTTTACAAAAGAGGTACTCCTAAAGGTCAAACATGGAGTGTTAAGAAACAAGTGACTTCGGTAAAAGATGAGAAAGTTGAAATTAAAGATTAAAAAGGCTTTGTTCAAAACCACAAAGATTTTCCGAAATTGAATGATGCATATTGCATTGAAATGCCAAAGGTTAAACAGACCTGGGCTAAATTGTTCATGTAATCATGTAGTCTGAATGTGTAGGTGCTCAACGAAATCAAAGATTATGAGAATGGAAGTTGGAGCAGCCTGACACAACGAGAGGAGAAGGCTACTGGACCCTGTGTTGGTTGAAACAGGGAATTTATTTTCTTTCTGTATATAAATAAACAATATTTCAAAAACCCTAAAAATTGAAAAAAAATTTAAAGAATCAAAAATAAGTTTTTAGTTTGTTAAAAATTTGAAAAACCAAAAATATGCTTATTTTTAATTTTTCTTAAAAAATAGAAAATTTCAAAAATATGTGTTGTTTGAATACGCCGAAACCCTCACGGCTGAACAAACATGATTACTTTCACAAGATTGAAAAACAGTTTTCAAACTGTAGAAAATCAATGGGTTGTAAATCATGGGGGTATGTTATATTTTGTGTAGTTCAGTACACAGTTAGCAGAAAATGGATGGCGAGACAAAGCTATCAGTATCGGGTTGACAAATTTTCTCTTAATGATTTTGCATTTTAGGGGGAGAAAAATTTGTCAGAAAATTCAAAAACATTAGAAAATTTGAAAAAGCCAAAAACATGATAAAATTCGAAAATTGAGTTTTTGTGTAAAAAGAGGAAATGATAGTACATCAGTAGACAGTTACAGTATGCTAAAGAAATGTAATGATTAAATAGCGTTAAACAGTCTCACTGATAATACGCCGGTAGGTTTTTATACATTTACTAATCTTTTTCGGGATATAAACCTTTCGGGATAAAAACCTAAATTCAAACTTGCTTATTTCGTGGGGAACACTACTTGGATATATAGATAACCCCTGAAATCTCATTTGAAGGACCCCTCTTTCTGAGATACTAGGTCTTTATGCTTAGTGATATCTGGGGTATTATCTCGGGACTTCTGATTTTGTGGAAGCAATGGCCTAGTCCCCGTATAATACTTTCTTCTTGCTTGAAATATAGCACTACCCTCAGCATAGAAAATGATGAAACATTGAAAAATGCTAATCATGTGCTGTTGAAGAAAAGATCCTCTAAAGGGGACACACCTAAAGTCGAACCGTCATCTCTCTACTGAACGAAAGTTCTGACCTGAGCTCTCACAGTTTTCGCAATTTAACCCTTTACAGATATCATCTAGGTATATTCACCTGTAAGACTGAATATTGGGATCTGGATACGGGAGTATATTCAAGAGGTGGGACACATGAATGAGTTTAAGTTCTTAAAACACCTAATTCGTATCCTGAATCAGTTGAAGTTTGTGTGAAAATTTAAGTGGATCAGTATATCGACAATCTAAGTGAATTGTTTAATTCTTAATGTGTAACTAAGCTCAACGGTACTTGTAACTTGTCAATAACTGATATGATCCTCTGACGCATACTCAAACAAAAATATTGTCTATAAATATGTTTGTACATATTTCTTTACTGCTTTATGTTTTCAGAAAATACAAAAAGATTTTTGATTCTGCTTTATTTTCAACAACCGATGTCTGAGATGCTGAGTGTCAAAATCTAAGTAAGCTGATTGTGTTTCTGAAAATAAAACAAGTTCATTAATTTGAAACTTGAAATATTTCATCAAAATTTAAAAACAGTTTGTGATATCTCCAAGGTCATTAGTTTGGACTTGGATGATTAACTGTGAGGGAGTTGGATTTTCAAAATTTGCCAAATCATAATATTTGTTGATAGAGGAAATTGAATTGCCAGGTTATGATTCTTGGAAGTCTAAAATGTTGTTACTTATAAACGTATGAGTGTTGCAGATAATATACCAGACTACGATCCTAATAGCATAGTCTAAGGGGGAGTCTGAAGACGAGCTCAAAGCAAGGGGGAGTTTGTAACCGGAAAGCTAGGTGTCGATCCCTAAAGCACGGAAGCTTGATGAAAGGGGGAGCCTGAAGAAGCTGATAAAGCAAGAGTCAGAGTCGGATTCTGGTAGAATGATAGAGATAGAGCCAGGATGAGATTCTGAACTGGTGAAGAAAAGAAAAAGATTAATAGATGCTTACAGTGTTAGACAATTTGGAAAGAGCATGAAGACTGATCAAGACTGAAGATGTATCATGATAGAGACTTGACACTGTAGACTTCGTCAATATCCAAGGGGGAGTCTGTTAGTGTAGTATGTCTATTGACTTCGTCTTGTATCGAGTCATGTAATGAGATAGGATAGGATAATCAGTGCTCAGGGTGCTAGAAAGTGAATTTAGTATATTTGGTGGTGATTCTGCTTGAAAGTGCCAGAGACCATTTCAAGCGAAATAATATTAAGCTATTTCCGCTTGAAAGTGCCCTTGGCCATTTCAAGCGAAATCACAACAATATATATAGGGGCACTTGGTTTTTCATTTGTAATCTTTCGGATCTGAGTAGCGAAGCTCCGCCGAATTGTCTCCAGGTTGTAAATCAGTGTTAAATCAATAATAGAGACATTATAATTACATCGAGCGTCCGTTTCATTGATTCCGCCATTGATTCGGATAAACAACTCTTCTGATCGACTCATTCGGGTCACACAACGATCCTACAATACAAACCTGTTTTCAAACCTCGTTAAACATGTTTAACTCGTCACTATTAGAATTGTGCTTATATAGGGTCGTAAGGTAAGCGATCTAAACAATCGCTTATACTTTCGAACCCGACCCGTTTGGTCAATCATTAGGATCCGACCAAACATATTAGGTGACCATAGTTGTATAGGGAATAACCTTCTGAGGTTATACCTTATGGTCACTACGCTTAGTTAGTTATATGATAGGTAATCTATATACCATAGGAAAATTACCAAAATGCCCTTTTTACACCAAAATTCATTTTAAGCATATGTAACATGATTATTGACATCTAAACTAATTTGGCAACAATATTAGATATGTTAAGGCATATTTTACTTGTCATAGGACTAGTAAGGCGGTCCGAACGCGTTTTACGCAAACGACGCGTTAAAGTAGCATAAGCTACCTAAACGGGTCGTAATGGGTCGTAAGCACTTAGGTTAGGTTTCATTTTAGTATGTAGGCTTTGTTAAACCATATCATATGAGTTCCAATACTCATTTGTGTTGGTGCATATGTCTGTCGACTTCGTCTTGTATGGAGTCTTGTATTAGAATAGATAGATCAGGGCACGTAGTTCGAGAAAAATGTCAAATATGGGTTAGGAGGTCATTTCGCATGAAATGACAAATTGTCATTTCGCACGAAATCACTTGATCATTCCGTACGAAATCACTTGGCTATTTCGCACGAAATAGTCATTTCGTGTGAAATTGATTTCGCGTGGACCATTCCGTGCGAAATACCCCAGCCTATAAATACTCGATGTGCCTTGTCATTTGTAACTTTTCTGGTTCCAGTACCGAACTGCTGCCGAAGTGTCTACTCGCTGTAAAACGTTGTTAAATCAATCAAAAGACAGTTTAAAGTGAATTGCAAGCTGAATCAACTTGATACGTCTATTTCCTCCTTTCGTATTGAGCAAAAACTCTTCTGAACGACTCGTTTGGTCGTGCAAACGATCCTACAATTTGGTTTACGAAACCTCATACTATCCAATCTCCCGATTTAGGTCTGGTTATATATGTAGTTATCTATATAGGGTGCCGTTTGATTCCATGATCCCTCTAGCTTTGCTTGGTTGTTGTTCAAGACTTCTAAGCAACCTCAAGTGAGTACATAGACCCCTCTTTTACTGTTTTTCAAACGTTTTGGGGTGAAACACATGTGCCTACTTGTTACTTTCGTGCTTTCCATGTTTTCATATCATATACTTGCTATGTTCATTAGTACACTATTAGTACATGATTTCATTATATTTTTGCTACGTATGTCCATTTAGTGCATACTTAGTATATTATTTTACATTACATTTCATGCTATGTATGTCTATCTAGTGCATACTTAGTACATTATTTTACATTACATTTTATGCTATGTATGTTCATTTAGAGCATACTTAGTATATTGTTTTACATTACATCTCTATTGCATATGTTCTCGTAACATATAGACACATTGTTTTACATTTCTACCTTGTATGTTCACTTAGCATACTAGGTACATTATTTTCATAAAACATGCTTACATTTGGTATATCATTTGGTTCGTTTAATGGAACTAAATTACATTCATTAACACCGATCATGCCGCTCGGTAGTAGGTAGTGATACCATAGGACTTGACATCTCCCGTTGCTAAAACCCTAGGTTATACCTTATGGTCACTTCGTTTAAATAGTTGTAGGATAGTAGATTATATGCCTTAGGAAAATTACCAAAATGCCTTTTTTACGCCAAAATTCATTTTAAGCATATGTAACATAAATTTTGACATCTAAACTGATTAGGCAACTATATTAGACATGTTAAGGCATATTTTACTTGTCATAGGACTAGTTAAGCAGTCCAAACGCGTTTTACGTGAACGACGCGTTAAAGTAGCATAAGCTACCTAAACAGGTCGTAATGGGTCGTAAGCACTTAGTTTAGGTTTCATTTTAGTATGTAGGCTTTGTTAAACCATATCATATGAGTTCCAATACTCATTTGGGTTACGAAACCTCATACTATCCAATCTCCCGATTTAGGTCTGGTTATTAATGTAGTTATCTATATAGGGTGCCGTTTGATTCCGTGATCCCTCTAACTTTGCTTGGTTGTTGTTCAAGACTTCTAAGCACCCTCAAGTGAGTATATAGTCCCCTCTTTTACTGTTTTTCAAATATTTTTGGTTGAAACACATGTGCCTACTTGTTACTTTCGTGCTTTTCATGTTTTCATATCATATACTTGCTATGTTCATTAGTACACTATTAGTACATGATTTCATTATGTTTTGCGATGTATGTTTACTTAACACGCTAGCACATTGTTTTACATTACATTTTAGCTATGCATGTTTACTGAGCATGCTAGCACATTGATTTACTTGACTTTTCTGCTTTATATGTTAACTTAGCATACTTAGTACATTGTTTTACATTGCATCTTTGTTGCATCTGTTCTCGTAACATATGGACACATTATTATACATCTCTACCTTGTATGTTCACTTAGTATACTAGGTACATTGTTTTCATAAAACATGCTTACATTTGGTATATCATTTGGTTTGTTTAAAGGAACTAAATTACATTTATTAACACCGATCATGCCGCTCGGTAGTAGGTAGTGGTACCATAGGACTTGACAAATCCCGTTCCTAAAATCCTAGGTTTGTTTGGGTGGAAGGAATGACCGAATCCGAAAACATTTTTCTTTGATAACCTTCACTCTAAGGTTATCCGTCTGTCTCAAGGCTTGAATGTAGGCGTTTAACATTATCTTACAAAATATAACTTTTGATTATATTTTATCAAATCTATTGTTTTGTACATTACTTTCTTATAAGGTTGAATAAATGCTTTTAATCAATAAATGCTTTTATTCACTCTACATAACATTTGTTTACACATTACACGATTTACATATGATGGTTTTTACATAAACATTTGACATTTGACTATACATAAACATTTTTACATTGATGGTTTGTTTTGGTAAGTGATTTAAATAACGAGGCGTGTGTAATAAGATAAAAGCATGGTGGATACGCCGCTGGTACTTCCTATATATAAGTGCTTTTATAGTATTACATATCGTTGCGTTATTTAAACTATTTCAGTATTTGACTTATTACATTTTACACAAATAACATATTTTCACTAATCATTTGTTTTACAAAACAACTTATTTCATACAAACTCATTTTTAGTTGGTTATTCATTAACCTTACATTATTCTTTACATATCATCTATTTAATCATCGCTTTTCAAATGACTTTTAAAAGAAAACATTTTACAAGGATCATGACTAACTTTTCTTAAACATTTTTCTTTAAACTTATAAGTCATGAATCCTAAATCAACAAAACCTATGTACCTCACAGGCATTTTTATGGTGACGTACCTATTTTCACATGTGTTTTAGGAAATGATGCATAGGATTGATCAAGATACACTTAGGTGGACTTGGACCTTAGTGACATTAAAAGATGCAAGACTAGTTAATTTTGTTATGTTTCTTTGTTGTTAAGACTTTGTAACTCTTTTAATCAATAAAACAAAATTTCAAATTTCCATGTGTTATGAAACAATGATTCTGTTACAACACTCCCCGACGTTTCCGCCACGCTTTGTTGTTTTACGTGACAGTTTCCCAAACGAAAGGCTTGTCTATATGCGTTAGAGAGGTGAGAGGAACGGCGATTTTAGAGAAATCAGTGATAAATCAACGGTAATAACCCACCAATCCGAGAAATGAACGAACTTCGGACGGGGTTTTCAGTGTAATCCATCTCTTCACTGCTTCAATCTTCGCGGGATCGACGTGAATACCTTAACTGTTGACGATGTGACCGATAAATTGAACTTCCTCAAGCCAAAATTCACACTTGGAGAACTTGGCGTAGAGGCGATTCCCTTGGAGAAGCTCGAGAACCAAACAAAGATGTTGCGCATGATCGGCTTTCGACTTCGAATAGATAAGGATATCATCGATAAACACGATAACAAAGCGATCAAGGAAGGCTTTACACACACGGTTAATCAAATCCATGAAGACCGCGGGTGCGTTTGTGAGACTAAAAGGCATGACCACGTATTCGTAATGGCCATAGCGGGTTCGAAAAGCGGTTTTAGGGATGTTTTCCTCCTAAATTCGTAGTTGATGATAACCAGAAGGTAGATCGATCCTAGAGAAACACGTAGCGCCTTTCAGTTGATCAAACAAATCGCCGATTCGAGGTAGAGGGTAGCGATTCTTGATAGTAAGCTTATTGAGTTCCCTGTAATCGATGCACATTCGGAACGATCCATCCTTCTTTTTCACAAAAAGGAAAGGTGCGCCCCTTGGTGATGTGCTAGGGCGTATGAAGCCTTTATCAAGTAATTCCTGGAGTTGACTAGAAAGTTCGCGCATTTCGGACGGTGCGAGGCAATAAGGGGCTTTAGCCACAGGCTTAGCTCCTGGAATAAGGTCGATACGAAAGTCAATATCACGAGTCAGGGGTAGACCGAGTAAATCGTCAGGAAAGACATTAGGAAAATCACGAACCACAAGTACCTTTTCCATCCGCTTCTTTTCCTTCTCCGCTACTACAATGTGAGCTTAGAACGCCATGTATTCCTTGTGGAGATACTTGCTTGCTTGAATGCACGACATATGTTTTAACTCCTTCGAGGATACTTTGCCATAAACACAGAGTTGGTCATCGTTTGAAAGAGAGAAGCGAATCATCTTTTCGAAACAAACGACTTCAGCACGATTTTCACGAAGAAAATCCATACCTACTATGATGTCGAAACTACCAAGTTGCATCGGAATGAGGTCGATTGGAAAAACGTGATTGTTGAGTTCAAGAGTACAATCATGGAGAACAGAACTGACGGTGACAGTTCTTCCGGTGGCAATTTCTACGTCGAATGTTGTTGGGAGGTTAGTGCGTTTACGGTTTAAGAGCTTTTCAAATTCAAACAACACAAAACAGTTATCGGCTCAAGTATCAAATAAGCACGAAGAATAAATACCATTAACAAGGAACATACCATTGACAACATTGTTGTCAGTCTGAGCCTGGCGGACATTGATGTTGAAGGTTCTTCCGCGGGCTGCTTATTACGGTTGCTGCTGCTGCTGAGGCTGCTGCTATTGTTGCGGTTGTTGCTACGGCTCTTGTTTCACAACTCGGAGCGGGCATACGTTAGCAAAGTGATTCGGGTCACCACATGAGTAGCAAGCTCGTGCATGAACAGCGGGTGAAGGAGCTGTTTGGTTGCCCTGAATAGCAAGGGGTTAAGCTGGTGGTGCTGGAGGAGATTAAGCTTGTTGACGTGGGCCTGAACGGTAGTGAGCAGTGAAATACCCATAAATGTTGCAGTTTGCACAGAAACGACAATTCACCCCTACAGGGTGATGGTAGGTGTAAGTAGGGCAGAGAGGATGAACACAAGTGTACGCACGCTTAGCAGGCGGTGCATTGGTGTTAGGAGCTGCAACTTGACGGTTCTGGTTGTTGGGTTGTATAGGGACAGCGTTGAGAGGAGTGGCGGTAGTAATGTAGTTCTTATTGTTGTTACCCTTTTGCTTGCGATTCTGGTGCGAAGACTTTGAACCTTGTGATGTTGTAGCATTGGTAGCGGGAGTTGCGGTTACTTGATTGGGGCTCTTGGTTGAGGTTTCCAAATACCCAGCTAAGACTCCCTTGTCGTTGATCTCAGCTGCGAGTTGGTAAGTCTCCTCAATAATAGCAGGTTTAGCTGCTTGAACAAAGTCAGCTACACAGTCTGGTAGAGTGCGGATGTATTTCTTGATCGTCATATCAGGTGTTGCCACCTGGCTAGGACAGATAATACTGAGCTGCTTGAAGCGAGCGGTGAGACCGGCGTTATCACCTCCATCTTGTTTGATATGCCAGAATTCATTCTCCAACTTTTGAACTTCATGAGGAGGACAAAACTCCTTCATCATGAGCTCCCTGAGTTCTTCCCATGAAAGGCCATATGCAGAGTCATTGTCGCGCCTGTTGCGCTCAGCAGTCCACCAGTCCAGAGCCTTGGACTGAAAAACTCCAGTGCGTTAACAGTACACAGATTTTTTGGGCATCCACTTTGCCTGAAGGTGACTTCGATTGAGTCAAACCACTGGAACATAGCACTGGGTCCATCTTCACCCGTGAAGTTTGCGGGACCGCAGGCCTTGAATTGCTTAAAGCTGAAAGGAGCTTTTGGAGAGTCGCTCTTTGATTCAACAGAGGACTTGTTGTTGACCTCGTTGAGCTCACTGACGATCTGAGGTATGACTTTAGCCATTTCCTTGGCTAGCAGTGAAGCGATGCGCTTGTCAGCATGGTTGCGTCGAGCGGCGCGTTAGGTATGCGATCCAAATGATGACATTGTCTACAGCAGACATCGTCAATTGAATTAGACGATATTCGATTATATCGGGCTTCGAAAAGTTTAGCATTTAACCAACATAGTGATTATTATTATTATTACTCCATGAAGCTCATGAACACGTAGGCACATAACACAACACAACACATAGTCACGTAGGCACATAAGCACGTATACACGTAACACGTAAGCACATAAGCACGTATGAGCACATAAGCACGTATGAGCACATAATCCACATATTTTGCATGTATTCACCTATATTTTGCACGTATTCACCTACATATTTTGCATGTATTCACCTATCCTTCAAGGTTCGCGTAGCGCGTTCGAGAGTTGCGAGAGATAGCGAGTATCGTAGCGAGTAGTATAGCGTGCGAGAGTTGCGTGAGATAGCGAATAGCGTACGAGAGTTCTTAGTTTGTTTGTGACTAGTTAGCGTTTTTGATTGAGAAAGTTTTGAGAGTTGTGAGTGTTTAGTAAAACTGTGAGCGGATAGCGTAAAATCTCCAAAATCGAAACAGATAAACACGAAAACACATAGAATCAATAATGCGTAAAATCGGCGATTGCAGGCTTGAATTGAAAAATGGAGCGTCCTGGGTGTTAGACATCAACTACCCATAGTGATTCGATTATTCACAACATCCTCGAGTACACGCTTTGGCCTAATAGACTGTGCTCTCGCTGAAACACGGCGAACGGCACACATCCTTCAGTTACTACCTTACTCGAGTCATCATAACAATCGAGACCATGGTGAGAGTTTTGTAAAATTAAAGTAGGGAATGGAAATAGTCATTAAGATGCGGGTTTCACCCCTAACTTAACAACTTCATTCCTAAAAGTGTGGTAGAGCCACGAGGTAGAGATAGAGAATTTCGTCGAGATACGGATGTCACTCCTAACTCGACGAAGATTCTCTTGCTGAGAGCAAGAATACGCGTAGAGTGAGTGATCTTATCAAGAGTTCGTGGTTTTCACACCTATTCTTGACTGGATCTCTCGTTTGTGTTATGCGAGCGTTTTCGAAAACGCGTGTATTGTGCCAGCCTTAGGAAAGGCAAATAATTTTCAACCTTAGGAAAGGTTGTCTTCGGGCGAAGCTGGAGTATGTGGATCTGCATGAAGATGTAGTTTTCGTGAGTTCGAACGAGAGTATCAAAAGTAGGCTTGTACGAATCCCCTACTGGGTTTGCACGAGATGATCTGTTGGTACTTAGATTACAGACTAGGTCAATCCTAAGACACGACCTAATTCCCTATAGTCATGGCTCTGATACCAATCTGTCACACCCCAACCGATGGCGGAATCATCGGGGCGTGGCATTGAGCGAAACAGATTGTTCAAGAGAATCCATAACAACTATTAAATGACAATATATTTAACGTTAATATCCCATACTACTAACATATAAACCAATAACAGTCATTATAGATAGCGTGTCTCATAAACAAATACTATTCCGACAACTCAGATTTTTATTTAGCGGGTTTCTAGACTTCCTAGCTTGTTTCATCACGGCATAGCATCCTATCAACCTGTCACATACGTTATGTTAGTGCAATAACGTCTGAGCTTCCGTCAACATGTAGTCATATTTTGTATAGTTGTGTATATGTTTTGTATGTTTGTATGAAAAGCAAGTCAGGATAGGGTGTCGTTTTGTTAAGTGCTAAAGCTGCCAGCCGATCGGCCAGCACTCTCATAATCCTGACCTTGCCTATAAATAGCTGTTCGATTAGCTTATTTAGTACCTTTGACACTTTCACTTTCTAGCAACCTTATGTAAGTCTGAGTTCTCTCTGGTTCTTGTACACTTTCATATCATATCAATAGAATATCAGACGGTGATTCAAAGTAGAATTTTGTCTTCGTATATCTGCTATGTGATTACATGAATTCCGCGCATTGATCACTTACGATTCAACTACGTTTCCGAACAAGAAGATCCCATCCGAGGGACCGACAAGTAGTATCAGAGCTTTAGGAAGCTGAATCGAGATCTACAAAGTCGAATTCACCGGAATTCGAACCGTTCTTGTTGATTCAAAGACGAATTCACCAATCGAGGAATGGTTGAAAGCCTTCGCGTACCCTAGTTGGAAAAGCTTAAAAAACGGTTTTAACAATGGAAGAGAAGACTTTGAAAACATGTCAGAAAATGAAGCAATCGAATACTTTGTGGCTGAACAGAAATGTATAGCTTTGATTAACCAGTCAGTGAGAGAAGATATAATCTCACTGATTGAGTATTCAAACGCAAAGGATCTTTGGGAAAAATTACAAAAGAAATGTGTGGGTACTGCAGAGATCATTAAAAACAAAAAGAAATTACTAAAAAAGGAATTTGATCTGTTCGGATGTCTTAAGAATGAGTCTGTTCCAAAAATGATTGAACGTTTTGGGCATCCAAAGCTAGAGTTGGCTAGACATGGGATTGTGTTTACTCAAGAGGAGCTTGTAGACAAGTTGTTCGATTCTTTGCCAGACGAAATGGATTGGCAATACTTCGCATTGATGATCAAGAATACAATTCAGCCAAATGCACTGACAGTAGATTTGCTGATAGAGAAACTTGAGAGTCATGAGCTCGAAATAAAGAAAACACATAAAGTCAGTCACTCGCTATATCAACAAAATGTGGAACTTTATTATCCAAAGAGCTTGATTCAAAAGACAGGATCTCCGAAAACAGCCTTCACTGCAGAAAGTTCACAACCAAAGAATCAAGAAACCTCACACAGTGGTTTTCATGGAGGAATGTCTTCCAACACTACAAGTCAAGAATCATCCTCAAGCACATCAAACCAACAGCAATCAGCACCAAAAAATGTCTTTCAATGTAACATTGCAGTTGATTTGAAAAATGGTCAAAATTTCAGTGAGGAGTCAGCGAAACAACAGATGATTTTCTTAGCATCTGTATTGGAGTCATATGAAGGGTTGGTAGCTGGGAAGATTGGTAATACCAACCTGACGAAAGAAGATTATGATCAGATAGATCCTGAAGAAATGGAGCTGATCGATATTCGTTGGGCTATGGCCAGTGCTGTTCGTCGAGCACATTGTTTCATGGAAATCACCGGTAGGAAAACAATTGGTGGTCCATCTACCAAATTGGGTTTCGATAAGTCTAAAGTGACATGCTTCAAATGCAAGCAAAAAGGCCACTTTAAACGTGAGTGCAGAAACGAGTATGCTGACAAGTCTGCTAATCCTTTCCGAGAAGATTACTATAAGAAAGCCATTTACCATCAGAATAAATCGGAACCTCCTAGGCTGAAGCAGATTGAAGAAAAAGATAAGGAAAAGTCAAGAGCTCTAGCGGTCATTCATGATGATGAGGGATACGACTGGAGTGAGATATTGCCTGAGGAAGATGCAGTTGGTTACGCGTTCGCTGCAGGAAAGATTGTTCAATTTAAAGACACAAGAACAGAAAAAGAAAAGTTTGTGAACAAAAGAATGAAAGCCCAAACAAAAGTAAGCAGAATCTATACCATTTACAAAGAAGAAAAGAGGGCTAAAAGGTGGGATCCAGACAGAGAATGCTACCTTGATCCTCAAGGTAATATTGCAATCGATCCTGATTCACTCAGTGTTGATGCAATCATTCAGCAATATGCTGAAGAAGAGGAAGCTAGACAAAGAGAATGGTAGGGTGAAGGTGAAAAGAAAGTGGAAGAGAAAGAAGAAAAGGTGAAGTCGGCAGAAAAGAAGATCGATGGTGGGTTGATAAATACATCACAGGAGCTCACAGCCGAAAATCTGATGAAGATGGCGCACAAAGTTCTAGCTGCAAAAGAACTGGAGGTAGATTCTAGTTCTGGAACTGAGTTTAACGGCCAGGTCAGTCAGATTAACACAAATGAAGTGTCAGGTAAGAAAGAGAAAAGCGAAAGTGACTGCAAGAATTGTAGAAAAAACTACAAAGATTGTAGTACTATCGCTTACCTCAATAACAAAAAAGTTGAAGATCTGAAAAAAAGGGTCAGAGAGGTAGAAAACCAGATCTTAAATCGGGATAAATTGCTAAAAGCTTCAAATGATCATGCAAAAGAGTTAACAGAAAAAATTGAAAGTGATAAAAGTGACATAGAAAAAACAAAGAAAGAAAATGAAAAACTCATTCTTGAAAATCGTCACATCACTGAAAACTTTGAGAAGCTTAAGCGAACGGTTAAAGATTCGGATGATCGAAATGGCAAAACAACAAAAGAAAATGTTCAACTGACGGGTGTGTTAAGGGTGAAAGAGGAGTTAATAAATAAACAATTGGATGAAATTGCTAATCTGAAGATTCAATTTCAAGAAGCAAAAATTGAAAACGAACGAATCCAATTGAAATTAACCAGTTACAACTCCGCAAGCTTTGTTCTGCGGCACATTATTCCCAAACCTATCGGGAAAAACAAAGCTGGCGAAGATGTATTTTCGGACGGAACTGGGGTGGGATATCATCAAGTTCCACCACCCGTTTTAAACAATTTCTCAAAGAAAAAGTCCGGACTGGTTAATGATGAGGAAGAAATAAAACTTCTAGAGTCAATTGATGTTACATTCTCATCATCATCATCTGAGGATAGTGTTCAGACTGATATTGTCAAAAGCATGGCAGAAAGTGTTTTAGAGTCTGATTCAAATGAAGATGATGGATGTTTCTTGGATAAATACATTCTGAAACAAAAGTCCAAGAACAACTTAAATGAAGAACCAAATCTTGTCATGTACAAGATGTTGGGTTCAGATAAGTTGTTTTCGGATTTTGAGTTTCTGATTGAGAATGTAAATGTGAACAAATTGAAAAATGTTTACAAATTGGTCGAACTTGAGTTGTCAGAAGTGAATAATCTGAACCAAACAAAAAGACAAATAAATTTTGAGAAAGATAAAGCTTACTACGAGAAACCTGTTGTTCCACCACGTTTTTCTAATAATAAACGAAACAACTGGTCGGGTGGATATCAGGGGGTTAAGTCTTATCAGAAGAAAAATGTTCAAAACAAGAAATTTGTTGAAAAGAAAGTGTTTGTGAACAGTTCGAGTTCATTTTCTAATGAAGAACCTGAAATCTTTTCAAAATCGAACAAAGAGTTCTTTGAGGAAAAGGCCTCACAACCTCAGTCTGAAGGCACAAGTCGGGTAGCTGACTCCCGAACATGCTTCAGATGCAATCAAGTTGGGCATATTGCACGAAAGTGTACCAACTTGAAGCCTAAGACTGAAGTAGTTGAGAGTCAAAAGAAGAAAGATGTAGTGAAAGGAAAAGCTCCATTTGTTGTTGAGAAAAAGAGTTTGAAAAATGGCAACACCAAAGTCAAAACTAAACCGGTAAAGAAAGTGGTAACTAAAAATGACAAATTTTACAAACGGGTCGCAACAACTCAACAAACATGGAAACCGAAAGTTGCTGAGATGAGAGCAAGTGGTTCAAAACCAAAGGTTTCTGAGATGGAAAAACAATCATCTTCTACCACATCGGTAAAGATGAATGTTCCTTTGGATTTTTATGAAAAGCCTGAAAAAGAAAAATCAATTTCTGAAAAGAAATGGGTGAAAAAGAAAGACCAACCATCTGGTCAACCTAAAAAGGATGAGTTTTTCACACTTAAAGAGGTTGAGGTTGAGTCTAAAGAATGTTTGAAATTAAATGACAAAAATTTTCCGCCACTCTACACAACAAAATCTTATATCAAGCTTGAGTTACCTAAGTCCAAAGAGGCTTGGGTAGCAAAATCTACTTGATTGTGTATGATTTGTCGGAGCTTCCTTGATCGTGAAGCATGAATCGGCATCCTTAATTGAAATGTTTTAATCATGTTGGTTTATATGCAGGATCTTCCACAACTTGTTTCAAGATGGATCATGGATAGTGGAGCTTCCAGACATATGACAGGGAAGATTGCAATGTTGTACGATGTAAGGAATATAAATGGAGGATATGTTGGATTCGCGGGTAATCAAGGTGGTCAGATTGTTGGTGAAGGAACGTTATCCAATGGGATTGTAACGTTTGAAAGAGTCAATTACATTGCTGAGCTGGAAAATAACTTACTAAGCATTTCTCAGATCTGTGACAGAAAGTATACCACTCACTTCACTGACAAAGAATGTTTGATTCTAAAACCGGGATTTGTTGTCCCTGAAGAGTGGGTCATCATGAGGGCACCAAGAGTCAACGACCTGTATGTATTGGATATGAGCATAGCAACGACAACCACGGGTCAGGCTCATTGTTTCGTGTCAAGAGCAACTGAGAAGGAGTCAAGATTGTGGCATCGAAAGATGGGGCATATACATCTTAGAAAAATGAATCATCTGGTGCACAATGATCTGGTTACAGGAGTTCACATCAAAGGTTTTCATCTGGAAGGGGAGTGTATAAGTTGCATCAAAGGCAAACAGAAGAAAAAGTCGCACCCCAAAAAGCAAGTCAATTCAGTTTCACGACCTCTGGAAAGACTTCACATGGATTTATTTGGTCCTGTGAATGTCAAAAGCATTACAGGAGATTACTATTGTTTGGTCGTCACTGATGATTATTCCAGATTTTCTTGAAGACAAAGGATGAAACGTTTGACAGTCTGATGGCGTCATTCAAAAAGATTGAGAATTTGTACCAGAGGCGTATTCGAAGAATCAGAAGTGATAATGGTACTGAATTCAAAAACAACAAGATGGAAGAATTTTGTGAAGAAAGAGGTATACTGCATGAGTTTAGTGCTCCGTACACTCCGCAGCAGAACGGAGTAGCAGAACGCAAAAACCGGACACTAATCGAGACAGTCAGAACAATGCTCGCAGATTCAAAACTTCCAATAAATTTTTGGGCTGAAGCTGTTTCCGCCGCATGCTATACTCTCAACAGAGTTCTCACCGTCAAGAAATTCAACACAACGTGCTTTGAACCGCAAGCCTAATTTGAAGTATCTTGAACCGTTCGGGTCACCCTGTACAGTGATAGAACCTTATGGAAAGTTTGGTCCGAAGTGCATTGAGGGTATATTTGTTGGCTATGCAAGTCCTTTGTGTCGTGTCTTCGTGCCAAGAGAAAAGCGGATTATTGAAGCTGCAAATGTTGAATGTCAAGGTCATACGATGCCGCCTCAGAACCCAGGAGACTCATGGCGTTATCACTACGATACTTTGTGGGATTCATTTGATGTGATGGAAGAACCTGAAGATGAAGAAGACTTCTTTGATGAGTTGGATATTCTTAGAGACTATGAGTCATCAGAAGAAAGATTTCCAGCAAAGTATTCTAGGCAATCTCAGCATACTTCAAATGACGATGAAGCAGGTCCTAGTAATGCTGGTGAACAAGATGATAATCCACAATCTTTCGAGAATCAGACGGCAACAAACGATGAAACAACATCTAATGTCGGTCCAACATTTGATCATGGTGATTCAGAATCTGAGGGGGAGCAAATCCAGATCTTAGATCAAGCAGATTCTATCATTGAAGAAGGTGCAAATCAAAATATCACTAATCTGGAAGGCAATGTAGATGTTCCGAGTGAAGTTGTCACAACCCGACCGCGTGTAACATGCAACCGCGGCGGAAAACGTCGGGGAGTGTTGTGGACAGAATTAATTGTTATACAACCATGGAAATTAAAGTTACATTTTATTTATCAAACACGGGTGTTACATTGTCTTAAAAGGAAGTACAGAATTCAAAACATAGTTATACTAGTTCTATCTTCATTTTTAGTCTCTAAGGCACAGGTCCGCCCTAGTATCGTGATCAACATCTTATGAAACAGCTCCTGAAAACACATGTGAAAGTAGGTACGTCAGCATAAAAATGCCTGTGAGATACATAGGTTTTGTGAAAGTGGGATTCATGACTTGAGTTTTAAAGAAATGTTTTAATAACAGTCAGTCATGAACCTTGTAATTTGTCTCGCTTTGTAAACCATTTGAAAAGCGATAATATCAGATGACATGTATAGATAAACGTAAGGTTAAATGAATAACCTAGTAAAATGAGTTGAATAAGATAAGTTGTTTTGTAAGACAATGTTTTATGAAAGGTATGTTATTTGTATAAAATGTTATATGTCTAAACTGAAATGATTTAGACAACGCTAAGATATGTAATATTATACAAACACTTATATATAGGAAGTACCAGCGGCGTATCCACCATGTTTGCATCATATTACATACTCCACGTTACTCAAACCATTTAACCAAACCATCCACTATGTAAGATTGTTCTTGTATAACTTAATTGTCAAGTGTTATTGTGTAAACCATGTCAAATGTCTATGTTCAATGTAAACCACCAAATGTGTATGTCAATGTCAACGTGTCTATGTTCAATGTAAATCATGTAATGTGTATCCCAAAATGTATCATGTACAGTAAGCGAAATGTATCAACTTAAACCATATGTAAAATGCACAAAACAAGTCATTGAAGTAAAACGTGGTTTAAATCAATGTTATGTTCTGTGGAAAAATGCATGCTCTATTGATATTAACATTTATGCGGTATTGTGAAATATGCATACATCCAAGCCTTGAGACTGTGGTGATAAACCCTTAAACAAATTAAAGGTTTATCTAAGTTATGTATATCGAATTCGGTCATTCCTTACAATCCTACCAAACCCAGGATTTCAGGAACGGGAGTTGTCAATTCCTATGGTACCACTACCTACTAACGAACGGCGTGATCAATGTTAATGAATGTATTGTCCCATGTTAAACAAACCAAATGTCATAACAAAATGAAGGCATGTGATGTAAACAATTGTACTAAGTATGCTAAGTAAACATACAAAGCAGAAATGTTTATGTAAATCAATGTGTCCATATGCTGAGTAAACATATGCAACAGAAATGTTCATGTAAATCAATGTGTCCATATGCTGAGTAAACATATGCAACAGAAATGTTCATGTAAATCAGTGTGTCCATATGCTGAGTAAACATATGCAACAGAAATGTTCATGTAAATCAATGTGTCCATATGCGGAGTAAACATATGCAACAGAAATGTTCATGTAAACCAATGTGTCCCTATGCTGAGTAAACATATGCAACAGGAATGTAATGAAAATCAATGTACTAAGTACGCACACAATGGGCATACATAGCATGAAATGTAATGAAATCATGTACTATAATGTACTAACAACATAGCAGGCATATGATGTGAAAACATGGAAAGCATGAACGTAACAGATAGGCACATGTGTTTCACCCCAAAACAGTTTGGAAAACAGTAAAAGAGGGGTTCAATGTACTCACATTGACTCCTCGAAAACATGTAAAAGATGGGGTTCTATGCACTCACCTGAGATTGCTTTAAATTCCTTGTATAATAACCAGATAATGCTAGAGATCACGGAATATCAAACGGCACCTAATAGGTAGCTATATTAATATACCGGACCAAAATCGGAAGGATCGGATAGTATGCGGGTTTGTAAACCAAACGAGTATAGAGACTCGTGAAATATGGTTTAACAAAGCCTACATACTAAAATGAAACCTAAACTAAGTGCTTACGACCCATTACGACCCGTTTAGGTAGCTTATGCTACCTTACGCGTCGTTCGCGTAGAACGCGTCTGGAATGCCTAACACCGTGACCAAAAGGCATAACCTCGGAAGGTTATAGCTATGGTCACCTAATGTGTTTGGTCGGATCTAATGATCGACCAAATGGGTCGGGTTCGAAAGTATAAGCGATGGTTTAGATCGCTTACCTTACGACCCTATATAAGTACTATACTAAAAGTGACGAGCTAAGCATGTTAGAACATGCTTCACTAAGTTTAGAAAACAGGTTTGGCATCAAAACAAACGGCTTTGATGCTCACGAGTAGTTTGGTTACAAAACATGCAAGAATGCACCTTTTGGCCGAAACTACGACTCGTCACTGAGCCTAGATAACGTGGTAATCATTAGGTATAGTCACTACGGACTATAACCATCGTGATCACGCTCACGTTATGAAGTTCTAATGAACTTCGGGTTGACCATAGGCTGGTCAATGCAGAAAGTCAACAAAACGTTGACTTTCGGAATCGAAAAGCGAATAAAAGAACGAAAGAATACTTACGGAGGGTCCCCGAATGCTAATCTAGATCAAAGAGCTCAGGTATGAAGCAATGGCATCAACTTAGAGCATTTTGATCAGATTGTGTGAGTTTTTAGCAAAAAGGGGGGGGGTATTTATAGGAAAAGTAGAGCCGTTAGGATCGTTTCTTGATTTTCGTGCCACGATCCTAAGCGTCCACTTGTCAAAATGTTGTGGTTACTGAAAATGGCCCTTGGCTCTTGATTTTTTGCTGTACTGGGGACTACTTACGGACCGTATGGGTTTTGGCTTACAGTCCGTAAGCCCTTAGTTTGGCAGATTTACAGTTTTGGTCCCTGCAGCTCCAAAACTTGGTATTTGATGCATTTTTGACACGTTTAAGCCCCGTTAACCCCATTTCAAAGCTCTAAAACGAAGTTAAAGTATAGGGAACTTAAAATGTGCTCAAAAATATCCCGGATGTCGGTTCGTTTGGCCGTACGGTCGCGATGTTCGGTTCGTTACGACGGAATGCGCATAAGCGCGAAAGACGATCCAAATTGTGCGACGAATGGATTTTTCTCATGCCAAACACTAAGGCATAATATAAGGATGCTTACATAAATTTTTGGATGTCCGGATGTATTCAGAACGTAAGTTATGCGCAAAAGTGCAAACTTGTGCACTTTTTGACACTTTTAGCCCCTGAATGATCCAAAAATCTGTTTTAGCATACCAAACCCCTCAAAGCCTATTTCTAAGCTATGTAAAGGATATTTATGGTATGTTTAAGTTATGGACATGTTCCGGAATGTTTGTTACAGTTCAAATTGGCATACTTTCGCAGTTTGTCAAGTTTAGTCCCTGTAAGCGAATTAACTTGTTTTTGCCATACCAAAGCCTTCAAAACTTATTTCTAAGTTATGTAAAGGTTATTTAAGGTATGTTGAGTATATGTTGATGTTCCGGAGTATCTGTCGCATTAAACTGAGTACGTTTAAGCACCAGTTAGCGTATAACTCTCTAGAAAGCAATGTAGAGTTTGAAATTGGATAAAAGTCAAAACATGAAAAATGTAAAACACAACCAAACAAACATTGGGATAAAATAACATTGTTTTATTAATAACTGAATTGTTCATAATGATTACAAGCACAAATGTTACAGTCTCCCCTACTTGTGGAAATTTCGTCCCGAAATTTATTTAGAGGAAACTCGTGGAAAAAGATGCGGATATTTTGCCTTCATTTGATCTTCACGTTCCCAAGTAAACTCGGGTCCACGTTTAGATTCCCAGCGAACCTTGACCAAAGGAATGCGCTTGCGCTTGAGCTACTTGACTTCACGTTCCATGATTTCCACCGGTTTCTCAACAAATTTCAGTGTTTTATCAACACGAATTTCGTCAAGCGGTATGTGGAGGTTTTCATCAGCTAAACACCTCTTGAGATTGGACACGTGAAAGGTTGGATGAACATTTCCAAGTTCAGGAGGTAACTCAAGTCTGTAGGCTACCTTACCGATTCTTTCGACGATCTTGAATGGTCCAACGTATCTAGGTGCAAGTTTTCCTTTCTTTCCAAATCTGATCACACCTTTCCAAGGTGAGACCTTAAGTAATACACGATCACCGACTTGAAAATCCAAAGGCTTGCGTTTTAGGTCCGCGTAACTCTTTTGACGGCTTCTAGCTGTCTGAAGGTTATCACGAACTTTCTTTACCTTATCTGTTGTCTCTAAAATGAGGGCAGGTCCAGTAAGTTGAGCCTCGCCAATCTCATTCCAGCAGACTGGTGAACGACATTTTCGACCATAGAGAGCCTCGAAAGGAGCCATGTTGATGCTGGAGTGATAACTGTTGTTGTAGGAGAATTCAATCAATGGAAGATGTGAATCCCAACTACCACCAAAATCGATCACACAAGCTCTAAGCATATCCTCCAGTGTCTGGATTGTTCTTTCAGATTGACCATCCGTTTGCGGATGATAGGCTGTGCTCAGATTAAGTTGGGACCCCATAGCAGATTGCATGGTTCTCCAAAAATGAGAAGTGAAACGAGCATCTCTGTCAGAAATGATGTTCAAAGGAACACCATGTCGAGCTACAATTTCATCCACGTAGATTTGAGCAAGTTTGTCAGCCGAAAAATCCTCACGGATTGCCAAGAAATGCGCTGACTTGGTAAGACGATCAACGACTACCCAGATGGCATCGTGACCTTTCTTTGTGCGTGGGAGTTTAGTAATGAGATCCATGGCAATGTTTTCCCACTTCCAAACTGGGATCTCTGGTTGCTCCAATAAACCAGAAGGACGCTGATGTTCAGCCTTAACCTTAAGACAAGTAAGGCATTTTGATACGTATAAGGCAATGTCTTTCTTCATACCAGGCCACCAATACTGAATACGAAGATCCTTATACATCTTATCTGAGCCAGGATGAATAGAATAACGAGACTTATGGGCTTCATTCATAAGCAAGGTACGAAGATTATCTTGGCTTGGGACCCACAAGCGGTCCGTGAAATAATATGATCCATTGTCCTTCAGTTCTAGAGCAGGAGTTATGTGATAAGGAAATTCCTTATCCATCAAACCTTGTGAAACACAAGCTTGTTGAGCCTGAGAAATACGGGCTTGAATATCAGTTTGAGCTTGAATAACAGATTGGACACGAACACAATGAAGCTTAGTATGTTCCTTGCGACTCAAAGCATCGGCTACGACATTCGCCTTACCAGGATGGTAGCGAATCTCGCAGTCGTAATCGTTTAGAAGTTCAACCCAACGTAGTTGCCTCATGTTGAGCTCTTTCTGATTGAAGATATGCTGAAGACTTTTGTGGTCCGTGAAAACCACACATTTTGTACCGTACAAATAGTGTCTCAAGATCTTAAGAGCGAAGACAACTGCACCCAACTCAAGATCATGAGTGGTGTAGTTCTTCTCATGTATCTTCAATTGCCTTGATGCGTATGCTATGACTTTGTTTCTTTGCATCAGGACGCAACCAAGAACTAATTTAGATGCGTCGCAATAAACGACGAAATCATCATTGCCCTCAGGCAATGTTAGGACAGGCGTGTCGCAAAGCTTTTGTTTCAAAGTCAGAAATGCTTCCTCTTGTTTGACTCCCCAATCAAATGGCTTGTTCTTCTGAGTTAGAGCAGTTAGAGGAACTGCAATCTTCGAGAAATCCTCAATGAAGCGGCGATAATAACCCGCTAGACCAAGAAAAGAACGAACCTCAGTAGGAGTAGTTGGCGTATCCCAATCCTTAATCGCACTGATCTTGGAGGGATCTACATGAATTCCTTGTTCGTTGACAATGTGTCCCAAGAATTGGACTTCTTTAAGCCAGAATTCACACTTGGAGAATTTGGCAAAAAGTTGCTCTTTCTTTAGGAGTTCCAATGTAAGACAAAGATGTCGCTCATGATCAGCTCGCGTCTTAGAATATATTAAAATGTCATCAATGAAAACGATGATGAACTTATCTAAATAAGGTTTGCAGACCCTATTCATCAATTCCATGAAAACAGCATGTGCATTAGTCAAACCGAATGGCATGACCGTGAATTCATAATGCCCATAGCGAGTGCGGAACGCTGTCTTGGGAATATCTTCCTCATGCACTCGAAGTTGATGATATCCAGATAGCAGATCAATCTTCGAAAAGTAAGAAGCGCCTTGCAATTGATCAAAGAGATCATCAATGCGAGGTAGGGGGTATCGATTCTTGATGGTGAGCTTGTTAAGCTCACGATAATCGATACACATCCTGAAAGATCCATCCTTCTTCTATACAAAGAGAACGGGAGCACCCCAAGGTGAAAAGCTAGGACGGATAAAACCTTTGTCGGAGAGCTCCTGAAGCTGTTTAGATAACTCTTGCATCTCTGATGGTGCAAGACGGTATGGAGCTCTGGCAATGGGATTTGCACCAGGTACGAGATCAATACGGAACTCGACTTGGCGTGCTGGAGGGAAACTAGGTAACTCTTCAGGGAAAACTTCAGAATAATCCCGAACGACAGGAATATCTGAAATAGTCTTACCCTTGCCTTTATCTGTTGTAACATGTGCTAAGAAAGCCACATAGTTCTTCCGAAGATACTTCCGTGCTTTAAAACAAGACATAAGTCTGAGACCACCGGCAGGCTTCTCACCACGAACCCGTAGGATCTCGCCTGTCGACAGCGGCACACGAACAATATTCTCAGAACAAACTATCTCTGCGCGATGCTTAGATAACCAATCCATACCTACTATAACGTCGAAGCTTCCAAGTTGCATTGGCGTGAGGTCAGTAGGAAAAATATGGTCGTTAAGGTTCAACTGGCAGTTGCGTAGAATAGAATTAAGAACAATGGGTTCACCACTGGCAACCTCTACTGTCAAAGGTTTACCTAGTTTCGTTCTAGACACGCGAAGCATTGTCTCAAAAGACAATGACACAAAACTCTTGTCGGCACCCGAATCAAAAAGAATAGATGCTGGCTGATTATTAATAAAGAACGTACCGTTCACCATCTCGTTGTCTGCTTGTGCTTCTTGTGCATTCATGTTGAAGACTCGACCTCGAGCCTGAGCCTGATTTTGGTTTGCATTCTGGTTCTGGTTGGCTAGTCTTGGACATCGATTTCTATAGTGGGTCAGATCCCCACAGTTATAACAAGCACCTGGTGGGTATTGTGGTCGTGCAGCTTGACCCTGTTGCTGCACAAGAGGCTGAGCAAATTGTTGAGCAGGGTTCTGAACTGCGCGATTTTGAGCAAACCGACAAACATCGGCAAGATGACCTGACTTCCCACAGTTTGTACAGAAACGACACTGATGTTGCGGCTGATGGTGACTGTTGCATTGATTGCACAAAGGTGCACTCCCTGAGTAGGGCTTCTTTGCTTGAGGCTGGTTGGGAGCTGCCTGGTTAGCTTGGGCAGTGACAGCATTGTTTTGGGAAGCCTTACGCTTCTTTGCCCTTTTTGATGAACCAGACTCCTTTCCATTCTTGTTTTGACCTTTCTTGCTATCTTCCTTGTCAGCCGACTGCTTCTTGCCCTTGTCACCCTTCCTGTGTAATTTATTCTTTTGAATCTGCGACTCAGTCAACGTCGCTGATAACTCGATCGCCTGACGGAGTGTGGTGGGGTTGCTACCAGTAAGGATGTCTTGTACCGAGTCAGGCAGGCCGTCGATGTACCTTTCAATAGCCTTATCGAGTGGGGTAACCATAGTCGGGCAAAGCAGACTCAACTCCTCAAACCTATCAGTATAAGCCCTGTGCTCACCACTATCTTGCTTCAAAACATCAAATTCTTTTTCCAACGCTCGTTGTTCATGACGAGGACAAAACTCCCTCATCATAAGAGCTCTCAGTTCAGCCCATGTTTGAGCTAGAGCAACTTCTGCACCTTGATCCCTCATAACCCCGTTCCACCACGTAAGAGCCCTCTTCTGAAACACACTCGAAGAAAACTCGACCTTGTGATTGTCAGGACACTACACATGACGGAAAGTGTTCTCGATGCTCTCGAACCACTGAAGAAGCGCAGTTGCTCCCTCAGAACCACTAAACTTGAGTGGCTTAGCCGAGTTAAAATCCTTGTATTTGCATGTACCATTGTTGTTGTTATTGGCCTGGTTCCATTGAGCAAAGAGATTTGGGAATTGAGCAGCCATCTGCTGCGCAATAATTTCTGCCAGCTCGGCAGTAGCTATCTAGTTGTCGCGTCCAGGAGGCATTCTAGAAGAGAAAAACATGAAATGAAACGAGTGAGATGATTGGATGAAGAGAATGAGATGAAGCAAAATCAACAAAAGCAAAGATGGCGGTTATGCATCGCAAAGCAACCAAGCGACATGAAATGTCTGGTCAAAGTAAATGGGTCAGAATTAGTGTATCGCGAAGACATGCTCGCCTATAAGTGAACACTCACCCCAAGAGTTCCCAGGTAAGAGTGACTGGTCCGATTATGTGGATTTGTACGAACACTCTAGCCTTAGACAGAAAACCCAGGGTACAGGCATTCACTCTTCCAGTTCGCACGTGTTCACACTATTAACCCAAAACTTTGACGGGATTTTTGAAATCCAAAGAGGTTCAAAACCATATAACAGAGGGTTCAAAACCTAGTAATCAATCATCCTCGAACAGACGATTAATTTTCAAAGCGGATTCGGAACCGAAGTTCTCGTTGTGGTTATCACCTAAGGATAGGTGAAGTGCATGTTTTAAAATCTAAACACAAGATAACTTGTGTTAGGGTCCTAGAAAGTTATAGTCTAGGTCAAAGCATTACTAATAACCTAATTCCCTATAACCAATGGCTCTGATACCAACTCTTCTGTCACACCCCGACCGCGTGTAACATGCAACCGCGGCGGAAAACGTCGGGGAGTGTTGTGGACAGAATTAATTGTTATACAACCATGGAAATTAAAGTTACATTTTATTTATCAAACACGGGTGTTACATTGTCGTAAAAGGAAGTACAGAATTCAAAACATAGTTATACTAGTTCTATCTTCATTTTTAGTCTCTAAGGCACAGGTCCGCCCTAGTATCGTGATCAACATCTTATGGAACAGCTCCTGAAAACACATGCGAAATTAGGTACGTCAGCATAAAAATGCCTGTGAGATACATAGGTTTTGTAAAAGTGGGATTCATGACTTGAGTTTTAAAGAAATGTTTTAATAACAGTCAGTCATGAACCTTGTAATTTGTCTCGCTTTGTAAACCATTTGAAAAGAGATAATATCAGATGATATGTATAGATAAACGTAAGGTTAAATGAATAACCTAGTAAAATGAGTTGAATAAGATAAGTTGTTTTGTAAGACAATGTTTTATGAAAGGTATGTTATTTGTATAAAATATTATATGTCTAAACTGAAATGATTTAGATAACACTAAGATATGTAATATTATACAAACACTTATATATAGGAAGTACCAGCGGCGTATCCACCATGTTTGCATCATATTACATACTCCACGTTACTCAAACCATTTACCCAAACCATCCACTATGTAAGATTGTTCTTGTATAACTCAATTGTCAAGTGTTATTGTGTAAACCATGTCAAATGTCTATGTTCAATGTAAACCACCAAATGTGTATGTCAATGTCAACGTGTTTATGTTCAATGTAAATCATGTAATGTGTATCCCAAAATGTATCATGTACGGTAAGCGAAATGTATCAACTAAAACCATATGTAAAATGCACAAAACAAGTCATTGAAGTAAAACGTGGTTTAAATCAACGTTATGTTCTGTGGAAAAATGCATGCTCTATTGATATTAACATTTATGTGGTATTGTGAAATATGCATACATCCAAGCCTTGAGACTGTGGCGATAAACCCTTAAACAAATTAAAGGTTTATCTAAGTTATGTATATCGAATTCGGTCATTCCTTACAATCCTATCAAACCTAGGATTTCAGGAACGGGAGTTGTCAATTCCTATGGTACCACTACCTACTAACGAACGGCGTGATCAATGTTAATGAATGTATTATCCCATGTTAAACAAACCAAATGTCATAACAAAATGAAGGCATGTGATGTAAACAATTGTACTAAGTATGCTAAGTAAACATACGAAGCAGAAATGTTTATGTAAATCAATGTGTCCATATGCTGAGTAAACATATGCAACAGAAATGTTCATGTAAATCAATGTGTCCATATGCTGAGTAAACATATGCAACAGAAATGTTCATGTAAATCAATGTGTCCATATGCTGAGTAAACATATGCAACAGAAATGTTCATGTAAATCAATGTGTCCATATGCTGAGTAAACATATGCAACAGGAATGTAATGTAAATCAATGTACTAAGTACGCACACAATGGGCATACATAGCATGAAATGTAATGAAATCATGTACTATAATGTACTAACACCATAGCAGGCATATGATGTGAAAACATGGAAAGCATGAACGTAACAGATAGGCACAGTAAAAGAGGGGTTCAATGTACTCACATTGACTCCTCGAAAACATGTAAAAGATGGGGTTCTATGTACTCACCTGAGATTGCTTTAAATTCCTTGTATAATAACCAGATAATGCTAGAGATCACGGAATATCAAACGGCACCTAATAGGTAGCTATATTAATATACCGGACCAAAATCTGAAGGATCGGATAGTATGCGGGTTTGTAAACCAAACGAGTATAGAGACTCGTGAAATATGGTTTAACAAAGCCTACATACTAAAATGAAACCTAACCTAAGTGCTTACGACCCATTACGACCCGTTTAGGTAGCTTATGCTACCTTACGCGTCGTTCGCGTAGAACGCGTCTGGAATGCCTAACACCGTGACCACAAGGCATAACCTCGGAAGGTTATAGCTATGGTCACCTAATGTGTTTGGTCGGATCTAATGATCGACCAAATGGGTCGGGTTCGAAAGTATAAGCGATGGTTTAGATCGCTTACCTTACGACCCTATATAAGTACTATACTAAAAGTGACGAGCTAAGCATGTTAGAACATGCTTCACTAAGTTTAGAAAACAGGTTTGGCATCAAAACAAACGGCTTTGATGCTCACGCGTAGTTTGGTTACAAAACATGCAAGAATGCACATTTTGGCCGAAACTACGACTCGTCACTGAGCCTAGATAACGTGGTAATCAGTAGGTATAGTCACTACGGACTATAACCATCGTGATCACGCTCACGTTATGAAGTTCTAATGAACTTCGGGTTGACCATAGGCTGGTCAATGCAGAAAGTCAACAAAACGTTGACTTTCGGACTCGAAAAGCGAATAAAAGAACGAAAGAATACTTACGGAGGGTCCCCGAAGGCTAATCTAGATCAAAGAGCTCAGGTATGAAGCAATGGCATCAACTTAGAGCATTTTGATCAGATTGTGTGAGTTTTTAGCAAAAAGGGGGCGGGGGTATTTATAGGAAAAGTAGAGCCGTTAGGATCGTTTCTTGATTTTCGTGCCACGATCCTAAGCGTCCACTTGTCAAAATGTTGTGGTTACTGAAAATGGCCCTTGGCTCTTGATTGGGTGAAAGGGCATTGCCCCTTGAACGAACGAAAGGCCAACTGCAAGTGGATTCAATGAATTTGCTGTACTGGGGACTACTTACGGACCGTATGGGATTTGGCTTACGGTCCGTAAGCCCTTAGTTTGGCAGATTTACAGTTTTGGTCCCTGCAGCTCCAAAACTTGGTATTTGATGCATTTTTGACACGTTTAAGCCCCGTTAACCCCATTTCAAAGCTCTAAAATGGGGTTAAAGTATAGGGAACTTAAAATGTGCTCAAAAATATCCCGGATGTCGGTTCGTTTGGCCGTACGATCGCGATGTTCGGTTAATTACGACGGAATGCGCATAAGCGCGAAAGACGATCCAAATTGTGCGACGAATGGATTTTTCTCATGCCAAACACTAAGGCATAATATAAGGATGCTTACATAAATTTTTGGATGTCCGGATGTATTCAGAACGTAAGTTATGCGCAAAAGTGCAAACTTGTGCACTTTTTGACACTTTTAGCCCCTGAATGATCCAAAAATTTGTTTTAGCATACCAAACCTCTCAAAGCCTATTTCTAAGCTATGTAAAGGATATTTATGGTATGTTTAACTTATGGACATGTTCCGGAATGTTTGTTACAGTTCAAATTGGCATACTTTCGCAGTTTGTCAAGTTTAGTCCCTGTAAGCGAATTAACTTGTTTTTGCCATACCAAAGCCTTCAAAACTTATTTCTAAGTTATGTAAAGGATATTTAAGGTATGTTGAGTATATGTTGATGTTCCGGAGTATCTGTCGCATTAAACTGGTTACGTTTAAGCACCAGTTAGCGTATAACTCTCTAGAAAGCAATGTAGAGCTTGAAATTGGACAAAAGTCAAAACATGAAAAATGTAAAACACAACCAAACAAACATTGGGATAAAATAACATTGTTTTATTGATAACTGAACTGTTCATAATGATTACAAGTACAAATGTTACAGAAGTAATGCCCAGAACTCTTTCATATCATCCAGAGGAGCTGATCATCGGAGAGCTTCAATAAGGAGTTCGCACCAGACATCAAATTGACCAAGGGCTTACAAGTTTTTATTCCTCAGTAGCACCTTTACAAACTGAATTTTCATTATGCTGTTTTATCTCGCAGATCGAACCTCGAACTTACAAAGAGGCGCTTACTGAAGATTCTTGGGTCAACGCAATGCAAGAAGAGCTAAACCAGTTTGAAAAATTGGGTGTTTGGAAACTGGTGGATCTACCAGAGGGTCACAGGAAAATCAACACCAAATGGATGTTCAAGTGTAAGAGAGACGACAGAGGAGTAGTGATCAGAAACAAAGCTCGACTCGTTGTTTAGGGCTTCAGTCAACAGGAGGGAATTGATTTTACTGAAGTATACGCTCCTGTGGCACGATTAGAAGCAATCAGAATTTTCCTGGCGTTTGCATCGTGGAAAAACTTTAAAGTATACCAGCTTGATGTGAAGTCGGCCTTTCTCTACGGCAAAGTGAAGGAGGAAGTGTATGTGGGACAGCCACCGGGCTTCGTCGATCCACACCACAAAGATAAAGTGTATCTCTTGGATAAAGCGTTATATGGTTTACACCAGGCCCCGAGAGCCTGGTATGAGACATTGTCTCAGCATCTGCTAGCCAATCACTTCATCCGGGGAACAATAGACGCCACCCTCTTCACAAAGATAGTCGATGGTCACCTGCTAATAGTACAAATTTATGTGGATGACATAATTTTTGGGTCAACAAACGAGAACTTGTGCAAAGATTTTGAACAAGTGATGAAGCAAAAGTTCGAAATGTCATCAATGGGGGAAATGAAATTCTTTTTGGGACTCCAAGTTGATCAACTTCCTTCCTGAAGGAATTTTCATACACCAGACAAAGTGCGTTCATGATATTCTAGAGAAATTTGGAATGTCAGGTTCTACTCCTGCGGTAACCCCATTAGCAACAAATCATGGGATTCATCCAGATCTCACCGGAGATAGGGCAGATGAAACACTTTATCGTTCCATGATCGGTTCATTGATGTATCTAACTGCTTCAAGACCCGACATTATGTATCCGACGTGCCTCGCAGCAAGTTTTCAATCTAACCCGAGGGCTTCGCACTTGATCATTGTGAAAAGGATATTACGCTACCTGAGGGGAACTCCATCGTTGGGGTTGTGGTATCCTAGAAAAGGCGACTTTACGCTCGAAGGGTATTCCGACTCGTATTTCGGATGCTGCAAAGTCAATGCCAAATCAACAACTGCAGGATGCCAGTTCTTTGGACCTCGCTTGGTTACCTGGCAATGTAAGAAATAAACGTCTGTGGCGCTATCCACATGTGAAGCAGAGTACATATCTGCCAGCAGTTGCTGTTCTCGGATCCTGTGGATACAGCAACAGATGCGCGACTACGGTTTGCAGTTTCTTAACACTCCTCTTTTTGTTGATAATGAGGCCGCAATAAATATAACAAAAAATCCGGTACATCACGCTAAAACCAAACATATAGAAAGTCGTCATCACTTTATTCGCGATTGTTTCGAGAAAAAGTTGATACGAATTGAGAAAATCCACACTGACGAGCAAAAAGCTGATCTTCATACCAAAGCATTTGATAAAACACGTTTCAAATATCTCTTAAAACTGAATGGTATGATGCTTTTATCGGTGTCGGATGGAATCGTTGGCGTTGATGAGGATACCACTGTAGATGATGTTGATAAACAATCTGCAATGGTTTGTCGAATTTTTTCCTGTTTTGGTCTTTAGGGGGAGATAGGTATATTTGTGTATACTTTTAGAAAATCCAAAAACATTAAAAAATCAAAACGCCAAAAACATGATAAAATTTCAAAATCCAAAAACAATAAAAAAAATGATGAAAAAGAGCTTGTGTAAAAAGGGAAAATGATAGTACATCAGCTAGACTGTTAAGGTATGCTAAAGATTTGTAAAGTCTTAAAAGGATTAAACAGTCTCACTAATGATGTGTCGATAGGTTTTTACACAGTTAATAGATTTATTCGGGATATAAACTTAAAATTTCATAACGAAATTTATTTTGTGGGGAACACTACTTGGATATATAGGTAACCCCTGAAATCTCGTTTGATAGGTCCCTTATTCTGAGATACTAGGTCTTTATACTCAGTGATATCTGGGGTATTATTTCGGGATTTCTGCTGAATGGAAGTTCTGACCTAGTCCCCGAATAATACTTTCCGCAAAACGCTTGAGACATAGCATCGCCCTCAGCAAGCTGATGAAACAATAAAATTGATAGTCGCTGCTGTTGAAATCAAAAGATCCTCTAAAGGGGACACACCGAAAAGTCGAAGCGGTCATCTCTTTGCGTATACGGAAGTATCGACCTGAGCTCTCACGGCCCTCGCATTTAACCCCTTACAGATATCATCTGTGGTATACTCACCTGTAAAACTGAATACTGGGAACTTAATACGGGAGTATGTACAAGAGGTGGGACACACAAATGAGTTAAGTTCATAAGACATCTAAATCGTATCCTGAATAAATTGAAATCTGTGAGAAAACTTAAAATGGATCAGTATCGACAATCTAGGTGAATTGTTTAAATTCTGAGTATGAATTAAGCTTAATGGTTCCTGTAACATGTCATTAGCTGATATGATTCCCTAACACGCTCACCAAAAATATGTCTGTAAATAGATTACTTTCATTCTGTATTTCAGTTTCTTTTATACTCTTCTAGTTTAGAATCTGCATTGAAAACTCAAAAAGATTTTGCATTTCTGCTTTATTTTTGACAAACCAAAGTGGAAAGTTGATCTTCAGATTCTCAGTCCGATGCAGATGCAGGAAGTTGTTCTGAGCTGAGAAACAGAGAAAATAAAAAGTCAAAATGCAAGTTCATTAAATTGAAACTTGTAATTTTTCAGAAAAAAAAATGATTGATCAAATCATCAGTATGTCTTTGCTTCAGGTCAACCAAGGTCATTAAGTTGAACTTGGTAGACAAATTAAGTACCTAGGGTCATTAACTTGGACCTAGTTACTTAAGTTGATTTCTCGAACACTGATAATGTGCAAAAGGACAAAAAGTCAAATCGGTTTGAAAGTCAAAGTGTCAAGGATCGAATAGACTAGCCGATCGGCTGGACCAGCCGATCGAATAGCCTAGTCGTTCCAAATGCCACCCTATATATAGAAGTTCTTGCTTCATGTTAACGGTTACACACTTCAATCGAACAGAACTTTCTCTCAGCCGATTCACTGTTTTTCACTAAATTATTTGATTGTCTTTGCATCATATCATTGATTTGTTGGTGTGCTCATCATTTTCAATGGCAAAGGTATGTGATTCACTTCCAAATCTTTGAAATTCATATTGTTCTTCATATTCTTCATCTGTCGGACCTTTAAACCTAGATTTAGGAAGATTTAGGAAACTTTGATGAAATCTGATTATAGGGTTTTGATGGCAATGACAAGATCTACATGTTTACCGTTTTAATTTTTGAAAAATCATGTTTAAACTTGTTAGATCTTAGATTATGGTGTTACGGCAGTCGACACTTAGTTTGTGAAATTGGACACTTTGTAGGATGTTTTAGACAAAGAAAAGCATAGGGTTTTGATCACGACAACATTAGGATTCTAGATCTGTGCCTAATTTGTGGTTTTGAAGATAAAGTCTGTTAGTGTTCCTAGCCGATTCTGTGACAGTTGCTAGCCGATCGGCTAGACCAGCCGATCGAACAGCAATGGTGTTTATATGCTTGTATTGATGCATAGGATAGTTTAAATGTTGATGCCTTGAAATTTGTGCCAAATGTATGCTATGAAATCTGTGTGTTAAAATCTTTTCATGAATTTTTGTTTGATCATAGCATTGCCAGCCGATCGGCTAGACCAGCCGATCGAACAGCAATTGCTAGCCGATCGAACAGCATGACATCATAGCATTGCCAGCCGATCGGCTAGTCCAGCCGATCGAACAGCATGTCATCTTAGTTTTTTTCTTGATCAAAGTGCCAGCCGATCGGCTAGTCTAGCCGATCGAATAGCATTACTTGTTGATAGGATAGCATTCATTTTCTTTCACCTAGATTTCTGTGCAAAAGTTTGCCAGCCGATCGAAGAGCATTTGCTAGCCGATCGGACACCATTTGTAAGAACTTCATTGACAAAATTTGCCAGCCGATCGGCTAGCCCAGCCGATCGAACAGCAACGCTTCTCGATCGAACAGGCCAGTCGATTCTACAGTGTTATCACATAGAAATTCCAAGTGTTAGAAAAATTTTCAAAATTTTCTTCCTTATGCCTCTATATGTGTTCAAATGATTTATACTGAATATTCTTGCAGGGACGAGGTAAAGAAAAAGACAAGGGTCATAATGTACCTTGTGCAATTGATGCTGAATCGACAACTGGTTCTGTGGTAGAAAAGATGGCAACATTTTTGAGAGAGAGAGCAGAATTGCTAAAGCGATGTCAAACAGAACTGTGGTTTACGAATCACATGTTAGAGCATTCTGGGATACAGCAAGGTTTGACGAAACTGATAAGATGATTCATGCTGTATGAAGAAATAAGGACAAAAATGGAAAAGATATAGATGTTGGGATTGAGTTTAGTGTTGCAGATGTGAGAAGAGTTCTTGATCTACAAGATTCTGATGAAGATCCGACGATCATGTCAGAACGTCTTGTAAAAGGCTTATGGTGCAGAATGGGTTTCACTGGGTACATAAATGGAAAAATGTACAAAAGATGCTTCTCCAAAGCATATCGGTACTTGATGCATTGTATGGTGCATTCATTGGGTCATAGAAAGGGTGCTTATGATGAGGTTGCTGATTATATCATGAACATCATAGCAAGCTTGGTGTTGAACAGAAAGTACAACATTTCTCAAGTAATTTTTGAGTATATGAAGGAGAATTGCCAAGCTGGAGGAGACAAATACATCATGTATCCTAGATTCATCATGATGATATTAAATGACAAAATCAAAGATCTTCCGAAAGACAGTGAAGATGTGATGGAGATGAGCATTGTAAATAAGGTCACATTTGGTAGAATCACAAAAGATAAGGATGTGAAGACCAAGCAGATGATATGCAGAATAAAGAATAAAGAGTATGTTGCTCCTGAAAACGATAAGTGGAGGCATGACAACAGTGACTCAGACAATGAAGATACAATGATGAATGAAATGGTTGAGAAAAGGACTAGGTGGTGGTATGTCAGAGATGGAAAAAGAAAAAGGACACCTAAGTCATCCCCTGCGGTTGTTATTCCGAAAGATGGAGAAAAGGGTATAGTGAAAGGGGGAGCATTAAAACAATTAGATCACATATACTTTAAATGTTTCTAAATCTTGTTATCTATGTTTGTCTTGTAGGGTCTTCTTGAGAGCCACAGCAGAAGCTAGTTGATGAAACAGTTTTAGAACCATCTGTGGTAATTGAACAAGGAGCTGAGCTATTAAAGCAAACTTTGGAAGGTTATTTTAAAAAGAATGAAGAGGTTGCAGCACAACAAGCTCAAGGAACAAGTGTTCATGCTGAAAAGGCTACAAGGGTTGAACCAGAAACAGAAGCTCAGAATAGTTCAAGTGATGGAGATTCTGAAGCTACTCAATCTGATTCTGAATTGATTCCTGAAACTCTTGGTAGAGGAAAAGCTCAATTGAAGAAAAGACCTTCAAAGAAACGAAAGGGATCAGATGAAGAAGATTCTCCTTATGATCCTGAAAAGCCAAAGAAACAAAGAAAGAAACGAAAGGCAGCTCCAGTTGGTGTAATTCCAAGAAATATCAGATCAAAGAAATCAGGAGCTGAGTCACAAAAGGATAAAGAAGGAAAGTCAGTTCAACATATTCAGAAAGAAAAGTATCCAAGTGTTGATGTTCCAAAAGAACCAGAGGCGAAAACAAAAGAAGTACCAGTTGTTGAAACAGAAAAGAAGACAGGAGATGATGATTACGTCGAGATCATAGGCTTCAAAACAGCCAGTCCTAAACCTCTTCAACAAGATGTTCCCGAGTCATCGCATCAGAAAGAAGAAGATTTCAACTTTGATTTTGATAATATTGGTCCTGCTACTGGTATTTTCTCAGAAGATCTTCCAGGAGAAAGTGATATGTTCAATGATAAAGCTGTCAAAGAGCTATTACAAAGGGTCAACAAGTTGGAAAAAGAAAAAGCAAAATCGGAAATGGAACGTTATATGTTGAGAAAACAAGTTGAAGATTTGATGATAGCACATGATAAAATTGTTGCAGCGCTGGTAGAGAAAGAAGCAAGAATGAATGAAATGAAGGATGATGTCGATGATAGTTCTAAAATGTTTGAATTGTTGACACTTGAAATATCTACCTTGAATACAAAGATAAAGGAACTGGAGAATGTGAACCAAACGTTAAATCAGCTTCGCAGTGAAATAAGTGAAGCTTCATCAAACGAGATGAAGGCTATGAAGTTGGAAATGGAAGCTATGAAGGCTGACAAAGTGATGAAAGATCAACAACTTCAGATGCTAGTTGCTGTAGTTGAAAGCCATCTGAAAATGAATATTCATGCTACATTTGAAGAGATTGATGTGATAAAGGCAAATGAAAGAAGAATGGAGCGAGAACGTCGTTTAGCTGAAGAAGCAAACCAAAAGAACAAAGGTATAGTTGAAGAGGTTGAAGTGGTTGATGGATCTTCGAGTCAACTTGATGCTGGTGGTTCTTCTTCACAACCTGATGTTGAAATGATTGAAGTTGTTGAAATTCAAGAACAAGTTGAAGATGATCAGGAGATGGTTGAAGCTGAAGAGCCTCATGAACCCGAATTCTTAGTTGTCGGTGAGCCTTCTGAGCCAGTAGTTGTTGAAAATATTCTTCGAAGGGTTGAAATTATTCAGAGAAAAAGAAAGGCCAGGGAAGTTCTGCTACTTGAGTGGAAGACAGACAAATTTGTGCTAATTGGTGATGCTTACCCTGTGCCATACAATTCAAAAGAAGTGGCCAAGTTGCTAAAATTTCTTGATCTAAAAAGGAAGGGAAGGATAGCTCGTGGTGAGATTGTGGATGAAGAATCAGATATAGAGATGTTCGGAGATGAAGATGAGGAGGATGAAGATAAAGATGATGATAAAAGTGATGACAAAGCAGATGATAAAGATGACAAAGACGATGATGAAAATGATCAAGGTGCTTCTGGATTATTAATCAGAGATCCAGCTGTTCAAGAAAAGGTGGATGAGTTGATGAACAATGAAATCAATGAACAGGAGGATGAAGATCAGAATGAAGCATCATCATCTGGAAAGCAACCTGTTGATCAGGTACTCCTCTCGAATCCTACTGTCATTTATTTAAAAGCTCAACAACAAGGAGAGGTAGAGGTAAGAAAAACAAGGGCTGAAATGCTTGAGGAATTGGGGCTAGAACATGGAAAGTTCAAGTTCGATATTGAAGATGAAATTCCTCAGTCCCCTGCAAAGGATTTTAAGCCTAGATACCCACATGAAGCAGATCATTATGACGAAGTGATTGTTGAAAGTGCTTCTGATTCGGAGGAAGACAGATATGATTTTCACTATGAAGGGGAAGATACTGCATTTCCTTCATTTGCTGAAATGTTTAAAGAGAAAAATGAAGATGAGATCAGGAGAAAGATTGTTGAGAAGATTTCTACTGAAGACATTCCTAAACCAGTTCCAAGAGAGATTTCTGCAGAAGAAAGAAAAAGATGGTTCAAGAATATGCCCAGGAAAGAAAGACTCTCAGGGCTCTTCAATTCTTTACACACAGCAAAGACCTTTCTTGGGGAGACATCCTGTCTTGGGGTTATCTAGAAGATCTTAAAGTTTATGCTATCAAACGGGAGCAGGGAGTACAATATTTTGAGTTCTTAGCTGATATTGGTACTTTACCTTGGTGGGACGTAGATGAATTGGTCGTAACAAAGAACATCAAACAATTCTACTACGGTCCAGAAGTTCGTGAGCATGATCAAGATTTGTGAAACTACATCAAATTACAAGCAGCAAATCATTATCCAGATTGGAAGCCACAGTTCCTAAAGCAAATTGTTACTTACCTGGAGAATGGAGAGAAAGATATTACTTTGGATGTAAAGCCTCCCAGGTGTTTGAAGAATATGCCGCTCAGAGCCATTGAACAAGACTTTCATGATATATTTATAGCATGGCTATACAATCCATCTACAGTTGAGGCAGTGATCTCTTTGTATGACAAGTCCACTGGAGAATCTCGAAAAATCTGTATCTTGGATCCTATGTGGCTGGTTAACTGTTCAAAGAAAGACATAGACTGCTTGTTTGTCAACAAGATAGTCTATGATAAGAAAGACAAAGAGATAGCTATGCAATATCAAGGAGTAGTAGATGTTTGCTTCGCCAAAGAAATCAATTCAGGAAGATACTGGAAGACGAAATGGATAGATCTTGAAATTGGTGAATTCTTAAAGGTTTACAAGCGAAGTCAAAGATCTCAAGCGATAGCCAAAAGAGCTGTAGAGCTGGGAAAAAGAAGACTGGGTTATGTGCTGCCTACTGATCAGACGCCAATCGAATCTGAAGAGAATAAGATACCAAAATGGGATCGAAAGCGTGATGGCGACCCAGAATATCGAAAATGGTGGATAAGTGAGGGCAGACATAAAAGAAGAAGAATGTTAGAAGAAAGATCACAACAAAGAAGGCAAAAGGCTAAAGAAAGAAGGCGCAACAGGAGGAAATGAAGACTATGTTGGAAGGATCTAAAGCTACATCCGAGGGGGAGTCTTTTAGTGCAATAACGTCTGTAGCTTCCGTCAACATGTAGTCATATTTTGTACAGTTGTGTATATGTTTTGTATGTTTGTATGAAAAGCAAGTCAGGATACAGTGTCGTTTTGTTAAGTGCTAAAGCTGCCAGCCGATCGGCTAGCCCAACCGATCGGACAGCCCAGCCGATCGAGTAGGCTGTTCGATCGGTTAGCATTGTCAGCCGATCGGCTAGCCTAGCCGATCAGCCAGCACTCTCATAATCCTGACCTTGCCTATAAATAGTTATTCGATCAGCTTATTTAGTACCTTTGACACTTTCACTTTCTAGCAACCTTATGTCTGTCTGAGTTATCTTTGGTTCTTGTACACTTTCATATCATATCAATAGAATATTAGACGGTGATTCAAAGTAGAATTTTGTCTTCGTATATCTGCTATGTGACTACATGAATTCCGCGCATTGATCACTTACAATTCAACTACGTTTCCGAATAAGAAGATCCCATCCGAGGGACCAACACGTTAAAATAAAGTCAATACATAAAATGTAAAGGTGAGTACACAAGTTTGAATAACATATAGTATAGAAAGCGTTTACGCATAACCAGCATGTATCACGTAATGGGCGAAAGCAAGTAATTATCACACAATGATTACAACTTAACCACGCGACTGGGTTGTAGAGTATGCGTGACACATGTTCAGCGAACACGTGAAGTAAACAAATGTGATCCCTAGCAACCCCTGTCCACGACAGGTGCTGAGTCCAAACTATAATACTATCGTTGCTAGAGGCGGTATAATGTAACACTGTATAAGCGTAGTACAAGCATTCATAGATCACGTATAGCATGCGAGAGCGGTTAGCGTTGTAAAGTGTTTACGTTGTGTGTTGTGTTTTGATATAGAACGTATGTAACACCCAAATTTGTAGTAACTAACTAGTGTGTTTACTAAGCTTAGTTACCCTTCAAAGTGTGGCTGTTTATTGAAAAACATAATTCTTGAAGAATTTAGGTGTTTACAACTTGTAAAATATTTTTCTAAAAATATTTCTTCTTGAGTATTTCTTGTTAAATATATATTTCTACACTTGATTAACCACTAAATTTGTGGTTAGTTTCTTTAAGAACCAAGGTTATGTAAATCTTGTATTTTTAACTTGGTTTCTTGAAAAATCATTCTTAAAATCATATGTTTACAAGACTTATTTCACACTTTGATCATCATACTTCAAGAAAAACATTAAATCTTTCAAGTTCATGCTTTACATAAGGATGATCTCTTGATCTTTAACATAATCATCTTCTCATCTTGCTAGATTATGTCTTTAATCACTATCTAGCAAGATCATATGATGTTTAACATCATAAATGTCACACCCTGACCGCATAAAACAACAAACCGTGACGGAAACGTCGGGGAGTGGAGCGACAGAATTATTGTTTCAACAACCATGATAATTAAAGTTTTGTATTATTAAGATTAAAGTTTACATTGTCTTGGAATTCAAACAAAACATAACATAATTAACTGTCTTTTAAGTCACTAAGGCCCAAGTCCGCCTAAGTGTAGCACAAACATCATCATGCATTTGCACCTGAAACACATGTAAAATAGGTACGTCAACATAAAAATGCCTGTGAGATACATAGGTTTTGTTTATGCAGGATTCATGACTTGTAGTTAAAGAAGTGTTTTACAAAAATGTAGTCATGAACCTTGTAAAATGTTTTCCTATATAAAATCATTTGAAAATCGATGTGAAAATCAAATGATAATAAAAGGATAATGCATGGTTAAATGAATAAACAAGTAAAAGTGGATTTGTATAAAATATGTAATTTGTAAAACAATGTCGTGTGTGACATCTGTGCCTCCACGGCCATCAAACAAAAACCAAATCAATGAAATATTGTATTTCATACTTGGGATTTGTATAAATATGTGTGTCATTTGCACATATCAATTCTCGTTCGATTTCAAGCTCTAAATCGCTTTCTGGAAAGTTATACGCGAACTGATGCGTAAATGTAATCAGTTTAGCGCGAAAAACACTCCGGAATAGCGACATAGGCTTAACATACCTTAAATAACCTTTACATAACTTAGAAATAAGTTTTGGAAGGTTTGGTGTGTCGAAATTAAGTTTGTTCGATCGCAGGGACTATTTGTGTCAAACTGCGAAAGTATATCAATTTGTATAGTAACGAACATTCCGGAACTTGATCATAAGTTAAATATGCCCTAAATATCCTTTACATAGCTTAGAAATAGGCTTTGAGGTGTTTGGTGTGCAAAAATAAACTTATTGGTCATTCAGGGACTAAAAGCGTCAAAAAGTGCACAAGTTTGCATTTTTACGCATATCTTACGTTCTGAATATATCCGAACATCCAAAAATTTATCTAATCATTAAAATATTTTATTCTAGCGATTGGAATGATAAAATTCCATTCGTCGCTTAATTTAGATCGTTTTCGCATTCGTTACGACTTCCTTCGTAATTAACCGAACAACGCGATCTTACGACCAAACGAACCGACATCCGAGATACTTTTGAGCATATTTTAAGTTCCCTATACCTTAACTTCATTTTAGAGCTTTGAAATGAGGTTAACGGGGCTTAAACGTGCCAAAAATGGACTCGAATGCATGCAGGGGCCAAAACTGTCAAAAGTGAAACTTGCTGGTCTACAGGTCCCTTACAGACCGTATGGACCATAGCTTACGGTCCGTAAGCAAGCGCCAGTGACTAGAATCTTGTTTCAGCAACTGTTTGATAGTTTAGGGGCTGTTAATGCAAATTCTTTGTGTGGTGACCAAGTTAACACCTCTCCAAGGCTTCTAACCTGCATCAAACAAGTGTATGGCTAGGATTTAATGCTTGGAGGTTACACAAACATGTGTAATGATCTTGTGATCTTCCTACAAGTATAAATAGCCAAGCCTTCTTCCATTTTCATTGCTCATTTTTTTCTTCTCTTCTCTACAATCTGATTTGGAGAGCTCCCCTTAGTGTTTGGAGCTTTCTAATATCATTGGGAACTTGGTTTTCTTGTAGAAAAGATAGCAAGGACCCATTGTAAGCATTCTTTCATTCTTTTTATTGTTTTTCTAGTTTGAAAGTAAAATATAGTTTGACTTTCAGCTTTGACCACGAGTTGGTCAACGAGAAGTTCGTTTGAACTTCGCAACGTGAGCGTAATCACGTTGGTTATAGTCCTTAGTGACTATACCAATTGATTACCACGTTGACTAGGTGTAGTGACGAGTCAAAGTTTCGGTCAAAATGCGTTTTAGCACGCATTTTGCAACGGGGCTATTATTAGGTATCAAAACACTTTGTTTTGATACCAAATCAGTAGGTTAAACATGCTTTGACATGTTTAACTCGTCACTAATAGTTAGTGCTTGTTTAGAGTCGTAAGTCGAGCGGTCTAAACCACCGCTTAGAGTTTCGAACTTGACCCGTTTGTTCGATCTTTAGGATCCGACCAAGCATGTTTAGTGACCATAGTTGTACAGGGAATAACCTTCCGAGGTTATACCTTATGGTCACCGAGTTTAAGTAGTTGTATGATAGGTAGATTATATGCCTTAGGTAAATTACCAAAATGCCCTTTTCATGCATAATTGGACTCTAAACATATGTAACGTAACTTTTGCCACCTAAACTGATTATGCAACTTATTTAAACATGTTTAGGCATATAATACTTGTCATAGGACTAGTTAGACGTCTCGAACGCGCGTTTGCGCGCACGACGCGTTAAAGTAGCGTAAGCTACCTTAATGGGTCATAACGGGTCGAAAGCACTTAGGTAGGTTTCAATCTAGTATGTAGGCATTGTTAAACCATGTCATGTGAGTTCCTATAACTCATTTTGGTTTACAAGACCTCATCTTATCCGATCCTCCGACTTAGGTCCGGTTTATTTATATAGTTATTAGGTTGCCGATTGATTCCGTGCTCCCTCTAGCTTTGCTTGGTTGTTGTTCAAAGACCGCTAAGCATTCTCAGGCGAGTACATAGTTCCCCTATTTTACTGTTTTCGATTGTTTTGGGGTGATCCAGATGTGTTCAATAATTTCGATGTTTAAACAATGGTTTATATTAAATTAATAACGATTTTGATAAGGTGAACAAGACTTGTTGGTTGTAATTACATAACGAATAACATTCATTAATTTTGGCCAAACCGACCAGTATTAGGTTATGGTACCATAGGATCTGACAAATCCCGTTATCAGACTGCACCCATGGTTATGTGTGGGTTAGGTGGGTAGCGACCGAACCTGATGATTGTTAACTTACCCTTTGGTGGTTAGTTAATGCGAGATTGTTAACTTACCCTTTGGTGGTTTGTTAATGCGAGATAGGCGAGTCACGAAGGTTTGAATGTTATTAGCGAGGCGACCAAAAGTAGTTTCACTATTAAAACGAGTTAAACGATTTTGGGATGAGTTACACGATTTGAAATAATTTAAACGAGATAAACGATTTGGTTAAATGATTGGTTTTGGGATGTGATTAGATAATGGGACAGGTGTAGCATGATATAAGCATGGTAGATACGCCGCTGGTACATCTTATATATAAATGCTCTTATCATATTACATTTTGTGTCATTATTTAGTTCACTGGGGAAACGATTTTAAAACAATGTCACACAACGAGGTTTTTGAAATAATATAAACCATACGAGTTTTGTTAACAAATTTACACGAGATGTTTTACAAATTGATTTAACTAAATGTTTTGGGTTAAGAATCATGGCTATGAGATTTTATAACAAACTATAACCAATTTGATTTGAGTTGGTTATTTATGTTGCAATTACACTTTTCAAAACGAGGTTTGTATTTTGACTCTTGTAGTCTAACGAGGTACTGCAACATATAAACTAGCCATGAATCCGATACTCTCATAAAACCTATATACTCGCCAATATTTCTTTGCTGACTTTGTTTTCACATATGTTTCAGGTATTGTTGAATGATGTCGATTGCTAGGATGCACACTCATATAGGATGGACTCGTGCCTTAGCGACTTTAAAACTGAGAAACAATTATTTGTATTTATCTGAATTGTACCAAAACATTGAGTTTAATAATTCAATGAAACAAAACTATTTGATCCATGGTTGTGAAACAATGATTCTGTTACAACACTCCCTGATGTTTCTGCCACGTTTTGTTGTTTTACGTGGTCGGGGTGTGACAGAAAAGTTGGTATCAGAGCTCATGGTTATAGGGAATTAGGTTATTAGTAATGCTTTGACCTAGTCTATAACCTTCCTAGGACCCTAACACAAGATTCTTGTGTTTAGATCTTAAAACAATACCGTCACCTATCCTTAGGTGACAACCACAATAAGAACATAAATTTCAAATCTGCTTCGAAAATTAATCATCTGTTCTAGGATGATTGATTACTAGGTTTTGAACCTTCTGTTATATGGTTTTGAACCCTTCTAGTTTGATTCATCTTTGGCTTTATGCCTTCTGAGTTTTCAAAATCTCGTCAAAGTTTGGGTCTAAATAATGTGAACACGTGCAAACTGGAAGAGTGAATGCCTGTACCCTGAGTTTTCTGTCTAAGGCTAGAGTGTTCGTACAAATCCGCAGTATCGGACCAGTCACTCTTACCTGGGAACTCTTGGGGTGAGTGTTCACTTATAGGCGAGCATGTCTTCGGTGATACATTAATATGACCCATTTACTTTGATTAGTCACTGTTTCATTTGTTTGTCTTAGGTAACAAACAAATGATCGCAATTTTTATGCATTGCCATTCTGTTTGATTACCCAATAGCCTTTCATTCGTTTCTTTCTATGCCTTCCATTTCCTCTGGAATGTCACTTCATCGCAACGACGCTCAGATGACCGAACAGGCTACTAAAGTTGCCCAGCGAATAGGCGAAGTAATCCTGAAGACTGCTGAATTAGTTGTTGCCATGTCCCGTCTCCAAGAAGAAACCACCCGAGAAGCATCAAAGGAAGCAAAAGCCAAGCCTTCAAAAAGGTCAAAGTGTAGGATCGTTTTCTGACCTGACGAGTCGTTCAGAAGAGTACTTAGACTAATTCAGAGGCGGAATTCATTGAAATAGTCTTTGTAAAGCTTGATTTCACTACTTAACGTCTCCTGTATTGATTAAATGTCAAATTACAAGCTTTTGGAGACAAACGGGCAGAGCTTCGCCTTTTCACACACACATATGGACTACTGGAACCGCTCATCTGGACTCCTATATATAAGCATTTGGGATCGCTTATATGGCATGGTCCAATAAGCGATCCAAACCCTTGCCACTCGAGCGATCCATCTCAAAGTCACTCGAGCGGTCCACATATGTCCAATAAGCGGTCCTAAACCTATTTGGACATAATGAGCGATCCTAAGTCTAATACAAGATTTCTCGTTTCTCGTTCACAATACAATCAGCCCTACCCTAAGACTCGAACTAAGATGTAGTCGACAGACAACTGCACCAACAGACTCCCCCTTGAATGTTGACGGAATCTTTAGTGAGAGTCTTCAATCATTCACAGCTCTTCAATCTTGTTCGGTCTTCTTCAGGAGCTCAGCCTGGAATCAAATCTTCTTCAGGAATTTCTTCCTAGAATCATATGCATGGATCTTTCTCTGGTTTTAACTTTCGTCAGACTTCCCCTATCATCATGCTGGAATCTCTGTCTGGAAATCGTTATCACCATTGAAATCAACTCCTGGCTTTCTCTGTTTAAGCTCTTCTCTGGTTCTGATATGTCTCCTGGCTATCTGTAGCAACAGGATCAGAAACCTGCAAAACTCAAACACTCTATCACAAACCAGAATAATTGTGATTCAACTTAATGAATCAACTAATCATTTGATACCTTTTCAATTAAACACTAATTAACAAATTTGAAACATCTCAATTTCTGATTCAATCTAATGAATCATTTTAAACATTTCACACGATTTAACCAACCTGTCTGTTCGTCAAGTTTAGCCTTTGAGATTTTGAAAATCAGCTCTTCAACATCAGTTGTTGAAAATCTTTTTGGATTTTTCAAAATATGAAACATAAATGCAAAGACGAAAATTTAAATGCAAAACAAACATATTTTTGTGAGTTTGTGCAAGAGGATCATATCAGTTTTTAGACACATCACAAGCACCGTTAAGCTTTTAATCGTTTTAATTTCTAAACGATTCACGTAGATTGACGATATAATTATCCTCTTAAATTTTCATACAATTTTCAATCTATTCAGGATACCATTTAGGTGTTTTATGAACTTAGTTCAATTCATGTGTCCCACCTCTTGAATATACTCCCGTATCCAGAATCCCAATATTCAGTCTTACAGGTATGAACACTACAATGATGTCTATACATAAATTAGGGGAAAGATGCGAGAACTGAGGGATCTCAGGTCAGAACTTCCGTTCAGCAGAGAGATATCAGCTTCGACTTAGCAGTGTGTCCCCTTTAGAGGATCTTTTCAGCTACAACAGATGATTATCAATTTTATTGTCTAATCAATTGAGGGCTTTATGCTATGTTTCAAGCATTTTACGGAAAGTATTAGCCAAGGACTAGGTCAGAACTACCGTTCAGCAGAAGTCCCGGAATAATACCCCAGACATCATAGAGTATAAACACCTAGTATATCAGAATACGAGACCTTTCAAACGAGATTTCAGGGGTTACCTATATATCCAAGTAGTGTTCCCCACGAATTTCACAAGTTTGAAATTTTAGGTTTATATCCCGAATAAATCTACGAAATGTACAAAAACCTATCGTCACATCATCAGTGAGACCGTTTATCACATTTGGCATTACATTTCTTTAGCGTGCTGTGATAGTCCACTGATTTACTATCATTTCCTCTTTTTTCGCAACAAAACTCAGTTTTAATTTTTCAATGTTTTTGACATTTTCAAATTTTCTAATTTTTTAAAATTTTCTCCCCCTAAAATCAAAATATGTTTCAATTTTGATTTTCTGAGAAAATTTGAAACAAACTGTACAAACTTGACAACTTGATGAGAATCACTTCAATTCTCCATCCATATGGCGTAAACAATCAGAACTCCCCCTCACAACAAACTATTTTCCCATAGTGATTTCAAAACACTTAAGTTTGTTTTAATCAGAATGGTTTTTCCGGAAAATAAGTTTAGTTGTTTTTACCTTTTGTAAAAATGGGGTTCAAATCATCACTTTGTTTACCAAATTCTTGAATGACAATTAAATCAAGTCCAATTCAATGACCTTGATTTAACCACTTGTAAGATCTACACCAATCACTACCATACAACCACTTGTAAGTTTAGCAATTCAAGCTCTTCAAAGCTGTTTTTCAACCAATTACCATCTTTTGGTTGAATTTTCAAGGTGCCGATTCCTACTCCTCGCTTACAAACCTGGGAGTTACGGCAAGTCCTGCAACTTCACAAACAGATTTAGAAAGATGCCGATTCATGATCCGCAATACCATCTTGGGATCTCCGGCAAGTCAGGGTTTTTTCATTTAAAAAGATCCACCCAAGCCCGACCAGCCTTGGGTGTTTTCGACAATTTTTCCTCAACTAATGGCTCTTCTGGCTTTGACGAACCAGAATCATTGCCTGAATGTGGCTTGTCTGACTTTACTGAGTCAGATTCATTGCCGACATGTGGCTCCTTTGTTTCTGAAGAAACAGATTCATCGCCACAGAATGTTACCTTTTTCTTCTTCTTCTTCTTCTTCTCCTCTTTTGTCCCCAGATTTGTATCTGATGAATTCTTTTTGCTTGTCTTTGCAGATGAGGGAGTAGATTCATCAGAACTTTTATTCTGTGTGTCTCGTGAACCCGAGGACAAAATCTTCTCAAGATACTCTCTTGCCTTCTTTCTCTTTTTCCTCAGCCTGTCTTTCTGCCCCTGTGAAAGTTTAACTTTCTTTTCCTGAATTGACTGTTCTTGAACTTTCGGTTTCAGAACCTTCTGTTCCTGGGGCTTGATTTTGACTGGAATTTTTGCCGATTTCTGAGAATTAGCCCTCAATCTTTCATTCGATCTCCTTGGGCAATCTCTGGCAATGTGACCTTTGATGTTGCAGTTAAAGCATCTCCTGGTCTCAAAACTCCAATACTGGCAGTTAACAGCAATGTGTCCGTGATATCCGCAGCTGTAACACATTCTGTTATCATACCAATCACCATTTTTAGTCCAAACGCTCAGATCAAAGCATTGTTTGGCTTGGTGATATTCTTTTCTCAAACTTGCTGGATTTTGCTTTGAAGCACTGTGGTCCAACCTGCACCACTTATTACCAACAATTTTAGAATTTTCATTTTTTACCTTTTTTAATTTTTTCTTTTGATTGGATGAACGATCTGATGAACTTTTAATATTTTTTTGAACAATTTTCTCATTGTTAATTTTTTGTTTCTGTTCTGCTTTCTTCTTCAAAGGTTTTTGCTTCGAGCATTCACCCTTTTCAGTTGATTGCAGAACAGTGTTCTGAAATTTTACCTTTTTATCATCAGATTTTTCACCACAATCTTTCACTTTGACTTTGTCAAAGTTTGTGACATTGTCACTCATTGGAACAGAATTGATTGGTTTTGGACAGGGAAAATTCAAACTGTCTGATTGAGTCACAAAACCTATCAATTTCTTTTCAAGTTCATCAATCTTGCTTCTGGAATTCTCAGCTTCTTTTTCAAACTGAGATATTCTTTCAAGATGAGACTTGATAGATTTTTCATTCTCATTTTTCAAGTTTTCAAGAACAGATTTTTCATTTTCCAAAACTTTTATCTGTTCCTGAAATTTTATCTCATTAGCTTTCAGATTTTTGTTTTCCAGCTTAATCCAGAAATCTTCATCTTCTGATGATTTCTGTTTGCTTTCAAAAACCTTTACATTTTCTTTCAACTTCTTGTTTTCCAATGTCAAACTGTTCAGATTACTTAACAGTTTGTCATTTTCAATTTTTATTTTCTCACAATCTTAATGTAACATAAGAATCTGTTTAATATCAGCTTGCTTCTCGTCATCCAACTTCTTGACTTTCGATGTCAAACTTTCCGCATCCTTCAAGAGTTTGTCATTTTCAGTCTTGAAGTTGTCGCATTCGAAGCATACTGTTTCAGAACATGAAGTTTCATTCTTCACAGATTCTTCAACCTTCGGCACTTGTTCTTTCTCTATCTTATATGTACCTGCACCAAAGATTGTAACAAGATCAAGAGGATTTCTATTATCATCAATATAACAGCCTCTTTTCACATCATACATCGAATTTCTTTTTGTTCCCAAACAAACATTGATTCTTTTGTTTATTTCTTTGATCACTTTTAAACTAAAATCTTCCAAATTTATTTTTATCTTATCCAATATTTCTCTCTTCTTTTGATGATTTTCATAATCGTGATTTTTAAGTTCGCCGATGAATTCATTCATAGTTAATTTTGAAAAATTAGAATTTTCTTTCAAATTTTTCAAAAAATCATCCCATTCAACTGATAAACCATTAGCGAACTTTGATACCATCTCAGCTTCTGATATCACTATTTGATTTTCCTTCAAATAGTCTATCAAACGATCGAAACGTTTCTCCAAATCATCCAATTTTTCATCTTTCTTACTCAAAAAGCCTTTGAAACGTTCATACCAAATTTCTTTTGATATTTTCTGATAAGAACTACTAAGATATCCTCGATACCAACTATTCATTCTCTCAAGATCATTGTTTTCTTGCACATCAAACCTCATTGTCATTTTTCAAAATATCCCGACAAATATTTTGTGAACACAAACGTGAACCAGATGTCCGAATCAGCGAATCGAATGAGCGAACCAAACAATCCGGACCAAATAAGCGGACCAGATGAGGTGTCCAAATAAGCGATTCAAGATTGTTCTTTTGAGCGGTTCCAAATATTCGTTCGAGCGGTCCAAAACTGTTCGATCGAGCGATCCACAACTTATCCGGATAAGCGATTCAAGAACTGTCTAATGAGCGGTCCAAACAACAATTTTGAGCGAACCAAAACCAAAATTGTACGTAAGAGCGATCCAAAACTTGATCTAAACGCGGTTCATGATGATGTCACTATAAGCGGTTCAGATTTCGAACATGATTTGACCCCTAAAAACTTCGAATTTTTGTTTCAAACTTTCCAGGGTTTGTCTAAGTACAATTTCGCACAATCTGTGAAAAATTGATCGAATTCCGACCGTGAAATCTTCCCGAATCAGAAAAAGAAGGTGTAGACGTGAGAATTTTGAGCGAAAATCGAGCTAAACGGCAAGAACTCTTCCTCCTGAGCTCTGATACCACTTGTAGGATCGTTTTCTGACCTGACGAGTCGTTCAGAAGAGTACTTAGACTAATTCAGAGGCGGAATTCATGGAAATAGTCTTTGTAAAGCTTGATTTCACTACTTAACGTCTCCTGTATTGATTAAATGTCAAATTACAAGCTTTTGGAGACAAACGGGCAGAGCTTCGCCTTTTCACACACACATATGGACTACTGGAACCGCTCATCTGGACTCCTATATATAAGCATTTGGGATCGCTTATATGGCATGGTCCAATAAGCGATCCAAACCCTTGCCACTCGAGCGATCCATCTCAAAGTCACTCGAGCGGTCCACATATGTCCAATAAGCGGTCCTAAACCTATTTGGACATAATGAGCGATCCTAAGTCTAATACAAGATTTCTCGTTTCTCGTTCACAATACAATCAGCCCTACCCTAAGACTCGAACTAAAATGTAGTCGACAGACAACTGCACCAACACAAAGAAGCGTAAGACCTTAAAGAATCCTCCAGCCGTTGCACCAAATCAAGCAGGACCTGGTCAGGTGGCAACACCACCAGCCAAGAAGCGGTACTTGGGAACTGCTCCTTTCTGCAATCAATGCAATGGCCATCATCCGAATCAAGCACCTTGTTTCAAATGTACCCACTACGGGCGATGGGGACATTTGGTTAACATGTGCCGTTTTGTCATCCAAAACAAAGCTGTTGCAGGTCTTACTGTTGCTCGAGCACCATAAGAAACCTTTGTGCCATCAATGTAACCTCCATCACCATGCTAGTGTCAAATGCCAAATATGCTTCAAGTGTGGACTTGTTGGTCATTTGGCAAGAGACTGTCGTTCAGTCGCTATGTTAAACCAAACTATTTAGAACCCTGTTCAACTTCAAGCAAATCCAGCACAAGCTCGTTTTCCTCCTGGAACTTGCTACTTCTATGACGAGACGAGTCATTTCAGGGACGAATACCCAAAGTTTGTCAATGCAAATCTAACCCACGGATGAGCATTGGGCTGATTAGAAGAAGCTGATGCTTGAAATAATTAGAAACTTATGCTTTTGTTTCTTTTATTGAACTCTGAAACAACCTGTTTGAGTTATAAGTAAATCGTTGTTCACAATTCTGATGTACAAGTGTAGTTACATGTGTGTATGGCATACCCCTATAATACATACCCCAAAGAATTATGTTCTTTACAAACTACTGTAATGCCCATAAATGTAAAATCATTATTCTAGAAATAAAAAGAATAATAGACCACTAGAAAACCCTAATTAAGACACCCAAGTAATTCTGCACAACCCCTGAAAATTTCAGAGCAATCAGAATCAGGATCAGGACCCCTAAAAATCAAGGGGGGGTAAACCTTAGTTGACGATTATCTACTTAAAACATTGTCTAAATATAATTGGACCAAATTTCTGACCAATCAAGGCCTGTCCCGTGAGGAGCAAGCAAAAGAATTTTCGGTGTCCCTTACGGACCGTAAGGGACCAGGCTTACGGTCCGTAAGCAGGAGCAAAATCGAGTATAAATAGCAGAACATTGGCACTTGATTCTGGGCACTAAAACGACGAACAAAGTCGGAAGTTAGACGGAGTTAGCTCTGTTTAACACAATTAACACACACACACCTCGAAACGCTGCCGCAATCAGGGTAATAACTCAATCGCTATTACGATTCAACGTCCTATCGATTATAACTATCCAACGATTGTCTGAGTGCTGCTCAAATTGAGCTTCTACTTTGATTATTCGTCGTGATTTCAACTTGAATATTTGAGTGCTGTTCGAATTCGGACTATGCTCTGTTATTCGTTGTGAATCCGATTGAATTATTAAGTATTGCACTTGATAATAGTTGTGAGGATTTGATCTCGTGAATTGACGTAAATGCTGTATTAAGTTACTAACCTAGTTTGTGTGCATGTTATTTAAATTAGGTGAAAAGATTAATCAGTAGTCGAAACTCTGCCCATATAAATCTAAAATATTAGCACAAGGTAGCTTCACTTTGAAGTTATTAAGGTACGGATCCTTACCCCACTCTTTATTGCTTCATATTCAAATTGTTATAAACCACTAAGTTACTATATCTTTTAAAAACTCCTCACGTCTTTGATTATCGATTCATTTGACAGTCCGTTCGATTCCTATCCTAATCATTTGATTTAACTTTCATGTCATGCGATAGTATTATGTTGTTATACTCATTATCGCATGTTCCAATATATGTTCCGTTTTGTTATGAAAATAAGTTTTATAAGTTATGTGAATAAGACCATTTGTACTCTGATACCCTGAGTATCGCTTCTCGTGGAGTGTCCCACGAGCATGTTGTTGCGGCATCGACATCATGTGCTCCATCCGTGACGGAGAGATCAGTTCACGGCGTCTCTTAAGTACAAGTGTGGTACATAAGGCTATTAGGAGGCGTATGGATCGATCCTAGGATTTAAGTATAAGGAGGTGGATAACGGGTATGCCAATTCGCCATCTCATGTGATAATTATGCAGGAGTAGCTACCTGTGTATTGTCACATTTTCAGTTTGCTCATGGGTACATCCGTAAGATATGATGATGAAATTTTGTTCTTGCATCGTATCATTTTTGCACAAAGTTCTATCCAGATAAGATTTCATATAAAGCGTTATTTGTTATTTGAGCCTAAAATTCCGTACTGAGCATTCGGCTTATTCCGTAAACTGTTTGTATATACAGGTCCACAGGTTACTTTAGGAGGGGAAAAGAGAGAAGAATAATGCCTAGGAATAAATCTGAAGATGTTAGTTAATTAAGATGAATGTCTCCGCTTGTATATTAATCTTAATTTTAATAGTCGTGTGGTTGTATCCTTATCAAATAAATAAATGGAATTATGACTTTTGTTTATGTTACCGTTATTGTGACACGTCAGCCCTTCCGGGTTGGGTGTTACAGCTATGGTATCAGAGCAAAGGCTCTTTCCTGTAGAAAACTTGAAGATAGTAATTAAGACCTGTGAGGAATGGGTAGATATCTATGATAGGATTCAACTTGATCTCTTATTTGATTTAACTCCTATGTCTATTCTTATAGATGCCTCCTCGTCGTTTGCCACGTAGGAATACTCGTACTAATCATGAACGTAACAACACTTCTTCGAATGAAACTCCAGTTGATCCAAACATAATTAATGCTATCAACCAGGCTATTGCTGGGTTGCTTCCAAACCTTGTTGCCCAAACAGCTGAGGCCGTTATTCAACAAACTCGTTATCCAGAACGCACTAACACTAATCTAACCTCTGGTGGTGAAATTCGTGAGAATACCACAAACAATATTACTTATAGTATAGATATATGGATTAGTAAATTCCAAAAACAAAAGCCGAAATCCTTTAGTCACGCTACTAATCCAGTCGAAGCAAGAAACTGGATAGCTCATGTTGAGAAGATCTTCGGAGTTCTTGGAGTTCCGGAGCAATACAAAGTTAGTCTGGCTACCTACAAACTGGAAGATGACGCACAAACTTGGTGGGAAGGACATAAGCAAGTCAAAGGAGGGGATGATTTTGACGCTAATCTTTCATGGGTCGACTTTCGTAATATCTTTTACGACAAGTATTTTTCGACCGCTGATAAAGAAGCTTATATCAGGGAGTATGCAGTAATTCGACAGGGGACTGATGAACCAGCCTCTGAGTTCATTACTCGATTTTCAAGGTTGGCTAGTATTGTAGGAGATGTTGCAGGATCAGCAGAAGTCCAGGCAGAAAAATGCAAGTGGGCAGTTAATGATCGAATTCGGAAGTCGATCATGTACATGAAATTTAAGGATATCACCGAAGTTGCTGATGCAATCAAAACTTTTGAATTCGAAAGGAAAGAATTCCTATCTCGAACTGGGGATAATAAGAAGAGAAATAGGGAAGGCCAATTTAAGCAAGAAATCGGCCAATCATCCACTACGCCACAGCATCAAGATCGTAAAGTGCAAGGAAATCAAAACTCTAGAAATCAAGCACGTCCATGGCAACCTAGACTTCAAAATCTGAGGCCTGCTCAAAACCAGATTCAGTTGTATGCAGAACCTATTAGAGCTCAACCACTAAATCAACAAGTAAACCCGAATCAGATTACATATCCTCTATATAATACTTGTGGTAAGAGACATCAGGGCGTATGTCACCGAAGTACAGGAGCATGCTTTAGATGTGGCCAAACTGGACACATGATTAAGGAATGTCCTAAGAAAGATACTAAGAAGAATAATCAACCCAATGTTGGAGGAAGAGTTTTCGCACTTTCTGCTACTGACGCTGCTAATGTTCCAGGTACTGTATCTGGAACTCTTCAGATTGGTGAACGTAGTATCTATGTGTTATTCGATACAGGAGCGACCCATTCTTTAGTATCCCACTCGTTTACTAAGTATCTTCCGATAAGACCAACTCTCTTAGATCATACTTTAACCATTTCCACTCCCATAGGAACTTCATCCGTAATCACTTACGTATATAAAGATTGTCCGATCTGTATTGAATCTATTGTGTGTAAGGCAGACCTATTTCCAATACATATGTGTGACTTTGATGTTATTCTAGGAATAGATTGGTTAGCTCGACACCACGTAACTATAGATTGTCATTCTCGCCGTGTTATTTTCGGTGATCTTCAGATATTATATATCAGGGAACTCAAGCTCATAAATCTCTTAAAATTATCTCTGCGCTTAAGGCCCGAAAATCCATATCAAACGGCTGTGCTGGATTCCTAGCATCGATTAAGGATACTCCTGCAAGTATTAAGAGTATCGATAGCCACTCCGTTTTTCGTGAATATCCTGATGTATTTCCGGATGAACTCCCGGGATTACTACCCGACCGTCAGTTAGAATTCACCATCGACTTGATCCCTGGTGCCGAACCTATTTCTAAAGCTCCATACCGTATGGCCCCGATGGAACTGAAGGAGTTGAAGGAACAATTGCAAGAATTGTTAGATCTAGGATTCATAAGACCCAGTGTTTCACCTTGGGGTGCTCCGGTCTTATTTGTGAAGAAGAAAGACGGTAGTATGCGTTTATGTATTGACTACCGGGAGCTGAACAAGATTACTATTCGTAATCAGTATCCTCTGCCTCGCATTGATGATCTCTTTGATCAACTTCAGGGGGCTCAGTTCTTCTCAAAAAATCGACCTGAGGTCTGGGTACCATCAGCTAAAGGTCAAGAATGATGATGTTCCCAAGACCGCTTTTTGTACTCGATATGGTCATTACAAATTTTTGGTTATGCCCTTTGGGCTAACTAATGCACCCGCAGTCTTCATGGATTTGATGAATCGCGTATTTCACCAATTCCTAGACAAATTCGTTATTGTCTTTATCGATGACATTCTGGTGTATTCTAAGAGTCGCGAAGAGCATGAAGCACATCTACATGTAGTACTTGGAACCTTGCGGCATGAGAAATTGTATGCGAAGTTTTCCAAATGTGACTTTTGGCTTAGCCAAGTGTCATTTTTAGGTCATGTCATATCAGCAGAGGGAATTATGGTAGACCCAACAAAGGTTGAAGCTATTACAAAATGGCCAAGACCCACTTCTGTTACCGAAATACGAAGTTTCTTGGGTCTTGCTGGCTATTACCGAAGATTTGTTGAAAGATTCTCGGTAATTGTTTTACCACTCACAAAACTCCTAAGGAAAGGGGTGAAGTATTCATGGAATGAGGAACAAGAGAAAAGCTTTGAAGAATTAAAGAAACGACTCGTATCCTCTCCGATACTCGCTCTCCCTTCTGGATCAGGAGGTTACCAAGTCTACAGTGATGCCTCAAAGAAAGGATTAGGTTGAGTGCTAATGCAACATGGGAAGGTTATCGCTTATGCCTCCCGTCAGTTGAAGCCTTATGAAGTTAACTATCCTACACATGATTTAGAACTAGCCGCAGTCGTCTTTGCACTTAAGATTTGGCGACACTATCTGTATGGTGAAAGTTGTGACATCTTTACCGACCACAAGAGCCTCAAGTATATATTTACGCAGAAGGAGCTAAATATGAGGCAAAGAAGGTGGTTAGAACTTTTAAAAGATTATCACGCAAATATTTAATACCATCCAGGCAAAGCCAATGTTGTAGCTGATGCATTAAGCCGGAAGAATTCCGGGACTATATCTTGCCTACAAATTCAACCTCGTATTAAGAGGGATCTCGAAAGGATGAACATTTGGCTTCAGGTTAGTAAATCTGATGGATATCTAGCTAGAATGTAGATTGAACCCGACCTCATATCCCGGATCAAAGATGCACAAAAGCAAGATGGAGAACTTTGTGCAATAGTGTAAAATCTCGAGGTGGGTAAGCAATCTGAATTTAGTATAGACCATCAGGGGGTGATTTGGTGCGGCAAAAGACTTTGTGTACCCGATGACTCTACCCTTCGTGAGTCGTTGTTAGCCGAAGCTCACAGCTCACCATTTTCGATTCACCCAGGATCTACCAAGATGTATAGAGATTTAAGACAGAACTTCTGGTGGAATGGCATGAAGGAAGACGTTGCTCGATACGTAAGTAAATGCCTCACTTGCCAACAAGTGAAAATTGAACACAGACGAGCAAGCGGTCTGTTGCAGCCATTGGATATTCCCATATGGAAGTGGGATGAGATCACAATGGATTTTGTTACTGGTTTACCTAAGACATTCAAAAAGAATGATGTTGTATGGGTTGTTGTCGATAGATTATCAAAGTCAGCACATTTTCTACCAATTCAGCAAGGATTTTCGGTTAATAAGTTATCAGAAATATTTCTTCAAGAAATTATTCGACTCCATGGCACACCATCTTCCATTGTTTCCGATAGAGACGCAGGTTTCACCTCACGATTTTGGAAAGGTTTTCAGGCAGCTTGGGGGACACGACTAAAGTTTAGTACGGCTTTCCATCCACAAACAGATGGGCAGTCAGAACGCACGATTCAGACCTTGGAAGACATGCTCCGAGCATGCGTACTTGAATGGTCTGGAAACTGGGATGAATATCTATGTCTTGTTGAGTTCGCTTACAACAATAGTTGGCAAGCAAGTATTGGCATGGCACCATTATGCTGGGATGAAGTCGGAGAAAAGATTATTGAAGGGCCAGAATTAGTTCAGATTACAAATGAAAAAGTCACCATGGCCCGAGAAAAACTGAAAGAAGCTCAGAGTAGACAAAAGAGCTATGCAGATCAAGATAGACGACCCCTCGAATTTAAAATTGGGGATCACGTATTCTTAAAGGTATCACCTTGGCGTGGCGTTCGTAGATTTGGAATTAAAGGGAAACTTAGTCCCCGTTTCATCGGTCCGTTTGAAATCCTTGAAAGAATTGGAGAAGTGTCATATCGACTGGCTTTACCGCCTCAACTCTCTCACGTACATAACGTTTTTCATATATCCTCTTTAAGAGGATATAATTATCATCCACTCCATGTCATTAGTTATCCGTTACTTACAATTCACGAAGATTTGTCCTACGAAGAGGAACCAGAAGCCATCTTAGATCAACAAGAAAGGGTTTTGCGTAGGAAAGTAATTCCGTTTGTTAAAGTCCTTTGGAAAAATCACTCTGAACACGAAGCAACATGGGAATCAGAAGAATCAATTCGTTCTCTATACCCTAATCTATTCTCGCAATAGAATTTTAGTCAAGTAACGGTAAATCTTGCTCTTTGATATATGTTCATTTGTTTCTGTTTACGATCATTTATGCTTTACCTTATGTGAATATATTTTAGCTATGACTAAGCATATCTATGTAGAAAATATCAGTACTAATAGCCACTCGAAGTATCTATAGGTCTCTATTCACTTTTCGTACGGTAAGATATTTTATTAAGATACGTTATAGAAAGACCATTAGGGCACATATATAAGGTAATTGACAAGTATAGTCATGACTTTAGTTATGAATTTCAGATACACGTGTGTGGTTAGGAGATTCTGGTTATATAAGTTAGTAACTCTACTATAAAAGTTTCGTTTCTGTTACTTATGTAATAGGTTATATTCTTATTTGAAAAATTTCGAGGACGAAATTTCTTTTAAGGGGGTAATAGTTGTAATGCCCATAAATTTAAAATCATTATTCTAGAAATAAAAAGAATAATAGACCACTAGAAAACCCTAATTAAGACACCCAAGTAATTCTGCACAACCCCTGAAAATTTTAGAGCAATCAGAATCAGGATCAGGACCCCTAAAAATCAAGGGGGGGTAAACCTTAGTTGACGATTATCTACTTAAAACGTTGTCTAAATATAATTGGACCAAATTTCTGACCAATCAAGGCCTGTCCCGTGAGGAGCAAGCAAAAGAATTTTCAGTGTCCCTTACGGACCGTAAGGGACCAGGCTTACGGTCCGTAAGCCGGAGCAAAATCGAGTATAAATAGCAGAACATTGGCACTTGATTCTGGGCACTAAAACGACGAACAAAGTCGGAAATTAGACGGAGTTATGCTCTGTTTAACACAATTAACACACACACACCTCGAAACGCTGCCGCAATCAGGGTAATAACTCAATCGCTATTACGATTCAACGTCCGATCGATTATAACTATCCAACGATTGTCTGAGTACTGCTCAAATTGAGCTTCTACTTTGATTATTCGTCGTGATTTCAACTTGAATATTTGAGTGCTGTTCGAATTCGGACTATGCTCTGTTATTCGTTGTGAATCCGATTGAATTATTGAGTATTGCACTTGATAATAGTTGTGAGGATTTGATCTCGTGAATTGACGTAAATGATGTATTAAGTTACTAACCTAGTTTGTGTGCATTTTATTTAAATTAGGTGAAAAGATTAATCAGTAGTCGAAACTCTGCCCATATAAATCTAAAATATTAGCACAAGGTAGCTTCACTTTGAAGTTATTAAGGTACGGATCCTTACCCCACTCTTTATTGCTTCATATTCAAATTGTTATAAACCACTAAGTTACTATATCTTTTAAAAACTCCTCACGTCTTTGATTATCGATTCATTTGACAGTCCGTTCGATTCCTATCCTAATCATTTGATTTAACTTTCATGCCATGCGATAGTATTATGTTGTTATACTCATTATCGCATGTTCCAATATATGTTCCGTTTTGTTATGAAAATAAGTTTTATAAGTTATGTGAATAAGACCATTTGTACTCTGATACCCTGAGTATCGCTTCTCGTGGAGTGTCCCACGAGCATGTTGTTGCGGCATCGACTTCATGTGCTCTATCCGTGACGGAGAGATCAGTTCACGGCGTCTCTTAAGTACAAGTGTGGTACATAAGGCTATTAGGAGGCGTATGGATCGATCCTAGGATTTAAGTATAAGGAGGTGGATAACGGGTATGCCAATTCGCCATCTCATGTGATAATTATGCAGGAGTAGCTACCTGTGTATTGTCACGTTTTCAGTTTGCTCATGGGTACATCCATAAGATATGATGATGAAATTTTGTTCTTGCATCGTATCATTTTTGCACAAAGTTCTATCCGGATAAGATTTCATATAAAGCGTTATTTGTTATTTGAGCCTAAAATTCCGTACTGAGCATTCGGCTCATTCCGTAAACTGTTTGTATATACAGGTCCACAGGTTACTTTAGGAGGGGAAAAGAGAGAAGAATAAAGCCTAGGAATAAATCTGAAGATGTTAGTTAATTAAGATGAATGTCTCCGCTTGTATATTAATCTTAATTTTAATAGTCGTGTGGTTGTATCCGTATCAAATAAATAAATGGAATTATGACTTTTGTTTATGTTACCGTTATTATGACACGTCAGCCCTTCCGGGTTGGGGTGTTACAACTACTCTTGTAGTTCTTCCATTCATGTGATCGCTCATGATTTCCTCGAAAATTCTAAATACTCGTTTCAAGAAACGAAGTACCGAATACAAGTGACATTTGGAGTAATCACTTTAAATCCTTGGTCAGATAACTAAGGGTATTACTTTTTCAATCTTGTACCCAACCTCCAAATTCTGCTTCATATGTCACCTTGGCATAGCTAGCACCTCAAATTCATGAGGATTCTGCTTCAATTAGATCCTTGTGGATGATTATCGCACAAATCGGAACCTTTGATTGGATTCTTTGTACGCCTTAATACGTACATTACAATTCAATAGGACAAGACGAATTCCTATCAAGATCTCTCTATCTTCAAAGTTACATTTTTGAAGATGTTTAAAGTGTCAAATGAAATCCACGGATTGGATTCCTGGTATGCTTTAAATACCCATATCCAAAGATAACAAATTAAAGATCAAGTTAAACGATTATGTGATTATGTGTTTCTTTTATGTGTTTGTGTAATCCGAGTTATTCGTTATCCAAATCCTCGTAGAACCTTCCATATCTTCATATGAGGGATTCATAGTAGGATATCCAAAGGTACCACCTTAAATCCTTAATGGGCTTCTACGTGGTAGTTAAGACCCTTGGATTTTATAGTACCATTCCATAATTCGAAAAAGAGACCCTTTGGGTGGTCTAGTAAAAAGATTGATTCAAATCTGGTTAGGAATGACATGTGATGATATCGTTGGAAAGACTCCTTGGTGGTCTGTTTTAAAAGATCATTTATTGATCTAAAGGACTCTAGGGTGGTCTAGTCACACTCATCACAGGTTTGTTTATTGGGTTTTCCCCTACACATTATAAAGTGCACTGTGTGGACTATGCAAGGAATTGCGTAATTATGGATGCATACATAATTATGAAATTCAGTGCACAGAAACCACAGTAAGATTTATCATGTGTAAGAACCGATAGTACAACAATAACGGAACGTGAACAATGTAATGGAGGTATGGTGGACGCACCAATGACGCTTCATATACTGGTATATAAGTGTCCTTCTTACATTGCAAGCATAATGTTATTAAAGTTACTAGAAGTTCAGAACCCTAACCGGTGCTGTCTTATTTTTTTCGACTTCATGTTTCGAAATGCCTAACTTGTCTCAAAGTCAAGGCTGAACATCAACGACCTTCTGGTTTTGCTTGTACAACCAGAGATACCGGTTTGGAAGTGGGAGAACGTTGCTATGTATCTCATCACTAAATTACCGCGTACATCTAAAGGTCACGATGCTATATGAGTTGTTATCGATCGATTAACGAAGACAGTTCATTTTATTCCGACTCGTGAAGATCTATCTGCTGATAATCTTGCAAAGATTTATGTTGATGAGATTGTATCTCGACATGGTGTTCCTTTAGACATCATATCTAATCGTGATGCTCAATCGTTCTCACAAATTTCCTCTAGTTAAAATTTCGGGACGAAATTTCCTGAAGTAGGGGAGACTGTGACATCTGTGCCTCCACGGCCATCAAACAAAAACCAAATCAAAGAAATATTGTATTTCATACTTGGGATTTGTATAAATATGTGTATCATTTGCACATATCAATTCTCGTTCGATTTCAAGCTCTAAATCGCTTTCTGGAAAGTTATACGCGAACTGATGCGTAAAGGTAATCAATTTAGCGCGACAAACACTCCGGAATAGCGACATAGGCTTAACATACCTTAAATAACCTTTACATAACTTAGAAATAAGTTTTGGAAGGTTTGGTGTGTCGAAATTAAGTTTGTTCGATCGCAGGGACTATTTGTGTCAAACTGCGAAACTATATCGATTTGTATAGTAACGAACATTCCGGAATTTGATCATAAGTTAAATATGCCCTAAATATCCTTTACATAGCTTAGAAATAGGATTTGAGGTGTTTGGTGTGCAAAAATAAACTTATTGGTCATTCAGGGACTAAAAGCGTCAAAAAGTGCACAAGTTCGCATTTTTACGCATATCTTACGTTCTGAATATATCCGGACATCCAAAAATTTATCTAATCATTAAAAAATTTTATTTTAGCGATTGGCATGATAAAATTCCATTCGTCGCTTAATTTGGATCGTTTTCGCGTTCGTTACGACTTCCGTCGTAATTAACCGAACAACGCGACCTTACGACCAAACGAACCGACATCCGAGATACTTTTGAGCATATTTTAAGTTCCCTATACCTTAACTTCATTTTAGAGCTTTGAAATGAGGTTAACAGGGCTTAAACGTGCCAAAAATGGACTCGAATGCATGCAGGGGCCAAAACTGCCAAAAGTGAAACTTGCTGGTCTGCAGGTCCCTTACAGACCGTATGGACCATAGCTTACGATCCGTAAGCCAGTGCCAGCAACCAGAATCTTGTTTCAGCAACTGTTTGATAGTTTAGGGGCTGTTAATGCAAATTCTTTGTGTGGTGACCAAGTTAACACCTCCCCAAGGCTTCTAACCTGCATCAAACAAGTGTATGGCTAGGATTTAATGCTTAGAGGTTACACAAACATGTGTCATGATCTTGTGATCTTCCTACAAGTATAAATAGCCAAGCCTTCTTCCATTTTCATTGCTCATTTTTTTCTTCTCTTCTCTACAATCTGATTTGGAGAGCTCCCCTTAGTGTTTGGAGCTTTCTAATATCATTGGGAACTTGGTTTTCTTGTAGAAAAGATAGCAAGGACCCATTGTAAGCATTCTTTCATTCTTTTTATTTGTTTTCTAGTTTGAAAGTCAAATATAGTTTGACTTTCAGCTTTGACCACGAGTTGGTCAACGAGAAGTTCGTTTGAACTTCGCAACGTGAGCGTAATCACGTTGGTTATAGTCCTTAGTGACTATACCAATTGATTACCACGTTGACTAGGTGTAGTGACGAGTCAAAGTTTAGGTCAAAATGCGTTTTAGCACGCATTTTGCAACGGGACTATTATTAGGTATCAAAACACTTTGTTTTGATACCAAATCAGTAGGTTAAACATGCTTTGACATGTTTAACTCGTCACTAATAGTTAGTGCTTGTTTAGAGTCGTAAGTCAGGCGGTCTGAACCACCGCTTAGACTTTCGAACTTGACCCGTTTGGTCGATCTTTAGGATCCGACCAAGCATGTTTAGTGACCTTAGTTGTATAGGGAATAACCTTCCGAGGTTATACCTTATGGTCACCGAGTTTAAGTAGTTGTATGATAGGTAGATTATATGCCTTAGGTGAATTACCAAAATGCCCTTTTCATGCATAATTGGACTCTAAGCATATGTAACCTAACTTTTGTCACCTAAACTGATTATGCAACTTATTTAAACATGTTAAGGCATATAATACTTGTCATAGGACTAGTTAGACGTCTCGAACGCGCGTTTGCGCGCACGACGTGTTAAAGTAGCGTAAGCTACCTTAATGGGTCATAACGGGTCGAAAGCCTTAGGTAGGTTTCAATCTAGTATGTAGGCATTGTTAAACCATGTCATGTGAATTCCTATAACTCATTTTGGTTTACAAGACCTCATCCTATCCGATCCTCCGACTTAGAACTTGTTTATTTATATAGTTATTAGGTTGCCGATTGATTCCATGCTCCCTCTAGCTTTGCTTGGTTGTTGTTCAAAGACCGCTAAGCATTCTCAGGCGAGTACATAGTTCCCCTATTTTACTGTTTTCGATTGTTTTGGGGTGATCCAAATGTGTTAAATAATTTCGATGTTTAAACAATGGTTTATATTAAATTAATAACGATTTTGATAAGGTGAACAAGACTTGTTGGTTGTAGTTACATAATGAATAACATTCATTAATTTTGGCCAAACCGACCAGTATTAGGTTATGGTACCATAGGATCAAACAAATCCCGTTATCAAACTGCACCCATGGTTATGTGTGGGTTAGGTGGGTAGCGACCGAACCTGATGATTGTTAACTTACCCTTTGGTGGTTAGTTAATGCGAGATTGTTAACTTACCCTTTGGTGGTTTGTTAATGCGAGATAGGCGAGTCACGAAGGTTTGAATGTTATTAGCGAGGCGACCAAAAGTAGTTTCACTATTAAAACGAGTTAAACGATTTTGGGATGAGTTACACGATTTGAAATAATTTAAACGATATAAACGATTTGGTTAAACGATTGGTTTTGGGATGTGATTAGATAATGGGACAGGTGTAGCATGATAAAAGCATGGTAGATACGCCGCTGGTACATCTTATATATAAATGCTCTTATCATATTACATTTTGTGTCATTATTTAGTTCACTGGGGAAACGATTTTAAAACAATGTCACACAACGAGGTATTTGAAATAATATAAACCATACGAGTTTTGTTAACAAATTTACACCAGATGTTCTACAAATTGATTTAACTAAATGTTTTGGGTTAAGAATCATGGCTACGAGATTTTATAACAAACTATAACCAATTTGATTTGAGTTGGTTATTTATGTTGCAATTACACTTTTCAAAACGAGGTTTGTATTTTCACTCTTGTAGTCTAACGAGGTACTACAACATATAAACTAGCCATGAATCCGATACTCTCATAAAACCTATATACTCGCCAGCATTTCTTTGCTGACTTTGTTTTCACATATGTTTCAGGTATTATTGAATGATGTCGATTGCTAGGATGCACACTCATATAGGATGGACTCGTGCCTTAGCGACTTTAAAACTGAGAAACAATTATTTGTATTTATCTGAATCGTACCAAAACATTGAGTTTAATAATTCAATAAAACAAAACTATTTGATCCATGGTTGTGAAACAATGATTCAGTTACAACACTCCCCGATGTTTCCGCCACGTTTTGTTGTTTTACGTGGTCGGGGTGTGACATCGTGTCCTTGTATAAAATGTTTCATGTCTATGTCAAAGTGGTTTAGGTAACGCAACAATGTATAATACAATAAAAGCACTTATATATATGAAGTACCAACGGCGTATCCACCATGCTTTTATCATATAACACATAGCCTCGTTACATAAGTCACTTATCAATAACCAACCAAAATGTCTTGTTCAATGTCAAAATGTTTATGTGTAAACCATGTTCAATGTCATGTGAGAAATGTATCATGTATAACCAAATATAATGCATAGCAAGTAGAAAGTATCTACTCAAACTATGTGATAATGTCTATGTGAAAACAAATGTCATGTATGATGAATAACTAGTAATTACTCAACCCCATAGGAAAATGTACAAAATAAGGTTTTTGAATAAACCTAAGATTAAATCAAATGTTATGTTTTGCAGAAAACAATGCTTTATGATTGCAAACATTTATGAAGTAATGTTAATCGCATACATTCAAGCCTTGTGACTATGGCGACAAACCCTTAAACAAATTATGTATATCGGATTCTATCATTCCCAACTTCCATACAAACCTAGGAAGTCGGAAATGGGATTTGTCAAGTCCTATGGTATGATTACATACTACCGAGCGGCGTGATTAATGTTAATGAATGTATTATTGTCCCGATTAAACATACCAAATGTCATAACCAATGTAGCATGTGAAAACCATGTACTAGGTATGCTAAGTAAACATGTGACAACCCGTAACTTCAAGGTATAAATCGTTCTTTTTGCTCTTACGAGTAAATATATATTTAGCTATTTTCGACGAATTAAATTTATACCATTTAGTTATTGTGAGCAAACTTGTAGTCGAAACCAAGTCCATTTGGTGATGAACCTACACCGTTTGAACCATGACATAAACCGCATAACTCGAAACTTTTGAGACCCGAACCCTTAGCGTGAATATTTTACATTTATGATAGTTGGTTAATATAAATCCTTAATGGTTATTTTTATGTTTATAATAATAATAATAATGATAAATTACCTAAGTAAACTAACCCAAACCAAATTCCCTAACCCCCCCCCCCATGTGCGTACACATTACACCCAATTACATATATTGCTGCCTTTTCCCTGTGTAATATTCGGCCCAAATCAACACCCACAATTTTGGGATAGCCTAATCACATGGACGTGAGCCCACTTCAGCCAACAGGAACCGCCTTTCTTTCCTCCCAAAGTTATAAATCGTTGTATGGTTATTATTATTGTTTATCATAAAACCCTACACCAAAAATCAAACCCTAGACCCTTTAATTTGTGGCGATCGTAGACCCCCCTGTTGTCGAAGTCTTTTCGTCTTGGAGATCACCCTCCTCTCTTGGTTAGTCAATCATGCCTATTACTCTTGCTTTATTATGTCCAATTATGTGCTATCTGGTTATGAATTGTGAATGAATTAGAGTGGTGGTAATAGACATGTTATATTGAGTGATTTAACAAAGAATACTACCTGATCGATATTATAGTACGATCAAGATTAGGGGTTATTGATATAAGATTTATATGTAACATGAAATAATAACATGCTAGTTATGATGAAACAGTGTAGTCCTTTTGTGTGTCATATGGGTTTGATTGATAATATGATCTGTTTACTTAATTATTCTTCTCGGCTACGTATATTTAAGCGGCATGTGACCTTGAATATTAAAGTGTTATCTAATAATTATTGCGCATGGATTAGTCATATTAATAATCTCATGATAGGGAACTTAATGTGATGATTGCTCATGCAACTGAATGTGTTAACAATCTGATGTTGTTTTAAGATCCATGTTAGACAATATGGTTAGTTTGATAGTATGGTAATTGTATTTAGTATGGTATGGCTGAATTGTATCTCGATAACTTAGGGTTGTTTATATGGGAATTATTGAATGAATAGTTATATAGTTCTAGCTCCTAGATCGATGCATGAATATTGAATTGGAATGATGATGAATATTATAGTGATGTTGATGAAAATTGATTTAATTTGGGCATAATGTGCTAACCATGATGATGGTATAGAATATGGCAATATTGGGTTGGTATAGTTTTGTGGATTATTGTTTTTAGATTATGCACTAGTGGGCCGCACAGTAGATGAAGGTGGTAGGGTACGGTTGGGTTGGGTATCTTGTTGCACAACCATTTGGTAATGTTGGACTAATAATATATAAATTGGTTTGGGGGTTAATGAATAAACTGTTAACATATAACATTAAATTAGGCCTTATGTGGTAATCAGGTGTCATAAGCGAAACGGCCCATCTGGGTTTGCGTGGGCCACAATTGTTTTCAAGATGGGGACAGCCGCATAGTGCGTATGGGCTAGGCGTTAATGGGCCGCATGAAACGGTCCGCATAACGGATCGTACACTCGAGTGGGCTGTATATTTCATTAGGCTTGAATCACATGGGCTGCACATGTTCAATGATGGGGCTCGAAATGTTGCGAGTAAACTATGCATGTATGAATGAAGTGAAATTGAGCTATTACGTGTTATGTAGTTATTCGGGGACACTAGGTGATTTGATTAACAGTCACGACTTGAACTATATGTGTGGGTTACTTGTACAATGAGTATGCTTTATGCAAACAACGAATATGTGAATTAATCATGCGTGAAACATCTAGTGTTTCTTCACTCGAAACTGATTGTTACTGGTACCCATGTTAGGGTGTGTTTGGTCCACTGTTAAACTGAGATTGCGTGATGTCCTGGTTTAGGACACGTACACACCCTCTTTATTGAAGGGTGACAACACGTGATAAGAATATAATCGGAACCTGCGTAATCTCTTGGTTTGGGGATTACGTACACACCCTCTTTGTTGAAGGGTGACATCACGGATACTAGACCAAAACTCTCTTTCATGAAGTCCCTCCTTTTATATCGACTTAATCGCCAGGCCAATGGCGAGCGGGTCATTAGTTAGATAGCGCTGTTTAGGCTTGACAAGCCTCACACCATGCCGTAGAGGACGGGCGTGAACTAATGGATCTGGGCACTAGTCAATGATGATAGACATTTACGTCAGGGCACCAAATTACTTTAGTCAGTGGTCGATATGGTAATGGTCTAGTGGTTCACATGGGGAAGCCCCCACTGATCATGGATATGGTTTGGGAAACAAAGATGTTGGTTAACTCGTGGTTTACGAAACAACTCATGGTTTTCAAAATAAACTTTTAAAACTAAACAACCAACTGTGAACTCGCTCAACTTTGTTGTTGATTTGCTGTTACATGCCTTGCAGGCCGTTAGGTATCTATGGAGCTTGCACGAGCAGGAGGAGTCGTTGTGGGACATGGACCATTGTGTGCCATTTTAACATTTAAACTTAATGAACTTATGTTTTTGGTTTTACCTTTATTGCTTTCGCTATTTAACCTGAACTTGGTTAATTTGTTTTTGAACACCAATTATATTGTGTGGTTGGATTTTATTTGTTTTAAATCATTGTTCAATATGATTGGTGGCTTGATCCTGATCAGTCGCGCCTCCATGCGGTGATACTCCGCCTGTGGATTTTGGGGGTGTGACAGATTGGTATCAGAGCCATTGGTTATAGTGAACTCGGTTTTAAATAGGGAAAAGCTTTTTGACAAAACTGGACTATAACCTCTACAGTGCTCAACGATCCACAACGACGCTTCGCTCCACGTGCAAGACTCAACACCATGGGTGGTATGGTTTATACTTATATTACCTGTTTATTAGTTTGCATAGTGCATTGTTTATGGTACGCATTGTAATGTAGCAACTGTTGATTGAAACCTTGTGTGCTTACCCTTTTCTGCCGTTCTTTTTCTTCCCTTTCTGCGTCAATACTCTCTTTTAGTACATTGTGAGTGTGCATTCTTTCGTTTAACTTGCATTACGTCATTAACTCGACAGACATGTCTGCACCGTCTGCATCTTTTGCCCAATCCCGAGCGCCAGGGAAGGCACCCGCTGCTACTCACTCACCCCCGCGTCAGGTGGAGACACGTGCGGCTTATAGGAAGAGACTCGCGCAGGGCGAGGAGTCGTCCTCCCGACCTACGCATGCACTACCAATTAATCGCTCAGCGCCTAGGCCGAGACTGCTGTGAATAAGGCACTCCAAGATTATAACCAGATTTTAATAGAACAAAACCAAGTCTTAATGGAGCAAAATCAGAAATTACTGAAAAAGGTTGCTACCTTAGAAGGGCAAGTGGAAGCTCAGGAGAAGCAGATACAGGAACTTAATAGGAGAACTACTGATTTGAAGGTAGAAGCCCTAAAAGGGCGCGAGGTACAAGGTCTGATAATGAGAGACGCTCGAGTGGATCATGAAAGGCTTAACTTGCATGCCGAAAGGCTTGGTATGATGAATTGGAGGGACCATCAGTTGGAGGAAGCCCGCTTCGCATCTGAACCCGAGCCAGCCCCAGTCCCGGCACCTCCTGAGCCAGAGACGGAAGAGTCTGATGAAGAACCGGACGAGGTTCCGGAGGAAGAGCCGGAAGAGGAGGAAGAAGAGCCCGAAGAGGTTCCGGAGGAAGAGCCGGAAGAGGAGGAAGAAGAGCCGGAGGAGGTCCCGGATAATGACGGAGACGATGATGATGGTAGTGACCTCGGCGATGGATACGTGGACGACTGACTCGTCTACCAATCGTTTATCTAGTTATTTTTTTTTTCAGTTGTTTTTGTGTAAACAATCGTGGTGATTAAAACTTTTGCGAATATTCGATGTAGTGACTTATATGGTTTAGTTTGAATGGATTTCCTTATTTTAATGTTTTAAGGATATTTCTTGTGCTGAGTTGTCACCTTACCTCTTTTTCCCCTTGCACCACAAGAGTCACATCTTTGACGCTACCACAGATACCTTAATTAGGGTAAACCTCTCGCTAGCCTTTGTACTAACCTGTGCCTATTGGTTGATGCAATGCCTAATTTCTACTATTAGCTTAGACCAGCCCATCATTCCTTTGCCACAGTGACACTACGTTCTCGCCTCTCCATGCAGAGACTCTAATGCGAACTCACTCTAGTTTAGAGGGTTTGGAAGGCTCGAATTTCCATCAACGGTGTTGACTCCTTGAAACCTTGAGGATGATGATGTGTTATTGATATGATTATACTCTCTTGATCATGTTCTTGTGTCCTTTTTTTTGGAACCTCACGACTATACAGACGTATTTCGGATTTATTCGCACGGCCTAAGGAACTGCCCCGAATTTGGTTGCTTACCGACTCTTTAGATCAACGACATACTTTATCCTAACCATATACATCATGCGCACGACCAGCTGTACCATCGGCATCAGGCAAACCCCTACTACGGATTCTTAAACGCCTACGCATTGATTGCGACTACCTTTTTTTGCATGTTTCCACATCCAGTCGCGATAAACTTCTCGAATCCTATGATCCTCATCCTAACAACATTCTCTGTGAACTCTCGCCTGGAAGAGTTACTCTCTACGAATGATACTTTAGGAGCAATGGGCCATGAGTATCATAGATATGGAGGTATCACGAGAACTGTCCTTAGAACTCGATACGACCGAGATAGGTTCCCAGTCACTACATTGGAATTTTAGCCTACCTTGACGGATATGTCAATTGATTTCTTTGGCGACATTCGAATCTACTCCAAGAACTAGTAGAACGATACCTACGCCTTACCATGGAGCTCCTACAACACAAACAACCTTACGTTAAGTTTCTAACGTAGGACTTTTGACGTTGTGAAGCCCGCTTTTCTTGATCGTAGGCACAAACCCTCGTAACTCTAAAGCTTGCTCAGGAATCCGCATTCCAACAGTTGAAGATGAAACCCTATTGTACACCCATTCTTTCGTTTCCAGGATGTAGAGATGATTTCGTTGTTTATTGTGACGCGTCCATCCCGGGACTTAGTTGAGAAGGTCATCGCATGCGAATTGCACCAACTCAAGGTTCACGAAAAGGGCTACACTACCCACAATTTGAACTTGGGAGCAGTAGTGATTGCACTCAAGATATGGAGACATTACTTGTACGGTACCAAGAGCATCATGTACACCGATCACAAGCGTCTCCAGCATATCTTCGATCAGAAGGAGTTGAGCATGCGACCGCGTCGATGGGTCGGACTCCTTAACGACCGCGAATGCATAACGAAGTACCATCTAGGCAGAGCCACTATGGCGGCTGGCACCCTCTGTCGTGAGGAAACCAAACTTAAGCATGTACGTGCGCTACAGCTTACCATTCACTCCAATCTTCCTACCCAGAATCCGCAACACCCCGGTCGAAGTAATGGAAGAAGAGAACCTTTTTGCTGAGTCCATGCGGGACATGGAAAAGCGACTTGAACCTAGTGAAGACGGTACTCTCCACTTCATGGAGCGTAAATGGTTCCATCTTATGGGAACCTACAAGAGCTTGTGATGGACGAGGCACACAAGTCCCCTTACTCAGTGCATTTTGATTCTGAGAAGATGTACCAAGATCTCAAGACTCTGTACTGGTGGCCCCACATGAAAGCTATCATAGCAATCTATGGTAGTAGATGTTTGACCTGTGCTAGGGTCAAGGTCGAATACCAGAAGCCATCAGGCTTACTTCAGCAACCAGAAATCTCGACACGGAAATGGGAGCAAATTACCATGGATTTTGTTACTGGTTTATCTAGATTTCAGTGAAGAAACGATACCATCTGGTTGATCGTGGATCGACTGACCAAGTCTGCACACTTTCTGGCAAACAAGGAAACGGATAAGTTCTCTACCCTAGCAGACATCTACCTTTGGTGGAGTTTTCGTATAACAACAGTTACCACACTAGTATCCAGGCTGCTCCGTTCGAGGCATTGTATGGACGAAAATGTCGATCACCTCTGTGCTGGGCAGAAGCTGGAGACAGCCAACTCACTGACCCAGAGCTCGTTGTCGACACGACTGAAACAATTACTCAGATATGACAACAAATGACGACAGCTCATGACCGTCAGAAAAGCTACGCTGATAAGCGCAGGAAACAACTCGAGTTCCAGGTTGGGGATCGAGTGCTACTAAAAGTCTCACCTTGGAAAGGTGTGGTTCCTTTTCGTAAGCGAGGCGAGCTGAATCCACGTTATGTTGGACCTTTCAAAATTATTGAGAAAATTGGCAAGGTGGCCTACAAGCAGAATCTACCTGCAGAACTCAGCGGAGTTCACAACGTATTCCATGTGTCGAATCTGAAGAAGTGTCTGTCAGATGAGACCCCCATAGTTCCTCTCAAGGAGCTCACTATCGACGATCAGCTGCGATTCATTGAGGAACCTGTAGAGATTACAGACCGAGACGTTAAGATTCTCAAGCGTACTAGAATACCCCTTGTTCGAATTCACTGGAACTCCCGTCGTGGCCCAGAGTATACCTGGGAATGAGAAGATCAAATGAAACACAAGTATCCCCAGTTGTTTAGGAAAAGTGCAACCACTACTGAGGCTGAAGCTACTGCGGAATTTCGGGACGAAATTCCAAACTAACGGGGGAATGATGTGACACCCCAGGAAAACCAGAAAAACCACGCAACCTATTATGACACCTGTGTCACTGTGACCATCAAAAAAATACCAAACCAATGAAATATTGTGTTTCATACTTGGGGTTTGTGAAAATATGTGTATCATTTGCACATATCAATTCTTGTTCGATTTCGGGCTTTGAATCGCTTTCTGGAAGGTTATACGCGATCTGATGCATAAATATAACCAGTTTAATGCAACAAACACTCTGTAATAGTGACATAGGCTTAACATACCTTAAATAACCTTTAGATAACTTAGAAATAAGTTTTGGATGGTTTGGTATGCCGAAATCAAGTTTATTCGCTTACAGGGACTAAATTCGACAAACTGCGAAAGTATGCCGATTTGTACTGTAACGAACAATCCAAAACTTGATCATAAGTTAAACACACCCTAAATATCCTTTACATAGCTTAGAAATGGGCTTTGAGGGGTTCGGTGTGCTAAAATAAACTTTATGCTTATTCAGGGACTAAAAGCGTCAAAAAGTGCATAAGTTTGCTTTTCAAGCATATCATACGTTCTGAATACATCCGAACATCCAAAATTTTATGTAAGAATTAAAATATTTTATTTTAGTGTTTGGCATGATAAAATTTCATTCTTCGCTTAATTTGGATCGTTTTTGCGTTCGTTACGACTTCCGTCGTAATTAACCGAACAACGCAACCGTACGACAAAACGAGCCAACATCTGAGATATTTTTGAGCACATTTTAAGTTCCCTATACTTTAACTTCATTTTAGAGCTTTGAAATAGGGGTTGACGGGGCTTAAACGTGTCAAAAATGCATCGAAAACCAAGTTTGGGGCTTCAGGGGTTAAATCTGTCATTTTTGAAAGTTGCTGGTCTGCAGGTCCCTTATGGTCCGTATGGACCTTTTCTTACGGTCCGTAAGCAGTGCCCAGCACATCAGAATTGCAGAAACATTGAATCTGGTCATTCCCTCTTGTTCCAATGGTTTTGATCCATGGTTTTTCATGCTATGGGCTGGTTTGTGTGGAGAACAAGTCCCCCAATCATTCTCTAACACTTGTAAGGCCTAGATTGTCACACCCCCAAAATCCACCCGCGGAGCACCACCGCTTGGGAGCGTGACTGACCAGGATCAAGTCACCAATTATATCAAACATAGCATTTAATAATAATCAAAGACATAATTGGTGTTCAAAACCAAACACTGTTTAAGTAGCGGAAGCATTAAATGTAAAAACTCAAAACATAAGCATCAATGTGTGAATGTAAAAGTGTTTAATAGGCATTCACGAGTTCTTGTCCACAACGACCCGCTTCTCCTCTGGTGCAAGCTCCAAGTATATCTAAGGCCCTGCAAGGCATGCAGCAAATAATCAACAAACTAGTTGAGCGAGTTCACAGAAAGTAAGTTCATAACATGCATAAGTATAGCTAGTGGGGGCTTCCCATACTAGTGTGTAGTAAAGGTGGGGGTTTCCCATGTTTATCCTGGCTAATGAGGGCTTCTCATTAACGGTACTTACTAGACTAACTTCCGACCATGTGTTCTTCTTTACCGAGAACAGGAAAACGTACAGGGTCACGTAGGCTTTACGTGACGTGCCCTTCCCCGAGGACAGTGGTACGCGTGGGGGCTACGTAGGCTTTACGCAGCGTGGCCTTCCGACCTGGAAGCCAGTGAATGGTATTGGGTTACGTAGGCTTTACGTAACGTGTCCTTCCCGACCCGGGAGACATATAGCAAATATACTGGGTTACGTAGGCTTTACGTAACGTGTCCTGACTAACCTGAGGACGATGGTCTATAGTCTGGTATATGCGTAAGTACGAGTAATCATTCCACATTCATCATATCCAACCCAATTCCCAACCCGGGAATCCCATGCCTTGGCTGTGTGAACTCACCTTGGTTTGCTCGGCAGATACACAAAGAGTATAGATAAGCTAGTAAATGGTCAATCACGTCCTAGCATGGTTGTAATACAAGTCAGGTTTGGTTCAATAATGCACGTATACAACATGGCAATCATGTATGCACGTAAACAATCAAGAGCATGCAATAGTCATTCACTTGTGCGATCGATTGGCTAATCCCCATGATACCCGGCCCAACTATATCATACGATTCAATATATGCATCGGCCCAAATGAATAAAGCTTAGTGGTGGACTTGTGCGGTCCATCATATTACAACCAATTTTAACATCTTACGGCCCAATTCAGATTATGGTCCAATTATAACATATAACAATTTGTGCGATCCAGCTGATATTGTGCGATCAGGAAATGGGCTTGTGCGACTAGAATATTTGGGCTGCCCAGCCCAACAGTTTCACTATCAAACACGGCCCAACGAATGATACACTTGTGCGCTCCGATTGGGCTTGCATGATTGTGGACTCTTGTGCGATTGGACAATTGAATTGTCCGGCCCAATACACAGCCTTGTGCGACCAGGCTGCCTTTGTGCGACTGGGCTGCACTTGTGTGATTGGACCAGCATGTGCGACCAGCTCAGTTGTGCGATCGAGTCAGCTTGTGCGTGTGGTCCAATTGTGCGATCAGTTAACAATTTCCGGAAACTATGCAATCGGTTACAACTTCACAGTTTCCATCCTTTACACCATTAATCACAATTTAATCGGTTTCCGTGTTTATCTTTATCAATTAACACCATATCACAAACCATTTAGCAAGATATCGAATCAAGTAGGGTATTTTATCAAGAACTCACATGAATCCTAATAATCATATGAACACATATCAAAACCTTGAATAACATATCACTTTAACAACATGAAGTCGATCATATCGTGGCTGAAGCATTATAACATACGGATCATCATACAAATCTAACTCGTAAACAACAAACGATTGATCACCTATTCATAATAGCCGAAAAATAACTATATACTCATCATCGATCAACAAATAAGATATATCAACATCCAATCGGTTCTAACATAAATAATTCATGAACAATCTTAATCGGTTTAGTCTAGTGCGAACACATATCATCAATCAACGAGAGCACAATGACAAAACTACTAACCGATTAACAAGAAGCTTGATTCGAATAGGGGAGTGTCTTGTGCCGCCGGGTTTCCAATCAAGCCGAGAGAGAGAGAGGAAAGATCTTAGGGTTTGTGTGTTTTTGTGTTGTGCAACCAATGAGAAAAGATCAAGTTCCCTAAGTGTTTACACGGTTAAGAGAGGTGGGCCGGTTCTACCTTGGGCCGCCTTTGAGTCCAATCAAGTGATATGGCCCATTGGCCTTGTGCGGTCGAGTGAACGTGAGCTTGTGCGGTCGGGTTAACACATATATACATACGTTACATCATGCACTCAATAACGAAACATTCATTAAAACACACAAGTCACATAACATTCAATTCATTCAAATTCATAAGGTCATATATCGTGCACAAGCGTTACATCAAAGTAGGTCCGAAATACGAGTTGTCACATTATCCCCAACTAATTGGAAATTTCGTCCCGAAATTTGGTATGCACTCACTGAGGAAGCTAGGTAAACTGTACTGTTCACTGGTTTTCCTGGGGTGTCACATCCTCCCCCCGTTGATCTGGAATTTCGTCCCGAAATTCCGAAGTAGTAGCTTCAGCCTCAGTAGTGGTTGCCTGGTTCCCGAATAACTGGGGGTACTTTTCTGTCATCCTGTTTTCGCGTCCCCAGGTGTACTCTGGGCCACGTTTGGAGTTCCAACGAACTCGGACAAGAGGGATTCTCTTGTGTTTGAGGACCTTCACATCCCGGTCCGTGATTTCGACTGGTTCCTCGACGAACTGCAACCGCTCGTCGATAGTGAGTTCCTTAAAAGGAATGATAAGATTTTCATCTGATAGGCACTTCTTTAGGTTCGATACATGAAAGACATTGTGAACTGCCCCGAGTTCAGCTGGTAATTTCAACTTGTAGGCTACCTTGCCAATCTTTTCTATGATTTCGAATGGTCCGACGTATCGCGGATTCAGTTTACCCCGTTTGCCAAAACGAACTACACCCTTCCAGGGTGAGACTTTCAATAAAACCCGGTCCCCGACCTCAAATTCCAATGGCTTTCTACGCTTATCTGCGTAGGCTTTCTGACGGTCTCGTGCTGCCGCCATGCGTTGTCGTATCTGTGCAATCTTTTCTGTGGCGTCCACTACAATCTCTGGACCCGTAATCTGACTATCTCCCACCTCTGCCCAACAGAGAGGTGACCGGCATTTACGCCCGTACAATGCCTCGAATGGAGCGGCTTGAATGCTGGTGTGATAACTGTTATTGTAAGAAAACTCCACCAAAGGGAGGTGCTTTTCCCAGCCGTTGCCGAAATCGATGACGCATGCCCGAAGCATGTCTTCAAGAGTTTGAATCGTACGCTCAGACTGTCCATCCGTCTGAGGGTGGTATGCTGTGCTCATGACTAGTCGTGAGCCAAAGGATTTATGCATTGCTTGCCAAAGTTCTGACGTGAATCGTGCGTCGCGATCCGAAATGATGGACGTGGGCACCCCGTGCCTCGAGACAACTTCTTTAAGATAGACGTCTGCAAGTGTGGAGAACTTGTCCGTTTCCTTAATCGGCAGGAAGTGTGCAGACTTAGTGAGTCGATCAACTATGACCCATATCGTATCGTTCCCACGCTGGGATCTAGGTAGGCCTGTAACGAAATCCATGGAAATTTCTTCCCATTTCCACTGAGGTATCTTAGGCTGCTGAAGTAGACCAGCTGGTTTCTGATATTCGACCTTGACTCTTGCACATGTCAAGCATTTTCCAACATACGTAGCAATGTGGGCCTTCATACTAGGCCACCAATAGGTAGTGTTGATATCGTGGTACATTTTATCCGACCCTGGATGTACCGAATAGCGAGACTTGTGTGCTTCATCCATCACAAGTTCGCGTAGACCGCCATAGAGTGGGACCCAAATCCGGCCCGTTACATAGTAGGCGCCGTCTGCCTTCTGTTCCATTTGCTGCCGTGAGCCGCGTAAGGCTTCAGCCTTGACGTTTTCGGGCTTCAGTGCTTCTATCTGAGCAGCTCGTACCTGAGCAGGAAGGCTAGACTGAATCGTAAGCTGTAGTGCTCGCACGCGCTTCGGTAAAGTGTCCTTTCGACTAAGGGCATCAGCCACCACATTGGCTTTGCCTGGATGATACTTGATAGCGCATTCATAATCGTTTAGTAATTCGACCCATCGCCGTTGACGCATGTTCAAATCCTTCTGCTTAAGGATATGCTCGAGACTCCTGTGATCGGTGTAAATCGTGCACCTGGTACCGTACAGGTAGTGTCGCCATATCTTAAGCGCGAAAACAACAGCTCCCAGCTCTAAATCGTGCGTCGTGTAGTTGCGTTCATGAATCTTGAGTTGACGAGAGGCGTAAGCGATAACCTTGTCGCGCTGCATTAACACACATCCAAGTCCCCGAATGGATGCATCACAATAAACCACGAAGTCATCTGTGCCCTCTGGCAATGAGAGGATAGGTGCACTGCAAAGTCTATCCTTTAGGTGCTGAAAAGCAGTCTCCTGGGGCTCTCCCTAGCGATAGGTAACACCCTTCTGTGTCAGTAGCGTAAGCGGCTGAGCAATCTTCGAGAAGTCTCTAATAAACCGTCTGTAGTAACCTGCCAGACCCAAGAATTGGCGTATTTCCGTTGGCGTACGCGGTGCTGGCCAATTCCTGATCGAATCTACCTTGGATGGATCGACATGAATCCCATCCTTGTTCACCACATGGCCTAAGAAGTGGACTTCACGAAGCCAGAAGTCGCATTTTGAAAACTTTGCGTACAGTTGCTCTTTTCGAAGAAGTTCCAAAATAAGACGTAAGTGCTGTTCGTGCTCCTCCTGACTCTTGGAGTAGATTAGAATGTCGTCGATGAAGGCAATGACGAACTTGTCAAGGTAGGGTTTGCACACTCTGTTCATAAGATCCATGAAGACTGCAGGCGCGTTCGTATGCCCGAATGGCATGACAAGAAACTCGTAATGACCGTAGCGAGTTCTGAAAGCAGTTTTGGAGACGTCCTCATCCCGGACTCTCAGCCGATGATACCCTGACCTTAAATCAATCTTGGAATAGTAACGCGACCCTTGCAACTGGTCGAATAGGTCATCTATGCGTGGAAGAGGATAACGGTTCTTCACTATGATCTTGTTCAGTTCACGGTAATCAATTTTCACATCCTGAAGGTGCCATCCTTCTTTTTCACCGATAATTGGTATCTAATAGTTCTTGTAGCTCCCAAGGCGAAAAGATAGGTCGGATAAATCCCTTATCCAAGATTCCTGGCAGCTGCGTCGATAGTTCTTCCGATTCTGGTGGAGCTAAGCGATACGGTATTCGAGCTATGGGTGCTGCTCCTGGAGCGAGCTCGATTTGAAATTCGACCTGACGATGAGTCGGTAGACCAGGTAAATCCTTAGGAAACACCTGAGGAAAGTCGCGTACAGCTGGATGGTCTTCCAACTTCTTTTCTTTGCATGGGATTTCTGCTTGCTGTTGCTGCTGGCGATTCCGATTTGCAGGCCGTGGACTCCTAAATCCTTAGCTTCATGGCCCATCTTGAGACACCTCTGGAAACGTCCCTCGTTGCACTAACCACCGTGGTGTCTGTTGCATTAGTTACACATTGGGTGAATTCCCCGATATCTACCCTGCCCCTGACCACCAGAAGTTGGCTGACTCGGCTCGGGTGATCACTATTCTTGCGCTGCTGCTGTGCTTGAGACTGAACGGTAGCTGAACCCTTGCTGGAATACCCATCCCATTTCCGCTTGTTGTCACTAGGGGTAGCGGGAGTAGCAGAAGAGGTAGCGGTAGTAATAGCGCTGATACAACTTGGCAGCCTGTTCTGTTCCACTGCCTGACCCGTGAGACGATGAGCAAGACGCTGAATGTCTTGGATATTGTCGAGGTTAACCGATGTAGCATGGCTCGGAATCTCTGAGGCTAGACCCTTGAGGTACAATTCGATACACTTGCTTGGAGGGTCCACCATGGTTGGACACAAGATGGCCAGTTCGTCCGACCGTTTCGTATAAGCATCAATTCCTGACCCCGTCATTTTCAAATGGTAAAGCTCCACTTCCAACTTGTGGATGTCATAACGTGTGCAGTGTTCCCTTTTAATGCGTTCTTTGAATTCGTTTCATGGGGTGGCGTTAGCAGTTGCCAACCCTAGTATCCGTACTTGCGCGCTCCACCAGATTAGCGCGATTTCTTCCAAAGTACCAGTGGCGTACTTGACCCTGCGAGCCTCAGGGCATTCACACATCTCGAATACCGACTCGAGCTTCCCAAACCAATGGAGTAGTCCAACTGCTCCTTCTGGGCCACTGAATGTGTTTGGACGACAGTCCATGAAGTTCTTGAATGTGCAGGCATGTTGCTATGCGTTCTGACCCGTTGCGCGAGAAAGATAGGTCAAGGTTAAGCGCGAGAGTTGGGTCACGAGAGTAGGATCTAACATCCTAGAATAGGTCTGGAATAGCAGGTTATACCTCCTGCTTGTGCGGCTGCAAGTGCCGCAGCAACTTGTTCGTTAATGAGAGCCGTCAACTGGGCTTGAGTCATGTCAACACGTCCAGACATGATCGAACAGTAAAGGTAGCATAAGTAAGAATGGTTCACGAATAGTGCGATGACAGAAGAGTGTAAGCACATAAGTATTCTCATGCAATGACAAGTTGTGAGCAAGGTAATGTAAGCATACTACGAGCAAAGTTCTATGCAAATTCTAGCATGTAGGCAATAAACATAAACCTTATTACCTAGGATGTCGAGTCTTGCACGTGGAGCGAAGCGTCGTTGTGGATCGTTTGAGAGCACTGTTCTGGTTATAGTCTGGTTTTAATAAAAACGTTTTCCCATATTAAAACCAAGTTCTCTATAACCAATGGCTCTGATACCAATCTGTCACACCCCCAAAATCCACCCGCGGAGCACCACCGCTTGGGAGCGTGACTGACCAGGATCAAGTCACCAATTATATCAAACATAGCATTTAATAATAATCAAAGACATAATTGGTGTTCAAAACCAAACACTGTTTAAGTAGCGGAAGCATTAAATGTAAAAACTCAAAACATAAGCATCAATGTGTGAATGTAAAAGTGTTTAATAGGCATTCACGAGTTCTTGTCCACAACGACCCGCTTCTCCTCTGGTGCAAGCTCCAAGTATATCTAAGGCCCTGCAAGGCATGCAGCAAATAATCAACAAACTAGTTGAGCGAGTTCACAGAAAGTAAGTTCATAACATGCATAAGTATAGCTAGTGGGGGCTTCCCATACTAGTGTGTAGTAAAGGTGGGGGTTTCCCATGTTTATCCTGGCTAATGAGGGCTTCTCATTAACGGTACTTACTAGACTAACTTCCGACCATGTGTTCTTCTTTACCGAGAACAGGAAAACGTACAGGGTCACGTAGGCTTTACGTGACGTGCCCTTCCCCGAGGACAGTGGTACGCGTGGGGGCTACGTAGGCTTTACGCAGCGTGGCCTTCCGACCTGGAAGCCAGTGAATGGTATTGGGTTACGTAGGCTTTACGTAACGTGTCCTTCCCGACCCGGGAGACATATAGCAAATATACTGGGTTACGTAGGCTTTACGTAACGTGTCCTGACTAACCTGAGGACGATGGTCTATAGTCTGGTATATGCGTAAGTACGAGTAATCATTCCACATTCATCATATCCAACCCAATTCCCAACCCGGGAATCCCATGCCTTGGCTGTGTGAACTCACCTTGGTTTGCTCGGCAGATACACAAAGAGTATAGATAAGCTAGTAAATGGTCAATCACGTCCTAGCATGGTTGTAATACAAGTCAGGTTTGGTTCAATAATGCACGTATACAACATGGCAATCATGTATGCACGTAAACAATCAAGAGCATGCAATAGTCATTCACTTGTGCGATCGATTGGCTAATCCCCATGATACCCGGCCCAACTATATCATACGATTCAATATATGCATCGGCCCAAATGAATAAAGCTTAGTGGTGGACTTGTGCGGTCCATCATATTACAACCAATTTTAACATCTTACGGCCCAATTCAGATTATGGTCCAATTATAACATATAACAATTTGTGCGATCCAGCTGATATTGTGCGATCAGGAAATGGGCTTGTGCGACTAGAATATTTGGGCTGCCCAGCCCAACAGTTTCACTATCAAACACGGCCCAACGAATGATACACTTGTGCGCTCCGATTGGGCTTGCATGATTGTGGACTCTTGTGCGATTGGACAATTGAATTGTCCGGCCCAATACACAGCCTTGTGCGACCAGGCTGCCTTTGTGCGACTGGGCTGCACTTGTGTGATTGGACCAGCATGTGCGACCAGCTCAGTTGTGCGATCGAGTCAGCTTGTGCGTGTGGTCCAATTGTGCGATCAGTTAACAATTTCCGGAAACTATGCAATCGGTTACAACTTCACAGTTTCCATCCTTTACACCATTAATCACAATTTAATCGGTTTCCGTGTTTATCTTTATCAATTAACACCATATCACAAACCATTTAGCAAGATATCGAATCAAGTAGGGTATTTTATCAAGAACTCACATGAATCCTAATAATCATATGAACACATATCAAAACCTTGAATAACATATCACTTTAACAACATGAAGTCGATCATATCGTGGCTGAAGCATTATAACATACGGATCATCATACAAATCTAACTCGTAAACAACAAACGATTGATCACCTATTCATAATAGCCGAAAAATAACTATATACTCATCATCGATCAACAAATAAGATATATCAACATCCAATCGGTTCTAACATAAATAATTCATGAACAATCTTAATCGGTTTAGTCTAGTGCGAACACATATCATCAATCAACGAGAGCACAATGACAAAACTACTAACCGATTAACAAGAAGCTTGATTCGAATAGGGGAGTGTCTTGTGCCGCCGGGTTTCCAATCAAGCCGAGAGAGAGAGAGGAAAGATCTTAGGGTTTGTGTGTTTTTGTGTTGTGCAACCAATGAGAAAAGATCAAGTTCCCTAAGTGTTTACACGGTTAAGAGAGGTGGGCCGGTTCTACCTTGGGCCGCCTTTGAGTCCAATCAAGTGATATGGCCCATTGGCCTTGTGCGGTCGAGTGAACGTGAGCTTGTGCGGTCGGGTTAACACATATATACATACGTTACATCATGCACTCAATAACGAAACATTCATTAAAACACACAAGTCACATAACATTCAATTCATTCAAATTCATAAGGTCATATATCGTGCACAAGCGTTACATCAAAGTAGGTCCGAAATACGAGTTGTCACATTATCCCCAACTAATTGGAAATTTCGTCCCGAAATTTGGTATGCACTCACTGAGGAAGCTAGGTAAACTGTACTGTTCACTGGTTTTCCTGGGGTGTCACATAGATCATTCCCTCTTCTCCAAGAAATGATCTTAACGGTTTTGTGAAAACTATATAAGGCCATGCTCTTTGTCACACCCCCAAAATCCATATGCGGAGCATCACCGCTTGGAGGCGTGACTGACCAGGATCAAGCCACCAATCGTATTGAACATAGTGTGTAAATATTTATAAAACCCAAACACAATATAATTGGTGTCCAAATGAAACATAGTTTAAGTTGTAGAAGCATAATGTTTAAAACCAAAGTATAAGTTCAAAAGTATGATAAATGTTTAACATGGTATATGACTATCCATGTCCCACAACGTCCACGCCTCCCCATGCAAGCTCCAAAAGTACCTATTGACCTGCAAGGCATGTAACAACGAGTCAACAACAAAGTTGAGTGAGTTCACAGTTGGTTGTTTAGTTTTACCAGTTCTTTTTGAAATCATAAGTTGTTTCGTAAACCACTAGTTAACCAATGCCTTTGTTTCCCAAACCATGACCATAAGAAGTGGGGGGCTTCCCCTATGAACCACTAGACCATACCATATCGACCACTAACAAAATATAAGTTGTGCCCTACATCAGTGTCAATCATCACTGACAGTTTGCCATAGTCCATTAGTATACACCCGTTCGAACGACACGGTGTGAGGTTTGTTAAACCTAATAGCGCTATTAACTAATGACCCGCTCGCCATCGGCGTCGGCGATTAAGTCGATATAAAGAGGAGGGACTGCATGATAGAGTTTTGTCTAGTAAGTTAAGGTTGTTGTCCTACCCAAGGAGGATGAACGTACGTAGTTCTACCCAAGGAGAATACGCAGGAGTTATAGTGGCATCCTAACCAAGGAGGATGGCCGTACATATCCTACCCAAGGAGGATATGTAGATTCCGTTTTAGTTTATTAACCCATTCCCAACCCTTGGGAATCCCATGCCTTGTAGAAAGTGTGAACTCACCTCGGTTTGCTCGGTAAGATTATTACTCGCTCACAAATAATTCAATCCAATCCTATAGTTGCACGTACACATAATCAGTTGACATTCACAGAGTTCGACTAACAGTCAAGATCATCACCTACATGCAAGTAACAACTAACACATAGCATTTATTAGTTATACAAGTTCATGCAACCCATGCTTTATAATTAACACATAACTAACTAACCCAGTTAACCCTTAACAGACTTAACTGAGTTCACTATGCAGTTTACCCACTCGACGAAACATCCCTGTTTCGTCGTGACTTCCCTTCGACGAAACCCTTTTGTTTCGTCGACCAGCGTGATTCGCCGTCAACAGCGTTTCGTCGACATGTGTTTCGTCGACAAGCAACTGTTACGTCGTGTAACAGTTTCAATCACAGAAAAACCCTAATTTCATCGTAACAATTTATCATCAACATCAAACCTAGCCACCGATTGCTACCAGATCATTGGCATATACAAGACTATAACACATATTCATTTAATCCCTCAAAGGCAGACGATAACATGATTTGCAAATATCAAACAGACATGAACAGTTATTAAATCTAGTCCTATCAATCACTAATACACATCAATTCAGATCCAATTATTATATCCCGAGTGCTATCCTTACTTCTACAGTTTGATTAACCAGTTACATGTTTAATATCATCCGATTCAAGCACACACTGATTATTATAACCCGAGGTCAACATCATGATTCACATACAGTCTTGTAACCAATTAATCATACATATCTAATTCATACCGCATTCAATAATCTGATCAAAACACCGTAACCTTGAACAAAATCAGATATATTTAGAACTCAAACCAACCAGGTGTGTGATACTAACCGAGTTAGGGATTTCGAGTGAGGATGATCGAACAGGGAGGATCTAGCTTCCAAGAGAAGGGCTGCCGTCACACAGAGGATAGGGAGAGACTCTAGGGTTTGCAAGAATAACAACTCACGTAACCTATGACCCTTAAATACGTAAACCGTAATTGTTGGGCCTTAACTGGGCTTCGGAGAAACGGTGGGCTGGCGAAACGCCTGTTTCGTCGAGGTGTGTGTGATGAAACACACCTGTTTCGTTGAAGTGGTTTATGGCTAAACACTCCTCTGTTTCGTAGAAGTGGTTGATGGCGAAACTCTTTGTTTCGTCGGGTATAGTTCTAATCTCAAACACTTTACAAGTTCATATAACTAAACACTTTAATCACATTAAATAGATAACATATCAAACAAACATCTCAACATATAATCCAACGTGTACAATTACAAGGCAAACAAGTCGTGTAAACAAACAACTTAACAATTAACGTGCAATTAATGCAATGATGAGACTTTGAGTAGCACTCGATCCCCAACCTGGAACTCGAGTGGTTTCCTGCGCTTATCAGCATAAATTTTGTGACGGTCACGAGCTGCCGCCATTCGTTGCCGTATCTGTGCAATCCTTTCCGTTGTGTCTACCACAAGTTCTAGGCAAGTGATTTGGCTGTCGCCAACTTCTGCCCAGTAGATTGGTGTGGTAACTATTGTTATATGAAAACTCCACTAATGGGAGGTGTTTTTCCCAGCCATTGCCAAAATCAATCACACATGCTCTAAGCTTGTCTTCAAGGGTTTGAATAGTGCGCTCAGACTGCCCGTCCGTCTGTGGATGATAAGCGGTGCTCATGTCTAAACGTGAGCCAAAGGACTTGTGCATTGCTTGCCACAGTTCAGAAGTAAAACGTGCATCACGATCAGATATAATGGAGGTTGGCACCCCGTGCCTCGAAACCACTTCCTTTAAGTAAACGTTTGCTAGAGTGGAGAACTTATCCGTTTCTTTGATAGCGAAGAAGTGTGCAGACTTAGTCAGTCAATCCACTATAACCCAAATAGTGTCATTTCCCCGTTGAGATCTAGGCAGGCCAGTAACGAAATCCATGGAAATTTGCTCCCATTTCCATTGTGGTATCTTTGGTGGTTGAAGTAGGCCCGATGGTTTCTGATATTCGGTCTTGACTCTCGCACAAGTCAAACATTTGCTGACGTAAGTTGCTATGTGAGCTTTCATGCTAGGCCACCAGTACGTGGTCTTCAAGTCGTGGTACATCTTATCCGAACCAGGATGTACTGAATAACGAGACTTATGTGCTTCATCCATCACAAACTCACGTAATTTTCCTTAGAGCGGGACCTAAATACGCCCCGTTACATAGTAGACGTCGTCTTCCTTTTGTTCCAACCGTTTCCTTGATCCGCGTAGGGCCTCAGCCCTGACGTTTTCTGGTTTCAATGCTACTACCTGAGCATCTCGTATCTGGGTAGGAAGGCTAGACTGGATGGTAAGTTGTAACGTACGCACGCGTTTAGGTGTAGTCTCCTTTCGACTAAGGGCATCGGCCACCACATTGGCTTTGCCCGGATGGTACTTGATCGCGCATTCGTAGACATTCAATAGCTCGACCCATCGACGTTGTCGCATGTTTAATTCCTTCTGTTGGAAGATAAGCTCGAGACTCCTGTGATCGGTGTAAATGGTGCACTTGGTACCGTACAGGTAATGTCTCCATATCTTGAGTATGAAAACAACAGCTCCCAGCTCCAGATCGTGTGTAGTGTAATTCCTTTCGTGAATCTTAAGTTGGCGCGAGGCGTAAGCGATGACTTTATCCCGTAGCATCAATACACAACCAAGACCCTGAATTTATGCGTCGCAATAAACCACAAAGTCGTCTGTGCCCTCTGGTAATGAGAGAATTGGTGCGCTGCAAAGTCTATCTTTTATGTGCTGAAATGCTGATTCCTGTGCATTACCCCAACGATAGGTGACACCTTTCTGAGTTAATGAAGTGAGAGGTTGCGCAATCTTGGCGAAATCCTTGATGAACCTTCTGTAATAGCCCGCCAAACCCAAGAATTGGCGGATTTCTGTTGGTGTACGGGGTGCAGGCCAGTTCTTGATCGAGTCTACCTTTGTTAGTGCATGCATCTGTCAACTTCGTCTTGTATCGAGTCTTTCTCTAGATAGAATAGATCAGGGCACGTTGTTTGAGAAAATAGGATGTTTTAGGTTGTTAAGAAGCTGATTTCGCTTGAACATGCTATTCCGCTTGAAATGACGTAGGTCACTTTCAAGCGGAATCACATTCTTGCTGTTCCGCTCAAACCAGTTATTGTGTGTTTCAAGCGAAATCATGAGCCCTATATAAAGGGATTTGGAGCGAAATCATGGGAACAGTTCTAAAATTCCATACCGAGGTGCTACCGGTGTGAAGAATGATTGTAATTGCTGTTATTTCAATCTAATCAGTGTTTAAAGTGAAGATTAAGCTGTTTCTACCTTTGTTTCTTTGTTTCCGCCTCGGAAACAAAGTAAAACTCCTCTGAACGACTCGTTCGGGTCAAATACACGATCCTACAAGTGGTATCAGAGCTCAGGAGGAGGAGTTCTGCAGATTTCAGCTGGATTTGATTGCATTTTCTCACTTCTACACCTTCTTTCATCAGTTCAGGAAGTTTTAACGGTCTAAATTGGATCATTTTCTCACAGACAGTGTAAAAGGACAAATTAACAAACCCTTGAAAGTTTGAGACCAAAATTCAAAGTAAAAATGACCAAAATGTACCTTCGAACTGATTCCGCTCGAACGGACCTTTTCTAAGCCTGAAATAGTAATTCCGCTTGGCTGATTTCGCTCGAGTATACTAATTTCGCTTGAAAATTTTCAAGCGAAATCAGAGATTTCGCTTCAAACAGATACAGTTCAGATTCCGCTTGTGAATTGCTGGTGATTTCGCTCCAATTGCTAATCTCGCTTGAAAAGACATTTTGGAGATTCCGCTTGAAAGGGAAATTGTTATTCCGCTTGAAACTGAATTTGGTTATTCCGCTTGAAAGTTGCTATTTTTGAAAAACGTGCTACTGAATCATGGACAACGATTTCTACAATGCGTTTGCTACCCCGACTACTCCGGCTATCATTGCTCAAAACATGAACCTGGAAAACGAAACGGGAACTACTCAAAAACCCCGAAATTAATGAGCATTGAGGAGTATTACGGATGGAAAGATATGTTTGAAAATTGGGTACAGTCTAATCATTTGAGATCATAGGAGTGTATTCGAAAAAATTATGTACTGTCGCGTACTGATTTGCAAGTTGAGAAAACAATTTCTGAATTATCTGACACAGAATGTGATATGTACAAAGCTGAAAAGATGATGATCAGTTTACTTCAGCAAGCTATCAAAGAAGACATTTTCGTATTACTTCAACATGACAAGACATCAAAGTCAATTTGGGATGCTCTTCGAGTCAAGTTTGAGTGTAGTGAGAGTATGATTAAGAGCAAGAAGGCATTGCTTAAGAAAGAATTTGATCTATTCAGCAGTCTCCCCAGGGAAAATACAAAGAAGCTCATTGAACGATATTGCCACTTAGTTCGATCCATGTCGATGCTGAGCATAACAAAAGATCGTGAAGAGTGGGTTGACAAGTTAGCTGACGCTTTACCGCCAAAAGAGTGGTGTACATACTTGATGATTCTGAAGAACACTGGGGTATATGATGGGTTGACGATTTCTCAGTTTTTTGAGAAGATTGAGGGTCAAGATTTGGAACAGCAAAAGATTGCAAGGATGAACAGTCCGAGTGGTCAACAGGATGTCAAAATGTACTACAAAGGCAGTGTTCCAGAAGTTGAACGAAGCCCAAAAATTCAAACTGCATTTAGTGCTGGAGATTCATCTGAAAAAGTTTATCAAAGTTCAAACAAAAGCAGTAGTGGTTTCTCTTCATACCCGAGCGTTAATCCAAAAGCTATAACATCAAGTTTTGATTCTCAAAGCACAAAAACTGGAAATGGTTATCTGATACACTACAACATTGCCTTGAATCTTCCAGATGGTCAAAGTTTCTCTGAAGAAGTTGCGAAAGATCATATGGCATTACTTGGTTCTGTACTTTTATCCTATGAAGGTTTGGTTGCAGGGAGGATCGGGAATCCTATGCTCACAAAGGAGGATTACGATCCGATAGACGGCGAAGAGATGGAGCTTATGGACATCAAATGGTGCCATGCTAGTGTTTTGAGAAGAGCTAAAAAATTCAAGCTGATTACTGGAAGAAATGATTTTCTTGATGCACATGTTTCCACTTTAGGTTTTGTAAAATCTGAAGTTACTTGTTTTCAATGCAGGGAGAAAGGTCATTTCAAGAGGGAGTGCAAGAATAGGGAAGCAAGTGATGTGAAGAATCGATTCGGAAAAGATGATTACTACCGGAAAGCCATATATCAACAGGTTGGTCAACAGCAACACCAAGAACCACAAGTGGCTCATGGTAGAAAAGTGATTGAGGATTCAAAGAGAGCATGTTTGGGAAATCAAGAAAACTTTAACTGGAACTTTCAAGATGATGAAAGGCTACCAGAAGGTTTTAGCTGGGATATGTTTACAGATGAGAAAGGAGATTTCAAAGCTTTCATTGCCAAGATTGTGAAAGAACCAGATATGTTTACAGAATGGATGAAATCTATTGGTGAAACTGTGAAGAATGAAGAAGAAAAGTCTGTTTCATCTGATGAAAGCTCACAAGGTTCAGATGAAAGTTCAGAAAGAGAAGTTGTTTTTGATCAAACACCATCTGTGACAACTCGAGTTTCCGACTTTCACTTTCGCATTAAATGCATGTTGACTTTGACTGTTTAGTTGTTTGACTGGTTTGACTTGTAATGTACATGTTGTGCTATAATGAAACGCATTGTGATTGTTGCATGTATGTGATTGATATTATAACATGAGACTTATTAGAATAACATTAACTGTTTAACACATGAAAGGACCCCGACCAAACAAGTGTTTCGTCATGGCCAACCCGACGAAACAGGAAATCTGTTTCGTCATCATCATCTCGATGAAACAAGTGTTTCGCCGAGCCTAGTTTCGCCATAAAGCCCAGTTCGGGCCCAGAACACTTTTGCACGTATAAGCTATACGGAACCGCATCATTCGTCACACTTGAGCAAAAACAGAAACCCTAAAACTCTCTAGCCTTGTGTGCAACGGCAACCCTCTCCTCTTTCGAAGCCGGGTCCTTATTGCTTGACCATCCTTAGTTCGGTTAGTAAATTACACGTTTGGTTTGATTCCGATTCTGAATATATGTGTACGATGTTTTTGATCTTGTTGTGCATGATGTAATCGGATACGTAACTTATGCGAAACCTAGTAATCGGCTAAGGGTTTTAATAAATCGGTTGTGTATTAGAGATTCATGTGATCAGATGCTTAACCTTGAATGTTGTTATGATGATCTGAGTTTGGATGCACGATAGTACACTGATAGAGTTCGACGATAGGGGTATTATGTAAATCCGCTTGTTATACGTTTAAACTAGGATTCATGCTAGACGTTGGCTCCATGATGATTGTGTTATGAGATTTCTATGTGCACATTGATTTCCATATGATTTCTAATGTTGATGACGGCTGTTCCAATGATTAGGGTTTTCTGCAAATTGTAACTGATTCATGACGTAACTGACTTGTTCACGAAACGGGTACACGGCGAAACGGGAGGGTGTTTCGCCGAAGAGTAATTGACGAAACTGATTGTGTTTCGCCAAGGGTAACCGACGAAACAGCAATGTGTTTCGCCAAGGATATGAACGACGAAAGGGATGGGTTTCGTCGAAGAGGGCTCACGGAGAAACAAAGGGTTTTTCACCGATTTGGATAATCTGCACAGTAACTACTTCTGTTAAAACTTAACTGAGTTAACTAACTGCTGTTAGATACTATGCATGACTTGTATGATCACGAACCCGTGCAATGTGCTACTCGGTGATTATTGATGCGTTGTCCACTATGATTATACTTACGTGCCAACTTCGTGAATACAAACTGATTATGTACACGCGCATACCTTAGGACGTGATTGATTAACTGTGAGCGCATACTTAGCATACCGAGCAAACCAAGGTGAGTTCACACTCATACCAAGGCATGGGATTCCCGGGGTTAGAAATGGGTTGGAATATTGGAATTGAACAATTACTCGTACCTACGCTATTGCTAGACTATCTACCATCGTCCTCGGTTAGGCAGGGCACTTACGTAAAACCTACGTAAACTAGTACTTACCACTGTCCTCAGGATTCGAGGGACACTTACGTAAAACCTACGTAAACTCATTCTTACCACTGTCTTCCGGTTCAGGAAGGACACTTATGTAAATCCTACGTAAACCCTCGCGTACCACTGTCCTAAGTAAAGAAGGACACTTACGTAAAGCCTACGTAAACCCCATACGTACTCCTGTTCTCGGGTTAAGAAGAACACTCATGGTTACGAATAGTCTAGTGTATTAAACATGGGAAGCCCCCACTAATTGAACGTACAGCTGATTAGTTAACATCGCATGGTTATGCAACAAACTTACTTACTGTGGACTCGCTCAACTAGTTGTTGACTCTCTGTTACATGCCTTGCAGGACCTTAGGTACTATGGAGCTTGCACGGAAGGCGCGGTCGTTGTGGGCACGGATCGTGAATGTTTCGTTAAACACTTTATGACATTTCATACTTTACTTATGTTGGGTTTTATTTATACGCTTCCGCTAAACAGTGATGACATACTTATATTTTGAACACCTTACGTATTGGTGGTTGAATGACATTTACTTTTACTTATTAATTACATGTTCAATATGATTGGTGGCTTGATCCTGGTCAGTCACGCTCCCAAGCGGTGATACTCCGCAGGTGGATTTTGGGGGTGTGACAGATTGGTATCAGAGCCATTGGTTATAGAGAACTTGGTTTTAATAAGGGGAAAACGTTTTTATTAAAACCAGACTATAACCAGTACAGTGCTCTCAACGATCCACAACGACGCTTCGCTCCACGTGCAAGACTCAACATGCTAGGTAATATGGTATACGTTTTATTGCCTACTTGCTAGATTACATAGAACTTTGCTCAGGGTATGCTTAGATACACATAACCACTATTGCTTGAGAACACTTGTGTGCTTACTCTCTTCAGTCATCGCACTTTTCGCGAACGTCTCTCTCACTTATGTTACCTTTGCTATGAAGATCAATGGCTGGACGCATTAAATTGACTCAAGCCCAGTTGACGGCTCTTATCAATGAACAAGTAGCTGCAGCACTTGCAGCTGCACAAGTAGGTAGTATACCCTGCAGATGAGAATCACACTAGGATCTTTAGATCCTACATTCCTAAACCATCTCTTTTGTTTAACCTTGTCCTATTCTTACACAATAGGTCAACCCGCTCAACAACCTGTCTTCACATTCAAGAACTTCATGGACTGTCGTCCAGGCACGTTCAGTGGCATAGAAGGAGCAGTGGGACTCCTCCATTGGTTCGAAAAGCTCGAGTCGGTATTTGAGATGTGTGAATGCCCTGAGGCTCGCAGGGTCAAGTACGCCATTGGTACTCTGGAAGGAATCGCGCTAACCTGGTGGAATGCGCAAGTTCAGCTTTTAGGGTTGGCAGCTGCTAACGCCACCCCTTGGAACGATTTCAAGGAACCGATCAAAAGGGAATATTGCTCACGTGACGACATCCACAAGTTAGAAGTGGAGTTATTCAATCTGAAGATGACAGTGTCAGAAATCGAGGCATATACTAAACGGTCAAACGAGCTGGCCGTCCTGTGTCCAACTATGGTGGACCCTCCCGTCAGGCGTATAGAGTTGTATCTCAAGGGGCTGGCACCAGAAATTCAAAGCCACGTGACGTCGGTCAATCTTAATAAAATCCAAGATATTCAGCGCGTTGCTCATCGCCTCACGGATCAGGCAGTGGATCAAGACAGGCTACCAAAACGTATCAGCGCTACTACTGCTACCACTTCAGCAACTACTCCTGCTACTCCCAGCGACAACAAGAGAAAGTGGGAGGGGGATTCCAGTAAAGGATCAGCTACAGTTCAGTCTCAGATTCAGCAACGAAAGACTGATAATTACCAGAGCCCCGGTCAGCAGTCTTCTGGTAGTCGCGGGCAGAAAGGATACCAGGGGAATCACCCTAAGTGCAACAACTGTAACAGACACCACAGTGGCCAGTGCAATAAGGGCCGTTGCCAGAGGTGTCTCAAGATGGGTCATGAGGCCAAGGATTGTAGGAGCCCGCGGCCTGTGACTCAGAACCAGCAGCAGCAGAACCAGCAGCGAGGAAACCGAGGCTGTTTTCAGTGTGGTGCTGAAGTTTATTTCAAACGTGATTGCCCCCAGCTAAACCAAAACCAGAATCGTAACAACAACAACCAGGGAAATGGGAACAACAACAATGGGGGAAACAACAACAACGACAACGAGGCTCGGGGTCGTGTGTTCGTATTGGGGCAGGGCGATGCCAGGAATGATCCCAATGTGGTTATGGGTAAGTTTCTTCTCGACGACTTTTACGTTACTGTTTTGTTTGATTCGGGTGCGGATACCAGTTATGTGTCTTTAAAAGTTAGCCAAATGTAAGAACGTGCACCAACTCCCTTAAACACCAACCATGTCGTAGAGTTAGCTAACGGTAAAAGTTTAGAGGCCACGCACATAGTTCAGGGTTGTAATCTTATCCTCGCTGGTCAGACTTTCTCTATCGATCTGATCCCTATAGTTCTGGGTAGTTTCGACATCGTCATTGGTATGGACTAGTTATCCCAACATCACGCAGAGATCTTGTGCAAAGAGAAGATTGTTCGTATCCCTCGTTCCGGTCGGGAACCTCTCGAAGTTCAAGGCGACAAGAGTGGTGCAGTGGTTGGCATCATCTCCTTCCTGAAGGCTCAGAAATGTTTACGAAAGGGTCACACTGCCATTTTGGCACTAGTTACGGATGCATCAACGAAAGAGAAAAGAATAGAGGATATCCCAGTTGTACGCGATTTTCCTCAAGTGTTTCCTGAAGATTTACCTGGGCTACCGCCTCATCGTCAGGTCGAATTCCAGATTGAACTAGCTCCAGGAGCAGCACCCATAGCTCGCGCACCGTATCGACTAGCTCCAACTGAACTGGAAGAACTGTCTAAGCAACTACAAGAGCTCTTGGATAAGGGCTTTATTCGTCCAAGCTCTTCGCCTTGGGGAGCTCCAGTACTATTTGTGAAGAAGAAGGACGGTACTTTCAGGATGTGCATTGATTACCGTGAACTCAACAAGGTGACAGTGAAGAACCGCTATCCTCTTCCACGTATTGATGATTTATTCGACCAGTTGCAAGGGTCGAGCTACTACTCCAAGATAGACCTGAGGTCAGGTTACCATCAGCTGAGAGTCCGGGATGAGGACGTCTCCAAAACAGCATTCAGAACCCGTTACGGCCACTACGAGTTTCTTGTCATGCCATTCGGGTTGACAAACGCACCGGCAGTCTTCATGGATCTTATGAACAGAGTGTGCAAGCCTTATTTAGACAAGTTTGTGATTGTTTTCATCGACGACATCTTGATCTACAACAAGAGTCAGGAGGAACACGAGCCAGCATCTACGACTTATCTTGGAACTTCTTCGAAAGGAACAACTGTACGCCAAGTTTTCAAAATGCGACTTCTGGCTTCGTGAAGTCCATTCTCTAGGCCATTTGGTAAACAAGGATGGGATTCATGTTGATCCATCCAAGGTACATTCGATCAGGAACTGGCCTACACCGCGTACACCAACGGAAATACGCCAATCCTTGGGTTTGGCGGGTTATTACAGACGGTTCATCAAGGATTTCTCAAAGATTGCGCAGCCGCTTACACTACTGACACAGAAGGGTGTCACCTACTGTTGGGGTAGTACACATGAAACGGCTTTTCAACACCTAAAGGATAGGCTATGCAGCGCACCTATTCTTTCATTGCCAGAGGGCACAGATGATTTCGTGGTCTACTGCGACGCGTCGATTCAGGGTCTTGGTTGTGTACTGATGCAAAGGGATAAAGTCATTGCCTACGCTTCGCGGCAACTCAAAGTTCATGAACGGAACTACACAACGCACGATTTAGAGCTGGGAGCTGTTGTTTTCGCGCTTAAGATATGGCGACACTACCTGTACGGTACCAAGTGCACTATTTACACCGATCATAGGAGTCTCGAGCATATCTTCAAGCAGAAGGAATTGAACATGCGTCAACGACGATGGGTCGAGCTGCTGAATGATTACGAATGCGCTATCAAGTACCATCCAGGCAAAGCCAATGTCGTGGTTGATGCCCTCAGTCGCAAAGATACTACACCAAGACGTGCACGAGCATTGCAGCTCACTATCCAGTCCAGTCTTCCTGCACAGATACGAGATGCTCAGGTAGAAGCACTGAAACCAGAAAACGTCAAGGCTGAGGCCCTATGCGGTTCAAGACAACGATTAGAACAAAAGGAAGATGGCGCTTACTATGTAACGGGGCGTATTTGGGTCCCATTATATGGCGGTCTACGAGAACTTGTGATGGATGAAGCGCACAAGTCTCGCTACTCGGTACATCCATGGTCGGATAAAATGTACCACGATCTCAGAACAACGTATTGGTGGCCAAGAATGAAAGCCCTCATCGCGACTAACGTCGGCAAATGTTTGACTTGTGCGAGGGTCAAAGTTGAATACCAGAAACCTTCAGGCCTACTTCAGCAACCAAAGATACCACAATGGAAATGGGAGGAAATTTCCATGGATTTTGTTACTGGCCTACCTAGATCTCAGCGGGGTAACGATACTATTTGGGTGATCGTGGATCGACTCACAAAGTCTGCTCACTTCTTAGCTATCAAGGAAACAGACAAGTTCTCTACCTTAGCAGACATCTACTTGAAAGAAGTGGTTTCGAGACACGGAGTGCCAACCTCCATTATTTCGGATCGTGATGCACGATTCACTTCAGAACTGTGGCAAGCGATGCACAAATCTTTTGGCTCACGGCTAGACATGAGCACAGCATATCACCCTCAGACGGATGGGCAGTCTGAGCGCACGATTCAAACCTTAGAAGACATGCTTCGGGCATGTGTTATTGATTTCGGCAGCAGCTGGGAAAAGCATCTCCCTTTGGTAGAGTTCTCATACAATAACAGTAATCACACCAGCATTCAAGCCGCTCCATTCAAGGCATTGTACGGACGTAAATGCCGGTCACCTCTCGGTTGGGCAGAGGTGGGGGATAGTCAAATCACAGGTCCAGAGATGGTAGTTGATGCTACTGAACGGATTGCACAGATACGACAACGCATGGCGGCAGCTCGCGACCGTCAGAAAAGTTATGCTGATAAGCGCAGGAAACCACTTGAGTTCCAAGTTAGGGATCGAGTGCTACTCAAAGTCTCACCCTGGAAGGGTGTGGTTCGTTTTGGTAAGCGAGGTAAACTCAATCCGCGGTATGTCGGACCATTCAAAATCGTTGAGAAAATAGGCAAGGTGGCCTACTAATTGAATCTACCAGCAGAACTCGGTGTAGTTCATAACGTTTTCCACGTGTCGAATCTGAAGAAGTGTCTGTCAGATGAGACCCTCATAGTTCCTTTGAAGGAACTCACTATTGACGAACAGTTGCATTTCGTCGAGGAACTTGTTGAAATCACGGACCGGGATGTTAAGGTCCTCAAGAACACCAGAATACCTCTTGTACGAGTTCGTTGGAACTCCCGTCGTGGCCCAGAGTATACCTGGGAATGAGAAGACCAAATGGAACTCAAATATCCCCAGTTATTCGGAAACCGTGCAACTACTACTGAGGCCGAAGCTACTACAGAATTTCGGGACGAAATTCCAAATCAACGAGGGGATGATGTGACACTCCAGGGAAAACCAGTAAACGATACAACTTTACTAGCTTCCTCAGTAACCGCTTGCTAAATTTCGGGACGAAATTTCTTTCAAGTTGGGGATAATGTGACAACTCGAGTTTCCGACTTTCACTTTTGCATTAAATGCACGTTGACTTTGACTGTTTAGTTGTTTGACTGGTTTGACTTGTAATGTACAGGTTGTGCTATAATGAAACGCATTTTGATTGTTGCATGTATGTGATTGATATTATAACATGAGACTTATTAGAAAAACATTAACCGTTTAACACATGAAAGGACCCCGACCAAACAAGTGTTTCGTCATGGCCAACCCGACGAAACAGGAAATCTGTTTCGTCATCATCATCTCGACGAAACAAGTGTTTCGCCGAGCCCAGTTTCGCCAGAAAGCCCAGTTCGGGCCCAAAACACTTTTGCACGTCTAAGCTATACGGAACCGCATCATTCGTCACACTTGAGCAAAACAGAAACCCTAAAACTCTCTAGCCTTGTGTGCAACGGCAACCCTCTCCTCTTTCGAAGCCGGGTCCTTATTGCTTGATCATCCTTAGTTCGGTTAGTAAATTACACGTTTGGTTTGATTTCGATTCTGAATATATGTGTACGATGTTTTTGATCTTGTTATGCATGATGTAATCGGATACGTAACTTATGCGAAACCTAGTAATCGGCTAAGGGTTTTAATAAATCGGTTGTGTATTAGAGATTCATGTGATCAGATGCTTAACCTTGAATGTTGTTATGATGATCTGAGTTTGGATGCACGATAGTACACTGATAGAGTTCGACGATAGGGGGTTATGTAAATCCGCTTGTTATACGTTTAAACTAGGATTCATGCTAGACGTTGGCTCCATGATGATTGTGTTATGAGATTTCTATGTGCACATTGATTTCCATATGATTTCTGATGTTGATGACGGCTGTTCCAATGATTAGGGTTTTCTACAAATTGTAACTGATTCATGACGTAACTGACTTGTTCACGAAACGGGTACACGGCGAAACGGGAGGGTGTTTCGCCGAAGAGTAATCGACGAAACTGATTGTGTTTCGCCAAGAGTAACCAACGAAACAGCAATGTGTTTCGCCAAGGATATGAACGACGAAAGGGATGGGTTTCTTCGAAGAGGGCTCACGGCGAAACAAAGGGTGTTTCGCCGATTTGGATAATCTGCACAGTAACTACTTCTGTTAAAACTTAACTGAGTTAACTAACTGCTGTTAGATACTATGCATGACTTGTATGATCACGAACCCGTGCAATGTGCTACTCGGTGATTATTGATGCGTTGTCCACTATGATTATACTTACGTGCCAACTTCGTGAATACAAACTGATTATGTACACGCGCATACCTTAGGACGTGATTGATTAACTGTGAGCGCATACTTAGCATACCGAGCAAACCAAGGCGAGTTCACACTCATACCGAGGCATGGGATTCCCGGGGTTGGGAATGGGTTGGAATATTGGAATTGAACAATTACTCGTACCTACGCTATTGCTAGACTATCTACCATCGTCCTCAGTTAGGCAGGGCACTTACGTAAAACCTACGTAAACTAGTACTTACCACTGTCCTCAGGATTCGAGGGACACTTACGTAAAACCTACGTAAACTCATACTTACCACTGTCTTCCGGGTCAGGAAGGACACTTACGTAAATCTACGTAAACCCCCACGTACCACTGTCCTCGGTAAAGAAGGACACTTACGTAAAGCCTACGTAAACCCCGTACGTACTCCTGTTCTCGGGTTAAGAAGAACACTCATGGTTACGAATAGTGTAGTGTATTAAACATGGGAAGCCCCCACTAATTGAACGTACAACTGATTAGTTAACATCGCATGGTTATACAACGAACTTACTTACTGTGGACTCGCTCAACTAGTTGTTAACTCTCTGTTACATGCCTTGCGGGACCTTAGGTACTATGGAGCTTGCACGGAAGGCGTGGTCGTTGTGGGCACGGATCGTGAATGTTTCGTTAAACACTTTATGACATTTCATACTTTACTTACGTTGGGTTTTATTTATACGCTTCCGCTAAACAGTGATGACATACTTATATTTTAAACACCTTTCGTATTGGTGGTTGAATGACATTTACTTTTACTTATTAATTACATGTTCAATATGATTGGTGGCTTAATCCTTGTCAGTCACGCTCCCAAGCGGTGATACTCCGCAGGTGGATTTTGGGAGTGTGACACCATCTGATTCTGGTTCTTCGGATGACAATTCTGACAAATCAGTAGAATTTGATCAATCACCAACTGATGATAGTAGTGATGATGAGGAAGAAAAAAATATTAATGTTGCAAAATCTCATCTGTCTCCTGAAAGTTTTCATTTTTATTTTGTAGATCGCTTGGAAAAGCTGAAGGAGAAAAGAGCAGCAAAAGAACAAAAGCAGATGAAGTCTGAAAATGTTGCTCAACAAGATGAGACAGTCCAAGGTGAAGAAGTTAAAGTTGCTGATGAAGAGATTGCTGAGACTAAGTGTAACATTTGTGCTTGTAATAATTGTGAACAGTTCAGTTATCAATAAAACAATGTTATTTGATCCCAATGTTTGTTTGGTTGTGTTTTACATTTTTCATGTTTTGACTTTTGTTCAATTTCAAACTCTACATCACTTTCTGGAGAATTATACGCAAACTGGTGCGTAAACATACTCAGTTTAATGCGACAAATACTCCGGAACATCAACATATACTCAACATACCTTAAATAACCTTTACATAACTTAGAAATAAGTTTTGAAGGCCTTGGTATGGCAAAAACAAGTTAATTCGCTTACAGGGACTAAACTTGACAAGCTGCAAAAGTATGCCAATTTGAACTGTAACGAACATTCCGGAACATGTCCATAAGTTAAACATACCAGAAATATCCTTTACATAGCTTAGAAATGGGCTTTTAGGGGTTTGGTATGCTAAAATAAACTTTTGGATCATTCAGGGGCTAAAAGTGTCAAAAAGTGCACAAGTTTGCACTTTTGCGCATAACTTACGTTCTGGATACATCCGGACATCCAAAAATTTATGTAAGCATCCTTATATTATGCCTTAGTGTATGGCATGAGAAAAATCCATTCGTCACGCAATTTGGATCGTCTTTCGCGCTTATGCGCATTCCGTCGTAATTAACCGAACATCGCGACCGTACGGCCAAACGAACCGACATCCGAGATATTTTTGAGCACATTTTAAGTTCCCTATACTTTAACTTCATTTTAGAGCTTTGAAATGAGGTTAACAGGGCTTAAACGTGTCAAAAATGCATCAAATACCAAGTTTCGGGGCTGCAGGGACCAAAACTGTAAATCTGCCAAAGTAAGGGCTTACGGACCGTAAGCCATCACCCATACGGTCCGTAAGGCTTCCCCAGTACAGCAGATTCAGCATTTAATGCTGTTGCCTCTTCATGTATTGAAAGGCCAAACTTGCACTTGTCTCTTCTGAACAACAAAGGGCAAATTAGAAACAAATTAAAGACACAAGATAGATTGTCGGTTTGGGAGGCGGGAAGTGCTTCAAATCTGAACCTCATGTGTTGCCCTTTATGTTGCTATGATAGAGATTCGAGGAATCATCTATTCTTTGAATGCTCTTTTGCTTTGGAGGTTTGGAATAACGTTAAGGCATGGACGGCTATGGAGAGTGTAAATGGTTCATGGGATGATATTATGGCTTGGATGACTCAGCACTCGAACATGCAAGTGCCGGAAAATATTATCAGTCGATTGGTTCTATCAGCTGCTTCGTATTTTGTCTGGCAGGAAAGAAATAATAGGTTGTTCTCAAACAATCACCGTACGCCGATGGTGATTGCTCGTGAGGTTGTTTGGACGGTTCGATTACGTATGTTATCATTCCAGTTCAAGTGGAGACCTGGCCTTCGTCGACTCCTAGAGAAATGGCAGATTCCTAGAGGAAACTTAGAGATTGATCCAGGCTGAATAGTAGTGTCTTGCTTTTATTTTTGTTGCTCTTTGTGAGCTGGGTTGTTTAGTTGGTCGTTTTGTTAGGGTTGTGTCTGTTTTGGCCGTTTTTTCCTTGCCTTGGTATGCCGAGGTTTTGTGTGTAACAGTTCAGTTGCACAATTGTGCTTATTGATTTATAAAATTCACCGGGGTAACCCTTTACCCAAAAAAAAAACAAAGGGCAAATTAGATGTACCACAACAATTCGACAAGTGTACGGGCGAGATCGTGGCACGATATTCAAGAAACAATCCTAACGGCTCTACTTTTCCTATAAATACCCCCCCCCCATTTGGTGTAAAACCCACAAGAATCTGATCTAAAACTTTAAGTTGGAGCCATTGCTTCATACCTGAGTTCCTTGGATCGAGATTAGCATTCGGGGACCCTTTGTAAGTGTTCCTTCGTTGTTTTATCGCTTTTCGAGTCCGAAAGCCGAACTATGTTTGACTTTCAGCATTGACCAGTTTATGATCGATGCGAAGTTCATTTGAACTTCATAACGTGAGCGTGATCACGATGGTTATAGTCCGTAGTGACTATACCTACTGATTTCCACGTTATCTAGGCTCAGTGACGAGTCGTAGTTTCGGCCAAAATGCGCATTCTTGTGTATTTTGTAACCAAACTACTCATAGATATCAAAACCGTTTGTTTTGATACCAAACCTGTGACAACTCGAACTTTAGACCTATCTTTGTGTAACGTTTATGAACATGTTATGACTATATGAACTTGACTTACTAAGCGAATGATTATTTGATATGTGCTATGTTTAATATGTGTGTTTATTATGTGTGTATTAATCAAGCCCAATCCGAACCACACAACACCATCCGACCGCACAAGCCCAAATTGGGCCGCACCTCTTGTACTCGGAACATGGGCAACCCATTAGTGGGTTCGGCCCACTTCTCCTTAGCAAGTAAAACACCCGTAAGGGGTTTTGTTCTCTCATTTGTCACTAAACACAAGAAAACACACAAAACCCTAGACAACTTTTGCTCTCTCTCTTGTTGCTTGGAACCCGACGGCACACACACACCCTTTGAAGCTTGTGAACCGGATCGATCCTCTATCTTCATCCGGTTAGTATTTCACTATCATTGTTTGATGATATGATGTTGTGTGTGATATGATAATCTTGAATGATAACCTAGGGTTTTTGATAGCACGATGTAGTATGATGATAAACAAGGACTAATCCGATTAGGGTTCATGTTAGTAAAAATTAATGAGAATAGAATACATGGTTGTTGATGATGTTTAACGGTGATGTCTTTGTTGATCGGCCACATGATTATGTAATCGGAAATTTGTGTGATGATGTTAATCTGTTGTTATGATTTTGTTTCGGATTGATAACTTATTGGTGTTCATTGATTGACTCCATGTTTGCTAGAATCGGATGTGTTTATGTGTTTTGGATAAGTGTTCTTGATTTTGGATTATTGATATTCAAACGGATTCATGATGAAAAGGCCTGTTTGATCGACATTAGATTAATCATATGTTGGAAATTATGTTGATTGGTTGAGGTAAACTAGGAAACTAATGATAGATTGTAACCGAATGCATGATATCCGGGTGTTTAAACTGATCGCACAAGCAGCACAACACGGGACCGAGGTTGGGAGTCCGGATTTCGACTCGAGACCACAGCAGCACGAGCCGCAACCACGGTTGCGAGTCATGTTGCGACTCGTAACTGGACCAAGACAAGCCGAAACCACTGTTGCGACTCGTAATCTCCTGTTGCGACTCGTAATCCCCTGTTGCGACTCGAGATCGCCGGTTGCGACTCGAGACCAGTTTTGCACGTACACTGTTTTGGGCCTACACTGTCACGGGCCCAATCAATTGGGCCAAATAATTAGACTTATGCAATTGACTGTTTAATGTATTGGGCCATAAGTATGTTCGGTTGGACTGCTATATCGTTGGGCCGGGTACTATTGGGCTTATTCTAATCGTGCAAGTAAATGTGTTGTGATTGTTACTTGTATTGCTTAACTGTCAAACGTTGCCATGATTTACATGTGATAGTAACGTGTTAATTTATGTGATGCATACGTGTACTACCTTAGTCAAAACCTGACTTGAATAATAACCATGATAGGACGTGGTTGACCATTTACTAGCTTACCTGTACTCTTTGTGTATCTGCCGAGCAATCCAAGGTGAGTTCACACACCCAAGGCATGGGATTCCCGGGTTGGGAATTGGGAACAACAACGGTGGGAACAACAACAATAATGGCAACGAGGCTAGGGGACGCGCTTTTGTGCTAGGTCGAGGTGATGCAGTGAACGATCCCAACGTTGTTATGGGTAAGTTTCTCCTCGACAATATTTATGTTACTATCTTATTTGATTCGGGTGCGGATACAAGCTATATGTCTGTGAAAATGTGTCAACTGCTAAAACGTGCACCAACACTTTTATCCACCAAACACGTAGTAGAGTTAGCTAACGGTAAAAGTCTAGAAGCCACGCACGTAGTTCAGGGTTGTAATCTTATCCTAGCTGGCCAAGCTTTCTCTATCGACCTCATTCCCATAGTATTGGGTAGCTTCGACGTCGTGATTGGGATGGATTGGTTATCCCAACACCAGGCAGAAATCTTATGCAGCGAGAAGATAATTCGTATTCCTCGTTCTGGTCAAGAACCTCTTGAAGTTCAAGGCGACAAGAGTGGTGCTGTGGTTGGCATCATCTCTTTCTTGAAGGCTCAGAAATGTTTGCGGAAGGGTCACACCGCAATCTTGGCACTCGTTACAGACGCATCAGCAAAGGAAAAGAAATTGGAAGATATTCCAATTGTACGCGACTACCCTCAGGTGTTTCCTGAAGACTTACCTGGATTACCGCCTCATCGTCAGGTCGAATTTCAGATCGAGCTCGCTCCTGGAGCAGCACCCATAGCTCGCGCACCATATCGATTAGCTCCATCAGAATTAGAAGAACTGTCAAAACAGCTGCAAGAGCTCTTGGAAAAGGGCTTCATTCGTCCAAGCTCTTCGCCTTGGGGAGCTCCGGTGTTATTCGTAAGAAAGAAAGACGGTACGTTCAGAATGTGCATCGACTACCGTGAACTCAACAAGGTGACGGTGAAGAACCGTTATCCTCTTCCGCGCATCGATGACTTATTCGACCAATTGCAAGGGTCGAGTTACTATTCCAAGATAGACTTGAGGTCAGGGTATCATCAGCTGAGAGTCCGGGATGAGGACGTCTCCAAGACAGCCTTCAGAACTCGTTACGGTCACTACGAGTTCCTTGTCATGCCGTTTGGGTTAACAAACGCGCCTGCTGTATTTATGGATCTTATGAACAGGGTGTGCAAACCCTATCTTGACAAGTTCGTCATAGTATTCATCGACGACATTCTGATCTACTCCAAGAGTCAGGAGGAACACGAGCAGCATCTTCGTCTTATTTTGGAACTCCTTCGGAAGGAACAGCTGTACGCCAAGCTTTCTAAATGCGACTTCTGGCTTCGTGAAGTCCACTTCTTAGGCCATGTGGCGAACAGGGATGGGATCCATGTTGATCCATCCAAAGTAGATTCGATCAGAAACTGGCCTGCACCGCGTACACCGACAGAAATACGCCAATTCTTGGGTTTGGCAGGTTATTATCGGCGGTTCATCAAAGACTTTTCAAAGATTGCTCAACCGCTTACGTTACTGACACAGAAGGGTGTCGTTTATCGCTGGGGAGAGCCCCAGGAGTCTGCTTTTCAGTACTTAAAGGATAGACTTTGCAGTACACCTATCCTCTCATTGCCAGAGGGCACGGACGATTTTGTAGTATACTGTGACGCATCGATACAGGGTCTGGGTTGCGTATTGATGCAGCGGGATAAAGTCATTGCCTACGCCTCTCGTCAACTAAAGATTCATGAACAGAAATACACGACGCACGATTTAGAGCTGGGAGCTGTTGTTTTCGCGCTTAAAATATGGCGACACTACCTGTACGGTACCAAGTGCACGATTTACACCGATCATAGGAGTCTCGAGCATATTTTCAAGCAAAAGGAGTTGAATATGCGTCAACGACGATGGGTCGAGTTGCTTAACGATTACGAATGCGCTATCAAGTACCATCCAGGCAAAGCCAACGTTGTGGCTGATGCCCTCAGTCGGAAAGACACTTTACCTCGGCGCGTGCGAGCGCTACAGCTTACGATTCAGTCTAGCCTTCCTACACAGATCCGAAATGCTCAGATAGAAGCATTGAAGCCCGAAAATGTCAAGGCTGAAGCCTTACGCGGCTCACGACAACGATTGGAACAGAAGGCAGACGGCGCTTACTATGTAACGGGGCGTATTTGGGTCCCACTTTATGGCGGACTACGCGAACTTGTAATGGACGAAGCTCACAAGTCTCGCTACTCGGTACATCTAGGGTCGGACAAAATGTACCACGACATCAAAACTACTTATTGGTGGCCTAGCATGAAGGCCCACATCGCTACATACGTTGGAAAATGCTTGACCTGTGCGAGAGTCAAGGTTGAATACCAGAAACCAGCGGGCCTACTTCAACAGCCTAAGATACCTCAGTGGAAATGGGAAGAAATTTCCATGGATTTCGTTACAGGCCTACCTAGATCCCAGCGTGGGAATGATACCATATGGGTGATCGTGGATCGATTCACCAAGTCTGCACACTTCCTACCTATAAAAGAAACAGATAAGTTCTCCACTCTAGCAGACGTTTATCTTAAAGAAGTTGTTTCGAGGCACGGGGTGCCCACTTCCATCATTTCGGATCGGGATGCAAGATTCACGTCAGAACTTTGGCAAGCAATGCACAAATCTTTCGGCTCACGATTAGACATGAGCACAGCATATCATCCTCAGACGGATGGGCAGTCTGAGCGAACGATCCAAACTCTAGAAGACATGCTTCGGGCATGCGTCATCGATTTCGGCAACGGCTGGGAAAAGCATCTCCCTTTGGTGGAGTTCTCGTATAATAATAGTTATCACACCAGCATTCAAGCTGCTCCATTCGAGGCATTGTACGGGCGTAAATGCCGGTCACCTCTCTGTTGGGCAGAGGTGGGGGATAGTCAGATTACGGGTCCAGAGATTGTTGTGGATGCCACGGAAAAGATAGCACAGATACGACAACGCATGGCGGCAGCACGCGACCGTTAGAAAGCCTACGCGGATAAGCGTAGAAAGCCGTTGGAATTTTAGGTCGGGGACCGGGTTTTATTAAAAGTTTCACCCTGGAAGGGTGTGGTTCGTTTTGGCAAACGGGGCAAACTAAATCCGCGGTACGTCGGACCATTCGAAATCATAGAAAAGATTGGCAAAGTAGCATACAAGCTAAACCTACCAGCTGAACTCGGGGCAGTTCACAATGTCTTTCATGTGTCGAACCTAAAGAAGTGCCTATCAGATGAAACCCTCATCATTCCTTTTAAGGAACTCACTATCGACGAGCGGTTGCAGTTAGTCGAGGAACCAGTAGAAATCACGGACCGGGATGTGAAGGTCCTCAAACACAAGAGAATCCCTCTTGTTCGAGTACGTTGGAACTCCAAACGTGGCCCAGAGTACACCTGGGAACGCGAAGACAGGATGACAGAAAAGTACCCCCAGTTATTCGGAACCAATGCAACCACTACTGAGACTGAAGCTACTACTTCGGAATTTCGGGACGAAATTCCAGATCAACGGGGGGAGGATGTGACACCCCAGGAAAACCAGTGAACGTTATAACTTACCTAGCTTCCTCAGTGAGTGCATACCAAATTTCGGGACGAAATTTCCAATTAGTTGGGGATAATGTGACAACTCGAACTTTAGACCTATCTTTGTGTAACGTTTATGAACATGTTATAACTATATGAACTTGACTTACTAAGCGAATGATTATTTGATATGTGCTATGTTTAATATGTGTGTTTATTATGTGTGTATTAATCAAGCCCAATCCGAACCACACAACACCATCCGACCGCACAAGCCCAAATTGGGCCGCACCTCTTGTACTCGGAACATGGGCAACCCATTAGTGGGTTCGGCCTACTTCTCCTTAGCAAGTAAAACACCCGTAAGGGGTTTTGTTCTCTCATTTGTCACTAAACACAAGAAAACACACAAAACCCTAGACTACTTTTGCTCTCTCTCTTGTTGCTTGGAACCCGACGGCACACACACACCCTTTGAAGCTTGTGAACCGGATCGATCCTCTATCTTCATCCGGTTAGTATTTCACTATCATTGTTTGATGATATGATGTTGTGTGTGATATGATAATCTTGAATGATAACCTAGGGTTTTTGATAGCACGATGTAGTATGATGATAAACAAGGACTAATCCGATTAGGGTTCATGTTAGTAAAATTTAATGAGAATAGAATACATGGTTGTTGATGATGTTTAACGGTGATGTCTTTGTTGATCGGCCACATGATTATGTAATCGGAAATTTGTGTGATGATGTTAATCTGTTGTTATGATTTTGTTTCGGATTGATAACTTATTGGTGTTCATTGATCGACTCCATGTTTGCTAGAATCGGATGTGTTTATGTGTTTTGGATAAGTGTTCTTGATTTTGGATTATTGATATTCAAACAGATTCATGATGAAAAGGCCTGTTTGATCGACATTAGATTAATCATATGTTGGAAATTATGTTGATTGGTTGAGGTAAACTAGGAAACTAATGATAGATTGTAACCGAATGCATGATATCCGGGTGTTTAAACTGATCGCACAAGCAGCACAACACGGGACCGAGGTAGCGAGTCCGGATTTCGACTCGAGACCACAGCAGCACGAGCCGCAACCACGGTTGCGAGTCATGTTGCGACTCGTAACTGGACCAAGACAAGCCGAAATCACTGTTGCGACTCGTAATCTCCTGTTGCGACTCGTAATCCCCTGTTGCGACTCGAGAACGCCGGTTGCGACTCGAGACCAGTTGTGCACGTACACTGTTTTGGGCCTACACTGTCACGGGCCCAATCAATTGGGCCAAATAATTGGACTTATGCAATTGACTGTTTAATGTATTGGGCCATAAGTATGTTCGGTTGGACTGCTATATCGTTGGGCCGGGTACTATTGGGCTTATTCTAATCGTGCAAGTAAATGTGTTGTGATTGTTACTTGTATTGCTTAACTGTCAAACGTTGCCATGATTTACATGTGATAGTAACGTGTTAATTTATGTGATGCATACGTGTACTACCTTAGTCAAAACCTGACTTGAATAATAACCATGATAGGACGTGGTTGACCATTTACTAGCTTACCTGTACTCTTTGTGTATCTGCCAAGCAATCCAAGGTGAGTTCACACAGCCAAGGCATGGGATTCCCGGGTTGGGAATTGGGTTGGATATGTTGATATTGAAAGAGTTACTCGTACTTACGCATTCACTAGACTATAGACAATCGTCCTCAGGATAGTCAGGACACGTTACGTAAAGCCTACGTAACCCAGTATTTGCCATTTGTCTCCCGGGTCGGGAGGACACGTTACGTAAAGCCTACGTAACCCAATACCTTCTACTGTCTTCCGGGTCGGAAGGACACGCTGCGTAAAGCCTACGTAGCCACCCACGCGTACCACTGTCCTCGGGGAAGGGCACGTCACGTAAAGCCTACGTGACCCAGTACGTATTCCTGTTCTCGGTTTAAGAAGAACACATGGTTGCACTAGTCTAGTAAGTACCATAATGGGAAACCCCCATTATAAAGGATAAACGTGAGAATCCCTCACCAGTAGTATATACATGAATGGGAAGCCCTCACTAGATGAACTTACGCTTTACTGTTATGAACGTACTTTCTGTGAACTCGCTCAACTAGTTGTTGATTATTTGCTGCATGCCTTGCAGGACCTTAGGTACATTATGGAGCTTGCACAGGGAGGAGCAGGTCGTTGTGGGATTCGGATCATGAACGATATCTGAACTTATAACTGTTTTGAGATTACTTTACTATGCTTCCGCTACTTAAACAATGGTTGGTTTTGAAACATCAATCATGTCATGATGAATTACATTAATTGCTTTTATTATTAAATGCTATGTTTGATATGATTGATGGCTTGATCCTGGTCAGTCACGCCTCCAAGCGGTGGTACTCCGCGTGTGGGATTTTGGGGGTGTGACAAAACCTGTTTTCTAAACTTGGTTAAGCATGTTCTAACATGCTTAAGCTCGTCACTTTTAGTATAGTGCATATATAGGGTCGTAAGGTAAGCGATCTAAACCATCGCTTATACTTTCGAACCCGACCCATTTGGTCGATCATTAAGATCCGACCAAACACATTAGGTGACCATAGCTATAACCTTGTGAGGTTATACCTTATGGCCACGATGTTAGGCGTTCCAAACGCGTTCCACGCGAACGATGCATTAAGGTAGCATAAGCTACCTAAACGGGTCGTAATGGGTCGCAAGCACTTAGGTTAGGTTTCATTTTAGTATGTAGGCTTTGTTAAACCATATTACACGAGTCTCCATACTCGTTTGGTTTACGAACCCGCATACTATCCGATCCTTCCGATTTTGGTCCGGTATATTAATATAGCTACCTATTAGGTGCCGTTTGATATCCGTGATCTCTAGCTTTATTTGGGTGTTATACAAGAACTTCAAAGCAATCTCAGGTGAGTACATTGAACCCCTCTTTTACTGTTTTCCAAACTTTTTTGGGGTAAAACACATGTACCTACTTGTTACTTTCATGCTTTCCATGTTTTCACATCATATACCTGCTATGTTCGTTAGTACATTATAGTACATGTTTTCATTACATTTCATGCTATGTATGCCCATTGTGTGCGTACTTAGTACATTGCTTTACATTACATTTCATGCTATGTATGCCTGTTGTGTGCGTACTTAGTACATTGCTTTACATTACATTTCATGTTATGTATGCCCATTGTGTGCGTACTTAGTATATTGCTTTACATTACATTTCGTGCTATGTATGCCCGTTGTGTGCGTACTTAGTACATTGTTTTACATTACATTTCATGCTATGTATGCCCATTGTGTGCGTACTTAGTACATTGGTTCACATTACATTTCATGCTATTTATGCCCATTGTGTGCATATTTAGTACAATTGCTTACATCACATGCCTTCATTTTGTTATGACATTTGGTTTGTTTAACATGGAACAATACATTCATTAACATTAGCTACGCCGTTCGTTAGTAGGTAGTGGTACCATAGGAATTGACAACTCCCGTTCCTGAAATCCTGGTTTTGTTTGGATTGGAAGGAATGACCGAATTCGATATACATAACTTAGATAAACCTTTGATTTGTTAAAGGGTTTATCGCCACAGTCTCAAGGCTTGGATGTATGCATATTTCACAATACCGAATAAATGTTCATATCAGTAGAGCATGCATTGTTCCACAAAACATAATGTTGATTTAAACCATGTTTTACTTCAACACCTTGTTTTGTGCATTTCACATATGGTTTAGTTGATACATCTCACTTACCATACAAGATATATTTTGGGTACACATTACATGATCTACATTAAACATAAACATTTTGACATTGATATACATACTTGGTGGTTTACATTGAACATAGATATTTCGATATGGTTTACACAATGACACTTGACAATTGATTTTCACATGAACAATTTACATGGTGGTTGGTTTGGGTAAATGGTTGGAGTAACGTGGCGTATGTAATATGATACAAACATGGTGGATACGCCGCTGGTACTTCCTATATATAAATGCTTGTATAATATTACATATCGTAGCGTTATCTAAGTCATTTCAGTTTAGACACATTACATTTTACACAAATAACATACTCTTCACAAGACATTATTTTTACAAACAACTTATCTTATTCAACTCATTTTACTTGGTTACTCGTTTAACCTTACACTTATCTATACATATCATCTGATATTATCGTTTTTCAAATGGTTTACAAAGCAAGACAAATTACAAGGTTCATGACTGACTGTTATTAAACATTTCTTTAAACTCAAGTCATGAATCCCATTTTCACAAAACCTATGTATCTCACATGCATTTTTATGCTGGCGTACCTACTTTCACATGTGTTTTCAGGAGCTATCGTGTAGGATGACAATGGTGACACTAGGGCGGACCTGTGCCTTAGAAAATAAAAATGAAGATAGACTAGTTCAATTATGTTCTGAACTCTTTGATTTCCTGTTTAAGACAATGTATTACTCTTGTTTATAAATAAAATACAACTTTGTATGCCATGGTTATGAAACAATTAATTCTGTCCACAACACTCCCCGGCGTTTCCGCCGCGGTTGCACGTTATACGCGGCCGGGGTGTGACAGAAGAGTTGGTATCAGAGCCAATGGTTATAGGGAATTAGGTTATTAGTAATGCTTTGACCTAGACTATAACTTTCTAGGCCCCTAACACAAGTTATCTTGTGTTTCGATTCTAAAACATGCACATCACCTATCCTTAGGTGATAACCACATCGGGAACTTCGATTCCGAATCCGCTTTGAAAATTAATCGTCTGTTCGAGGATGATTGATTACTAGGTTTTGAACCCTTTGTTATATGGTTTTGAACCCTTTTAAATTTTCAAAAGTCTTGTCAAAGTTTTGGGTTTTAATACTGGAAGAGTGAATGCCTGTACCCTGAGTTTTCTGTCTAAGGCTAGAGTGTTCGTACAAATCCACATAATCGGACCAGTCACTCTTACCTGGGAACTCTTGGGGTGAGTGTTCACTTATAGGCGAACATGTCTTCGCGATACATTATTTTTGACCCACTTACTTTGACTAGACATTTCGTGTCGCTTGTTTGGTTTGCGATGCGTAACCACCATCTTTGCTTTTGTGATTCTGTTTCATCTCATTCTCTTCATCCAATCATCTCACTCGTTTCCTTTCATGTTTTTCCTCTTTTAGAATGCCTCCTCGACACGACCACCAGATAGCAACTGCCGAGCTGGCAGAAATTATTGCGCAGCAGATGGCTACTCAATTCCCAAATCTCTTTGCTCAATGGAACCAAGCCAACAACAACAACAATGGTACATGCAATTTCAAGAACTTTAACTCGGCTAAACCACTAAAGTTTAGTGGTTCTGAGGGAGCAACTGGGCTTCTTCAATGGTTCGAGAGCATCGAGAATACTTTTCGCCATGTGCAGTGTCCGGATAATCGCAAGGTCGAGTTTTCTTCGAGCGTGTTTCAGAAGAGGGCTCTTACATGGTGGAATGGGGTAATGAGAGCCGTGGTGCAGATGTTGCTCTAGCACCAACATGGGCTGAATTGAGAGCTCTTATGATGAGGGAGTTTTGTCCTCATCATGAGCAACGAGCGTTGGAGAAAGAGTTTGATGATTTGAAGCAAGATAGTGGCGAGCACAGGGCATATACTGATAGGTTTGAGGAGTTGAGTCTACTTTGCCCGACTATGGTCGCCCCACTCGACAAGGCTCTCGAAAGGTACATCGACGACCTTCCTGACTCGGTATAAGACATTATCACTGGTAGCAACCCTACCACACTCCGTCAGGCAATCGAGTTATCAGCGACACTGACTGAGTCGTAGATTCGAAAGAATAAATTACACAGGAAGGGTGACAAGGGCAAGAAACAGTCGTCTGACAAGGAAGATAGCAAGAAAGGTCAAAACAAGAATGGAAGGGATTCTGGTTCATCGAAAAGGGAAAAGAAGCGTAAGGCTTCCCAAAACTATGCGGTCACTGCCCAAGCTAACCAGGCAGCTCCCAACCAAGCCGCACAGCCTCCAACAAAGAAGCCCTATTCAGGAAGTGCACCTTTGTGCAATAGATGCAACAGTCACCATCAGCCGCAACATCAGTGCCGTTTCTGTACTAACTGTGGGAAGTCAGGTCATCTTGCCGATGTTTGTCGGTTTGCTCAAAATCGCGCAGTTCAGAACCCTGCTCAACAAGTTGCTCAGCCTCCTGCTCAGCAACAGGGTCAAGCTGCACGACCAAACTACCTACCAGGTGCTTGTTATAACTGTGGGGATCTGACCCACTACAGAAATCGGTGCCCAAGGCTAGCCAACCAGAATCAGAATCAGGCTCAGGCTCGAGGTCGAGTCTTCAACATGAATGCACAGGAGGCACAAGCAGATGATAATGTGGTGAACGGTACGTTCTTTATTAATAATCAGCCTGCTTCTGTTCTTTTTGATTCGGGTGCCGACAAGAGTTTTGTGTCATTGTCTTTTGAGCCAATGCTTCGCGTGTCTAGAACGAAACTAGGTAAACCATTGACAGTAGAAGTGGCGAGCGGTGAACCCATTGTTCTTGATTCTGTTCTCCGTAACTGCCAGTTGAACCTTAACGACCATATTTTTCCTATTTGACCTCACGCCAATGCAACTTGGAAGCTTCGACGTTATTGTGGGTATGGATTGGTTATCTAAGCATCACGCAGGGATAGTTTGTTCTGAGAAGATTGTTCGTGTGCCGCTGTCGACAGGCGAGATCCTACAGGTTCGTGGTGAGAAGCCTGCCGGTGGTCTCAAACTCATGTCTTGTTTTAAAGCACGGAAGTATCTACGGAAGAACTATGTGGCCTTCTTGGCAAATGTTGTAGCGGATAAGGGCAAAGGTAAGCCTATTCAAGATATTCCTGTCGTTCGGGATTATTCAGAGGTTTTCCCTGAAGAGTTACCTGGTCTATCCCCAGCACGCCAAGTCGAGTTCCGTATTGATCTCATACCTGGTGCAAATCCCATTGCCAGAGCTCCATACCGTCTTGCACCGTCTGAGATGCAAGAATTATCTAAGCAGCTTCAGGAGCTTTCTGACAAAGGTTTCGTCCGTCCTAGCTTTTCACCTTGGGGTGCTCCCGTTCTCTTTGTAAAGAAGAAGGATGGATCTTTTAGGATGTGTATCGATTATCGTGAGCTTAACAAGCTCACCATCAAGAATCGATATCCCCTACCTTGCATTGATGATCTTTTTGATCAATTGCAAGGCGCTTCTTATTTTTCAAAGATTGATCTTCGATCTGGATATCATCAGCTTCGTGTGCATGAAGAAGATATTCCCAAGACAGCGTTCCGTACTCGCTATGGGCATTATGAGTTTACAGTCATGCCATTCGGTTTGACTAATGCTCCTGCTGTTTTCATGGACTTGATGAATAGGGTCTGCAAGCCTTATTTGGATAAGTTCATCATCGTTTTCATTGATGACATCTTAATTTATTCCAAGACGCGAGCTGATCATGAACAACATCTTCGTCTTACGTTGGAACTCCTAAAGAAAGAGCAACTTTTCGCCAAATTCTCCAAGTGTGAATTTTGGCTTAAAGAGGTTCAATTCTTGGGACATATTGTCAACGAACAAGGTATTCATGTAGATCCCTCCAAGATCAGTGCGATCAAGGATTGGGATACGCCTACTACTCCTACTGAAGTTCGTTCTTTTCTTGGTCTGGCGGGTTATTACCGCCGCTTCATTGAAAACTTCTCAAAGATTGTAGTTCCGCTAACTGCTCTAACTCAGAAGGACAAACCCTTTGATTGGGGAATCAAGCAAGAGGAAGCGTTTCTGATTTTGAAACAAAAACTTTGCAACGCGCCTGTTCTAACTTTGCCCGAGGGCAATGATGATTTCGTCGTTTATTGTAACGCATCTAAATTAGGTCTTGGCTACGTCCTGATGCAAAGAAACAAAGTCATAGCATACGCATCAAGGCAGTTGAAGATACATGAGAAGAACTACACCACTCATGATCTTGAGTTGGGTGCAGTTGTCTTCGCTCTTAAGATCTGGAGACACTATTTGTACGGTACAAAGTGTGTGGTTTTCACAGACCACAAAAGCCTTCAACATATCTTCAATCAGAAAGAACTCAACATGAGGCAACGACGTTGGGTTGAACTTCTAAACGACTACGACTGCGAGATTCGCTACCATCTTGGTAAGGCGAATGTCGTAGCCGATGCTTTGAGTCGCAAGGAACGTACTAAGCTTCATTGTGTTCGTGTCCAATTTGTTATTCAAACCGATATCCAAGCCCGTATTTCTCAGGCTCAACAATCTTGTGTTTCACAAGGTTTAATGGATAAGGAATTTCCTTATCACATAACACCTGCTCTTGAACTGAAGGACAATGGATCGTATTACTTCATGAACCGTTTGTGGGTCCCGAGCCAAGATAATCTTCGTACCTTGCTTATGGATGAAGCCCATAAGTCTCGTTATTCTATTCATCCTTGCTCAGATAAGATGTATAAGGATCTTCGTATTCAGTATTGGTGGCCTGGTATGAAGAATGACATTGCCTTATACGTATCCAAATGCCTTACTTGTCTTAAGGTTAAGGCTGAACATCAGCGTCCTTCCGGATTATTGGAGCAACCAGAGATCCCAGTTTGGAAATGGGAAAACATTACTATGGATCTCATTACTAAACTCCCGCGCACAAAGAAAGGTCACGATGCCATCTGGGTAGTTGTTGATCGTCTTACTAAATCAGCGCATTTCTTGCCAATCCGTGAGGATTTTTCGGCTGACAAACTTGCTCAAATCTACGTGGATGAAATTGTAGCTCGACATGGTGTTCCTTTGAACATCATTTCTGACAGAGATGCTCGTTTCACTTCTCATTTTTGGAGAACCATGCAATCTGCTATGGGGTCCCAACTTAATCTGAGCACAGCTTATCATCTGCAAACGGATGGTCAATCTGAAAGAACAATCCAGACAATGGAGGATATTCTTAGAGCTTGTGTGATCGATTTTGTTGGTAGTTGGGATTCACATCTTCCGTTGATTGAATTCTCCTACAACAACAGTTATCACTCCAGCATCAACATGGCTCCTTTCGAGGCTCTCTATGGTTGAAAATGTCGTTCACCAGTCTGCTGGAATGAGATCGATGAGGCTCAGCTTACTGGACCTGCCCTCATTTTAGACACAATAGATAAGGTAAAGAAAGTTCGTGATAACCTTTAGATAGCTAGAAGCCGTCAAAAGAGTTACGCGGACCTAAAACGCAAGCCCTTGGATTTTCAAGTCGGTGATCATGTATTACTTAAGGTCTCGCCTTGGAAAGGTGTGATCAGATTTGGAAAGAAAGGAAAACTTGCACCTAGATACGTTGGACCATTCAAGATTGTCGAAAGAATCGGTAAGGTAGCCTACAGACTTGAGTTACCTCCTGAACTTGGAAATGTTCATCCAACCTTTCACGTGTCCATACCGCTTGACGAAATTCGTGTTGATAAAACACTGAAATTTGTTGAGAAACCGGTGGAAATCATGGAACGTGAAGTCAAGTGGCTTAAACGCAAGCGCATTCCTTTGGTCAAGTTCGCTGGGAATCTAAACGTGGGCCCGAGTTTACTTGGGAACGCGAAGATCAAATGAAGGCAAAATATCCGCATCTTTTTCTACGAGTTTCCTCTAAATAAATTTCGGGACGAAATTTCCACAAGTAGGGGAGACTGTAACATTTGTGCTTGTAATCATTGTGAACATTTCAGTTTTCAATAAAACAATGTTATTTGATCCCAATGTTTGTTTGGTTGTGTTTTACATTTTTCATGTTTTGACTTTTGTTCAATTTCAAACTCTACATCACTTTCTAGAGAATTATACGCAAACTGGTGCGTAAACGTACTCAGTTTAATGCGACAAATACTCCGGAACATCAACATATACTCAACATACCTTAAATAACCTTTACATAACTTAGAAATAAGTTTTGAAGGCCTTGGTATGGCAAAAACAAGTTAATTCGCTTACAGGGACTAAACTTGACAAACTGCAAAAGTATGCCAATTTGAACTGTAACGAACATTCCGGAACATGTCCATAAGTTAAACATACCATAAATATCCTTTACATAGCTTAGAAATGGGCTTTGAGGGGTTTGGTATGCTAAAGTAAACTTTTGGATCATTCAGGGGCTAAAAGTGTCAAAAAGTGCACAAGTTTGCACTTTTGCGCATAACTTACGTTCTGGATACATCCGGACATCCAAAAATTTATGTAAGCATCCTTATATTATGCCTTAGTGTATGGCATGAGAAAAATCCTTTCATCGCGCAATTTGGATCGTCTTTCGCGCTTATGCGCATTCCGTCGTAATTAACCGAACATCGCGACCGTACGGCCAAACGAACCGACATCCGAGATATCTTTGAGCACATTTTAAGTTCACTATACTTTAACTTCAGTTTAGAGCTTTGAAATGGGGTTAACAGGGCTTAAACGTGTCAAAAATGCATCAAATACCAAGTTTCGGGGCTGCAGGGACCAAAACTGTAAATCTGCCAAAGTAAGGGCTTACGGACCGTAAGCCATCACCCATACGATCCGTAAGGCTTCCCAAGAACAGCAGATTCATCATTTAATGATGTTGCCTCTTCATGTATTGAAAGGCCAAACTTGCACTTGTCTCTTCTGAACAGCAAATGGCAAATTAGATGTACCACAACAATTCGACAAGTGTACGGGCGAGATCGTGGCACGATATTCAAGAAACGATCCTAACGGCTCTACTTTTCCTATAAATACCACCCCCCCCCCATTTGGTGAAAAACCCATAAGAATCTGATCTAAAACTCTAAGTTGGAGCCATTGCTTTATACCTGAGTTCCTTGGATCGAGATTAGCATTCGGGGACCCTTTGTAAGTGTTCCTTCGTTGTTTTATCGCTTTTCGAGTCCGAAAGTCGAACTATGTTAGACTTTCTGCATTGACCAGTTTATGATCGATGCGAAGTTCGTTTAAACTTCATAACATGAGCGTGATCACGATGGTTATAGTCCGTAGTGACTATACCTACTGATTTCCACGTTATCTAGGCTCAGTGACGAGTCGTAGTTTCAGCCAAAATGCGCATTCTTGTGTATTTTGTAACCAAACTACTCATAGGTATCAAAACCGTTTGTTTTGATACCAAACCTGTTTTCTAAACTTGGTTAAGCATGTTCTAACATGCTTAAGCTCGTCACTTTTAGTATAGTGCATATATAGGGTCGTAAGGTAAGCGATCTAAACCATCGCTTATACTTTCGAACCCGACCCATTTGGTCGATCATTAAGATCCGACCAAACACATTAGGTGACCATAGCTATAACCTTGTGAGGTTATTGTGACACCCCAGGAAAATCAGTGAACAATACAGTTTACCTAGCTTCCTCAGTGAGTGCATACCAAATTTCGGGATGAAATTTCCAATTAGTTGGGGATAATGTGACAACTCGAACTTTAGACTTGCTTTGATGTAACGTTACGTGCTTACGAGAACTAAATTATATGATTTTAAATGGATGTTATGTGATTTATTGAATGTCGTTATATGCTTAGTGTTTTACGTGTTTGCATGTTAATCGAGCCAAACCCGATTTGCACATTATAACCGGTCACACAAGCCCTTTGGGCCATACCTTGTTCACGGACCCTTAGTAGTAACCGGATGGGCTCGGCCCACTCCCCCACTCGCAACACAAAACCGAGTTTAAGGGTTTTGTTTATTGTTTTGCAAAAAAAAAAAACACAAACACACACAACCCTACTTGCTCTCTATCTCTCTCTCTCTCGTTTGCTTGGAACTCGACGGCAAGAGCATCCACAATTCGGATCACCCTCTCTTCTTCTCTAATTCGGTTAGTACTTGTTATGTTTGTAATTGTTTGTGTGTGTGTTGATGTTTTCGAGTATGTTTGCTTGATGTCCGAGGATTCTTGTTGACATGTTGTTTGTGATAGTAGTTAGTAATGATTGTGAATCGGCTCACATGTGCACCTTATAATAAATCGGATGAATCTGTTGTTATGATGTGTAGTTCGGATGGTGTGATGATACTAATCGGCTGCCATGTATTGGTTTGGGATGTTAGATTGAGTATGAAAGTTAATGATGTTCTTGTTGATGCTTGTTCCGATTAGGGCTTGTTTGATCGATGATATGTTGTTTGAATTTGGTTGATTTTGGAATTGAAACTGATTTGATCCGAATCATGAAACTGCCTAATTGTTTGCTGATATTACGGAGTGTTTGTTGCTAAGATTTGTGGAAACCAGTTACACACACGGTTGCGACTCGGTATCACTCATTGCGAGTCGGTACCCCACTCGAGACCACACAACAGCACCAGCCGCAATCATGGTTGCGAGTCAGGTTGCGACTCGTAACCAGACCATGATGAACCGAGATCACCATTGCGACTCGTAACCAGCTGTTGCGACTCGTAATCTCCGGTTGCGACTCGAAGATCGCCGGTTGCGACTCGAGACGAGTTAATGCACGTACACTGTTTGGGCCTTCACTGTCACGGGCCCAATCTATTGGGCCCAACGATTGAATTTGTGGACTGTTTGCTATTGGACTGCGTATATTATTTGGGCCGAGACCTTTATGATTGGACTTGTATAATTCTGGGCCGGGTAGAGTTTGGGATTAGACATTCAAATCACAAGTGATGTTTACGACATGTAGACTGTTTACGTGCATTACGTGTTGCTATGATATATATACGTGAATTACTTGAACCGAACCTGACTTGTGTGGTAACCCTATTAGGACGTGGTTGACCACTGTTAGTTCAAGAACCCTCTTTCCTTTGTGTATCTGCCGAGCAAACCAAGGTGAGTTCACACAGCCAAGGCATGGGATTCCCGGGTTGGGAATTGGGTTGGATATGTTATTGTTAAAAGAGTTACTCGTACTTACGCATTCTCTAGACTATAGACCATCGTCCTCAGGATAGTCAGGACACGTTACGTAAAGCCTACGTAACCCAGATTATTTGCCATTTGTCTCCCGGGTCGGGAGGACACGTTACGTAAAGCCTACGTAACCCAATACCATTCACTGGCTTCCATGTCGGAAGGCCACGCTGCGTAAAGCCTACGTAGCCCCCACGCGTACCATTGTCCTCGGGGAAGGGCACGTCACGTAAAGCCTACGTGACCCTGTACGTTTTCCTGTTCTCGGTAAAGAAGAACACATGGTCGGAAGTTAGTCTAGTAAGTACCGTTAATGAGAAGCCCTCATTAGCCAGGATAACCATGGGAAGCCCCCACCAGTATTACGAACACGAGGTTTGGGAAGCCCCCACCTTTGGTACACACTAGTATGGGAAGCCCCCACTAGCTATACTTATGCACTATGTTATGAACTTACTTTCTGTGAACTCGCTCAACTAGTTGTTAATTATTTGCTGCATGCCTTGCAGGACCTTAGGTACAATATGGAGCTTGCACAGGGAGGAGCAGGTCGTTGTGGGATTTGGATCATGAACGATATCTGAACTTATAACTATTTTGAGATTACATACTATGCTTCCGCTATTTAAACGATGTTTGGTTTTGAAACGTCAATCATGTCATGATGATTTACATTAATTACTTTTATTGTTAAATGCTATGTTTGATATGATTGATGGCTTGATCCTGGTCATGTCACGCCTCCAAGCGGTGGTACTCCGCGGGTGGATTTTGGGAGTGTGACAGATTGGTATCAGAGCCATTGGTTATAGAGAACTTGGTTTTAATATGGGAAACGTTTTATTAAAACCGGACTATAACCAGAACAGTGCTCTCAACGATCCACAACGACGCTTCGCTCCACGTGCAAGACTCGACATCCTAGGTAATAAGGTTTATGTTTATTGTCTGATTGCTAGAACTGCTTAGAACTTTGCTCGCACTACGTTTAGATACACATGATACTATAACATGAGAATCCCTACGTGCTTACTCTTTTCTGTCATCGCCCTATTCGCGAACCATTCTTATCTATGCTACTTGTTACAAGCCCAGTTAGAGGCTCTCGTTCAAGCTCAAGTTGCTGCGGCAGTTGCAGCAGCTCAAGCAGGTAGTATATCCTGCAGTATAGGCACACACTAGGATCTCTAGATCCTACATTAACACTCGTATTTAACTTCGTCCTATTCGTACACAATAGGTCAACACGCGCAGCAGCCTGTCTGCACATTCAAGAACTTCATGGACTGTCGTCCAAACTCTTTCAGCGGCACAGAGGGGGCAGTGGGACTCCTCCACTGGTTTGAAAAGCTAGAATCAGTATTCGAAATGTGCGAGTGCCCTGAGGCTCGCAAGGTCAAGTTTGCCACCGGTACTTTGGAGGGAATAGCACTGACTTGGTGGAACGCACAAGTCCAGATCTTAGGGTTGGCAGCTGCTAACGCCACCCCATGGAACGATTTTAAGGAACTCATCAAGCGCGAGTATTGCACGCGTGAAGACATCCACAAGCTGGAAGACGAGCTGTATAACCTGAAAATGGTTGGATCAGAGATTGAAGCGTATACTAAACGGTCGAACGAGCTGGCCGTTCTGTGTCCAACTATGGTGGACCCTCCATACAAGCGCATTGAGATGTATCTCAAGGGATTGGCGCCACAAATTCAGAGCCACGTGACGTCGGCTAATCTCGATAACATCCAGGAAATCCAGCGTCTCGCTCACCGCATCACCGATCAGGCAGTGGATCAGAATAAACTGCCCAAGCGTGTTAGTGCTACTGCTAACGTCACCACCTCAGTTACTCCTGCTACATCTGGTGACAGTAAAAGAAAGTGGGAAGGAGATTCTAGTAAAGGTTCAGCGACTGTTCAGCCACAAGCTCAGCAGCAGAAGATTGATCACTATCAGACTCCTAGTCAGCAATCCTCTGGTGGTCACAGACAGAGGAGATATCAGGGAAGTCAACCTAAGTGTTACAATTGTCACAGACATCACAATGGCCCGTGTAACAAGGGTCGTTGTCAAAGGTGTCTTAAGATGGGCCACGAGGCCAAAGACTGTAGGAGCCCTCGTCCTGCGAATCAGAATCAGCAGCCTCAGCAACCAGCTCCACAGAACCAGCAGCAGCAACAGCAGCCACAGCGTGGAAACCGGGGATGTTTCCAGTGTGGGGCTGAAGGTCACTTCAAACGCGATTGCCCTCAATTGAACCAGAACCAGAACCGCAACAACAACAATAACCAGGGCAACGGCAACAACAACGGCGGGAACAACAACAATAATGGTAACGAGGCAAGAGGTCGAGCTTTCGTTTTGGGAAGAGGAGACGCAGTGAACGATCCCAACGTTGTTATGGGTAAGTTTCTCCTCGACAATATTTACGTTACTGTTTTGTTTGATTCGGGTGCGGATACAAGCTATATGTCTGTGAAAATGTATCAACTGCTAAAACGTGCACCAACACTTTTACCCACCAAACATGTAGTAGAGTTAGCTAACGGTAAAAGTCTAGAAGCCACACACGTACTTCAGGGTTGTAATCTTATCCTAGCTGGCCAAGCCTTCTCTATCGACCTCATTCCCATAGTTTTGGGTAGCTTCGATGTCGTGATTGGGATGGATTGGTTATCCCAACACCAGGCAGAAATCCTATGCATTGAGAAGGTCATTCGTATTCCACGTTCTGGTCAAGAACCTCTCGAAGTCCAAGGCGACAAGAGTGGTGCTGTGGTTGGCATCATCTCATTCGTGAAGGCTTAGAAGTGCTTACGTAAAGGTCACACAGCCATTTTGGCTCTTGTTTCAGACGCATCAGCAAAAGAAAAGAAATTGGAGGATATTCCAATCGTACGTGATTACCCTCAGGTGTTTCCTGAAGACTTACCTGGCTTACCGCCTCATCGTCAGGTCGAATTTCAGATCGAGCTCGCTCCAGGAGCAGCACCCATAGCTCGCGCACCATATCGTCTAGCTCCATCAGAATTGGAGGAACTGTCTAAACAGCTGCAAGAACTCTTGGAAAAGGGTTTCATACGTCCAAGCTCTTCGCCTTGGGGAGCTCCAGTACTTTTCGTGAAAAAGAAAGACGGTACGTTCAGGATGTGCATCGACTACCGTGAACTCAACAAGGTGACGGTGAAGAACCGTTATCCTCTTCCGCGCATCGACGACTTATTCGACCAGTTGCAAGGGTCGTGCTACTATTCGAAGATAGATTTGAGGTCGGGGTACCATCAGCTGAGAGTCCGGGATGAGGACGTCTCCAAGACAGCCTTCAGAACTCGTTACGGTCACTACGAGTTTCTCGTCATGCCATTCGGGTTAACGAACGCACCTGCCGTATTTATGGATCTTATGAACAGGGTATGCAAACCCTATCTTGACAAGTTCGTCATTGTTTTCATCGACGACATCCTGATTTACTCCAAGAGTCAGGAGGAACACGAGCAGCATCTTCGTCTTATTTTGGAACTTCTTCGGAAGGAACAGCTGTACGCCAAGCTTTCTAAATGCGACTTCTGGCTTCGTGAAGTCCACTTCTTAGGCCATGTGGTAAACAGGGATGGGATCCATGTCGATCCATCCAAGGTAGACTCGATCAGGAACTGGCCTGCACCACGTACGCCAACGGAAATACGCCAATTCTTGGGTCTGGCAGGTTACTACAGACGGTTTATTAGAGACTTTTCGAAGATTGCTCAGCCGCTTACGCTACTGACACAGAAGGGTGTTACCTATCGCTGGGGAGAGCCCCAGGAGACTGCTTTTCAGCACCTAAAGGATAGACTTTGCAGCGCACCTATCCTCTCATTGCCAGAGGGCACAGACGACTTCGTGGTCTATTGTGATGCATCCATTCGGGGACTTGGATGTGTGTTAATGCAGCGCGACAAGGTTATCGCTTACGCCTCTCGCCAACTTAAGGTTCATGAGCGGAACTACACGACGCACGATCTAGAGCTGGGAGCTGTTGTTTTCGCGCTTAAGATATGGCGACACTACCTGTACGGTACCAGGTGCACGATTTACACCGATCACAGGAGTCTCGAGCATATTCTTAAGCAGAAGGATTTGAACATGCGTCAACGACGATGGGTTGAATTACTAAACGACTACGAATGCGCTATCAAGTATCATCCAGGCAAGGCCAACGTTGTGGCCGATGCCCTCAGCCGGAAGGACACTTTACCACGGCGCGTGCGAGCGCTACAGCTTACGATTCAGTCTAGCCTTCCAGCACAGATACGAAATGCTCAGGTAGAAGCACTGAAGCCCGAAAACGTCAAGGCTGAAGCCTTACGCGGCTCACGACAACAGATGGAACAGAAGGCAGACGGCGCCTACTATGTAACGGGGCGGATTTAGGTCCCACTTTATGGCGGTCTACGCGAACTTGTGATGGACGAAGCACACAAGTCTCGCTACTCGGTACATCCAGGGTCAGATAAAATGTACCACGACATCAGCACTACTTATTGGTGGCCTAGCATGAAGGCCCACATCGCTACGTACGTTGGAAAATGTTTGACCTGTGCGAGAGTCAAGGTTGAATACCAGAAGCCAGCTGGTCTACTTCAGCAGCCTAAGATACCTCAATGGAAATGGGAAGAAATTTCCATGGATTTTGTTACAGGCTTACCTAGATCTCAGCGTGGGAACGATACAATATGGGTCATAGTTGATCGACTCACCAAGTCTGCACACTTCCTGCCGATTAAGGAAACGGACAAGTTCTCCACTCTCGCAGACGTTTATCTTAAAGAAGTTGTTTCGAGGCACGGAGTGCCCACCTCTATTATTTCGGATCGTGATGCACGATTCACGTCAGAGCTATGGCAAGCGATGCATAAATCTTTCGGCTCACGTTTAGACATGAGCACAGCATATCATCCTCAGACGGATGGGCATGCGTTATAGATTTCGGCAACGGCTGGGAAAAGCACCTCCCTTTGGTGGAGTTCTCGTATAACAATAGTTAGCATACCAGCATTCAAGCCGCTCCATTCGAGGCATTGTACGGGCGTAAATGCCGGTCACCCCTCTGCTGGGCAGAGGTGGGGGATAGTCAGATCACGGGTCCAGAGATTGTAGTGGACGCCACAGAAAAGATCGCACAGATACGACAACGCATGGCGGCAGCACGCGACCGTCAGAAAGCCTACGCGGACAAGCGTAGAAAACCATTGGAATTTGAGGTCGGGGACCGGGTTTTATTGAAAGTCTCACCCTGGAAGGGTGTGGTTCGTTTTGGCAAACGGGGCAAACTGAATCCGCGGTACGTCGGACCATTCGAAATCATAGAAAAGATTGGCAAGGTAGCCTACAAGTTGAATTTACCAGCTGAACTCGGGGCAGTTCACAATGTCTTTCATGTATCGAACCTAAAGAAGTGCCTATCTGATGAAAACCTCATCATTCCTTTTAAGGAGCTCACTATCGACGAGCGGTTGCAGTTCGTCGAGGAACCAGTGGAAATCACGGACCGGGATGTGAAGGTCCTCAAACACAAGAGAATCCCTCTTGTTCGAGTTCGTTGGAACTCCAAACGTGGCCCAGAGTACACCTGGGAACGCGAAGACAGGATGACAGAAAAGTACCCCCAGTTATTCGAAACCAATGCAACCACTACTGAGGCTGAAGCTACTACTTCGGAATTTCGGGACGAAATTCCAGATCAACGGGGGGAGGATGTGACACCCCAGGAAAATCAGTGAACAATACAGTTTACCTAGCTTCCTCAGTGAGTGCATACCAAATTTCGGGACGAAATTTCCAATTAGTTGGGGATAATGTGACAACTCGAACTTTAGACTTGCTTTGATGTAACGTTACGTGCTTACGAGAACTAAATTATATGATTTTAAATGGATGTTATGTGATTTATTGAATGTCGTTATATGTTTAGTGTTTTACGTGTTTGCATGTTAATCGAGCCAAACCCGATTTGCACATTATAACCGGTCACACAAGCCCTTTGGGCCATACCTTGTTCACGGACCCTTAGTAGTAACCGGATGGGCTCGGCCCACTCCCCCACTCGCAACACAAAACCGAGTTTAAGGGTTTTGTTTATTGTTTTGCAAAAAAAAAAAAAACACAAACACACACAACCCTACTTGCTCTCTATCTCTCTCTCTCTCGTTTGCGAGTCGGTACACTCATTGCGAGTCGGTACCCCACTCGAGACCACACAACAGCACCAGCCGCAATCATGGTTGCGAGTCAGGTTGCGACTCGTAACCAGACCATGATGAACCGAGATCACCATTGCGACTCGTAACCAGCTGTTGCGACTCGTAATCTCCGGTTGCGACTCGAAGATCGCCGGTTGCGACTCGAGACGAGTTAATGCACGTACACTGTTTGGGCCTTCACTATCACGGGCCCAATCTATTGGGCCCAACGATTGAATTTGTGGACTGTTTGCTATTGGACTGCGTATATTATTTGGGCCGAGACCTTTATGATTGGACTTGTATAATTCTGGGCCGGGTAGAGTTTGGGATTAGACATTCAAATCACAAGTGATGTTTACGACATGTAGACTGTTTACGTGCATTACGTGTTGCTATGATATATATACGTGAATTACTTGAACCGAACCTGACTTGTGTGGTAACCCTATTAGGACGTGGTTGACCACTGTTAGTTCAAGAACCCTCTTTCCTTTGTGTATCTGCCGAGCAAACCAAGGTGAGTTCACACAGCCAAGGCATGGGATTCCCGGGTTGGGAATTGGGTTGGATATGTTATTGTTAAAAGAGTTACTCGTACTTACGCATTCTCTAGACTATAGACCATCGTCCTCAGGATAGTCAGGACACGTTACGTAAAGCCTACGTAACCCAGATTATTTGCCATTTGTCTCCCGGGTCGGGAGGACACGTTACGTAAAGCCTACGTAACCCAATACCATTCACTGGCTTCCATGTCGGAAGGCCACGCTGCGTAAAGCCTACGTAGCCCCCACACGTACCATTGTCCTCTGGGAAGGGCACGTCACGTAAAGCCTACGTGACCCTGTACGTTTTCCTGTTCTCGGTAAAGAAGAACACATGGTCGGAAGTTAGTCTAGTAAGTACCGTTAATGAGAAGCCCTCATTAGCCAGGATAAACATGGGAAGCCCCCACCAGTATTACGAACACGAGGTTTGGGAAGCCCCCACCTTTGGTACACACTAGTTTGGGAAGCCCCCACTAGCTATACTTATGCACTATGTTATGAACTTACTTTCTGTGAACTCGCTCAACTAGTTGTTGATTATTTGCTGCATGCCTTGCAGGACCTTAGGTACAATATGGAGCTTGCACAGGGAGGAGTAGGTCGTTGTGGGATTTGGATCATGAACGATATCTGAACTTATAACTATTTTGAGATTACATACTATGCTTCCGCTATTTAAACGATGTTTGGTTTTGAAACGTCAATCATGTCATGATGATTTACATTAATTACTTTTATTATTAAATGCTATGTTTGATATGATTGATGGCTTGATCCTGGTCATGTCACGCCTCCAAGCGGTGGTACTCCGCGGGTGGATTTTGGGGGTGTGACAGTTATACCTTATGGCCACGATGTTAGGCGTTCCAAACGCGTTCCACGCGAACGACGCATTAAGGTAGCATAAGCTACCTAAACGGGTCGTAATGGGTCGCAAGCACTTAGGTTAGGTTTCATTTTAGTATGTAGGCTTTGTTAAACCATATTATACGAGTCTCCATACTCGTTTGGTTTACGAACCCGCATACTATCCGATCCTTCCGATTTTGGTCCGGTATATTAATATAGCTACCTATTAGGTGTCGTTTGATATCCGTGATCTCTAGCTTTATTTGGGTGTTATACAAGAACTTCAAAGCAATCTCAGGTGAGTACATTGAACCCCTCTTTTACTGTTTTCCAAACTGTTTTGGGGTGAAACACATGTGCCTACTTGTTACTTTCATGCTTTCCATGTTTTCACATCATATACCTGCTATGTTCGTTAGTACATTATAGTACATGTTTTCATTACATTTCATGCTATGTATGCCCATTGTGTGCGTACTTAGTACATCGCTTTACATTACATTTCATGCTATGTATGCCCGTTGTGTGCGTACTTAGTACATTGCTTTACATTACATTCCATGCTATGTATCACCTTTGGGTCGAAGGATCCATATTTGGCTCGAAAGATCCAGATATTTGAAAGATCTGGATCGAAAGATACCAGATATTTTTGAAATCCTTGAAGGATATCTTTCGACCATATCCATCTTTCAACAATGTCTGACCAGCTCGAAAGATCAATTTGGTCAAATCCTTCGTTGACCAAATCATCTTTCAACTGAGATGATTGACTTTCGTTGACTTTCTTGACCATCTGATCTTTCGAGGGCCATTGCTTCCTCGAAGGATCAAATTTCCACCAACACTTTGGATTTTTGGGATTTTTCAATTCAAACCCTTCAAATTTTGGAGGTTTTTCAGAAATGACCATTTTGAAAAGTTGTCCGTTATGAAGTTCTGCAAAGGTTACTTTTATGAAGTATATCGGCTTGTCAGGTATCGGATCGAGCACCAACATCAGTTAATCAAAAATAACATTAAATTGAAAATCTTTTTGTATTTTGAGGTTTGATAAAATAAAAGGCAACAATTTTAATATCCTTTGAATGTTATCAAACGACATCACCGCTAATGTCGTGCTGATATGCACCAAACGACAAAACTGTTTAAAAATAAAGCAGTAAATAAATATGTACAACACAACAATATTTTTGCGAGTTTCTGGCGAAGAGAATCATATCAGCTTGCGGTCTTTTGTCAAAACACATTTCCTTTTAAAATTCTTTTACAGAAGTTGATAAGTATTCTACCACAATTACCGATATTGTTATCCACTTAAACTCAACAATCAAGTGTAATCATAATACAATGAGATACGTTTAAGGTATGATTTATACTTACCGACCGGTGTTCATCCACTCATGACACATTCCCGTATCAAGGTATGCACGAGATTCATCATACTGGGGAGTATACCATTTATCATCCGTTTTTAACGTATATATATACAATGTGAACAAGTCACTTATTTGAGTTTGAAAACAAGCCCTATGTGATAGAATCACTTATTGATGAGGAACTTGATTTTCGATGCATGAGGGCACATGAGCAAGTCCGTGAACAGGTCAGTACTTCCGTACAGCAGAGAGACGAACTTGACTCCCGGATGAATGTGATAGTTTATCACTTATTTTGTATGGACATGTGATTGTTTATCACTTATTGAGGTCGAATGCAGTATGAATTATGTACACGTATGTATGGTATCATGGAAGAACTTAGACTTTGTCTTTTATAGAAACAACCATGATACCCAGATGATAAACATCATAAACCCCGAATATCTCAGAACCTCGGCAATCTATCAAACGAAATTTCGGTACCAAGACCATATGCCAATGAGCGGTTCCCACGCGGTTTTCAGTTCGTTATGTTTATATCTCCTGCATACTTTAAAATGATCGTGAGTCTACCGGTACATCATTAGAAGAGCTACTTATCATTTTCTTTTCTTTTGATTTCTAGAAGCATGTTTCAACCGACCTCTGACGTAATATCACTTTCTCTTATATTACCAAGAAACTCATTTTTGATTTTCTATTGTTTTTGTGTTTTTCTGAATTTTCTCCCCCTTAAATGCAGAAAGTAAATAAATTAAAGACATATTTTTGTATTTTTGTGGTTTTTCAATGTTTTTGTATTTTTCTTGAAACTTTCTCCCCCTAAAATTCAAAAATAAAGTAAAGTAAAAATATTTTTGGATTTTTGGTTTTTAGGAAAATATTTACAAAAACGATTTCCTGATGTCGGTTACTCTTGCTTCACCTTAATGCCGTTTACCAAAAGTAAATAATCGAATCTTGATTTATCAAATGCTTTGGTAAAAAGGTCGGCACATTGGTGATCGGTATGAATGTGAACCACATCGATAAGTCTCTTTTCAAAGCAATCACGTATGAAGTGATATTTAATATCGATGTGCTTCGTTTTTGAGTGCTGTACAGGATTTCTAGTGATCTGTAAAGCAGCTTCATTATCAACATAAATAGGAGTAGTTAGGAATTCAAAACCGTAGTCCCGCATCTGTTGTTGGATCCATAGAACCTGGGAGCAGCAACTAGATGCAGCAATGTATTCCGCTTCACATGTAGATGTAGCCACACATGTCTGCTTCTTGCATTGCCAAGTGACTAGGCGATTGCCTAAGAACTGACATCCTGCTGTAGTTGATTTGCCATCTTTCTTGCAGCCGCCGAAATCAGAATCACTGTAAGCCTTGAGATCGAAGTTATCATCCTTAGGGTACCATAACCCGGTGTCAGGGCAACCCTTCAGATAACGAAAAATCCTTTTGACAGCAGCATAGTGAGAGACCTTCGGATTCGCTTGGTACCTAGCGAGAAGACAAGTTGGATACATAATGTCGGGTCTTGATGCGGTGAGATACATTAAGGATCCAATCATAGCACGATAAAGTGAAGAATCCACAGCATCCCCTTTTTCATCCGGAGTAATCCCGTGATTCTGCGGAAGAGGAGTAGAAATTGGCTTCGAATCGGACATCTGGAACCGGCTCAAGATGTCTCCGACGTACTTGGTTTGATGAATAAAAATTCCAGATTCGGACTGATTAACTTGCAAACCCAAGAAGAACGTCATTTCACCCATCGCACTCATCTCGAATCGATCTTGCATCACCTTTTCAAATTCCTTGCACAGCTTATCATCGGTAGAACCAAAGATAATGTCATCGACATATACTTGTACCAACAGAAGATCTTCACCCTTTTCTTTGATGAAGAGAGTACAGTCGATCAAACCCCGTCTAAACCCATTGCTCAGTAATAAAACTATGTCAGGATGTAATGGATCTTCAAACCCCGGTGGTTGCTCGACATATACTTCCTCTTCGA